>NC_080847.1:55077854-55677854 GCF_030435755.1 Ochotona princeps | reverse complement strand
CGTTCCATCTTTGTTCTCAATTAGACTCTTCCCAGGCAATGGCACGAAGTCTCCAGGAGCCTTGGAGCCACCATCTACGCAGCCTTACTGGAAAGAAAGCATATCTCTCTTCCAGTGGCCTATAGGAAGGTCTTGAGGCTGATTCTCACCAAGTCCTGTGTCCTGGACCATCACTGTGTGCCTGAGCCATGGGCATCCCTAACAGACCCAGTCAGAGTTCCAGGACAGACCAGGGAAGCCGGGGAGAGGGCAGCATCCAGTGGCAAAGACAGGGTGGGCAGGGTGTTTTCCACGTGAAAAACTGGTGGCTGTGACCAGAAGAAGGAAGCAGTTGTCACTTGGGCAGAAAGCACCCATGTCCCGTACAAGGAACGTTGAGGATAAGAGCTTTGGCTCTGTGGAAAAGAGCTTGCTAATGAATGACGTGACCCTTGATGACCACTTTGGACCCAAGAGGGACACGTGCAGGTGTATTGCACACACAAATGCAGACAGTGAAGTTAAGAGTAAAATCGGTACAGAAGAACCAGAAAGCAGGAATGAGGCTAGATGGTCGGGGGTCAGGGAATACAAGAGGGAATTGGATGCCAGGGAGTACTTTCATGGGACTCAAGAATGGAAGAAAGCAGACACAACATCTAGTTCCCTTCCCCCACCCACCCATTCTGTCTCTATCTTGGTCTCAGAATTTTTCCCGACCTCCTGGTTATTTCTGTCCATCTGTGGTTTTTCTTTGTCGCTCACTTCCACCCCGTCTGATTCTCTCCATCTTTCACTCTCTCCCCATCTCTATTTTGTTCTCTCATGAACCTCTCTTTCTCTCCAACTCAGGGTGACTCCGGGGGCCCCCTGGTCTGCAATGGAACCCTCCATGGCATCATCTCCTGGGGCGACTTTCCATGCGGGCAGCCCAACCGGCCTGGGGTCTATACCCGGGTCCCGCAGTATGTCCAGTGGATCCGAGACACCATCCGAAGACACAAAGCACAGGCGCAGGAACGGACGAAGGACACACAGTGAGAGTTGGGCTCACGTACCCATCTCCTTTCCACCATGCCCCCCTTGATTTGTGTGCCCACCTCCTCTGCCCCCTCAAAGTGCTGTGCTCCAACCACGCACTCAAAGACGTCCTACCAAATGACTACTCATTCAGCTTCGCAGCCAAACATCCCCATCACCCAAATTCCCCAACACAGAAAATGTCCCGTCTCTCAGCCACGTAGGTGTAACCACCACAAACCCAAGCCACTCGCTGAAGGTTCTGCGTGGGAACATCCTCGGACACATCCATCAGCCCAGCTCCACAGCGTCCTGCCTCCTGAATGACATGCTACAGTCCGTCAAGTATTTATTCACTGCCAATCTACTAGCGTCTTCTATGTTTCACATTCAAGAATGTTTCGGAATCCTGTATTTCATCCTGAAAATACTCTCTTGTGCCCAGAACATTCCATGCCTCTCTGAGTGATCCATCACTACTAACGGACCATTTTCAAAATGGTTCATTCCCATACGGTTCTTGTTTCAGGGCTGTCTTAACCCAACCTCCATCCATAACCCTCATCTATGCCTCTCTCTCTCTCTCTCTCTCTCCCCCTTTCCCTCTCTGTCTCTGAACCCCTACACTCACTATTGAACACTGGTACTCTAGTCCCTATGGCTATAGATCCAGTTCACCACACTGGGTCACAGCAGTCCACCAACTATTGTGTCTCTGGGAATATCATCTACAATGTCTCTATTTGGAAAGTAAACCAATAATGAAAGATCACTCTCTGTCTCTTTATCTTTCGGACAAAATAAAAATAAATTCAAAAAATTAAAGATGAATAAAGAAATGAGCTATCAGGTGGTAATTTAAAACAAACAAAGGGCCTGGTGTGATGGCTCAGTAACTAAACCTTCACCTTGCATCTCCGGGCCCCATGTGGGCGCCAGTTCACGTCCTGGCAGTACCGCTTCCCAACCAACTCCCTACCTGTGGCTTGGAAAAGCAGGAGAGGACAGCTGTGGGACTCTGCACCCACGTGGGATACTCAGAGGAAGCTCCTGGCTCCTGGCTTCAGATCGGCTCAGCTCCGGCCGTTGCGGCTGCTTGGGGAATGAACCATTGGACAGAAGATCTTCCTCTCTGTCTCTCCTCCTCTCTGTATATCTGCCTTTCCAATAAATTTTAAAAAGAAAATTAGATGAAGCTAAGGAAGGGGTTGTGGGAACCCTGGGCTTGCAGTCATGCATTTTGGGGTCACCACTTCCATGATTGTTGGTGAGTGTTTAGCCAGAGACTGGAGGAGTCAGCTGGAACTGAAATTACAGCATCTCCAGGCTGTGCTTTCTGCGCTGTGACGGAGATAGGTCTTGAAGGAGATCAGACCCACGTCTGACTGCGAGGGTTGGGTGGGGGTGGTGGGAGCGCAAGATGAACCTGGAGCTAATTGCATAGCCAGGCAGGCTAACAGAGGCCAAGAGAAGGGGAGAGCTGAGAAAGCCCTTGATCTGGCATTAAAGACGCGTGGTGGCATGGTTGGCTCTTCAGCAACACTGAACTTGGCTCCGGGGAAAGCAGAGCTGGGTTCAGGCGAATACGGGATTCCAGGGTCCGCTTGGTGGCTCTGCTGCCCACTGAACATGCAAAAATGCCCGTTTCGGGGGTAGGGGTGGGCAAGAGAACAATTTTTATTAGTAGCCAATGAAGAAGGCAGGAGGTATGGCTCCAATCTGTCCCTCCGATCGGGGACCTGCCTGGGTTATTTTCATGGATTATTTTGGGAGAAAGCTGCTTGGTGGACCCACTGGTCAGGCAAGTTTCCGTTGGAATAACCCAGCATGATAAATAGACTTAAAAAAAAAAAGATTTATTTATTTTTATTGAAAAGGTGGATATACAAAGAGGAGGAGAGACAGAAAAGATCTTCCATCCTATGGTTCACTCCGCAAGTGACCGCAACGGCTGAGTTGAGCCAATCCGAAGCCAGGAGCCAGGAGCCAGAAGCTCTTCCAGGTCTCCTCCTTGGGTGCAGGGTCCAAGGCTTTGGGGCTGTCCTCAACTGCTTTCCCAGGCCACAAACAAGGAGCTGGATGGGAAGCAGGGCTGCCGGGATTAGAATCGGGGCCCATATGGGATCCCGGCGCATGCAAGGCGAGGACTTTAACCACTACGCTATCGCACCAAGCCCGATAAATAGACTTTTCATGTGGGATTTCCTTGCCCAACGGAAAGGTCCCGGTATATTTAGATTCTGACTTGTTCAAGTTCTGGTAGTGCTCCGATTGCTTTGGTCCCATGAGCTAAGTTTTCTTTCTGCGTATGCCCAGACTAGCAGCTTGTGGCTCTGGGTTCTCTCTGTGCATGTGCCATCCTGTCCTGAGCCATTGTCCTAAAACAGACTTACACAATTAGGACCAGCCTGCTAGGCAGAAGAACTTTCTAGAAAAGGATGAGGGAGGGGGACATAACTAGAGGTTTTTGATTCTGGGATGTGAGAGAAAGCCTTGTCAAGGGTAGCCCCACCCAACACCAACGTTACATAACCTTGCTTGTGGGTGTGTGTTGAAATACACCTTATTTAACAGATGTTGTCAGTCATGAACTCATCCAGTCCCATTGTTAAGTCGAGCTGGAAAGGAATGGAGCTTCTGGAACACACATGTTCTCCACTGGACACGTACCAGCGTTTCCACACACAGGAAGCCTAGCAGCACTCAGCTCTACGTGGAGGGGTCTTCTTAAGTAGTTAGATAGCAAAGATCCCCAAATACAGAGACCACATCACCAAAGAGCAGGTATGTCCACAAGGAGACCCAGTGACCGCAGCAGTGAGCAGGCACATCCGGCAATCCAGAAACTTCTCTTTTCTTCTTTTTTAAAGACAGATTTACAAGATTTACAAAGACAAGAAGATAAAGATCTTCTGTTCACTGGTTTACTTCCCAAGAGGCCACAACGGCCAGTGCTGCACCACCAATCCAAAGTCAGGAGCTTTTTCTGGGTCTCCGCTATGGGTGCAGGGTCCCAAGGCTTTGGGCTGTCTTCAATTGCTTTCCAAGGCCACAGGCAGGGAGCTGGATGGGAAGCGAGGCAGTCGGGATATGAACCAGCTCCCATATGGGATCCCTAGTGGAGAGGAGCTGGGACTTGAACCGGCACCATATGGGATGCTGGCACCACAGGAGGCAGCTTAACCCCTCGTACCCTGGGAGCCTAGATTGTTCACCAGCCCGTTCAGGCCCACAAACACCTCCAAAGCACTGCTTTGGGGTCGCCCATCAATTTTATCAAATAGAGAAATGGAAAAACGTGCCATTTGTGAGGAATGCCCATCATGGAACACTATGTAGTGGATAAAAGCAACTAACTCTGCATGACTAGCTAGAAGAATCCAGTGTTAAAGGTGTGCTGCTGCTAACTGCAGTGGTGAGAGTTAGGACGGATGGTACGACAGCACTTGCGCCCTGGTAACACAGCTGCCACGCTGGGAACGTTGGGCAATTTCTCATCAAGTTGAACAAACACATTTCCCAGGATTCATCGATTTCACCCCTGGACATCTGCCCAGGGAAGACAAATACATATGCTCACGCTCAGTGATGGGTTTTTGTTTCTGGGTTTTTCTTTTTAAAGATTTACCAATGTTGTTGGAAAGACAGATGTACAGAGAGAAGAAGAGTTAGAAAGATCTTCCATCTGCTAGTTCGCTCCCCAAATGGTCACAATGGTAGAAGCTGAGCTGTTTCAAAGCCAGGAGTCAGGAGCTTCTTCCAGGCTTCCTATGCAGCAGGCACAGCATCCCAAGGCATTGGACCATCCTCCACCCTGGCCATGAGCAGGGAGCTGGACGGGACATGGACACAAACCAGTACCCATATGGGATGCCGACACTTGGAGATGGAGGATTAGCCAACAGAGTCAATGCATCATTCCCCCATACACACACACACACACACACACACACACACAAACAAAATAATTCATGCATAAATGTTCAAAACAGAGTTATTAGCAATGACCAGACATTAGTAATAACATCCAGTAACTGCTGATGGGATAAGCTGTCCAATCAACACTGCTCAGCAGTGGATGGATACAGACCAAATCGCGGAGTAAAACACGGATGAACCTCATAAGCATTGCGGTCATGGAAGAAGGCACCCACTGACACGGTGGCAGACTGTACATCCACGGCAGCCTAGGGCCAGGGAGGGGAGAGGAAGCTTTGCAGAAGGAGCAGCTTAGGGATGGGGCAGGGGAGAGAGGAGGGAGCTGTTTTGTGTGTTTTTAGTTTACTTGAGAGGCAAAGACACAAGAGTTTCCTTCCACTGCTTCTCGCCCCAAATGCTTTCAATGCCTGACACTGGAGCAGGCAGAAGCTGGAGTCATCCAGGTGTTCCCCGTCGGCGTCTCCGTCCAGGTGTCCCCGTCGGCATCTCCATCCAGGTATCCCCGTCCGCCTCTCCATCCAGGTGTCCCCTGTGGGCGTCATGGATCCGAGGCCCTGAGCTAGCACCTGCTCTCTCCCAAGATGTGCATTAACAGGAAGCTGGTTGTGAAGGTGGAGGCTTGGTTTGGTCCCAGGTGCTCTGATGTCCCAGGCGGTAGCTTAACCTGCTAGGCCACATGGCAACTGCAAGCGGCTCCTTTGGTGACAAGTTCCTGTTTTACCTGCATGTTGCAAAGCTGTGCCATCATAAATACTGTGGCAAAAAAAGATACACAATAATAACGACGATTGCAGGGAACAAACCTAGGATAACAGAGATAGCAACTCAGATACACAATAGCAGAAGGGAAAGATTGCAACACTGCAGGAGGAAGAGCCCGATGGATGCCTTCTACTGACTGAATGCTATCCTCATTGCTCTGGTTCTTGATCTAATTAGTGTGATGCTCTCTGAGGGATCCAGGCCCAGAGCCACCTGCCATGAGCAACAAGCTGGGGCTCCGTGAGTAGGCGGCAGCCGCCCAAACCCTCACCATGGAACAGAAAATAATGACGTCGGCAAGCTGGAGTCCTGACCACCAACAACACCTGGATTCAGCCGAGGCGGCCGGCCAGGTGGTGAGGTTTCTCAGCCCCTGGGATTTCACACAGCCACCTGTCCTCCTCTGCCTGCTTCTCGCCCAGGGCGAGTGTAGTCACAATGGACGCCTGTGTAAGAAGGAATCTAGAGAGTGGGGCGGGGCACGGGCTGGAAGCCACAGGGGCTTGGTCCAGGGGTGTCGATTCTCCTTCTCGGTATTGTCCTAGCTCAATCCGGCACACAGAGGCTGTTCGTTTCACTGTGCCAAGGACCCCCATAAGTAGACAACGCATACACCACTTCACAGAGGTAGACCCAGACAGCAGACAATTCACTGGTGGAAGGAATCCCTTCCTGGCTAGTACAGACACACCCTTAACGTCCCAAGGACCTTACCTCTGCCCCTCCACCCATGAATAAGGGATGCAAGCACACCTGCTGGTGGGAAGGGACAGTACGGATGCCATCGTGGGCTTCTGTTAGGAGCGGTATGGGGGCAGGGAGCAGTAGGAGCATTGCGAATGCCAAAAACCCAGGTCAGGCTCTCTGAGGGAAGAGGCGCTGATGTTGGGCCTGGGAGGAGGAAGTTGTGACAGAAAGCGAGAGGGGAAGGAAAAGACCACCCCTCACCCCCATAACAGGAGGGACTTTCCCATCTGCAATGCTGTTTGGATGAGACTGCTGACCTCACACAGGCACAGGCGACCCGTCACTGAGGGAGCCAGGGCACAGCACCCCACCCTCATCTGGCACAACCTCTTGTCCTCTTGCCCTGAGGCCCACCAGGGGCCACTCTTGCTGGGGCTAGGCTGCCTGGCACTGCCTTTACTGAGACCCCGGGTCTCTGGGACACCTTAAAACAGACATCCTGTAGCCAGGGTTGAGCGCCAGGGCTGGGACGAGACCGCGGCCCTCCTTTGTGGTTCTCAGCTCCAGAAGCCTCCCTGTGCCATGGCTCAGACGCTCTCCGCGAGGCTCAGTCAGGCATCAGCTGCTGTCTGGTGGACTTCTTGGAGCGAGGGGGACACAGGATGGCCCACTGATGCCAGCCGGCGCTGGGGTGGAAGAACAGTATGACCTCACCAGCTGCAGTCACACTCCAGGGAGCAGGTGGCTCGCTGAATCAGGATTCTCCACACGGCGGTGGCTGCTGTGGAGACCTCACTCTCGGGGTGCCTTCCACGGACTCAGTAAATCCTGGTTTAAAATTAGGGAGGGTGTCCTCAAGCCCTAAACATGGTAAGACAGATGTAAATCTCACTGGAGAAAAAAAATACATATATGGGGACAGGCACTATAGCCAAGCAAGTGGAGCTGGCATCAAGATGTCTGTAGTGCCAGCAACCCTTTGAGCACCGGTGCAAGTCCTGGCTGCTCTACTTCTGACCCAGCCCCTTGCTGATGCCCTTGGGCAAGCAGCAGAGGGTGGCTCCAGTGCTTGGGCCCATACAGCCATGTAGGGGACCCAGGTAGATTGGCTTTGGGGGATGAACCAGTCTATGAAAAATCTCTTTCTTTCCCTCTCCATCCCTCTGTGCCTTTTTTTTGTTCAAGTAGATCAACCAATATAAATATATATAGAAGTGAAGACTCCAAGACCCCAGGGAAATTCTTCTTTCATGCTTATGGTCCATGCCAAGGGGGCGGCTGTGTGGAAATGTGCCCATGGTGGCAGACTGAGGGGAACCTGCAGAACCTGCCCAGGAGGATTCTTCCCAGCTGCTCTGGGTGGCAGCCTTTCCTCCAGGGATGTAGCAGGACACCTGCCACCTGCTGCAGGTGTGAGGGCAGCAGGTCTCCCCTGGAGAAGGGCAGGATTTCTATGGCTCACACCGGGGAGGAATGGAGGAAGGCCAGAGACAGCTGCCTGCTGTGTGTCCCTTCCAGTCAGCTCCCACAGCAGCGGTCCCTGGAGACCGTAGCAGAGCTAAGGCCACACCACCACTGGGAGCTGCTGCAGGCAGGCAGTGACATGGGTGCGCATGAGGCCTTCTGCCCCCAAAAAAGCATGACACATGATCCCACCGTAAGCTAACCTCCACCTGCAGCACCAGCGTCCAAATGGGCGCCAGTGTGAGTCTCGGCTACTCTGCTTCCAGTCCAGTGCCCTGCTGCTACACCTAGGAGGGCAGCAGAAGGTGGTGGTCCAAAAGCCTGGAAGGTGGCCCCTGCACTCACTCACATGGAAGAACTGGATGAAGCTCCTGGCTCCTGGCTTCAGACTGGCCCCTTCTAGCAATTTTTTAAAGCAGGGTGCTTCGTGTGGCTGCCCCTCACCACCGCCCTGAGAGCCACAGGCCCCTTTGTCCAGGTGTGAGTGAATGCAGGACAGGCCCGTTCCCAGGAGTTGCTCCAGGAAGCATCTCTCTCAAACAGCTCCCAGGCCTTCCACAGCACCTGGTTGTTCCCTGTGCCACAGCAGCACACATTGGGGCTATTGTGCTGCACAGCAGCCCCCAAGACAGGCCAGAACCTAAATGCACAGACTCTGTGTAGAGGTCATACCGCCCGTCCTCCTTCGCCACCCCAGGAGAGCGGACAGTCGTCTGCAGCAGCCAGCCTCCACCCCACACTGCTTCCAACCAGAGACACTGGTGCCTGGGGACCAGAAGGACACAACCACACAATGGGGATAGAGCCTCTCTGCGAGTCCGGAGGGGAGGCTGAGACCTGAGCTAGGGTCCACTCACCAGGACAGAGTGAGCACTGGGGTCAGAGGTGACGAGGATGCAGCTAACGTGGGGACACCACCAGGACAGCGGGCAGAGGGCTGGGGCCTCGGCCCTGCCCTGAGCCGAAGCACTCAGGTAGTACGGCCAATGGGCTGCACTTTGGGGGGATTGTCTTCGAGCCCCAGCAGCGTCACAGACTCAGAGGCCAGGCCATGGGAGGCACAGACTTGGGGGCACACTGTACGCAGTCACAGGGGGAGAAGTTGTGGGTGGACAGTGCATGGCTGCGCACCAGGCCCTGGAATTGCCTCTGTGGCAGCAACAGCCACGCAGGGAAAACAGTCGATTCACGGCCCAGGTAGAGTTGAGGGCAGGCAGGGAAGGAGGAAGAAAATGAGAATCCCATGGTCCCAGAAAGCAAAAGCTGGAAGGAGCAGGTCTGAGAGGGAGTGTGTCCACAGGAGGGGTGGGTGGCAGGATGCTGGGGAGCCGCTGGAGTGGGCAGCACGGATCCTCCAGGCACCCAGAGAAGGGGTGGGTACGATGACAGACTGAATGAGACGCAGAGGAGGGCGTAACAGGAACAAGTGTGGATACTGCTCCGCCCCGCGCGTGAACAAAGGCTGTCCTCCAAGTCACCCTGGCAGACTCCCCCTCCGTTCCTCATGGTTCTCTATTATTCTTTTGGAAACATTTATTTGTTGATTTGATAAGAGGCGTGATAGATACACAGAGATACCCTTCCACCTGCTGACTCATTGCCCATATATGGCCAGAACAGCTGGGTCTGGGCCAGGCCAAAGCCAGGAGCCAGGGTCGCCATCGGGTCTCCTGCATGGGTGCAGGGGAGCGCTGCATTTGGGCCCCGCTCCATTGCTTTAGCAGGGAGCTAGATGTGAAACGGAGCAGCCGGGACTCACCACTGCTGTGTGCAATGCCAGCGTCTGCATGACAGATGGTGGACTTCACCTGCTACACCACACCACCAGCCCCAAATGCCTTATTTCTGCAGAAACCCAACACTACGGGCCACACTGAGGACATCTACTCTTAACCACTTCACATGCTTGTCCATCTTGGGGTGTCCTGTTTGATGTTCCAGGGAGGAAGTGGTGTAGAGGCCTTTAGCCTCCCCCATGCTCATTCCTTAGATGCACAAACCGAGGCCAGGCAAAGAGAGCACCCAGCTCTCTCCCTCCTGCCCCAAGGGGTTCAACTCAGGCAGAGAGAGCTCAGCCCAGTGCTATGATACAGCATGTTAAGCCTCCGCCTGCAATGCTGGCATCTCATATGGATGGCGGTTCGAGTCCCAGCTGCTCCGTTTCCGATCCATCTTCCTGCTAATGCTCCTAGGAAAATGGAAAACAGAGAAAGATGGCCCACATGCTTGAACACCTGCCATCCACATGGGAGAGCTGCAAGAAGCTCCTGGCTTCTGGTTTTAGGCTGATCCAACTGGCCTTTGCTGCCATGTGGGGGCTGGGATGAACAAATGAGTAGATGACCTCTCTCTCTCCCTCTCTCTCTCCCTCTCTCTCTCTCTCTCCCTCTCTCTCTCTCTCTCTCTCTCTCTCTCTCTCTTTCTCTCTCTCTCTCTCTCTCTCAGTGTGGGTATGTGTGTCACTCTGCCTTTCAAATAAATAGAATCTTTTTCAAGAAGGAGGCAGAAACAGATTTTCACACAGAGGGAGACCCAGGCATTGGAAATTGCAGTAAGATTGGATTAGATATTCATGACAGTGACAGATCAGATAGGTAGCGCTCACGTGCCACAGCCAGGACTTGGGAATTCAGTCAGGGTGGCAGAGCCCAGGCACTGGAGCACCTGCTGCCGCCTTCCAGGGTGTGCGTTTGCAGGAAGCTGGGGTTGGAAGCCAGAGGTGGTCCGTTGACACGGGACGTGGGACTCCGAACCAGAGGCAAGACACCAGCCAGCTCTCTTTGCTGCCTCTTTCTCCTTCTCTCGGCCTCCCTGTGTCTCTTTCTGTCTGGGTGGTTTTATCAGCAACGGAAGCGCTGATGCAAAGGACCCTCCATGGAATTCCGCTAAATTGGTTTCAGACAGGAGGGCATTTCCAAACAGCTCAGGGAAGATGGACTTGGGAGACACACATAACTTGCTGCATGCTTCTTGACGCAGGGAGGTGGAGCGTCCCCCAGGGGGTCCTCGCCTTGCACACACCTAGATCCTATATGGGTGCTGATTCTAATCGCGGCAGCTCCACTTCCCATCCACCTCCCTGCCTGTGGCCTGGGAAAGCAGTCGAGGATGGCCCAAAGCCTTGGGACCCTGCACCAGTGTGGGAGACCCAGAAGAGGCTCCTAGCTTCAGATCAGCTCAGCTCTAGCCATTATGGCCGCTTGAGGAGTGAATCATTGAACAGAAGATGTTCCTCTCTGTCTCTCCTCCTCTCTGTATATCTGACTTTCCAATAAAAATAAAATCTTACCAAAAAAAAACAGGTCTCCTCCCAACCCAGCTCCTTCTCAGCCCTTCATGTTTCCTCCCCTCTTCTCTCTTGGAGTGAGGGACGCTCTCTCCATCCCCGCCCCTTCCTTCCACTCTCCCAGCGTTCACAGCCTCCTCCCTGCCCTCCTGGGGGTGGGGGAAGCAGCCCCGGTGTCCGCAGCGTCCCCACCCTCCTGGGGTGACAATTCTCACAGTCACCAAGCGGGGGATTAGAAGCTCCCCAGCGCCCCTGAGTCATCAGTGGGAGAGGGAAACGGGTCGGGTTCTCCGGGTCCCTTCCTCCTGCTGCGGGGCTCAATTAGTACGCATTAGCCCAGTCCTGCGGGGGATTAACGCACACTCCCCACCCCGGCTTCCTCATCCCCTATCCTCAACCCAGAAACCAGACGGGGCTGGGGCACAGCGAGTTAAAAGCTGGCGGGCACCAGGACTGGGGCAGCGAGGTGTTAGGAGAGGGGACAGACAGGTGGGGCAGGTGACATGCCGGGGGCCAGGCAGTGGGAGGATTGACTGGCGGTGTGTTCTCCGGATGAAAGGCCCGGCAGGCAGGCGGACAGGGAGAGATAGCAGAGAGAGGAACAGGCTGAACATAGAGGATCAGGGGCAGTGAGACCATCGCTGATTAGGGGAAGGCCCGGGCGGGGAGGGTAAAGGCTGGGAGGAGGGGAAGGGGCATCCAGGGCAGAGCTGAGATCCGCCCTCTTCCCCCATCCCACCCCCCGCCAGACCTCAGGGGTGACCCGCGATGCCACATCCCAGCCTGCTTCTGATCCTGTGTGTACTTGGTGAGTCCTCTGGGCAGTGAGAGGGCAGAGCTGTTCACCCCCACCCCGTCTCCCCCTGGCCCGCGTCCCGCGCCATCCCTCCCTCCCTCCCTCCCTCCCTCCCCCATCACAGCTCTGGCCCCCCAGCCCACAGCGCGTGGGGAAGGGTCTCTCTCAGAGCGTCCAGCCCCTCACCTATCAGGGCCCGGCCTCATCCATCTCTCCTGGAACTTCACTGCCTCTGGGTCTCCCCGGGGCCTGCTTCTCCTTTCCTGTCTTCCTAAACTTGGGCTCCCTCTCTCTCTAACCCACAACCTTCCTGCTGTCTGGCTCACAGCCCTGGCGCCAGGCCGAGGCCAAGCAGACACGGAGAAGATCGTCAACGGAGCGGAGTGTGTCCCACACTCGCAGCCGTGGCAGGTGGGGCTGTTCGAGGGCACGAACCTGCGCTGCGGGGGGGTCCTCATCGACCGCCGCTGGGTCCTCACGGCTGCGCATTGCAGCGGCAGGTAAGTCCCTGTCCCTCCCCCGCAGGTGCGCCAGCGCGCGCACGGGGGACGCGGGTGTCTGGGACAGCAGCCCCCCAAAAGGTGTCTAAGGCTCGGGAAGGGCAGGTGCGCCAGCGCGCGCGCGGGAGAGGCCGGTGCCTGGGAGCGCAGCCCCCCAAGGGCCGAGCACCCAGCGCCCCTGCGCCCCCCAGCAGGTACTGGGTACGCCTCGGGGAACACAGCCTTAGCCGGCTGGACTGGACCGAGCAGATCCGGCGCAGCGGCTTCTCCATGACCCACCCGGGATACCAGGGTGCACTGCAGAACCACGAGCACGACCTCCGGCTCCTGCGGCTGGGCACACCTGCCCGGCAGACCCGCAGCGTGCAGCCCCTGCCACTGCCCAGCGCCTGCGTGGCCGCCGGCACGGAGTGCCACATCTCCGGCTGGGGCACCACCAACCAGCCATGGAGTAAGGGGGCTCTCCCGGTCAGAGGTCAGGGGGCAGCAGGGGCAGCAGTCAGGAGCCTCGAAGCCTCAGGGAAAAGATGAGGAAGGTCCGAGCTTGGGGTCAGAGGCCACCATTGGTTTGGGGCTCGAGGTCAAAGGTGTAGGGTTGAGGTCTCACAGTGCAGGCCAAATCTGAGACTAAAAATAGGTCTGTGCCATGAGGCTTGGGATGGCAGGATCTGGACACCGAGGAGGTGTGGGACCTGTGAGATGGAGGTGAGCTCAGGGGTCAAGGTGATGACAAAGGTTGTAGGTCAAAGGTCCCAATATCCGAGAAGGGCAGGTGTCCACTCATTGCATCTTAAGTTGAAAAGATGTAGCAGGTCTTGAGGTACGACATGCCAAGTCACAGGTCAAAGGTCACAGAAGCTGCCCAATGACCTGGGCTCAAGGGCCACTGAAACCCAGAGGTTTTAGGTGAGGGGTGGGGACTGAGGGTCCCTGGGCGGGGAGGGGGTGCAGCTCCTGAGTGGGCAGCTCTGGGAGTCGCTACACCACTCATCCCCACCCCCAGGCCCATTCCCTGACCGGCTGCAGTGCCTCAACCTCTCCACCGTGTCGCACACCGCCTGCCAGTCCGTCTTCCCTGGTAGGATCACCGACAACATGCTTTGTGCCGGCGGCGTGGCGGGCAAGGACGCCTGCCAGGTGAGCTGGGCTGGGCAGAGAGAGGGGCATCAAGGACGGGGAAGGAGCAGGGGCACAGACGAAGGGAGAGCGTGGGCAGCAAGGACAAACAGCTGGCCAGGACTTGGCATTCAACCCTCTTCACCCCTTCTGTGTCCTTGCCCAGCTCCTGGGTCCCTTGGGGGAGGTGGCTCCAGCCTGCACTCTAGGCACCCAGCCATTGCCCTGAAAGAACCCGCTACCTTCATGAAGTCCGGCCCTCCACCCCTGGGATTGGTCATGGGCGATAGCATCCTCTTCCCTCATTGGCTGGAACCCCCTTCACAGAACTTCCTCTCATGAAGTTCCGCCCTTCACCCCTGGGATTGGTCATGGGCGATAGCATCCTCTTCCCTCATTGGCTAGAACTCCCTTCAGAGCACTTCCTCTCATGAAGTCTGGCCCTCCTTGCTTGGCATTGGTTCCCCGGGAACAGGGCCTCCTCAATGAGTCGGCCATTGTCGTTGTCCCTTGGAACTTGGCTGTGCTGCTTTTGGCTACCGACCAGGCTTAGCTCCGGAATGGGTTAGGCCGTGGAGGCAGGAAAGCAAAAAAACCGAGGTCTTCCCTTCTGCCTTCCAGGGTGACTCTGGGGGCCCGCTGGTGTGTGGCGGCGTCCTGCAGGGGCTGGTGTCCTGGGGTTCCGTGGGCCCCTGTGGGCAGAGAGGCATCCCAGGGGTGTACACCAAGATCTGCAAATACGTGGACTGGATCCGAGGGATCATGAGGAACAATTAGGCGCACTGCACCGGGACCCGCAGCCTTCAGCCGGGAGGTGTTCCTTGACGTCTCACTCCAGCTGAGCTGGGGACCTTCTGCCTCAACTAGTCCAACCATGGTGGGAGCCGGGAGAGTGTGCAGGGGCTCTGTCCATCTCTTTTATCTCCCTGTACTGCTTAAGACCCCCAGAGAAGCCCCCCCCCCAACCCCAGCTGCTGTACCTGCAAGTGTAGACACAGAGATCGGAGGGGGGCGGTGTTGCAGTGTGGCCCATTAAGCTGCCACCTGCTACCCCAGCATCCTATGTGGGCACTGATGGGAATCCCAGCTGTGCCACTTCCCATCCAGCTCCCTGCTAATGAGCCTGGGAAAGCAGGGGAGGAGGGCCCAAGGGCTTGGGCCCCTGCACCCACGCGGGAGACCTAGAAGAAGCTCCTGGCTCCTGCTGCAGTCACCTGGGAAGTGACCAGTGGATGGAAGATCTTTCTCCTCTAGAACTCTACCTTTCAAATAAATAAATCTTCAAAATAATAAAGATGACCCAGCCTCATTCTGTCTTCTCCTGGGGTCCCGTCTGTGCATGCACGCGCACACACACAGCAGGGAAAGGAAGTCATGAGCATGAGCCCCACGGCAGCTGTCGCCATCCGAGTGTCTTCATCTCAGCCAGCCCCCACCCTGAGGCAGGGCCGTCACCCCCATGTCGCCCGTGAAGAAACTGATCCTCCCGGGGCGGAGGCCCTCATCCCACGTCACCGTCACCGTGGTCGGAAGAGGCAGAGCCAGGATTTGAGGCCAGGGCTGGCTGCCGTCAGAGCTTGGGCCTACCCCGCCTTGCTCCACACCTGCCCATTGGAGAGCCAGCAGAGGCAGACAGGGGAGACGGCGGCTGCCCAAGGCTGGCACAGGCGGCACTGAGGGCGCTGAACGTTGGCACCACAGTAAGTGCTGCCCAGGCAGATGGGGGAGGGGGACAGACAGGCTGTCGGAGGGAAGGGCCAGCAGGGCGATGAGGCCCCAATGCAGCCTGGGGTCGGGGCGGCTGCTGGCTGAGGGCTCACTTGGCTCGCACAGGCCCCGACCTGCCGTTCCCAGCCTGCCGCCTGGCAGCTGCTCCACCTCTGTAATGCCCCAGGTTCCTCTGAAGAGGCCAAGGGGGCCCCCCAGGAGCTCAGACTCCCCTCCTGGGCGGGGGGAGTGGGGAGGACCAGGTGTAGGAAGGGCAGGCTGGGAGAAGTAGGGAAGACGGAGGAACAGGAGAGTATCATAGTGATGTGCAGTGGAAGGCAGGGTGAGGCCAGGGCAGGAGAAGGAAGCGGGCAGAGCAGAGTCCCAGGGTGCTGAGAACTGGAGACAGAAAGAGGCCAGCGAGACATACACACACCCCAGGTGGCCCGCCTGCCTGGTGCCTGGCTCTGGGACGCAGCCCACCACAGCTGCCACCTGTCACCTCCAACCCTTGAGGACTCTTGAGCCCAGCTTCGGTCACTGAGTCCAACCATCCGCTCCCACCCCTTGAGGGCTCCAGGGCAATCCTCCCTTGGTCTAGCTCCGTCCAGTTCTGCTCAGCTGTCCTTTACAGGGGAAGAGGGGGGGAGGGTAGCAAGGCTGGGATGTCACAGGGGAAGCAGGGTCCAACGGACCCTACACCCAGCTGGGGCAGACCCCAGAGGAGTACAGGGGCTGAAACCAAAGATTTCCAGGAACTCAGGGAGGACTTCCTGGGGCCCCGCCCACTGCTTGCTTTGGCAAATCCCTGCTGGCGTTCCAGAAGTTTCTCGCTGTGATCTAAGCTCCCTGTCCCCTACCTCCAGCCCCCATCACTCCACCTCCCCCCACCCCCGGCCAAGCCCAATCTGGAAGCTTCAAATCCTAGAGTCCTGGTTTGGGCTGTTTGAGAACCAGGAGGTCCCACCAAAGGCTTGCCTCTCAGGGGGTGGGAGCGTAACAGGTCCACCCCAAGTCCCCTGGAAGGTGACTGGGCCCCTGTCTTCCTCCTTGTCCCCAGAGGAACCTGGGGCCTGCCCTGCCCGCCTCCAGGCCATGCTACTGCGACTCCTCACCCTGGCTCTGGTGACAGGTATGGAGTGGGCTGGGCATTGCCCGGGCGCCCCGACCCCCATACCTCTGGCTGCACCAGGCCCGGGGCCAGAATGAGGGGAGGCCAAGGGGATGCCTGGGGTGGGGTGAGGGAGAGGCAGGAGTGGGGAGGGTCGGGGGACAGAGGCAGCCCCAGGCCAGTGCCAGCACCTCCCTGTCCCTCGCTCCCACCCGGCCTGAGCCCCCTCCTTTGTCTCCAGGGCACGCAGGGACAGAGACCCGGATCATCAAGGGCTATGAGTGTCCCCCGCATTCCCAGCCCTGGCAGGCCGCCCTATTCCAGAAGACGCGGCTACTCTGCGGGGCCACCCTCATTGCCCCCAGATGGCTCCTGACGGCCGCCCACTGCCTCAAGCCGTGGGTGCGGGGGCTAGGGCGGGGTTGGGAGGGGGCTGGAGCTGGAGAGAGTCTGGGGGCTGGGGGTCAAGGGAGAATAGGGGGGACGGGACTGGTTGGAGAGGCTGTCCATTGGAACTGGCATGGGGTTGGAAATCTGGAGTTTGAAGCCTGCAGGTGGTTGCCATAAGAGCTGGGGTGAGGCTAGAAGTGGGGCCTGCCCCCAACCCGAGGCATCTCCCCACTCCTGCGCCGGGCCTTGCCCCATCCTCTCCCTCTCTGACTCTGCCGTTTGTCTCCCACCTCAGCCGCTACGTGGTTCACCTCGGGGAGCACAACCTGCAACGCCCAGACGGCTGCGAGCAGACACGGGCGGCCACGGAGTCCTTCCCTCACCCCGACTTCAACAACAGCCTCCCCAACAAGGACCACCGCCATGACATCATGCTGGTGAAGTTGGCCAGCCCCGCCTTCCTCACCCGGGCCGTGCGCCCCCTTGCCCTGTCACAGCACTGCGTCACCCCGGGCACCCAATGCCTCATTTCCGGCTGGGGCACGACGTCCAGTCCCCAGTGTAGGGGTTCTATGGAGGGAATAAGGGGGCAGAGGGGACTTGGGGGCAAGAGGAGCCTGCGGAGGTGGGGTCCGGAGCGACACTGGAGGATTTCCGGGTGGGAGGGTTGTCATTGGCAGGCTGAAGTCAGGGCCTGGGAGGGCAGAGGCAAAAGTTGTGGGACTTGGGCAAGGGGCCACGCCTTTCTGGACCTGAGCTGCTTCTCTGTAACATGAGAAGAGTCTCCCTAGATGTTTTATATCATCTTAAAGATTTATTGATTTATTTGAAAGGCAGAGTTACAGAGAGAGAATCCTCCATCCACTGGTTCACTTCCCAAAAGGCCACAGCAGTCAGGGAACCAAAGCCAGGAGCTTCTCCCACATGGATACAGGGACCCAAGCACTTGGGCCAGCCTCTGCTGCCTTCCCAGGCACATTACCAGAGAGCTGGATCAAAAGTGGAGCAGCTAGGACTTGAACTGGCATCCATGTGGGATGCTGACACTGCAAGCTGTGACTGCCCACCCCACTCCACCCCACTGTAAGGTTTTGATTCAGTAGCGCTGCAGATACTCAGAGGGCCCCAAGCAGGGGCACTCCCTATCGCTGGGGGCTGCAGCAGAGGGTCCCACACCCCACACAGCCTCCCATGTCTCTGCAGTGCGCTTGCCCCACACCTTGCGATGCGCCAACATTTCCATCATTGCACACAGCGAGTGTGAGCGCGCCTACCCCGGGAACATCACGGCCACCATGCTGTGCGCCAGCGTCGAAAAGGAGGGCAAGGATTCCTGCCAGGTCAGAGGGCAGGGTCTGGGTCTCCTGTCAGTACTGGTATCCCAAGCCCGGCCCCACTCAGCCTCAGCCTGTGATCTGTACCTCAACGCTACGCCCACCACCCACCACCTGCTCTGCGGCCATTCACCCAGCCCTCACCTCTCATGCTTCTCTCTCTCTCTCTCTCCCACCCAGGGTGACTCCGGGGGGCCCCTTGTCTGCAATGAGTCACTTCAAGGCATTATCTCCTGGGGCCAGGATCCGTGTGCTGTCACCCGGAAGCCAGGCGTCTATACCAAGGTCTGCCGATATGTGGACTGGATCCAGGCAACCATGGAGAACAATTAGTTGGGTGTGCAGTGCTTCCAACTGCCACTTTCTGTGCATTCTCTCAAGGAAGCAGGCCCAATAAGGGTACCCCTCGGGCTGTCAGTGTACCCCTCGAGCTATCAGTGTACCCCTCGGGCTGTCCAGGGTACCCCTCGGGCTGTCCAGGGTACCCCTCCAGCTGTCCAGTGTACCCCTCAGGCTGTCCAGGGTACCCCTTGGGCTGTCAGTGTACCCCTCGAGCTGTCAGTGTACCCCTCGGGCTGTCCAGGGTACCCCTCGAGCTGTCAGTGTACCCCTCGGGCTGTCCAGGGTACCCCTCCAGCTGTCCAGTGTACCCCTCGGGCTGTCCAGTGTACCCCTCGGGCTGTCCAGGGTACCCCTCCAGCTGTCCTGTGTACCCCTCCGGCTGTCCAGAGTACCCCTCCGGCTGTCCTGTGTACCCCTCGGGCTGTCCAGAGTACCCCTCCGGCTGTCAGTGTACCCTTCAGGCTGTCCAGGGTACCCCTCTGGCTGTCCAGTATACCCTGTGTTGGGGGGGCATCCCTGCCACAAAAGCCAGCCCGTGGCTCCCTCACTGACCCGGGGTTTGCGATCAGACAGATCTGAACACCCATCCTGGCTCGGACTAACTTCCTGACTCTTGAAGGCCCCTTCCTGGCATCTGCCATAGTTCTAATAAACAATGTGTAAACCTACCAAGTGTTCGCTGCATACCACAGCAACCCTGAGCCAAGGGATTTTAAACAAATCCCCGAAGGTCATCCTTACAAAGGTTGGTACCATTGTCACGCCCACTTCACAGCCAGCAAAACCAAGGCTCATGGGCACGCAGACCACTAGCCGGAGAGCAAGGGTCAGAAGCTGGGCTACCTGCTGGCTCACTCCCCAGATGCCTGTAGCAGCTGGGGATGAACCAGGCAGAAGCCAGGAGCCCTCAATGCCATCGCGATCCCCCATGCCAGTGCCAGGGGGCCGAGGACTGGGGCCTGCCGGGATGTGCGTGGTGGAGCAGAGCAGCCAGGATTTGAATCAGACACCCCAACATGGAGTGGCAGCATCACCAGTGGGGACTTGCTCAAGGCACCATCCTGCGGGGATCTCTTAACCCTCAAATGACATCATCCTGATTATGGCTGAATCTGTCTCTTTAACGCGGTGTGTGCCAGTGTGTGAGAGCCCAGCAGGTTGGCCAGGCTGAAATTGGGCAGGATGGAGCAGGTGTTTCCAGTGTCTACGGAGACCTAGCTGGTACGGTAGCCAGTGGGCATGTGCAGATGCTTAAACTCACACAGAGGGTTCTGTTGTGCTGGGTAACCACACCCACCGGTGGCTGCCACACCAGACAGCACATCTACCTTGTGGGGAGCATCAAGGGCCCCCGACCCCCGTGAGCTCAGTGCTCATGGCAGAAGGCACCCCACAGGGGGCCCCAGCTTCAGGATTTTTCCCTTGCAGAGAGAGGAAGCAGGCCCAGGACGGGCAGCAGGGCCTCCTGGCCTCTAGGCAGACTTGCAGCTTGACCTGTGATTCATTGCGGGTTCTGAGTCTCCCAGCTGAACCAAGGGAGCCGGGCCCAGCAGCAGGTGGTGTGGGTTCCCTGGATGCCTTGGCCTCCTGTGGCTCACGGGCAGGGAGATGGGGACCACACACAGGCATGACACAGAGGACAGAACACACACACACACACACACACACACACACACACACACACGCAGAGGCCAGTGCCTGGGACACACAGGCAGCCGGCTGCTCCAGCTGCAGGGACGTCTCTCCCGGTTTCCTTTCTCTCTGTTAGCTTCCCTCCTCCGCCCTCTGTCTCTAAGTGCGGTCCCTAACGTGTCTCTCCACCTCCCTGCCTCTCCCAGCCCACGGGTTCTTTTCTTCGCCCCTCACTATCCCAGGCATGCACTTCCCTGCGTATTTCCTCTCTCAATCGTTGTCACAGCCGCCCACTGCCTTCCACCCACCCCTGCTGGGCTCCCTGGGGCCACAGCTGCATTCCCAGCCACCCACCGACACACACCTGGGAAGAGCCAGAGCAGTGGACCTGGCAAAACCCCCAAGAGTTCCCGAACCGGGTGTTTCAGGTGCAGGGAGAAAGACGTCTGTATTCCAGCAGCGCCCCTCCCAGGGCAGGAATCCGAAGCCAAGGTTGGGTGCCAGCCCCACCCCTGGTATAATTAGGCAGAGGTAAAAGGAGGGAGTGAAACCCTCAAGGGGAGGGTGGGTAAGCTTCCGGGAACCTGGGGGTTAAAAGGCAAGTTCTGGCCAGGGGTCTAGGGGCAGAGGACACTCGGCGGCCCAGGAGGCAGGGCAGACGGAGACGCTCCGGGTCCCCTTCCATCGTTTCCATCGGCCGACTGGCAGGTGAAGCAGGCTGCAGAGGGCTGTGAGAGCGGCCCCGGGCGGCTGGCTCCTCAGTGCCAGATGCCCCAGGAGCTAGGCTAGGGATGCATCCTCCTCCCTCACACCCCTCTGTTGAACCGCTGGCTCCGAGCCTGGGATCCCCCACGTCCCCCATCCAGCGAGGCCGGGCCTGGAGGGCGCAGCCTTCCGAGGCGGTGAGGACAGGACGGAAAGCGCACCCAGTTTCTGACCGGTCCCAGCGGGCTCCGGACCTCCAGGACGGGCCTGGCGAGGAGAAGGGAGGTGGAGGGGGGCGGTCTCTGCAGGGGCATCTGTGTTAACCCACTCCCCACCGCAGCGCAGGTCCTGGCCATGAGGCCCCAGCACCTCCACCTCTCCGCCGCCCCTGGCGCCCTGGCCTTGGGCAAGCTGCTGCTGCTGCCGCTACTGATGGCGCAACTCCGGGGTGAGGCAGGAGCCGGGCTGGGCCCAGGGGAGGAGAGGGCCCTGCGGCGTGCGCCCACCCCCACGGAGAGGGCCCTGCTCTCCACGCGGGACGCCTCTGGGGCTCTGTCCCACGCAGACCCCGGCCCCTTTACACCAACCGCGGCACCGCTTCCCTTCCCGCTCGCCTTGCCCTCGGAACTGTTTTCCCGTCTGGCCTCTGGCTCTCGCTCCTTTTCCAACCATGTTTCCTTATCCTCAGCTCTTGTGCCTTCCAGACCTGCCGCGTGTTGCCCCTCCACGTTATAGCCCCACCCACTGCCCTCTGGCCCCGCCCTCCTCGCCTAGCCCCGCCACTCGTCGGTCCACGAAGTCCTTAGTCCCGCCCCACCGTCCTCTAGCCCCACCCCCAGGTCATATAGCCCCGCCCTATCCGGCCTTAGTCCCGCTCCTCGGTCTTCTAGCCCCGCCCCTGCTTTACCCTCTGCTTTCTAACCCCACCCACTGCCCCCTAGCCACGCCCCTCCTCGCCTAGTCTCGTCCCCTTGTCAGTCTCCAGCGTGGTAGCCCCGCCCCACCTCACCAGGCTCAGCTCCTGGTCAATCATCTGCTTTCTAGGCCCGCCCTACTGTCATCCAGCCCCGCCCCACGCCGCCATGACCCCGCCCCTCGGTCATCTGGCCTCGCCCCCCGCTCTCTAGCCCCGCCCCCGCGGAGTGGCTCCCGACCTGCCACGGCCTCACGCCCGGCCGTTCCAGGCCTTTGCTTCCTCGCTCTCCCCTCCGGCTGCCCCGCGACACCCTCGCGGTCCGGCAGTCCCCTGACCGCTCCCCTCTCTCTCCAGCCGCCGAATCGCTGCTCCCGGGGAACGACACGGGCGCGGATCGCGCGGCCCCCGATGCCCCGTGCCCGCGCCGCTCGCAGCCCTGGCAGGTGTCGCTCTTCAGCGGGCTCTCCTTCCACTGCGCCGGCGTCCTGGTGGACCCGAGCTGGGTGCTCACGGCCGCGCACTGCGGGGACAAGAAGTAGGACTCCGGGCTGGCAGTGGGGTCCTCTGGGGGCAGGGGATCGGGGCTCGTGCCCGGCCGCCAGGCGGCGGTGTGCGCCTTCTCTACCTTTCCACTGACTCCTCCCTCACACCCAGGGGTCCAGCCCAGACCCTCCTCCCTCACACCCAGGGGTCCAGCCCCAGAGCCTCCCTCACACCCAGGGGTCCAGCCCAGCCCTCCTCCCTCACACCCAGGGGTCCAGCCCAGATCCTCCTCCCTCACACCCAGGGGTCCAGCCCTCCTCCCTCACACCCAGGGGTCCAGCCCAGCCCTCCTCCCTCACACCCAGGGGTCCAGCCCCAGAGCCTCCCTCACACCCAGGGGTCCAGCCCAGATCCTCCTCCCTCACACCCAGGGGTCCAGCCCAGACCCTCCTCCCTCACACCCAGGGCTCCAGCCCTCCTCCCTCACACCAGGGGTCCAGCCCAGACCCTACTCCCTCACACCCAGGGGTCCAGCCCAGCCCCTCCTCCCTCACACCCAGGGGTCCAGCCCTACTCCCTCACACCAGGGGTTCAGCCCAGACCCTCCTCCCTCACACCCAGGGCTCCAGCCCAGACCCTCCTCCCTCACACCCAGGGGTCCAGCCCTACTCCCTCACACCAGGGGTCCAGCCCAGACCCTCCTCCCTCACACCCAGGGCTCCAGCCCAGCCCCTCCCTCACACCCAGGGGTCCAGCCTAGACCCTCCTCCCTCACACCCAGGGGTCCAGCCCAGACCCTCCTCCCTCACACCCAGGGGTCCAGCCCAGACCCTCCTCCCTCACACCCAGGAGTCCAGCCCCTCCTCCCTCACACCCAGGGGTCCAGCCCCTCCTCCCTCACACCCAGGGGTCCAGCCCCTCCTCCCTCACACCCAGGAGTCCAGCCCCTCCTCCCTCACACCCAGGGCTCCAGCCCCTCCTCCCTCATGTCCCGCCCACACCAGGACCCAATGTCATCCACTGCGCCGCAGCCTGCTGCCTCCTAACCCCGGGGACTCCAGTGAAAGCCTGGCCTCCGAATGAGTGTCCCCCGCCCCCTGCAGGTCACTGTGGGCTCGCGTCGGGGACGACCACCTGCTGCTCCTCCAAGGCGAGCAGCTGCGCCGGACCACTCGCGCCATCGTGCACCCCAGCTACCGCGGGGGCGTGCGCCCCATCCTGCCCCGGCGCACCGACGAGCACGACCTCATGCTGCTGAAGCTGGCTCGAGCCGCCGTGCCGGGACCAGCCGTGCAGCCCCTGCGGCTGCCCTTCCGCTGTGCAGAGCCCGGGGACCAGTGCCAGGTGGCGGGCTGGGGAACCACGGCCAGCCGCAGAGGCAAGAGCTGGCGCCTCAAGGAGGCGGGACGGGGTGGTGGGGCTGGGGAGAGCTCAAGGGCTAGACCCACGTCACCTGCCCGCTCTGTCCTCAGTGAAGTACAACAAGGGCCTGAGTTGCTCCCACGTGACCCTCCTGAGCCCCCAGCAGTGTGAGGTCTTCTACCCTGGCGTGGTCACCTCCAACATGCTGTGTGCCGGCCTGCAGCGCGGCCAGGACCCTTGCCAGGTAGGCACTGGCTGGGAGGGGTCTGCGTCTCAGGAGAGAGGGAGGGGACGGCAACAGCGGAGCCCTCCCCTCCCCCAATGCCCCCCAGTCCTGCCCCCTCCTCGTCCTCGTCCTCTGCGCATTCCCCTCGCCCAGGCTTTGCTAAGTGCCTCCTTCATCGCTGTCTCCAGCCCCCGCTCACCAAGCTGCCCCCTCCTCTGCCCTAGCACAGCCCCCGCCCCACCATGCAGGCTGCGGAGGCAACCCCTCACTCTGCAGGTTATTCTAACCTGGAGTGGGGGTTCCCATGTGGACAGGGCCTTCACTGGCCCTCCCCCTTCTGCCCTCCCTCCAATAGAGTGACTCTGGTGGGCCCCTGGTGTGTGATGAGACCCTGCAGGGCATCCTGTCCTGGGGCGTCTACCCCTGCGGCTCTGCCCAGCACCCGGCTGTCTACACGCAGATCTGCAGATACGTCTCCTGGATCAGGAAAACCATCCTCTCCAACTGACCCCCAAACCGGAAACACCCTAGCCCCACCCCCAGCTGTCCTCTGCCCTGGGCTCCTAGTCTTGCTCCTAGCTGCTGCCCACCAACACTTCTAGACACCTCACCCCTCGTTCGCTGCCAAGGGCAGGAAGTGGGCACAACCTCTGGGAAAAGTGCCAACCGCCGGCTTTTTCTGCCACTGCCAATGGGACAGCCCAGCCTCTCCTCCCTCACGCACAGGGATCCAGCCCATCCTCCCTCACATACCCCCATGAACTGCAGTACACTGACTGCCACAGCAGGAATAATGAAGTGCCTACCTCTTACACATGTGGTGAGGCCTGTGTGCGCGTGTGAATCTTTGTGGCAATGACCGGGCAAACCTTCCAACACTGGGCCTGACCCCAGCCCCTGTTGTCACCAACTGGCCATATCCAGGAAGGTGGGAATGTGTGCGTACCCCTGCTCCTCCAGCCCCCATGGGCTGATGGGAAATTCTTCTCCATCCTCTTCCTGGCTCACAAAGGAAGCACCGTTAGCTGCTTCTTCAGTCCCTTGCACCTCTTTGGCCCCACCCAACACCAGGGTCTCCAGTGGTCACCGAGACTGCAGGGACGTCCCCCATCCCACCGCCCCAACCGTCCACCCCAGGAACTCAGGCTGAGCTCCATGGGGGTCCAGTTCCCATGCCCTGCTGCTGAAAAGCCAAAACAAAGTATGCATCCCACAAGCATGGGAGGAAACTTCCTCCTGTCTCCTCTCCCAGCAACGGTCCCCAGGTTTGTCCTGAGATTGTGGGGTCGGACCGGGTAGCCACCTCCAACGCAGAGCCCAGGCAAAGCTGGCAGGAATCTGCATGGACCTTGGTGCTGTACCCTAAGGCTGAGCACAGATTCTGTCATCCCTACACCCCAGGTGAATGGAGAGGCTCCAATCCTTCCTCCCTCAGATCAGGGGTTCAGCCCAGCCCCACCTCCCTCACTCCCAGGGGTCCAGCCCCTACTCCCTCACACCCAGGGGTCCAGCCCAGACCCTCCTCCCTCACACCCAGGGGTCCAGTCCCTCCTCCCTCACACCCAGGGCTCCAGCCCAGCCCCTCCTCCCTCACACCCAGGGCTCCAGCCCAGACCCTCCTCCCTCACACCCAGGGGGCCAGCCCGGACCCCCCTCCCTCACACCCAGGGGTCCAGCCCCTCCTCCCTCACACCCAGGGGTCCAGCCCAGACCCTCCTCCCTCACACCCAGGGGTCCAGCCCAGACCCTCCTCCCTCACACCCAGGGGTCCAGCCCCTCCTCCCTCAAACCCAGGGGTCCAGCCCAGCCCCTCCTCCCTCACACCCAGGGCTCCAGCCCAGACCCTCCTCCCTCACACCCAGGGGGCCAGCCCGGACCCTCCTCCCTCACACCCAGGGGTCCAGCCCCTCCTCCCTCACACCCAGGGGTCCAGCCCAGACCCTCCTCCCTCACACCCAGGGTTCCAGAACAGCCCTCCTCCCTCACACCCAGGGCTCCAGCCCAGACCCTCCTCCCTCACACACAGGGGTCCAGCCCAGACCCTCCTCCCTCACACCCAGGGCTCCAGCCCAGACCCTCCTCCCTCACACCCAGGGCTCCAGCCCAGACCCTCCTCCCTCACACCCAGGGGTTCGTCTCTGCTGGACTGTGGAGACCTTCAGAGGTGTCTGTGATCTTGAGTAGAGTTGATCCCACAGGATCCTACATCCAGCTGCTGCCCACCCTGCCCCATCCACACGCCCAGGAAATGTCAAGGAAGCATGTCAGCTGAGTGTGGCATGCCAGGGTCACAGGCAGAGGAGGCGAGACACTGCGGACACCTGAGTCATGTGCGAAGGCAAATCATTGCTCCTTTGACTCTACCGTGTTGACTGGGCTGTGCCTTGTACCACCAGGGCCTGGAGGTGATGCTGGCCAAGCCTTACCGTCAAGGAGCTGCTAGTCATTCAGGTCCTGTCATTCAGGTCTCCACTCCAAAGCCACTTCCTCCAGGAAGCCTTCCTGGATTGCTCCAGCTACATAGGCAGGTCTCTCCTTGCTCACCAAACTCATTACTCAGTTTTTTTTAAAGATTTATTTTTATTTTTATTTTTATTTTTGTTGGAAAATCAGACACACAAAGAGGAGGAGAGACAGAAAGGAAGATCTTCCATCCGTTAATTCACTCCCCAAGTGACCCCAGCAGCTGGAGCTGCGCTGATCCAAAGCCAGGAGCTCAGAGCCTCTTCTGGGTCTCCCACTCTAGTGTAGGGTCCTAAGGCTTTGGACTGTCCCAGACCAAATGCAGGGAGCTGGATGGGAAGCAGGGCTGCCAGGATTAGAATCAACGCCGATATGGGATTCTGGCGTGTGCAAGGCGAGGGTTTTAGCCAATAGGCTACTGTGCCAGGCCCAGTTTTTTGGTTCTTGATGTCCCCCTCCCCTGGAAAGATTTATTTATTTATTCTAAAAGCATGGAGAGAGAGAGAGAGAGAGAAAGCTTCCATCCACTGGCCACAACAGCCAGGGCTGGGCCAACCCAAGCCTGGGAGCCTGGAGCAGAGCCAGGTCTCCCAAGCGGGCGCAGGGGTCCAAACACACGGGCCAGGCTGCTGCCTTCCCAGGGGCATTAGCAGGGGCCAGCATCAGAAGTAGAGCAGTGCTCACAGAGGAGGACTTGTGCACTGGGACTTCGTTTGTACCTGCCACAGCGCATCCGAGAGTGGCCGAGCGAGAGGCTGATGAAGGCTGGGCGTGGAGATCGCAGGTGGTGCTCCAAGGGAGTCCACGACAAGTGGGAGCCCACTGGGCCAAAAAAGGCTATCCCCTTGCTTGAACTGCCTGTTGACTGCCTGCGGGAGGCAGACCCTGAGAAGGCGAGGTGGTACCATGCACGAGTGCCTAACAAAACACCGATATAGCCAAAAGAGGTTGCTCTTGGAAAGCTCTCTTGAGGCCAGCACCATGGCGTAGCACGCCAAGCCTCTGCCTGAGTGTGGGTGCCGGTTCAAGTCCTGGCTCCTCCATTTCCCATCCAGCTCCCTGCTTGTGTCCTGGAAAAGCAGCCTAGGATGGCCCCATAGCTTGGGACCCTGCTTCGATTGGGAGACTTTAGGCTTCAGATCAGCTCAGCTCTGGCCGTCGTGGCCACTTGGGGAATGAACCAGCAGATTGAAGGTCTCTGTCTCTCCTTCTCTCTGTTTTATCTGACTTTCCAATAAAAATTAACAAACAAACACATGTAGAAAAAAATATCTCTTTTAAGAGAGAGAGATTTATTTGTTTGAAAGATAGAATTATAAAAAGAGAGAAAGATCTTCCACAGAGCAACAACAGAATTAGAAACCTGGAAAACCACCCACGCAGGTGCAAGGCCCAAGCACTAGAGCCGGCCTCGCCAGCTTTTCCAGGCCTCGTTAGCACTCATGTACAGATGGCTCTTTGCACACGGTGGGTCTCCAAGACATCCCTGCCTGGAGCGAGAGGGAGGCGCTGTGGCCATGGGCGTATTTCTGAGCCCTCTCCTCCAGGTCAGACTGCTGGCCCGCTGAATTCCCTGCGCCGCTCCCTCGTGACCCTGTTGGTTTTCGTTGAGTGACCTAAGATACACCTAACCGTCGGTAACATGGCAATCTGGACACAGTCCAGTCCCAGGGTCTGAGCTCTGAGCCGGGTGAGCTGGCATCCAGCTTGAGAAGCATCTCTGTGGGCAGCCGGAAGTTGAAGGGGGGCTCTGCGTGCTGGGCAAAGAGGGACTCTCCCTGGGGAAATCAGAAAAGGCTACCTGGAGGAGGGAGCTCTTAGGTTGGGATGAGTCAATCCACCAGGAAAAGAATGCTATGGAGAAAGACATTCACTCATTCAATTAGCATCCTGGAACCGGCTGATGCAGGCAGCAGCAAGGTGACTCAGGGCTGGACCCAGGCTCAGAGGGGGCTGACCAAGGCTCAGAGGGGGCTGACCCAGGCTCAGAGGGGGCTGGACGCAGGCTCAGAGGGGGCTGGACGCAGGCTCAGGGGGAGCTGCCCACTCAATGAGAGGGAGAGCTTGGGGGGTCATGAACCCTTGGGTGGATGGGAGAAGCCAGGAGCCAAAGTTCTCAGGACCTGGCAGGGACCAGACATTGTTAAGGCAAGAGGGGAAGGCATGCTTGGAGCCAGGCAGGTGTGCACCTGTGTTCCTGGAGTGGCAGGGCTGCAGGAAGGGGCAGGTTGTGACAAGAGCGGGTTAATCCACATGGGACCAGATTCCTCAGCCTTCTCCTTGTCGGGAGGGACCCAAAGCCCTGGGGCAGGTGCACACTGGGTGTGGCTTCCTTCAGGGTGTCTACCTCTAGCATCTCTTCCCCCCACACCCTGGGTCCTTGGAGACCTTCCTGTGGGTGTCCTCCCCGCCCTTCCCCTGCTCACAGCTGCCCATGCCTGCCACCTTCCCTCCAAATCCACCTGCTTTCTCCCACCCTGACCTGCTCTGGGAGGTTGATCCCACAGGATCTTCCTCTCACTCCTCCTCCTCCAGACCCCACAAGTCATGAATGGAGACAGCCCACGCTGAGGGCACCAGAGGGAGGCCCCCATAGCCTGTCAACACCCCAGCCCTGCCCCCATCCCGCCCATGTAATCAAGCGAGCCAGTTCATCCCCACAGGGACTCCTCCGTATGGGGACAGGGTCTCCCTGCACCCACCTCTCCTCCTGCTGAGGCCCCTGTCACCATCACCCCTGGGGCTTCCCCTGCCCCTCCCCCGAGCCCGGGACATTTCCCAAGCCTGACTAATGGCAGGGGGTGGCCCTGAGGAGGAGGAAGAACACGGCATGGGTTACCATAAAGGAGCTGGGGCCCCCAGCGCAGGCCCACAGAACCAGGTGCCTGAAGGTCATGAGGCTGGGATGCATCTGGGCTCTGCTCTCGCTCCTGACAGGTGAGACACCTGCCATCCATCCATCCCTCCCCCATGCCCTGTTTGTCCCCACTCTACCTTTCCCTGCCCTCTGACCCCTCTGCCTGTCCCTGTCTCACCCCAGGACACGGCTGGGCAGATACCCGTGCCATCGGGGCCGAGGAGTGTGGCCCCCACTCACAGCCCTGGCAGGCGGGACTCTTCTACCACACCCATCTCTTCTGCGGAGCAACCCTCATCAGCGACCGCTGGCTGCTCACAGCTGCCCACTGCCGCAAGCCGTGAGTGGCCACGAGGCCAGCCCCCCAGGGAGGAGGAGGCTGAGGGCCTGGAGTGTGGGATGGGATGGGATGGAGGAGGGACAGAGGGGCCTGGGGCAGGCAGGAACTTGGATACCTTAGAATTCCACAGCACAGCCTCCTGGTCCAACTCCAACACTGGAGAGACCCCAAGTGTCTGGTGCTGAATCAAAAGGTTCAAAATTGGCTCTTCATCCCAAGAAATACAGAATCAAGGGATTCTAAGACCCAAACTCCATGAGGTCTTACGGTTAACCCACAACAGCTTCCACGACTGTAGCCAGAGAGGTGGCAGGAAAAATCAGCTCTGCCCGTGGGCCAATTACACCAGCCCCGAGTTCAGGTTCAAGTGCTCTAGTGGACAGGCAAAAAGTAAAACAAACAAAAAGCAAACAGAAAATGAAGGTTTTGTTTGATATCTGCAGAACATGCTTTTAGCACGCACATGCTTCGAGGTGTTGATGGACGACAACCGCTCCTTTTCATGCTGAGCCCTGCCAATCGGACGGGCCTGGCATCACCCCTGTGGGCTGGCCACACCTGCAGGGTTCAGAGGCTGCCTTGCCCAGTACAGTTCCAAATCCTTGTCGAATACAGAGGGTAGAGCCCACAGGATGTGAAAACACCAGGACTGGCAAAATACTGGCTGCCGGAACCAAAAAGAGTTCTAGAAGCGTCTACCTTAAAAATGGATAGAATATGGCCAGTGGAATAGGCCAGATGTTTACAAGTCAGGACATCTTGAGTTCTGAAAAACCCAGAGTTTCAAACTATTGAAGTCCCAGTTTATTTGAATCAGAAAGGAACCTGATGGCCCTAGGATCTTACCTTCTTGGGGTTCTGTGGGATCCTGGAGTCAACATGAAGCAAGAGTCTTGGACATCCTCATCGCACAGGGTCGACCTTCCTACCTCCCGGGCCAAGCCAAGGATGCTGACCCAGGAGGCTGCGCAGGAACTGCCCATCATGCATTGCTCCACTGTGGGACCACTTATAACTCAGCTGAGCACCTCAGGCTGGAAGAACCCTGGGCAGATGTAGCCAGCGAGCTGAAGGGAAAACAGAGATGGAGAAATTCAAAGATCAAGCTAGGGTGGTGAGGCTGGGACAGAGATGCGAATCAAACCTTGTACTCCCCATGCCTGAGCGCACAGGTGAACTCCAATTTGGGGAGTTTCCATGTGACACCCCTCCACACACACACGCACACACACCAATCACTCCCACAGAAGCTGCCAGACCAGTGGGGGCAGGGTGTGGAGCTGCTGCTGAGTGGCAGGTGAGAATGCCAGGTGCCCACAAGGTTCCTGGGGACCAAGGTCACCAGCGAGACTCCAGGTGGGACAAGGAGGGAGTGCAAGCTTGCAGGGTAAGGCTCCTCAAGGGTTGTCAGGGTGAGGAACAAGCAAGCAGAGAGGGTGTGCTGAAAACCACACAGCACCCAGAGGCCTCCCAACACAGCACAAAGGGATGGGGGTTTGCCCCAGTATGACCTCCATCCAAGACCTGTCTCAGCAGGTACCTGTGGGTCCGGCTCGGGGAACACCACCTGTGGCGGTGGGAGGGTCCTGAGCAGCTCTTCCGGGTCACCAACTTCTTCCCCCACCCCGGCTTCAACAACGACCTGAGTGCCAATGACCACAATGACGACATCATGCTGATCCGCCTGCCCAGGCCGGCCCGCCTGAGCGCCGCCGTGCAGCCCCTTGGCCTCAGCCCGACCTGCGTGCGTCCCGGCACTCCGTGCCTCATCTCCGGCTGGGGAGCCGTGTCCAGCCCTAAGGGTACAGTACCCACATCCCAGTCCCTGCCCCTCTCATCTCTGCCTTTTGACCTCTGAGCCTCTTCCAGCTCTCCCCATGAATGTGGTTTTATCAAATCAAAGATGCTATCAGTTACGACACACCAGTATTTTTTTTTTAAGATTGATTTTTATTGAGAAGGCAGATGTCTAAAGAGAAGCAGAGTCAGAAAGATCTTCCATCCGCTGGTTCGCTCTACAAATGGCTGCAATGCCAGAGCTGAGCTGATCCACAGCCAGGAGCCAGGAGCATCCTCTGGGTCTCCCACCATGGGTGCAGGGGCCCAAGGACTCCAGCCATCCTCCAATGCCTTCCCAGGCCATGCTAGCCTGTTATGAACCAGTGACAATGCAGAACAAACAAGGCAACACCAGGCAACACTTCAGGATTCCGGAGGCCTCTCGGTGTGGACACACAAGGCCTTGGCGGTCGAGACAGAGCCAGCCAGCCCCTCCAGGAGGGTCCAGACCACAGGCTTCCCGCATCACCATTAGCTTCCCAAGGGGCTTGAGAGCAAAAGTTTGATTTGTTTGTTTGTTTCTGCTGATATCGCAAACCCTGGGAGATTTTACACAAAACCCAGGTTTCTAAATGTACCCTCCTCTCCCCCATACACACACACACACAAAAATCCAAATCCTTGGGTGACCATGGGCCAATGATAACAGCTGCTCCCCACACTGGCCCTGGTCTCCTGGCTGCAATCCTGTTGAGCCACCGTGCCCGTCTGCCCGCCCGTAGGCCACACAGCCACGTACACACCTGTCTATCCTAGGTGGGCTCTGTCTCAGAGTGGAATCCCACAACTCCGTCCCTACCATCTTCCCAGCGCCTCCCCTGGCCGCAGCTCTACCCCACCCCTCCCCAGCTCCCTGGCTCCCTCCTCCCTCACAACCTCTCTGCGCGCGTCTCTTCTGGATCCTTCTGTTTCCCTCCCCTTCTCTTCCTCCTATCCACCTGCCTGTCTCTTAGGGTCTTCCATGCGGGTTTCGGGTGGCGCCTGTTCTGGAAGGCTTGGTGGATGGACAGCCGAGGGCTGACAGGGTTGCTGTTGCTCCCTCCCCCTTCCCCACAGTGCGTTACCCCATGGCCCTGCAGTGCGCCAACATCAGAGTACTGGAGCCCAGACTCTGCCACTGGGCCTACCCTGGCCACATCTCAGCCAGCATGATCTGCGCGGGCCTCTGGGAAGGCGGCCGTGGCTCCTGCCAGGTGGGACCCTCTCCGGGCCTGGGGGGCGGGGAGAGCAGAGAAGGGACTCCAGACTTCCTGGAGTCAAAATGAATAGGGGGCTGGGACACGTGGCTGTTTAGGAGGGACTGGACACTAGGGGAGGAGGGGACTGAGAGAACAGGAGGTCCCGGGGGAGGGGGCGAGAGACCTGGGCTCCCGCGTGCGGGGCCTGGTGGGAGGAGGACATGACCTGACAGTCTCCGGCTTCTCCTGCGCACAGGGCGATTCCGGGGGCCCCCTGGTTTGCAATGGGACCCTGGCAGGAGTGGTGTCAGGGGGCGCCGAGCCCTGCTCCAGACCCCGGCGCCCTGCCGTATACACCAGCGTGTGCCACTACGAAGCTTGGATCCGAAAAACCATGGAGGACAACTGAGCCATCGCGCCGAGTACAGCCAGGAGAAGCGTGCTGTCCCCGCGGCGTAGGGGGCTCTGCTGGGCGCCCGCCGTCCACCTGCGTAGCCGCCCGCCCAGCACTCCTGGGACGACTTCCATCACGGCGCGGCCACGCCCCCGGAAGCAGGCAGGGCCACGCCTCTGTTCCCACGTGACCGCCGAGCGCCACCGCCCCCTGGGGCAGCTCGGCCCTGAGGCTCCGCCCCTAGGGACGGCTGACACCCACGAGCTCCGCCTCCTCCACGTCCACGGCCCCGCCTCCTCGGCAGAGGCCCCTCCCCTGGCTTGCAGGGCGCGTTGGCTCCGCCCACGCGGGGCTCGGGCGCCACCGTGCGGTCACAGCCCTGCGCGCGTTCCGGGTTTGAATTCTGGTGGGATCCGCACGGGAGAAGCTGCAGCAGGGTCCCCATCCCTGTGGAGGCTACGGATGATGTTACAATAAACGCGGGGAGCCGCGCCTCGTGTCTGCTTTCGCTGCGGGACCCAGGCGGGCTGGTGGCCCTGCAGATCCTAATCCGCCCTCCGGCAGCCAAGCTCCTCCCGCGCCCCGGGGCTGGTCCCGCCGCCCCCAGCGAGCAGGAAACCAGGTCACCGCGCCTCCCAAACCTGCCTTCCCAGATCCCACCTCTCAGGACCTGCCCGAAGGCTGAGAACGCCAAGACCCGCCCCCTCCGCTCCCAGGCCCCACCAGAGTCGGGCTCCAAGCCCTCCTCCCAAAAGGGCTTCATTTTTCAGCCCCCGGCTGTCCTCCCTCAGACACAAGAATCTGGGCCTCTAGTCCGGCCTCCCTCACACCCAGGGGTCCAGCCCAGCCCCTCCTCCCTCACACCCAGGGGTCCAACCCCTCCTCCCTCACACCCAGGGGTCCAGCCCCTCCTCCCTCACACCCAGGGGTCCAGCCCCTCCTCCCTCACACCCAGGGGTCCAGCCCCTCCTCCCTCACACCCAGGGGTCCAGCCCAGACCCTCCTCCCTCACACACAGGGGGGCCAGCCCCTCCTCCCTCACACCCAGGGGTCCAGCCCAGCCCTCCTCTCTCACACCCAGGGGTCCAGCCCAGACCCTCCTCCCTCACACCCAGGGGGCCAGCCCAGACCCTCCTCCCTCACACACAGGGGTCCAGCCCAGACCCTCCTCCCTCACACACAGGGGGTCCAGCCCCTCCTCCCTCACACCCAGGGGTCCAGCCCAGACCCTCCTCCCTCACACCCAGGGGGCCAGCCCCTCCTCCCTCACACCCAGGGCTCCAGCCCAGCCCTCCTCCCTCACACTCAGGGGTCTAGTCCAACCCCTTCTCTCTCAGATTTCCACATGCCCAGGATTTTGTGTTCTAGCAGCACCCACCACCCCACTCCATCCCCCCCACACACATACACCTGCCTCTCAGGTGTGGGAAGAGGCGGAGCAGGGGCGGGGTCCTGCAGTTAAAAGGCTGCAGCCTGGGTCCCTGGTGGCTGGAACAGAAGTGCTGGGGCCTCTCCTGGGAGTCCTTTGGTGCCCCGCCCCCCGGATCCTGGAAGGTGAGGTGCAGAGGTCCTCAGATAGCGGGCAGGGCCAGGGACCCAGCCTGCCCTCCACCCCAGGCACCAACTGCTCCCTTGGGATGGAGGAGCCCAGGCCCTCCAGCCTCTGGGAGGGCACACTCTGACTTAGACTCTGGGGTCACTGTCCCGACCCCTAGTGCACTGTGCCCCCAACCCAAGGCCCCACCTCGAGTCCCACCCTGGGGCGTCAGGTTCCCCCTTCCCTGCTGTCTCTCACTCCCAGACCCCGCCATGGGACACCCCCTGCCCCGCACAGCCCTGAACTGGATGCTGCTGCTGTCGCTGCTGGGAGCCTGGGCAGGTGAGGAGGGGGCCTGAGTGTATGAGGGAGGGGTGGGGGGTGTGATCCTGGGATGGGGAGGGATGCAGGTAGCAGCAGCTGGCAGGGGGTTAGGTTATGTTCCGGGATGCTTACCTTGGACAAGCGTGCCCGTGTGGACACGTGTGGACGTGTGTGAGTCACGGATAATGACGCACAGGCTTGGCGGAGTGTGCGTGTAGGTTGCGTGGTGGTGTGTGCTGGCATGCGGGGAGCCTGCCCGCACCCCAGGCTCCTTGGCTCTGGCACCGGGCTCCTCCCAGGGCAGTCACCCACCCCGGTCCCTTCTGCCACAGGACTCTGCACAGCGCAGGGCTCCAAGGTCCTGGAGGGGCAGGAGTGCGAGGCCCATTCGCAGCCGTGGCAGACTGCCTTGTTCCAGGGCGGGCGCCTCATCTGTGGGGGCGTCCTGGTGGGCGCTGGCTGGGTCCTCACGGCTGCCCACTGCAAAAAACCGTGAGTGAGGCGGGGCTGGAGCCTGGGGGCAGACTCAGCTCAGGAAGGAGAGAGCTGGCAGTCAGGACCCCTGAGTCCTGGGTGTGAGGGAGGAGGGGCCGGGCTGGACCCCTAGGTGTGAGGGAGGAAGGGCTAGAGCCCTGGGTGTGAGGGAGGAGGGGCTGGAGCCCTGGGTGTGAGGGAGGAGGGTCTGGGCTGGAGCCCTGGGTGTGAGGTAGGAGGGTCTGGGCTGGCCCCCTGGGTGTGAGGGAGGAGGGTCTGGGCTGGACCCCTGGGTGTGAGGGAGGAGGGTCTAGGCTGGACCCCTGGGTGTGAGGGAGGAGGGTCTGGGCTGGACCCCTGGGTGTGAGGGAGGAGGGGCTGGGCTGGACCCCTGGGTGTGAGGGAGGGGGGGCCGGGCTGGACCCCTGGGTGTGAGGGAGGAGGGGCTGGACCCCTAGGTGTGAGGGAGGAGGGTCTGGGCTGGACCCCTGGGTGTGAGAGAGGAGGGCTGGGCTGGAGCCCTGGGTGTGAGGGAGGAGGGTCTGGACCCCTGGGTGTGAGAGAGGAGGGCTGGGCTGGACCCCTGGGTGTGAGGGAGGAGGGTCTGAGCTGGACTTTGAGTCCTAAGAGCAGAGGGGACTGGTGCTCCACAATCCCCCCTGAGTCCCCAGTACTCTCTGGGGTACTGGAACAGGAAGTACATGGTGCGTCTCGGAGACCACAGCCTGCAGAGCAAGGACGAGCCGGAGCAAGCCATGTCGGTGGCTCAGTCCATCCAGCACCCCTGCTACAACAGCAGCAACGTGGAGGACCACAGCCACGACCTGATGCTCGTCCGGCTTGGGCGACAGGCGTCCCTCGGGGCCAAGGTGAAGCCCATTCAGCTGGCTGACCGCTGTGCCCAGGTTGGCCAGACATGCACCATCTCCGGCTGGGGCACCGTCACCAGCCCCCGAGGTACAGCGGCTGGCCGTTGCTGGGAGGGAGAGGATGAGCTGGCCGGTCCCGAGGACCTCAAGCTGTGGGCAAAGCTCGGCCCTTTAGGAGACAGACAAGGGAAAGTGTTGAGTGATTTTTAGAAGATGTATCTATTTATTGATTATGCAGAATTACAGAGGGACAGAGAGAGGTTCCCATTTGTTCATTCATTCCCCAAATTGGCTACAACAGCCAGGAGCTTCTTCTGGGTCTCCTACGTGGGTGCAGGGGCCCAAGAACTTGGGCCATCCCCTGCTGCTGTCCCAGGCCGCAAGCAGGGGAGCAGCCAGGATTTAAACCGGCACCCATACAGCAAACTGGCCCCACAGTGCTTCCTCCTCTCCACATCTGAGAATGGGGGCCTATTGACCAGTGGCTCCCACTAGGCTTTGCTGACCTGAGAAGTGGGGACATGGAACCAGAGATGGAGAGGAGATTGCCACCCCCACCCCCCGCCACTGCTGGCACAACAGAGGCTGGGCCTAGCTGAACCCAGGAACTCCATCCGGGTCTCCCACATGGCTACAGGAGTCCAAACACTTGGACCATCCTCTGCTGCCTTCCCAGGCACAGTAGCAGGGAACTGAATCAGAAGTGGAGCAGCCGGGACTTGAAGTGGCACTGCACTATAAGATGCCAGCATCTCAGGCAGTGGCCACGGATTTCTTCCCTGTGTGTCCCCAGGACACAGTAGGTGCTCAATGAATCTTTACGGACTAGACGCACGAGTGAATGAGGTAATGGACAAAGGCTTCACTCCTTCGGAGAGCTGTAGGGGCGATTACTGTATGAGATGAAGCGCTTGTAGCTCCTGGCACGTGGACGCTTGCCCAGACTTGTCAAGCCCAACCCTCCAAGGGTAGTCAGACGAATTCTACCCTCCATCATTAATTCATTTGTTTATTGAGTCCCTAGCATCCTCTCCCCCCCGCCCATAGCTGTCACTAAAGGTGTAATTGGGAATGAATGACACCAATTCCCAGTCCTCATGGAATCTCACAAGGGGGAAATGGATGGTACACACACATGAAATAAAGAATTAGGGCGAGTTAGGTGCCATCGGGAAATACTGCCAGGGTACAAGGAGGGGACCAGGTGGAATTGGAACAGAGCAGGCATCCAGGGGGAACATTGGATTCCATCGAAATGGAAGCCCTGGCGGTTTGAGGGGAGCAAGGATTAGAGGTGTTACCTCCAAGTCTCCTGCACTTGATCTGCACTGGACTCAGGGCAGCAGACTCGAGGTGGGACCCCACAGAATCCCAGGGAGAAAGGCAAGGGGTGTGGCGTGCCCGTGGGAACCAGGACACACACACACACACACACACATCCAATGCGGCTGGGGACGCACCCCAGGGGCGGGGTGGGCTCCTGCGAGGACCAGGATGGAGGGAAAGGCCTCTTTCATTATCCCCAGAGAACTTCCCCGACACCCTCAACTGCGCCCAAGTGCAGATCTTCTCCCAGAAGCAGTGCGAGCGCGCCTACCCGGGCAAGGTCGGTGAGGGCATGGTCTGTGCAGGCAACAGCAACGGCGCCGACACATGCCAGGCGAGTGCTTGCCCTTGCACCCCGCTCCTGGACCCCAGCCTCGGTGTGGGGGAGGGGGACCCCTTCTACGGAGTGGGGGTCAGGCTGGGAAGAAAGGCCACACGGAAGGGGCGCAAGTCTGAGCCTTCCTGGGCACTCTGGTTTGCAGGGGTTGTAGGGAGGCAAGCGGCCAGGGAATGCCCCCTCCCTGCAACCACCCCAACAGCTACATGCCCCGAATCTGTGCTGAGAGACCCGTATGGGCTCCCTCCTCCCTGGCTGATGCCCGAGGTGGGTGGGGAGCACTGTCCCAGCTCCAGGGGAGTCTGCGAGCTCCCCACCACGCTCCCTGCACTGCTGTCCTCCGCCGGTCTTCCCTGGGAGCTCTCAGGTCTGCTTTCCCGTTGAGCTGGAGTCACTGCCCTTTGCGACCCTGCCATAAAAGCCAGGTGTGTCTTCTCTGCCCTCACCGCCCCCACCCTGGCTGCGTGGCTCCCTGGACATGCCAGCTCAGCCCCCAGCCTCTTGACTGGGTGCAGGGAACAGAGTTCTTCTTACCCTGTTGGCTAGAGAGGAGACCAAACATGCAGAAAAACATGTTAACCAACCCGGCACAGAGCAGAGTTAGAAAGGCAGATCTTTGTAGCTTGTAGGGGAAACCCGCTTTGCCTCTGTCCCCTCCAGGGCGATTCCGGAGGCCCTTTGGTGTGCGACGGCAGGCTCCAGGGTATCACATCCTGGGGCTCCGACCCCTGTGGGCGACCCGAGAAACCCGGCGTCTACACCAACATCTGCCGCTACCGGGACTGGATCATCAAGACAATGGGCAGCGGCCTGGGTCCCGCGGAATAAACGTGCAACTGCAGCCGGCTCCGTGCCTGTTTTAGCCCTGTAGGGAGGGAGAAGGGTGGGAAGGGGCTCCCACCACACTCCCACCCTGGCCAAAGCTCAAGGGGATCCCTGATGTTCTGGAAGGATGTGAGGTTTCTTTTTGGCATGGTGGTCCTGCAGGAGGATGGGTGGGGAGTCGGACTCCTTATTTTGTAAGGGTACGAATTTGTCACTCTGTTAAGGCTCTTGGGAGACAATCTGATCGGACCAGCTCACCTTTGATCCTTTTGCCTCCTCATTGATCCGCATTGCATGGCTATTGGCTTAGCTGCATTCTAGTCCTAGCCAATCAGCGCTGGTTATAATCATGGGCTTCGAACCACAGCCGCCCTAGGGCTGTGGGAGGGACTTTGCTGTAGCCGGTGGCGCTGGTCACCACCCGCATCCCTGAGGGTCCCACAGAAGCAGAGATCTTGAGAATGGCTGCCAGGATGGCATTTTTGGAGAAGTTACGCCAGGGATCTCCGAACCCAAAGACTACTTTCATCGTTTTTATTCCAGAAACACCATCAACCCCAATGCGCCATGATCCAACTCCAACAGTGAACAGTGCAAAGCTGCCTCCCGCCCCCTGATGCTGTGAAGTGAACCTAAGTCATCCCTACCTCATTTGTGTATTTTTTTAAAGATTTATTTTGTTTTTTTATATGAATAGCAGAATTACAGAAAGAAGAGACAGAGGTTTCCTATCTCCTGGTTCACTCCCCAGATGGCTGCACTGGCCAGAACTGAGCCAATCAGAAGCCAGGAGCCAGGAGCTTCTTCTGGGTCTCCCATGTAGGGGCAGGAGCTCAAAGCTTTGGGCCGCTCTCTGGTGCTTCTGCAGACCACCTAGCAGGGAGCTGGATGGAAAGTGGAGCAGCCAGGACTCGAAACCGTGCCTGTATGAGATGCTGGAGGCCCCAGAAGGAGGGTTCGCCTATTACACCATGTTGCAACCCCTCCTCCCTGTTAATTTTTTTTATTATTATTTAGAAAAGTAAAAATATTAAACAGCAATAGCAAATGACAGCTGCTGGACCTTGGTCCTGCCTGTGAGCTAAAAGTAGTTTTTTATCTGTTTGATGTGATAAGAGAAAAATAATTTTGAACCCAAAATAAGCAAAAAGTTATTCTGCAGAAATAATTCTAACCTCCTCATATGGGGACAAATTACACAAATTCGTATACCAACATTTTACATTTCATCATTTAAATATGTAGAAATTTTATTGTTATGCAAATTCTTCGGAAGGTAGGCTGTTTTTTTTTTATAAAGATTTATTCATCTTATTACAGCCAGTAGGCTGGTTTTTTTTTTTTTTTTTTAGTTTTTTTTTTAAAGGAGAGACACAGAGAGATATTTGGTCTGCTGGTTCACTCCCCAGTGCCCACACCAACTAGGGCTGGCCAGAACGCCATCTGGGTCACCCATGGGAATGACAAGAATTGGGTACTGAGTCGCCGTCATCTGCCTCCCAGACACACTGGCAGGAAACGGGACCAGAAGTGGAGCAGCCCACAGAGTGCCTTCACAGCTGTGACACATCGGCTACCTTTAAAACACAGACACCTCCTGGTATCACACCTTGTAGAGACAATGATGATTCCCGAAGCTAATTCAACATCCAGGAGCTATTTAAAACATCAGACCAGTGTCAGTCCAGCCAGACCTGAAGATTGGGTAGGGTGGCAGAAGGACTGAGGAAGTCTGGAACTTATCTGAGGTCAGCCAGAACTGGAGATTGACAACAGCAGGGACTGTGGGGGGCCTGGTGGCAGATCAGGGACACACCTGAGAGGACCCTCCTCGTCAGGGGGTTCCTGGGCACAGGTATCGGAGACCCGGCTCAAACTGGCTTGTAGCAAAGCTGGAGCCTGCTGGCTCAAATGGCCAGGAGGACTGTGGAACAACAGCGTCCCCGTGCTGGAAGCCACGACAGCTCCCAACGAGGCCTGGCCAGGCCTTCCTTCCGTTGGTGTGTGCGAGCTGTCACTTCTGCCCGCCTCTTCTGTGAACTGCGTTCCGGGCTCTCAGGGAGGAAGCTCAGCAACCAGTGACCTGCCCAAGAGGATGGTTGCGCATCTCTGTGTGTACAGCCCTTTCCGGGGAAGAGTTCTGGCAGCCACATGTCTCCCCCTCCCCCACCAGGGGAAATGGGGGTACCTCCTCCTCGGACCCATCATGGCTGCCAGGGAGAAAGCAGGGATGTCATTGGTTTATCCCAAGCCACTGGTCCATGCCAGTGAGGGGGTGGGGCTGGAGCAGGATGAACAATTTCACTAACAGGTAGGAAATGAGGGAGGAGCTCCCTAAAGGAAGTGAGGTGCTGTGCTTGGAAGAGGGGGAAGGGGGCCTGGGAAGTCAAGAGCAGTGGGCCCCCAGAGTCCCGGGGCTGAGTCAGGAGCCGCCAGGGTCACGGCATCTGGGATCCCTTGCGGGCAGGGCGCAGTTGGCAGAGGGGTCAGATGCCAGTCCTCACGTGTGCTGATGAGCTGGTTCATGAGTCAGGGCACGGAGGTGAGGGCGAGGAAGGTATGAGGCTGGGTGCCAGGATGTGGCAACAGGTGCTGGCACTCACCCCAGAGGGCCCGTGGCAGCGGGGGCTGGGGAGCTGGCATGTGTGGCTCTCACCAGTGTGGGGGATTCATCGCTAGCTGACTTGGGGCTTCTACAGTTGTTGGGAACTAAGGAAACAGGGAGGGTGTAACCGGGAATTTTCCTCCTCTATCCTGGCTCTATCCTGGGCTCTTAAAGCCTCAATATTTCACTCTGGCATTTCACTCCAGGGATCTGACCACTTTTAAACCTCCACGTGGCTTTACATCAAGTAGTAACGACCTTCATTGCCCAGGCAGGTACGAGGAAGCCCAGAAATGGGGTCTAGAAGGCAGCTGCCACTCCACTCTGCCCGGAGACACGAGACAGAAGCCACTCACTCCTGGGGCAACAGGTGCTCCTTAAGGGCTTGCCCCGTGCTGCTTGATTCTCCAGTCATAATTTGGCTGAATTCTTCCCACAGCACAGCTAGATTTTATTCCCTTCACTTTGAGGAGGAGGCAGAGTCAAACTCAGAGCCAAAGGAGGGCGCGTAGCGGACGCCATGGCTGGGTGGGTGACACGGATGCCAGCCTGGCTGGGGCTAACGGGGGAGGGCAGGGTCTTTCCCGCTCCACAGGGCCGAGTCCAGAGCAGGTGCACCTGCCGATGCCAGCAGCCAGCAAACCAGTGTTTTTCTTAGGAACCTCCCGTGTTTTCTGGTCCGGGCTGGGTGCTGCCAGGGAAAACAGTAGTCAGGAGTCGCCACGTGTGTTCTGTTTGGGAAGCCCGGTGTTTAGTGACAAAATCAGATCAAATCGCTCCGACTAGAACTTTCAGGATGACAGCTAGGCAGGGAGCAGCTGGTGATTTAGGAAGTGAAGGGTGGGGCTTTCCTCCTGGGACGCTGAGGGGGCAGACCAGCCCAGGAGCTGGAGATAAGAAGGATTCAGGTCGCAGAGAGCAAGCTGGAAGCCTTGCCACAACTCCTGCCCTCAGGAAGCCGGGAAGGAGACAGTCACCCAGCAGGTGGGTGCATGGCTAGGTCAAGGAGCTGTGACTTGAAGGACTCCACACCCTGACTCGATGGGGGTGACGGATACTGACATGCTTCCAGGCCAAGGGACCCCCGTGGAACCGGCAAGACCTCTGGGTCTGATTTTAGATCAGATAAGAGTCACATGGGTCAGGGCTGGGGACTGGTTTAGGGCAGTTAGCCTGGGATGGATGTCAGGGTGGTGTGAGAGGGAAGACTTGGCTTCAACTCAGAATTGCTTGTGGAGTTGGAAGAATGGCGTGTCCTGGATGCACACGAGCAGGGGATTTGGAGCAGGGACAGTCACGGGGAGAATAGCCTGGTGGACTTCCTGGAAGAAGACAAGGGGGAGAGTAAAGGCTGGGTTGTACATAAGGCACATCTGGGCTGAGGCTGTGGGGACATTCAAGGTTTTGGGTCAAGGGTGAGTTTGAATGGAAGGCTGGGGGCTCAGGGTTGAGCTTGAATCAGGGTCAAGATGAGTTAAGAATGGGCCCGGCATGGTGGCTCAAGTGGCTAAATCCTCCCTTGCATGCACCGGCATCCCATACGGGCACCAGCTTGTGTCCCAGCTGCTCCACTTCCCATCCAGCTCCCTGCTTGTGACCTGGGAAAGCAGTCAAGGATGGCCCAAAGCCTTGGGACCCTGCACCCGTGTTGGGGACCTGGAAGAGGCTCCTGGCTCCTGTCTTTGGATTGGCTCAACTCTAGCCATTGCTGCCACTTGGGGAGTGAATCAGAGGACAGAAGACCTTCCTCTCTGAATCTCTTCCTCTCTGTATAAAATAAATAAATCTTAAAAACACACACACATACACACAGATTTTGCAAGCTGGCTCAAGTGCACCCACGTGGGAGCCTCGGATGAGCTCCTGGCTCCTGGCTTCGGACTGGCCCAAGCCTGGTTGTCGCAGCCATTTGGGGAGAGTACTGTTACAGCCATCTTCCACTGTTCTCCCAGGCTATAAGCAGGGAATGGCTAGGAAGTGGAACAGCTGGGACTTGAACTGGCACCTGTATGGGATGTTGGCGCCACAGGTGGAGACTTAGCCTACTATGCCACAGTGCTGGGCCCCACTTCCTTCCTTTTATAATGTCTGTACCTTCCCTCCAGCCCATCTGCTCTCACTGTGAGCCAACGACTTGTTTTCACTGGGTTGTTTGTGTCTGAGGGGGACTTCTGGGAAAGTCAGCTCCTGGGTGAGGGGCTGCCCCCAGCTGTGTTTCAGCGCAACCCCAGCACCCAGCCCTGCCTGAAACACAGCCGACGCCCAGTGCGTGTAGTACCTGGAGGAAGGTGCCAGCTGAGCCTGCAGGACTGATGTGGCTTCAAGATACAGATTTCAGTTAGAACTGGACTTGGGGGAGGTGACTGGCATTGTGGCCTGTGATGCCAGCATCCCCTAGAGGCACTGGTTCAACTCCTGACTGCTCCACTTCCGATCCGGCTCCTTGTTGACGTACTTGGAAAACAGCAGAGTTTGGTCCAAGTGTTTGGGCCTCTGTGCTCACGTGGGAGACCCGGATGGAGATCCCGACCTCAGCCTGGCCCGACTTCCACCACCACAGCCACTGGGGGAGTAATGGGCGGATAGAAGATGTCTCTTTCTCTGTGACTGAGGCTTGCCTTGGATTCAGTGTGGAGGTCTTACGGAGGATGATTCTGGTTAGAAGGACCTCAAGTTAGACAAGAACCCTGAAAAAGAATCTCAAGTGAAGGTGTGCACTCCCCACTCAGCGACCCAGCTAATGCCCACCTTGTCTGTACGTCCTGCTCTGGCCACTGGCGCTTGGTCCACTCACTGCTTCCTGCCCTGGTTTCACTGGGGCTGCCAAAGCTCCAAATCTCCACTCGGAGGAACCCCGCCCCCAGCCTGCCCCGTGGCAGCAGCAACAAAGTGAGCTCTGCCCCCCACCCGCCCTGCCCTGTGTGTCCTTGAGGGGAAGGACTTTGGGCCCAGTGGTGCCCCTGACATCACTGGTCCATGCTGGGCTTCCCGGGGGCAGCGAGGGCCAAGGGTGGGCAGTAGCTGTCATGTCTCTCATGGAATCCCAGAATCAGCTCGGGGGACGGGCGTGAGATGAAGGTTTAAGCTCAGGGATGATGGAGAGAATAACCATCTATTTTATTTTTAAAGTCTCATTTAGAAAGCAAAGCCCATTGCACTTCCAGGACTCAGGAAGGAAGTGAATGGTGAGTTCAACCTCTGAGGATCAAGGTCATATGGGTCCAACACAGCCCTGGCCTCTCCTCCCGCCCCCTCCTCCGTTGCCTCATTTGCTTCTGCGCTTCCTCCTGGGCGGGCCCCATGCCTGACTCTCTCCCGGGGTCATCGCCCCCAGAAGCCACATGGCTCCCTCCCTCTCTTCCTTCAGCATGCCGCTCTCACACCCCCTCACTACCCCCTCCATGGTATCCACACTGGCACTCCATACTCATCGGCCCAGCACCCCCACCCAGGCAGGCGGCTCAGGCTTTGGTCCAAGTGTGAGCCCAGCTCCCCAGCCCCAATAGTTTGTGCATGAATACCCACACCCCATGAACAAACAGGCTCACCCTGGCATATTGTAATTAAAATATCCCAAGCAGCCCAGCACCACAGCTCAACCAGCCAATCTTCCACCTCCAAGCACCAACATCCCACATGGGTGCCAGTTCATGTCCCGGCTGCTCCATTTCCCATCCAGCTCCCTGCTTATAGTCTGGGAAAGCAGTCCAGAATGGCCCAAAGCCTTGGGCCCCTGCACCCACCTGGGAGACCCAGAGGAAGCCCCCCGACTTCCAACCAGCCCAGCCCCGTGGGAAGTGAACCAGCAGACAGAAGCGCTCTCTCTCACGCACGCTCTCTCTCTCTCTCTCAACTCTGCCTTTCCAATAAAGATATAAGTCCTTAAAAGAGATGTATGACAAAAGAGTAAGAGAACAGAGACTAAGCTGAGTGCAGCAAGCCTTCAGCAGGTGCACTTCGAGAAAGCTCCCTCCTTATTTTTCTCATCTTAAGATGGGGAGCAAGTTCAGACTCGGGACAAGACCCTCCTTCAGCCTGGGCAATTCCGACCGCCAGATGAGCTTCATCGGGTAGGGACCCAAAAGTGTCCTCAGAGGGTCCTCCCCAACAGCAACTGGAGCGCCCGGTCCCTCCCGCATCAGCAGGCTGGACCTGCCACCGGAGGGTCTGAGGGCCAGGGCGGGGTGGCCAGAATGTGCGGGGGGCGGGGCAAACGCCGGGATCCCGCCCGTCCCACCCGGCTCTGGGGAGAAGGGCGGTGCGGGGCCCCTGGCTCAGATAACCACAGCTGCAGAGGCAAGGAGGGGGCGTCCCCAGGCGAGCCAGCCAGCAGCAGGCAGCCGGCAGCCGGCCCCGCCTGCTCCCCGGGGCGCGGAGGCGGGCGTGCGGGCGGGGGGGGGACGCTATAAGAGGACAGCCCAGCCGAAGGCCCACAGAAGCCGCCGGCTCCCTCCCGAGTCCGCGGCGCAGGCCCGATCCGACCCTCACTCGCACGGTGAGTCCCCGCGGTGGTGGGAAATACTGGGCTAACATGGGCAGCACAGCGGACCCCTGCTTGCCAACAATTGGAGGGCGGAGTGGGGACTGTGTCCTTGATGCAGGCCTGAGACGTGAAGTGTCCCTTCTGAGGGGGGAGAAACTGCAAATCCAGGTTCCATTGGGAGAATGGGAGAGTGGGAGCCTGGGTCCCTGCACCTGCACTCCTGTATGCACAGGGGGACTGGAGACCTGAACCCCAAGTGTGACGGAGGAGGGGCTGGGCTGGACCCCTGGGTGTGAGGGAGGTGGGGCTGGGCTGGACCCCTGGGTGTGAGGGAGGAGGGGCTGGGCTGGAGCCCTGGGTGTGAGGGAGGAGGGGCTGGACCCCTGGGTGTGAGGCAGGAGGGGCTGGACCCCTGAGTCTCCAGCTCACTGGACCCTTTCTCCACCCCAGCTCCACTGGCCACCCCTGAGAGGCTCAGGGACACCATGGCGGGTCACCCGCTCCCGCCAGTGCTGCTGCTGTTGCTGCTGGCCTCAGGCCTAGGCTCTGCTGCCCAAGGTGAGTGCGAGGTTGGAAGGCATCCCCACTGACCTTTGCAAGGAGTCCCTGAGTCAGACACCTGTGTCCTGGGAGAGCCAGGTGGCATGGTGGTTACAATCTCCTGCGGATGCCTGCAGCCCTGGGCGGCACACCTAGGATTCCGGCTCCCAGATCGTGCACACCCTGGGAGGCGGCAGCAGGTGGCTCTAGGACTTGGGTTCCTGCCACCCCATGTGGAGGACCTGGACGGAGCGCTTGGCTCCAGCCCTAGGAGCTGTGAGCATCTGAGAGGTGAGCCAGTCCATGAGAAGGCTCTGTGGACACTGTAGGGCAGCAGGGGAACCACGGCTTGGATTGCCCAGGTGGGCACACTGCCTTCCAGTAATGCATCCTGCCAAGCAGCGGAGGATGGCCCCTGGACGCGAGTCCCTGCTACCCTTGTGGGAGGCCCTGATGGAATCCCACACTCCCTGGGGCTCCCAGACCCAGATGGTGCAGGTGTTTGGGAAGTGCAGCTGGCAGTGGAACTCTGAAACTCTGTATTCAGAGCTCATCAGCCTGTGTGGCTCTGGGAGTCCTGCACCCCCACCTCAGATGTCCCCCCAGCTCCATCTTCGCATCCTCCACCCTCTGTCCAGCCTCTTCTCCCCTCCCCAGCCCACCCTGACCTCAGCTCCGCCCACCTATACAACACACACACACACACACACACATGCGCGCGCGCGCCTCTCTCCGCAGCCGCATCTCTGCCTCTCTGGCCCTCCCTCCTGGTGGTCTCTGAGGCTCCCCCACACCCTCAGCCCGCCCGGACACCCACACATGTCTCCATGCCTGCCTCTGCAGCCCAAGGCGACAAGAGCGGAGGCGACAAGATCATCGAAGGGGTCCCCTGCCAGCGGGGCTCGCACCCTTGGCAAGTGGCCCTGCTCAGGGGCTCGCAGCTCCACTGCGGAGGCGTCCTGCTGAACGAGCGCTGGGTGCTCACGGCCGCCCATTGCAAGATGAGGTGGGCTCTGCACCCCGGGTCATGCCCACCGCCCCCCACCCCTCCCCAGCGCCCGCCGTCCGCTCGCCCTCGCTGGGCTCTCACTCTCTCGTTCCTCTGTCTCTCTGATGGCCGCTCCCTTCCCCCAGTGAGTACACCGTGCACCTGGGCAGCGACAAGCTGAACGACAGGAACGCGCAGAAAATCAAGGCCTCGCGCTCCTTCCGCCACCCCGGCTACTCCACGCAGACCCACGTCAACGACATCATGCTGGTGAAGCTCAACAGCCGCGCGCGCCTGTCCCAGAGCGTGCGCAAGGTCACGCTGCCCACCCGCTGCGAGCGCCCAGGGACCTCGTGCACCGTGTCCGGCTGGGGCACCACCACCAGCCCGGACGGTGAGGCCTCCCCGCCCGCGGAGCCGCCCTGACCATGGGCCCTCAGACCAGGGGTGCAGCCCCTCCTCCCTCACACCCAGGGCTCCAGCCCAGACCCTCCTCCCTCACACCCAGGGCTCCAGCCCAGACCCTCCTCCCTCACACCCAGGGCTCCAGCCCAGCCCCTCCTCCCTCACACCCAGGGCTCCAGCCCAGACCCTCCTCCCTCACACCCAGGGCTCCAGCCCAGACCCTCCTCCCTCACACCCAGGGGTCCAGCCCAGACCCTCCTCCCTCACACCCAGGGCTCCAGCCCAATCCCTCCTCCCTCACACCCAGGGGTCCAGCCCAGACCCTCCTCCCTCACACCCAGGGGTCCAGCCCAGACCCTCCTCCCTCACACTTGGGGCCCCTCCTCCCTCCGGTCCAGTCCCTTCCTGGTCCTGTCACTCTGCCCACTCCCCATTGGGAGCTCGGGCTGTGGCAGGCTAGGTGTCTGACTAGGGACTGTCCCCCACCCCCGCAGTGACCTTCCCGACGCAGCTCATGTGCACAGACGTCAACCTTGTCTCCTTCGAGGACTGCAAGAAGGTGTACAAGGACCTGCTGGGCAAATCCATGCTGTGTGCTGGCATCCCAGACTCCAAGACCAACGCCTGCAATGTGAGCCTACTCCCGGGGCACCCTGAGGGGCCTGGGGCAAAGGGATCTGAGAAAGATGGGGTGGGCTAGGGAAGTCACAGGGGCTCACTCATCATCTGGATGGATCACATCCTTTTTAAAAGGATATTTACTTATTTATTTATTGTAAAAAGCAGATTTGCAAAGAGGAGAGACAGAGAAAGAGCTTCCGTTTGCTAATTCACTCCCCAAGTAGCCACAACACCAAACCAGAGCCTGAATGGGTTGCCGGAACTTGCAGGCAGAGGATTAGCCAGTTGAGCCATTGCACCAGTCCTTGCAATATTGACGATTTATTTTACTTATTTGCCAGGCAGAATTAGAGAGAGAGAGGAAGAGACAGAGAGAAGGGTCTTCCATCCACTGGTCCCGTCCCCAGATGGCTGCAGTGGCCAGCCAGTAGCCTCTCCCAGCTCTCCCATGTGCACACAGGGGTCCAAGCACAGGAGCCATCCTCCATGGCTCTCCCAGGCACATGTGTAGGGAGCTGTATCAGAAGTGGAGCAGCCTAGATTAGAACCCCTGCTCTGATATGGCATGCCAGGACCACAGGCAGTGGCCTTCCCTGCTGTGCCACGGCACCAGCCCCCAAAGGCAGCACTTAAAAAAATAATTATGAGGGGTCGGTGCCGTGGCATCATTGGCTAGCCTTCTACCTGCGGCACTGGTGTCCCGTGTGCGTGTCGGTCTATGTCCCAGCTGCTCCACTTCTTTTTTAAGATTTATTTAATTTTATCAAAAAATCAGATATACAGAGAGGAGGAGAGACAGAGCAGATCATCTGTCCACTGATTCACTCCCCAAGTGACCGCGATGGCCAGAGCTGAGCCGATCCAGTGCCAGGAGCCAGCAGCTTCTTCTGGGTCTCCCACACGGGTGCAGGGTCCCAAGGCTTTGGGCCGTCCTCGACTGCTTTCCCAGGCCACAAGCAGGGAGTTGGATGGGAAGTGGAGCAGCCAGGAAATGAACCGGCACCCATATGAGATCTTGGTGCATGCAAGGCAAGGACTTTGGCCACTAGGCTTCTGCGCCAGGTCCCAGCTGCTGGCTGTACCAAGAACTGGTTTATCCCATGAATAACGGCACTCACTCCTGCTCTCCCATCGGTCCCCAGAGACAATGAGTCTCTCCTCATTGGCCAGGGTGGGAGTCCCCGGTGCAGCCTTGTGGCAGGGAAAGCTTATTTGGGGACTCAAGAGGCTTAGCCTGGGTAGGCGCTCACCCCACCCGCCCCGCTTGTCCTCCAGGGTGACTCGGGGGGACCTTTGGTGTGCAAAGGCACTCTACAAGGTTTGGTGTCTTGGGGAACGTTCCCGTGCGGCCAGCCCAACGACCCAGGCGTCTACACTGAAGTGTGCAAGTTCACCGACTGGATCCACAGGACCATGCGGATGCACCGTTAGTCCCGCTAAGCAGGAAACCAGCGAGTCCTGCAGACGCCACGTCCAAGGACCTCGGAGGCAGGGGATGGCACTCCCCATGTCCCCTCCTCTCCAAGCCAGGGTAAACCCTTCAGACACCCCATGTATAGATGGAGCCCCCAAACCGGAAACAAGCAGAAAGACACCAAAATGTCCAGCTGCTGGAGGCACAGTAAGACCAGCACATTCGACCAGGGACTCAGCCTTCCTGCTCCTTTCCAGTCCCGGAGGAAGCACTAAAAATAAAATATGAAAGTGTGCAGCAAAGCTGGCTGCATCGGAACGTTCTTTATCCTAGGGGAAAGAAAAGAGGACGCACAGCCCACGTGCCCTGGGGTGGCGTGTTCCCCAAGGATCCGGCGTGCTATTCCGTGTCCCAGGGCAAAGGGGGTAGAGTTAACAGAGGACCGTTTCTGCCAAGGTGTGTGAAGAGGGACACACAATTAAACGTATGTGTGTGATCGTGTCGGCGTGAAATCAGATGCCTGCAGAATAAAATTAGTGAGACGGTTGATCATGAGTGACTCCTTCCCGGCCACCTGAGTCTGTCTTCTCCTTCCAGGAAAAAGGGCAGGAGGGAGGTGGATGTGGCTCGGAGCTTCCCATGCTGACAGGCAGGCAGTGAGAGAGGAAAGAAGAAGGGAGAGAGAGAAGAGGCGAGGGAGAGAGAGAGGGATGGAGGCAAAGAGTAGGGACAGCAGGTGCACAAGTCACTGGTCTCACCCTGCCCACCCTGCTGCTGGCTGGGAACCTGGGGGGCTCCTGTACCCCAAAAGGCAGGCAAAGGGCTTTCTATGAAAGGAGGAGTCCCCATGACCCAGGCCCTAACCCACCACTAGTCTCCAGCCATCAAGGATTCCCCAAGAGTCACACCAAACACGGTGCTGGCCACTGACCGGTCGGGCTGCAGCCCAGTGCCTGGCCCTCCTGTCTCCCCACCCACAGCCTCCACAGCCTCCCCCCTGCTCCTGCGTCTCCCTCCCAGCCTTCCTTACTGCCCTGCACTGACTTGCAGCCAGTAGCATTGAGCCCACCTGAAGCCCGTCCGGGACACATAGGGATCCACCAACTTCCTCACACCCAGGGGTCCAGCCCCTCCTCCCTCACACCCAGGGGTCCAGCCCCTCCTCCCTCACACCCAGGGGTCCAGCCCAAACCCCCCTCCCTCACACTCAGGGGTCCAGACCCTCCTCCCTCACACCCAGGGCTCCAGCCCAGACCCTCCTCCCTCACACCCAGGACTCCAGCCCAGCCCCTCCTCCCTCACACCCAGGGCTCCAGCCCAGACCCTCCTCCCTCACACCCAGGGGTCCAGACCCTCCTCCCTCACACCCAGGGGTCCAGCCCAGACCCTCCTCCCTCACACTCAGGGGCCAGACCCTCCTCCCTCACACCCAGGGCTCCAGCCCAGCCCCTCCTCCCTCACACCCAGGGCTCCAGCCCAAACCCTCCTCCCTCACACCAAGGGCTCCAGCCCAGACCCTCCTCCCTCACACCCAGGGCTCCAACCCAGACTCTCCTCCCTCAAACCCAGGGGTCCAGCCCAGACCCTCCTCCCTCACACCCAGGGCTCCAGCCCCTCCTCCCTCACACCCAGGACTCCAGCCCAGACCCTCCTCCCTCACACCCAAGGGTCCAGCCCAGCCCCTCCTCCCTCACACCCAGGGCTCCAGCCCAGCCCTCCTCCCTCACACCTAGGGGTGCAGCCCCCACTCCCTTCTGTCTCACGGCCTGTGTCCACTCTAGATGGCTAAGAGTTTTTGTCTACCCGTCTCCAAGAAACTCAAGGCTCTTTCTTACCAAGTTGATATTCAATCCAAAATGTAATCAGATAGCCATTGTTACTGAACTAGATTGTGATAGTGACCCATGGCCTCAGCTGCAGGGTAGTGGGAGAGCTAGAAGTAGGACTGTGTGCAGGGACTTCAGGTGGCCACTGGCTTTGTTCCAGTGACTATGCAGGAGCACTGGGCTCTGGAACGGGCAGCACCTCCCACTGCTGCCACCTGTCAGCTGCTTGTCCCTCAGGCCCTGCCCTCATCCTGGGGCAGCCCCGAGGTGGCACCTCCTTCAGGCAGCTCCTGGACCCTAGGTAAGCTGCAGAGCGCGTGTGTACTGTCCGACTCAGGTCACCCTCGGGCTGCTGTGCCGCCCGGTGCTTTTCCCGCTGCTGTGCTCATGAAACTTCCCTGCAAAGCAACTCCCCACTGGAGACGATCCTGGAGAGTGGACAGAGACAGCCAGAAGTGAGACAGAGTCGCAATGAACGGGTGCCCCTGGGACGTCACGTGCCCGGAAGCTCCTGCCCTGCTGCGTTACCTCTCTGACTGTAGAGTACATGAAAAGATGGTCCCAGCGAAAAATGGCTTGGACCCCGTGTGATGGCTCAGTTGGCTAAACTCTTCCCCCTGCATGTGGTGGCCTCCCGTGTGGGCGCTGGTGTGTCCTGCCTCTGCACTTCCCATCCAGCTCCCTGCAGTTGAGGACGGCCCAAGCCTTGGTGCCCTGAGCCCACGTGGGAGACTAGAAGCAGCTCCTGCTTCTCGGCTTTAGGTCAGTTCAGCTCTGACCACTGGGCACACTCTGTCTCTCTCTTTCTGTAACTGTGTTTTTTCTTTTCTTTTCTTTTTTTAAGGTAGATTTATAAAGAGAAAGAAAGACAGGAAGATCTTCCATCTGCTGGTTCACTCCCCATGTAGCTGCAACAGCCAGAGCTGAGCCGACCCAAAGCCAGGAGCCAGGAGCTTCTTCTGGGTCTCCTATGTGGGTGCCGGGTCGCAAGGCTTTGGATGAGAAGCGGAGCAGCTGAGACACCAAACACAGCCTGTATGGGATGCTGGTGCTTGGGGAGGCAGAGGATTAGCCAATTGAGCCATCATGCCAGGCCCATAACTCTGTTTTTATAAACAAATAAAGAAGATACACCTTTAAAAAGGGTGTGAAGGAGGAGGAAGAGGAAAGAGGAGCCACTCTGTTCCCCACGCCTCCCTTCTCCCTGCTCCCCCTCGTGGCCCCAAGTTCCCCCCTGCACCTGCGTGCCTGGTGTTGCTGTGGGGCAGCCCCGTGGGGTCACAGCCCCGAGGCCCAGCTCAGGCCCCGCAGCTCCCTGGGGCAGGGGGCTGACCTTGAGTGCTGTGCTGCCCAGCTGGCTGAACTCTCCCTCTGTCCTCTGGAAACCAGGAATAAGTCACTGGTCCTGTGCCGGTCAGGGATGAGTCAGCCCAGCCGTGCCCTCAGGGACAGCGGGAGAGCACCAGGTCCCCCCGCCCCCAGCAGAGGGGATGGGTGCCGATCTCCATGCCCACCCACCCACGCAGGGGGACCTGAGGGAGGTACGTGCTGTGGGAGCCCACATGAGGGAGTTACTAAGCCTACAGCAGCAAGGCACAGGTTGGGTGGTGTTCGGGGAAGGCATCCCGGAGGAGGCGACTGTCTCAATTGAGACCTGAAGGACTGGTAGTTGCTGGCAGGAAAGGGTGGGAAGGACATGCTAAAGAGAGGTGGCCTCTGGGGTGAGTGACCCTGAGGCCCAGGGCACAGACGGGGGCGCAGGACAATGGGAAGTGGGGGCTGGAGTCCACAGGCAGCTGGGCAGAGTCGCCCTGGGCTCCTGTTGGCGGGAGACAGGCTGGGCCCTATAGACACACAGGTACACATGAGGGCAAAGCCTTCCAAAAGCTCAACTCACTGAGCATCAGACAGCAATGAGAGGTGGAGAGATGTGGAAGGTACAGTGAGAGACAGAGAGAGAGAGACCCTTCTGTCCCCAGCTTCCCCTCCCCAAGGCCTCCCTGCAGCTGGCGTCAGGCCCAGACCAGCGCTGGGAAGTTGGATAGCCGGGGACTCTCCCATGAGGCAGGGACCTGAGTCACCTCCAGTTGCTGCCTAGGGTGTGTCCTGGCAGGAAGCTTGGTATTGGGAGCGGAGCCAGGACTCCGGCCCGGGAACCCTGGTGGAGGGCGGGGCGGGGGGGACCTCCCAAGCAACCTTGAGAGCATCCGTCCGAATGCCGGTTCCGTCTCCCTCACTTCTGCCCCACAGCATCCTGGGGGCATGGCACTCAGCAAAGCACTGGAGCCCACCTTCCTGCTGCTTCTCACTCCCCCCCCGCCCCCGCCACCACCACCTTCTCTGCAACAAGTACCTGCATCCTCCAGAAAGGCTGTGGGGCAGTAGGTGGAGCCACTGACTGGGGCATCTGCTCCCGTATTAGAGTGTGAACTGCACTCTGATCCAGCTCCCTGCTGATGCACCCTGGAAAGCAGCAGCAAGTGACCAGAGACCCGTGGGACCCAGCACCCATGTGGGAGACTGAGTGCTTGGGACCCAGCACCCATGTGGGAGACTGAGAGCCACGGGACCCAGCACCCATGTGGGAGATTGAGAGCCAAGGGACCCAGCACCCATGTGGGAGACTGAGTGCTTGGGACCCAGCACCCATGTGGGAGACTGAGAGCCACGGGACCCAGCACCCATGTGGGAGATTGAGAGCCACGGGACCCAGCACCCATGTGGGAGACTGAGAGCCACGGGACCCAGCACCCATGTGGGAGGCTGAGAGCCATGGGACCCAGCACCCAGGTGGGAGACCAGAAGAAGCTCCCAGCTGCTGACTTCCACCTAGTTCAACACTGCCTGTTTCAGCCATATGGGGAACAAATCAGCAGATGAAAAATATCTCTCTCTCTGCCTGTCATTTAAAAACAGTTTGTGGAAAACTATACATCAGGATTTCAATTCTTTTACCATCAAATACACTTATCATTTTCTAAGTTTTTTGGGGGGAGTTATTTGAAAGGCCAAGTTGCAATAGAGAGATAAGGAGAGACAGAGAGTCTTTCATCCACTGGTTCACTCCTCAAGAGCTTGCAATAACCAAAGCTGAGCTGACCCAAAGGCAGGAGCTGAGAACCTCTTCCAGGTCTCCCATATAGGGGCAGGGGCCCAAGGCTTGGACCATCCTCTCCTGCTTTCCCAGGTGTGTTAGCAGGGAAATGGATGAGAAGTGAACAGCCAGGACTCGAACCAGCACCCAAATGAAATGCTGGTACCACAGAGGCTTACCTTGCTATGCCAAGGTGCCTGCTTACACTTTAATCCCATTTGACCAGGAACTTTGTGAAGTCCCATTCTATGGGAATCTACATTGTGAAATGGCAGAACCCAGCTATTTACAAACACATGACCTCAGACAGATTTTGTGTGTGTGTGGTATATAAATAGTGGAAGTTCACCCGCTTTAAGAAGAATGGCAGGTCCAGCACGGTAGCCTAGTGGCTGAAGTCCCTGCCTCTTACACACCAGGATCCCATATGGGGGCCAGTTCGTGTCCCCGTGGCCCAGCTTCCCATCCAGCTCCCTGCTTGTGGCCTGGGAAAGCAGTCAAAGACGGCCCAAGGTCTTGGGTCCTGCACCTACATGGAAGACCCAAAAGAAGCTCCTGGCTCCTGGCTTCAGATCGGCTCAGCGACCACTTGGGGAGTGAATCAGAGGGTGGAAAATCCCTCTCTCTCTCTTATCTGTATATCTGCTTTTCCAATAAAAATAAATCTTAAAAAAAAAAAAAAAAAGGAATGGCCACTACCAGAAAACGTCAGTGGGAATGTGGACGTGGGCATGGTCCTGTGTCCCTGCTGGTCAGCAGGTCCGAAAACACCAGGCTGAAGGTTGGGAGACCAGGAGGAGGCTGTGGGGGGAGGGGATGGTGAGGGTGCAAGGGGAAAGAAGCAGGCCTGAGCTGGGCATGCACAGAGACCAGGCTTGGGGGGCAATAGCGAAGGGTCCCCCTTGACCATCATCCAGTGACTGAGCAGTGAGAGTAAGAGGCAGATGGCCATGCCAGGCCCTGGGGCAATGCTGGGACAGGCCAGGTTCACGGTCATGTGGGAACCCAGCTGCCTTTGCCTGCCCTGTGACCAGAACAACCCCAACCTCACCACACCTCAGCACCCAGTGCTCCCACTCCCCCGCCACATGCTGGGGGCAGGGGCTTCACATGCCTCCTCCTGGCCAGTCCCAGGCTGGCCCCTCCCCATCTGGTAGCTTCCAGGCAGCCCCCTCCCCGCATCAGCTCCCTCTGGAAGGTATAGGCCACCTGTGTGCACCTGTGTCCCCAGCCCTCGTGGGGCTGCACATGCAGCTGCTTGGGGGACAGGGACGGAGCAGGTTAAGCTCCTAAGAGGTGCCGCTCACACGGGACTAAGGGGCGCTGGGGCAGGGCGGCACCCGCAGTGCCGGGAAGAGACCTTGAGAAAGGGAGCAGGCGGGGTGGGGGTGGGGGGCAGGCGGGCGGGCATGGCACGAGGTGCCCGGGCAGACAAAGGGCGATTGTGCAGGCCCCCTCCCCCGGGAACCGAGGCGGGGCGGGCCGGCAGGCTGTGCTCCCTGGCCAGCTGCTCACCGTCTCCTGGGCACAGGGTTCTGCAGCACCCACGGAGAGACTGACGGGTAGGTGAGTCACTCCAACCCCTCTGACCTGGGGCGGCCGCCTCAGCACCTGGCCTGGGCCACTGGTCGTGTCTGGGGAGGGGGTGAGGGACAAGGGTCAAGATAACTGCTTCCATGGATGGGCTGGGCTGCAGATCAGGAAGGAAGTGCCCACCTTCAGTTTTCTGCCCCACACCCAGGGGTCCAGTCCCTTCTCCTCCCAGAATCAGGGGTCCAGCGCAGCCCTCCTCTCTCACACCCAGGGGTCCAGACCCTCCTCCCTCACACCCAGGGCTCCAGCCCAGACACTCCTCCCTCACACCCAGGGGTCCAGCCCAGACCCTCCTCCCTCACACCCAGGGCTCCAGCCCCTCCTCCCTCAGACCAGCAGCCTGGGTCCTCAGGGGCTGAGCTCCCTTCCTGGATTGGGTCAGGGGTCAGCAGGAGAAGGCGTGGGGAGGAGGAATGCGTGTGTGGGAGGCTGGGATGAGGAGGAAGAGGGTGGAGCAGCCTCCTGGCTCAGGGACTTGGGGAGACAAGGGTTAAAAGGCAGTGCCAGGAGAGCTGGGGCCAGGGTAGCCTCTTCCCGAGAGGCCGCTGCGGTAAGGAGGGAGCTGTCCCTGCAGCCCTGCCCGGGCTGACTCCGCATGTGTGCAGAGCTGAGTGAACTGTGCCCCTTCTCACCCCGCCCACAGCCCCTGAGGCCAGCAGGTAAGCGAGCCCACAGGCAGCGGCAAAAGGGCACAGAGCCAAGACGCAGAGGAGGGTCCCTGGAGAGGGCGAAGGGTTGCCTCCAGCTGCAGCAGGCCTGGCTCAGAGCCCCACTGCAGGCTGCGGCATACACACCGGAGCTCCAGGCTTCCCTCCTGCACCTGACCTTCAACAGAAGGGGCTGAGGCGGCCGACAGGCAGGATCAAGGCGAGGAGCGGGGAGGAAGGAGCCATCTCTGGGGAGGTTACCGTGCAGGCTAACGCCCCCCCTTTCCCCGCAGGCGCGGCCATGAAGCTGGCAGTGGTGCTGATCGTCCTGGCTGCAGGTGCGAAGGAAACAGGCTGTGGGGGGGAGGACCTCAGACAGGAGTGCTGATGGACACCTGGGCACCGGGTGGGTGGGGAGGGTACAGATGGAGAATGAGCGGGTCTCCGTTGGCATCAGCCCCTGGGGGCGTGCACCCCCTGATCCAGACCTCATCTCCCTCAGCCTGGGCCGAGGAGCAGGACAAGGTGGTGCATGGCGGGCCCTGCGAGAACACGTCACACCCCTACCAGGCGGCGCTCTACACCTCGGGCCACCTGCTCTGCGGCGGCGTCCTCATCCACCCACAGTGGGTGCTCACGGCGGCCCACTGCAGGAAAGAGTGAGTCCCCACGCCCCGAGCGAACGGTTAGGCCCAGGCAGCAGCTGCCGTCTGCCCTCAGCTCCACCATGTGGTCAGAGACCCAGGGAGCAGGTGCTATAGACTGTCCTCCCACCCCAGGCCCAGCAGAAGCCACGCAATCACCATGCTCATTTGGCCAGTGCTAAGTACTAAGTACATGCCAGGCCCTGGGAACATAGCAAGGGAAGGCAGAAAGACCCAAGTGGCTCTTTTTACGAACTTCCTTCCTGAGAGAATCAGGTGCCATAGCGTCCTGGGACAAGGTAAGGCTTGGTGTTCAATTCTAAGGCTCAACTCACTGCTTGGTGTTCAATTCTAAGGTTCAATTCACTGCAAGGTTTAACTTAGGGCAGCAGTATCATCGATTTCCACTCTTCGCGCCCACTCCCCTTTTGAAAGTCAGCGTCTCCAAGAGAAAGGAAGAAACAGAAAGCTCTTCCATCCAATGGGTCACTCTCCAAATAGCTGCCAAAGCCAGGGCTGGACCAGGCCAGGGCCAGGAGCCCGGAACTCCATCCGGGCCTCCCTCATGGGTACAGCGATTCCAGGCCTTGGGCCATCCTCTGCTGCTTCCCTAGGTCCCAGGCAGGGAGATGAATCAGAAGCGGAGCAGCCGGGACTCGAACCAGTGCCCATATGGGATGCTGGCCTTACAGGCAGCAAGCCCACAACACTGGCCCCTCATTTCCATGCTTAAGAACCCCTGGCTGCTATGTGGGAAGTGGCCAGAGGCAGAGCAGGAGAAGGGAGGTCCTCGTAGAGGCCAGGCTGATGGCAGCAGAACCCAGGAGCTATTTTGAGCCTAAGCAGGCAGGAGGGGCGGGAGGCTGACTCTGCAGAGGACAGCATGGGACACTGCATGCGGCCCCGGTGAACTTGGCCCTGGGAAGACGTCCAGGCAGAGACGCTCGGCGGGGTGGGGAGGGGATGCTGGAAGTCACTGTGAGTGAGCAGCGACTGGGTGAGCCCCAGGGCCCCACCCGTGGGCACTGCCGTGATTGGCACTGCGTGAAGTGGTCTCCGTGCCAACCGTTCAATCCCCGTCCCCCACAGTAAGGGCCTCTTGGACACCCATTTCGACAGCAAGTGGTAAAGGATACAACTCTAGGATCTGGGTGCCACCCCTCGGCGAGGACCCCAGGACCCTCAGGCCGATCTCGAAGTTCAGGAAGTCCTAGGGAACCCTGCTGCAACCTCCACCATGGTCCTCACTGCTCAACCATCTCATGCCCAGTGACCACATGAACCCACGCCGAGCCGGAGCTGAGCTGGGCAGTGACCACTCACTGGGGCGGGGACACGAGGGCAGAAGGTCCTTGAAGACACTGCCCCGCTACACACATACACACACACTTGCAGATCACCCAATAACGGGAGGGACAAGGGAGCTAGAAGGTCAGGCAGGACTTTGCAAGGGGTCGGGAGGCAAGTGAGGGGAAGGAGCCAGACGGGGAGGGGGAGGAGCTTGCGAGCCAGAGGGGGTGCAGCAGCCAAGCACCCCCACCAAGGGCGGCAGCAGGAAAGGTCTTGAGTCTGCTAAGAAGGCGTCCAGGTCACAGCAACACTGGTGGAGCCTGGCCTCTTGGGGTTCCAGAGCTGGGGCTGGGGGACTATGGGAAGTCTGGGGGAGCTCTGAGTGCCCCATGGTGTCAGAGACATTTGTGGACAGCTGGCATGTGCTGGAGTAGAGCAGAATTCACTACCTCGACCCCCTACTGTCCCATCAGCTGCCTACACCTGATCACACGGGGCTCAGTACCCCGGAGCCACCTGAGTCTGGGGCTGCCCTACTGGACCACGTGGAGTGGAAACTGGAAGGGGGTCGGCAGTCAGGTCCTCAAAAGGCCAACAAGCCCAAGCCTTCCTCCTCCTCTTTCTCCTCCTCCTCCCCAGGAAGCTGCAGGTGTTCCTGGGCAAGCACAACCTCCGGCAGAGGGAGAGTTCCCAAGAGCAGAACTCCGTAGTCCGGACGGTGGTCCACCCGGGTTACAACGCCGCCACCCACGACCAGGACATCATGCTGCTCCACCTGGCGCGGCCCGCCCGGCTCTCCGAGCACATCCAGCCCCTGCCCCTGCAGAGGAACTGCACAGCGGGGCCCAGCAGCTGCCACATCCTGGGCTGGGGCAAGACAGCTGACGGTCAGCTCAGAACAATCTCAGGGAGGCAGGCTGCGGGGAGGGGAACGGGGCAGCAGCCCAAGGGTGACACAGAGTGAGAAGCGAGGGGCTGGGAAGGCGAGTTTGGGAGTTAGGATCATGAGCTCACAGCCAAGGGAGAAAGAAGAGTTTGGACAGGGATTTGGGAAGACCTTGAAGGGTCAGGGACAAGGGGAGGCCACCCAGGAAGGAGACCCACGGATAAGAGGCGACCCAGCCCAGTGCACGGACGGGCAGCTCCAAGGAGGATCAGGGAAGAGATGGGATGGCAGATGGGGCAGAGTTACCAGGAGAGGGTGAGTGAGCGGCCCAGAGCAGGGACTGATGGCAGATGGAGCCCAGTGGGCTAGCAGGAAGGGACGAGTTTCCACCTGGATGCAGAGCCAGTAAGAAGGAGGGGAGGGAGGGGTCAGCTAGGAGAGGAGCATGTCTGTCACTCAGAATGGACCAATGGGCAAGCAGAGTTCAGCGGTGGGGGCAGGTACAGAGGAAGAGGACAGCCAGGGAGACAGGTAGAGGCAGGACCTAAGGAGTGGTGGGCCTGGGTACCAACAAAGACAGAAAAAGGGGGGACAGAGGGGCGAGCCAAAGATGGACGGGATGGACGGCGGCCAGCTGGGGGGTTGCAGGGAGGCTGGGCTGAGAGTGGGCCATCTCTCCCCTGCCAGGCAACTTCCCCGATACCATCCAGTGTGCCTACATCCACCTGGTGTCCCGTGACAAGTGCGAGCGCGCCTACCCCGGCCAGATCACCCGGAACATGGTGTGCGCGGGCGACGAGAAGTTTGGCAGGGACTCCTGCCAGGTGAGGCAGCCTGGACTTGCCGGGTCCAGAGAGAGTCCAGCCACGGTTCACGCCACAAATGCCCACCGTGCCTGAGCCCTCTGCCCAGCGCTCCCACGTGGCTGGCCAAGATGGGGAAGGGGACAGGGCTGCAGAGCCGGGGTCTCTGTGTCCCAACTGCCCCGTCTTTCCCACAGGGCGACTCCGGAGGCCCACTGGTGTGCGGAGACCGCCTCCGAGGCCTCGTGTCCTGGGGGAATGTGCCCTGCGGTTCCAAGGAGAAGCCGGGCGTCTACACTGACGTCTGCAGATACATCAGCTGGATCCAAAGAACTATTTACACCCACTGAGCCTGACACCAGGCCTGACCCCTGACCTGTGTGACCTCACTGGCTGGCTCCAGACTCACAGTCACCTAAGTCTCCATTCACCCCGCAGCCCCCGAACCCTCAGACCTCGCACCTGCCCAGACCTAACCCTGGTGCTTAATAAAGGCAGTGACACCGAGACACTGTCGCCTTGTGTTACAGTGCCATTCTTGCAGGCTGCTCACTCCACTGGGGTGGGGTCTTCCCACAGAGAGTCAGTCAGCAGCTACTCAGGCAAATCCGAGTTGGTATTCCAGCTGCAGCGCCCCGGGAGTCCTCCCTTCGCGGTGTGGGTTGGGCTTATCCGATCAACACTCCAGGCCAGCGTGGGTTCAGTTCCAGCTGCTCCACTTGGCATCCGGCTCCCTGCTAACGCACCCGGGAAAGCCGCAGAGGAAGGCCCAGGATTGGGCTCCTGCTTGCCCATGTAGGAGACTTGGAAGAAACTCCCGCTCCTGGCTCCCGACATGGTCCTGTACGATTCGGAGAGTGATCAGCAGATGAAAGATCTCTCTCTCTCTCTCTCTCTCTCTCTCTCTTCCCCCTCATCCACATCTCCACGGTGGGTGTAGGTGCTCGGGACTGGCACCGCTGCATCACTCCACCACAAAACCAGTCCCCCAGTCTGGACACCCCCACCCTCGCTAGCTCACTGGCCTGGCTCTCCTCCCTTTGTGGCAGCCAAAAGTGGAGGTGAAAGGGACGGGAGGCCCTGCATGGACAGCAGGAGTGGCAGGAGGTGAGAAGAACCAACATGGCAGGGGTGGGTCTCCAAGGACCTGGGGCAGCGGCAGGAGAGCTGGACTCTCCCCTGAGGGCACTGGGGAGTCTTGGCAAGCTGATGAGTTGGAGCAGCTCTGGGACCAGCCGGGGGAGAGGCTGGAGCCAAGGGCCACACAGGAGGTTGAGGTGACAGCGTGGGGCTGAGCCGGGGCCACACAGGAGTGCGGGAGGAGGAGGCTGGAATGGCGCAGGCACGGCCAGGGTCTGACGCATGACAGGAGAGGGCACCTGTGCGCGTTGTCCTGGCCATCGGAGGCCGGGTTCAGAACAAGAGCAGTAGGCCACGCAGCTGGAACTGGATGTGGCTGCAGTGGATGGAGGTGCGGGACCCTGAACCCCAGTGGAAGGCAGTGCGGGGCCTGGTGCTGAGGCCTGTAAAAAGAGGAGGACAAGGTCAAGCCTGGACGTGGGAAAGACCTTCGGAGACAAGGGAGGAGCCGGCCCTGAAGCTCAGCGAGTCAGGCCGCCCCTACAGTGCTGGCATGCCATGTGGGCTTCTCTGCTTCCCATTCGGCTCCCTCCTCACGCCCCTGGAAAAGCAGTGGAGGCTGGTCCGAGGGCTTGGGCCCTGCACCAGAGTGGGAGACGCAGAAGCAGCTCCTGGCTCCTGCTTCATTCAGCTCTGTTTGGTTTAGCCATTTGAGGAGTGATTCAATTTCTCAATTCGCTCTAACTCTGTTTTTCAAATAAATAAGTAGGCCTGTTTAAAGAAGTGTTACAATCGTGGGGGGGGTGGGGAGATAGGGGGAGGCGCCTGGCGCGATGGCCTAGCGGCTAAAGTCCTCGCCTTGAATGCGCCAGGATCCCATATGGGATCCAGTTCTAATCCCAGCAGCTCCTCTTTCCATCCAGCTCCCTGGGAAAGCAGGGAGGCCTGGAAAAGCAGTTGAGGACGGCCCAAAGCCTTGGGACCCTGCACTCGCATGGGAGACCTGGAGGAGGGTCCTGGCTCGTGGCTTTGGATCGGCTCAGCGCCAGCCGTTGCGGTCATTTGAGGAGTGAATCATAGGATGGATGATCTTCCTCTCTGTCTCTATTCCTCTCTATATCTGACATTGCAATAAAAAAAAAATAATAAATCTTAAAAAAAAAAAACTTAAATCAGGGCCTGGCGCAGTAGCCTAGTGGCAGCAGTCCTTGCCTTATATGCGCCAGGATCCTATGTGGGCACCAGTTCATATCCCGGCTGCTCCACTTCCCATCCAGCTCCCTGCTTGTGGCCTGGGAAAGCAGTCGAGGACGGCCCAAAGCCTTGGGACCCTGCACTCGCATGGGAGACCTGGAGGAGAGTCCTGGCTCCTGGCCTCGGATTGGCTCAGCATTGGTCATTGCGGTCATTTGGGGAGTGAATCATCGGATGGAAGATCTTCCTCTCTGTCTCTCTTCCTCTATGTATATCTGACTTTGCAATAAAACAAATAAATCTTAAAAAAAAAAAAAATAAGAAAACCTGATTTACAGGCAGAGGAGAGACAGAAAAAGGTTTTTCTATCTGCTGCTTCACTCCCCAAAAGGCCACAATGGCCGCAGATGAGCTCATCCAAAGCCAGGAGCCAGGAGCTTCTTCAGGGTCTCTCACATGAGTGCAGGACCCCAAGGCTTCGGGCCGTCCTCGACTGCTTTCCCAGGCCACAAGCAGGGAGCTGGATGAGAAGTGGGGCTGCCAGGATTATAACTGGCACCCATATGGGATCCTGGTACATTCAAGGAGAAGACTTTAGCCACTAGGCCACAACGCCAGGCCTGTAAATCAGCTTTTCAAATAAAAATAAATCTTTAAAAAAAAAAACCTTGAGCTTGGCATGCTAGCTCAGTGGCTGAAGTCCTCAGCTTGAACGTGCCGGGATCCCACATAGGCGCTGTTTCCTATCCCAGCGGCCCTGCTTCCCATCCAGCTCCCTGCTTGTGGTCTGGGAAGGTAGTCAAGGATGTCCCAAAACCTTGTGACCCTGCACCAATGTGGGAGACCTAGAAGAAGCTCCTGGCTCCTGGCTTCAGATCGGCTCAGCTCCGGCCGTTGGGGCCACTTGGGGAGTGAACCAGCGGACGGAAGATCCCCCTCTCTGTCTCTCTTCCTCTCTATATATCTGCCTTTCCAATAAAAATAAATAAATCTTTCCAAAAAATCACATCATAGGAATGCAGACAGTGCTGGGAGGAGGCGGTGGCTGTGCTGAGAAGGCGTGGGTGTGGCCCGACTCGGCCTGGGCCAGCCTTCCCCAGAAATCATGAATGATAAACAGAGCCCGGCTGCTCACCAAGGCCGGCAAGTGGAGCCCAGCCAGGGACGGTACTGCAGGCCAAGATCAACACTCCGCAGCCACTGGAGAGGCGGCTGCTCAACGAGAACCATCATGGCAACACTAATGACAACCTTAAACACAGCAGCGAGTGCCAGCCCAGTGCTGGGCAACGTGGGGATGTGGGCAGGCACCTGGAGACACTGGGGCAGACACAGAGTGCACGCGTGAGCTTGTCTGGAAACCTCCCTCCACGCTGTTCCATGTTCGGTGACCTCCAGGAAGGCCACTGGCATTTCACTCCCATGGTCCCTGCTTCCCATTTCAGAGGGCCCAACCGAGGGCCTGTGGTGTGGCTGAAGCTTGCGGTTGGCAGGCAGCCCAGCCAGCACTCCGGCCCCTGAGGGAGGCTGTCAGGTGGGCCCCTACTCACAGCTCCAGGTCAAAGTCTACTTCCACTCCTGCTGTATCAGAATGGGGCACAGACACCTTTACAGGCCCAGACTTCAGAACCAGGCTGGACTGCAACACCCATTGGTTCCAGTGGAAGTCACGGCTGAAAACAGAACCAACCCAGTGATCGCAACCACCAGCTGATCGGGGCGATGGACTGTGCCGGGCCCTGTACTTGCTAGTACATACAAGAATCTGGACTGGGAACACCTCAAAGTTTCTTTGGGGATCTCCCCAATCGAAATGCCGGACTCAGAACCCTAACCAAGAAAAGACAGAAGACAGAACAGGTCAATCAACCACCTCAGCTATATGTTGACAGCGAAATGTGGGGCAAACGGAGACTCTATGATGGACTGTCAATCAGTGAATTCTTCAAAGACCTCATCGTGCTTGGAGTGGCAAGATTGGCAACGATTCATAACTGGTGAACTATCAAAACCACTTGAGCAAGAACCTCGGAGCATGCCCCACATCCGGGACCTGGGGAGGGTGGGAATTTGGGTGGGCCTTCTCCCTTAATACCCCCTTTAAACATGAAGGAAACAATAATGAAACAATAGTCTTACCCACTTTCCTATAGCCCTTGAACCTTTTTTACCCTAATTAACTATGTAAAGATTGTCAAAAATATAATATAAATAAATAAATAAATAAATAAATAAATAAATAAATAAATAAAAGCCCAGACTTGGGATGCATTTTTTGAGGGGTTGGTTTATTTTCTTAAAAATAATCTGTGGTTAATAATAAAAAGAAATCTTTGGGGCAGGAATGTTAGCTCAACTGGCTAGTCTTCCACCTCCAATCACCAGCATTCCATATGGGCTCCAGTCATGTCCTGGCTGCCCCACTTCCCATCCAACTCCCTGCTTGTGGCCTGGGAAAGCAGTGGAGGATGGATCAAAGCCTTGGGACCCTAACCCGGAAGAAGCTCCTGGCTCCTGGCTTCAGATCAGCTCAGCTCTGGCCATTGCAACCATTTGGGGAGTGAACCAGGGGATAGAAGATCTTTCTCTCTCCAACTCTCTGTATATCTGATCTGTCTTTCCAATAAAAATAGTAAATCTTAAAACATCTGCCATCAGACTTGTGTGTCTGAATATTTGACACCCAAGCACAGTCCTAGAACTTCAGCTTGAAACATGTAACTCACTGCCATTTGACAGATGTGTAATTAGGTTTAATTAGCACGGGGATACCTGCGAGAAAGCCCTGCTGGAGGTCCATGCTATGACACAGTGGGTTAAGACTCTGCCTGCAACATTGTTGTCCCACATGGGCACCAGTTTGTGTCCCAGCTGCTCCACTTCCCATCCGTCTCCCTGCTTGTGGCCTGGGAAAGCAGTCGAGGACGGCCCAAAGCCTTGGGACCCTGCACCCACATGAGACCCAGAAGAAGCTCTTGGCTTCAGATGGCTCAGCTCCATTCATTGTGGCCACTTAGGGAGTGAACCAGTGGATGGAAGACTTTTCTGTATCTCCTCTCTGCAAATCTTCCTTTCTAATAACAATAAATTAATTGATGAAATATTACTCTGAGTAGAATTTTTGAAAAAAATTCATTTTTCTCAAAAGTCAGAGTTACAGAGAAAGATAAGACAAAGAGAAAGATCTTCTATCCCCTGGTTCACTCCCCAAATGGTTGCAATAGCTAGAGTTGAGCCAGTCCAAAGCTGGGGGCTAGGAACTTCTTCCCGGTCTCCCATGTGAGGACAGGAACTCAAGGCCTTGATCCATTCTCCACTGCTTTCGCAAGCCACAACCAGGAAACTGGATCAGGAGTGGGGCAGCTAGGACTCAAGCCGTGTCCATATGGGATGCCAGCAAAGCCAGACAGCAGCTTAACCCACTGCACCGCATCGCAGGCCAGTGTTTGGGGTTTTTCCTTTTTCCTGTGTGGCAAAGCCAGGTTCTAGGACTGTGACTCCTTCCACTAAGCAGGCAGTGGGCTCGGATGGGGAGACAAAGTCGGAGACAGGTGCAGAGAACGAGGGAGGGGAAGGATGCAAGGGGAGGAGTGGACAGATAGAAGGAAGAGCCTGTGGAAAGGGGGACTAGCCAGGCCGCTCAGACAGCCCAGTGCTGGGTAGGGAGGAGCCACTTTCTGGGCTCCCCACCCAGCGCCCCACTTCCCAGCCAGGACATGCCCACCCCCTCTCCTGGCCTCTTGACCTCTTTTCCTACTGACAGATGGGCCTGCCCGGTTCTGTCCTCCACGCCCACACCTGCCTGTGGGAAGGCAGGCCAAGCACCTGCAGGGGACCCCGGGACTGGATCCCATGGGCCCCAGGGTGGGGGTGGGAGGAGTTGGGCGAGGGAGCTGGAGAGACAGGGACATGCGGGGTTGATGAGAAGGAAGAGGATCAAATGATGCGGGAAACACAGAGAGATGGAGCAAGGTGCAGAGGAGGCAGGCTGACTCAGGGGCTGGGGTCGCCTGGGGTCGCAGCTGCCAGCCCTTTGCCGGGGACCTCAACCTGGCTGCCGTAGCAGGTGCTGTTTATAGCACCTTGGTCATATCCGAAAAGACTTGGGCAGACACAAGGCAGAGAGGGTTCAGATGAATATAGCACAGGTGCAGAGGCAGGGAACAGCCACAAGGGAGGTGGGAACAGAGGAAGAACCAGAGGAACTTGACTGAAACAAAGACTAATGGGAAAGGTCGGAGGGTGAGACGGACGGAGAGGCGGAACAGGAGAAAGACATACCCACTGGAGAGAGGCTCGTGGTGGAGACTCGCTTCTGCAGACCCTCCCCATGCCCACGGCCAGGGAGGGAGGGAGTGGCATTGGGAACTGGGCGTGGGGGGAGCTCCAGGGGTGGAGGTGGGGGGCGGCAGGAGGAGCGGTTGGTAGGGCCCGATAGACAGGGCGCCTCACACCCTGGGAATGTGCCCCAGGGACCAGTGGGTGGTTATAACCCAGGCCTGGTGCCCAGAGCCCGGGAGGTGGCAGGCAGCAGGCAAGGACCTCAGAAGCGTGTGTCTGGCCGAGCAGGGAGCGGGTCCCCCAGACCCCTGCCCGGGGGGGAAACGCAGCAGGTGAGACTGCAGAAGGGAAGAGGGGAGCGAGCAAGAAGTGTTCCTCTGTCCTCCCTCCTCGCATGGACAGGCCCTCCCTTGACATCAGGGAGGCCCCCTGGGCCACAGTTCACACTGGGGAGGGGCCACATCATGGGTGCAGGGGAGAGGAGGGGGTTAAGGGTTTACAGCCTCCCCACCCCCTGACTCTCCCCAGCAGGTGTAGCGGCCATGGTTTCTGCAGGAGCCCCCTGGGCGTGGATGCTCAGTGCCCTCATCACAGCCTTAATTGTGGGGGCTGCAGGTAAGAGTCAGCACTCGGGGTGCGTGTGTGTGTGTGTGTGTGTGTGTGTGTGACTGTGAAGGGTGCGTGAGTGTGAGGGCACTGCCAGTGTTGTGGCATGTGTGGCCGCGCTCGCCCACATGGCTGAGGGGCGCACCGCTGAGGGCACAGGGTATCTGTCTGAGGTCTGATGGGAGAGGACCAGGGGGTGGGGGGCTTCAGGGCGCACATCTGTGTGGGAGGATGCAGGGGGCCAGCCCTGCTGAGCCCTCTCCCTCAACCCCGCCCCCCACACCGGATGCTATCCTGTCAGGGACGCCAGGCAGGCCCCACCGCCCTTCCCCAAACGGGGTCTCTTTGTAGGATTGACCTCATCCTACCCCTCAGACTCTGCAGCTTCCAGGCTTGACCCCACCCATGGAGCCCTGGCCCTACTTTGAGGGTCGTACCCCCACGCGGCCCCCCTGGGCTTGCCTAAGACTCCTGTACCCAATTCTGCTCTCCTTTGGCCCATCCCAGGAGTCCTTCCGGTTCATCCAGAATCCCATCTCCCGCTCAGGGCATGGGCGGCTGGCGGCTCCCTCGGGAGCGACTTGGCGGGCTTTCTCCAAGCCCCGCCTCCAAACCCCAGGCCCCACCCGAAAGCTCCGGCCCCGCCCCCTCCACGGCTCAGCCCTCCTCTGATTGGCCTCACTCCTTTCCCAAGCTCCGCCCCTCGCCTAGGCCCCGCCTCCGCGCCCCGCCCACCGCATCTCCCCTCCCCCACCAGAGCCTGTTTTTGCAAACGACACCTCCTGCGACAGCCCCTCGGGGAGCGCCCGGGACCGGGGTTCGGGGCCCGGGGAGAGCAGCCGGTCCGATGGCGGCAGCAGCAGCCGCATCGTGAACGGGTCGGACTGCGAGCGGGACACACAGCCGTGGCAGGGCGCGCTGCTGCTGGGACCCAACCAGCTGTACTGCGGGGCGGTGCTGGTGGACCCACAGTGGCTGCTCACGGCCGCGCACTGCCGGAAGCCGTGAGTGGGACCGGGCTGGGCGGGTGCAGTGGGATTTTGACTGATTTTGCACTTGGAGGTGATGTGGACAGGAAGATGGCCCTGGGTGTGGAGACTTGAAGTAAAAATGTGGAAACGAAGGTGGAGTTGGAGGCGGGGGTCAGAGAGGGCCTAGAGACGGCTGGATTTGGGGTGGGTGGGGTGGAAGCGAAGATGGGGGCTGACGCGAGTGTGGCGTGAGGTGGGGACAGTCGTGGGTGAGGCAGGGATGGGATGGGCATGGGGAGGCGGGCAGTGAGGCTGGCCGGAGACCCAGGGGCTGCACCTTATCCCTCAGTGTCTTCCGGGTCCGGCTGGGCCACCACTCCATGTCCCCCGTCTATGAGTCGGGCCAGCAGATGCTCAGGGGGATCAAGTCCATCCCCCACCCCGGCTACTCCCACCCCGGCCACTCCAATGACCTCATGCTCATCAAGCTGAACCGCAAGGTGCGGGAGAGCCATAAGATCAGACCCATCCGCATCGCGTCCCACTGTCCCACCGCCGGGACCCGCTGCACCGTGTCGGGCTGGGGCACCACCAGCAATGCCCAGCGTGAGTGCCCCTGCGCCCGCGACGCCCACCCCGTCCCCGCCGGTCCTCCCTGGCTCTCTCTGCCTCTCACTACGATCTCATCTCGCAGACTCCTTCCCCAAGGCCCTGCAGTGCTTGAATATCACCGTGCTGAGCGAGGAGCGGTGCAGGGACGCCTACCCCCAGCAGATAGACTGCAGCATGTTCTGTGCCGGCGACGAGGAGGGCAGAGACTCCTGCCAGGTGAGGTTTCCGGAAGCTTCCGGATGCTTCCCTTGATGGGGGATGTGGACCATGAGAACTAAGGCGAGGCGCAGCTGAAGCCAGGGCCCGGGAACTCCGTCTGGGTCTCCCACAAGCACGTGGGTCACTTTCCAGTGTCTTCCAGGGGGAGTAGTCACAGAAAGTTACTTCAAAAACCTCCTGGACTCGAACTGGTACCCCAGTAAGGCATAAGGAGTTCCAGGGTCGCTCACGCCAGTCCCAAGGGCAGGCTGGGCACTGTGTGAACGCGGCGTAGCTGAGGGGCACCCTTCATGTCACACACATCATCTTGTCCATCCACCGTGGGCATGCACAGGAAGTGTTGTGTTCTGAGAAAATCTGCAAAATATCTTGACAAAGGACTTTTTTTCCCCCAAAAGGGCTGTTCCATGCAGGAACCAGGTTAGAAAGATGTTGGATGGAGTGGAAACACAAGACAGACAAAATAGGAGTGGGGGAGGAATTCTGCAGGCAGGAGGGCTTCAGAGGGGGGCGAGGCTGGCTGGGGAGGTGGCCGAGGATTTGTCCAGACACATGGACTAGGAGCGCCTGAGAGAGGGGACGTCCGACCAGGAGGAGCTGGGATGAGGCTCCCAAGGCCTCAGGGCTCCGTCAGGTGCTGTGGTGGGTCCAAGGCCCTGCGTGGCCTCCTTAACCGCCTTCATGGTCATTGCTAATCCTGCAGCGTGGACAGGAAACCCAGGCTCAGGGCAGTTAACCCATGACCCGTCTGCTGATAAAATTTTAAAAAAAACCTCCGGCAGCCAACAAAACTAAGACAGATGAGCCTGCAGGGAAGTGGCTTTTCGGAGGGTCTGGCAGCCACACAGCACATGTCTGCCCAGGGAGGAAGATGAAGTCAGACCCCAGGAGACGCTGGAATTGAGACTGGGACTTTGAGTTTGCATCATTTGCATAAACATGCAAATCAACCTCCATATTTTTGCGTAAACAAACATGCATTCCTATTTTTTGCATGGACATGGAAGTTTGTATTTTGCATAACCACACACCTCTGTATTTCACCTGAACATGAGTAACAGGTGATCGTGGGGAGGGTGAGTGTTGACACGGGAGGGTGATGGAGGTGTAGGGGTTCAGGGTGTGGGAGGGGGTCCAGGAGGACCTGCAAAGGCTGCAGGGGACAGAGACCGCTGACCAGAGAAAGACACGCTCCATGAGCAACACTGAGGCAGGTGACAATGATGTCGCACAAGGGGGCGGGAGGCTGGCAGAGAGGCCCCAGGGGCTGGAGCCGCTGACCACCTCACCCCGCCCATCTCCCATCCTGTGGTCTCTGGGGGCTGGGAAGGGGAGAGGTCCCCCTTGGAGCGTCCGCCTCCTGCTGGACCTGCACTCACCACCTCTCTGCCTCTCTCTCCTTGCCAGGGTGACTCTGGGGGCCCTGTGGTATGCGACGGGGCCCTGCAGGGCCTCGTGTCCTGGGGCGACTACCCTTGTGCCCAGCCTAACCGCCCAGGTGTCTACACCAACCTGTGCAACTTCACCAAGTGGATCCAGGACACCATTCGCTCCAATTGACACCTGCGTCCCCCGCAGCCCCCGCAGGGACCCAACCCCATCTTCTCCTACAGGAGGGTCCTCTCTCCAGCCCCCACCCCCAGGACATCTCCTAGGGTGTTGGAGATCACTGCAGAGGGCCACATCTCTGTTACCCTGGTGGTCCCATCCTCACAACCCAAACTTACCCTCAGAAATAAAGCTTCTGGGAAGATGCCAGGCTGGGTGTGCATGCGTCTTCTCCCTCAGCTGTGGACACCTCACTGTCCCCTCCCAGCTGCCATGGGGTCACTCAGGCCAGCTGCCCATGTCATCTCCATAGGCGGCTGGTGGGTAGCGGCAGGGGCTCTGGGAGATCTCAAGGGGCGGGACGGAGAGCAGAAGCAGGTGCTCTGGGAGCGCAGGCACAGGAGCAGAAGAAGGACGAGGAGGCAGCGAGGCACGTGGCGCCAGAGTGTAAGCGGTGGCGAGAAACCGGGAGCAGCAAGGGGCAGGGTGGCAGTGACCTATGTTCAGGCTCTTAAACAATAGATTTATTTATTTTTATTGGAAAGTCAGATATGCAGAGAGGAGGAGAGGCAGAGAGGAAGCTCTTCCATCTGCTGGTTCACTCCCCAAGTGGCCACAATAGCCAGAACTGAGCTGATCTGAAGCCAGGAGCCAGGAGCCTCTTCCGGGTCTCCCACGCAGGGCCCCAAGGCTTTGGGCCATCCTCAACTGCTTTTCCAGGCCACAGGCAAGGAGGTGGATGGGAAGTAGAGCAGTCAGAACTCGAACTAGTGTCCATATGGAATGCCAGTATCACAGGAGGTTGCTTTACCCACTACGCCACAATGCTGAGCTCTAATCTTTTATAGCCGTAGAGGTTCCATGCCGTCACAAACTCTGCCGTGACCTCAGTGAGGAGCTGGGGGAGAAGTGGCGTGCTTCACTCCCCACCCACCGCAGAGGTGACCCTCATTCCCAAGCTTGCTCGGGCTAAGGGCAGAGTCCAAATGTAATACAGGTCAGATTCAAGCTCAAGGAGCAGGGAGGAGGGGGGCTGGTGTGCAGGCCACTAGGCAGAGGTTGGCACTTTCTGAGCTCATCCAACGTGCCACAGGGTAACCTAAGTCTGGCAGAGACAGACTCTCTCCAGGCAAGTCCAACCACTGCCTGGGCTGGCACTGGCCCTGGGTGCCTCCGAGGGGCCATGTGGCCCACCACTGGGCAGGAAGGCCAGGAGGAAATAGCAGGAGCTCCTGGGGTTATTTTCGGGCTCTTGGGAGTCTTCTCCATCCCCCTGCTTTGCAAACACGGCTGCCACAAACTGGACCAGCCGCGGACAGCCACACAATGGGGATGGGATGGGGAGGAGCCCCCTCGTGGATTTACCCAGGACCACCCAGGCAGCCTTGCAACAGAGAGGAGATGCTGCAAGAGAAAGAAGTTTCCAGAAAGTGGGCTCCGCCTTTACGACGCCGTGCAGGTTTTATGGGCGATTTTGACTTTCTCTTCCCCCCCAGCTCCGAGTGGACCTCTTCCGGCTCAGAGCTCACCACTGGCACCAGGAGGACAGAGGTGCTGCCCACGGTCCCCACTGAGGGGTGCAGGAAATCACCGGAAGAGTTGGGGGAGGGGCTGGGGTCCCGGAATGCCAGCATGGTAGAGGGGGCAGGACCAGCAGCGGGAGGGGAATGGATACAACATGCAGGGAGCTGATATACGCTGGCAGGGAAGCCACTGCAGTGGACACAGAGGATTAAGCCTGGGTCCCTGCGTGACCCCAGGCAAGGGGGGAACTCAGCGGATGGAGGTCAATCCAGACAGTGACAGAGGAAGGTGAGGGGAAGGGCTTCTTTAACCAAAGAAACAAGAATTGATTTATTGGAAAAAGAAGGAAGAGATGGGGAGACAGAAAGAAAGATCTGTCTGCTTGTTTGTGCCCCGAATAGCCACAGCCACCAGGGCAGGGCCAGCCCAGCGCCAGGAGCAGGAGCAGGCGCTCCCCCGAGCCCCCCGCACGGGCGCAGGCGTCCAAGGCAGGCAGTCAGGCTTTACCCACAATGCCACAATGTCTCCTGCCCCCGTGGCCTCTCAAGATTCCAACAGCGCGAATCACCAGACAGCACATGAATTAGCGAAATTATGTCAGAAAGGAGAGCTGGGGGTTGGCAACAGGTAGCACGGCCCTGAGTGGGCGTCGGCTGGACACAGAGGCCAGCACTCATAGGGCCCTGCGAGGTGCGTGGGCTTCAGCAGTGGGCGAAATGGGTCCCGGGCCATGAGATGGCTTGATGCCACCAGCTGGGGAGAGGCAGGAGGCAGAGGGTCCAGGGCTCCGAGGACATTCGGTGGGATAGGAAGGCCAGCGTGATTGTCTCACCGCAGCACATCCGCATACACCCTCTATGACTCGGCCGTTTCTCTCCCGGCCACGCATCCCTACGGAATCCGCCCACACCTACAAGGCAACACGTCGGAGGCTGTGCCTCCTGTGGCCCTTACCAGGGGTAGGAGGGAGGACACTGTCTCCGTGGAGGTCCTCTGTGGCCGGTGCCTGTGGTAACTGGCAGGTGGGTGAACACAGATGGGGCCCAGAGGCACGGCTGGGTGCCTGGAGAGGTGGGGGGGTCTCAGAGAAGCTTCCAGGTAGGGTGGGAAGTGCCAGCAGGTGCGGCCAACAGAGCAGCAGGCACATCCTCCACCCAGCCCTGCTCTCATGGTAGAGGGCTGGTCCTGGCTGGCAACCCTGGCCAGGGAGTGGCCCCCCATTTCGTAGGTGGAAGGGTCCCCACCCAGTGCATTCCGCCGGCTAGATAAGCATCTAATTGTTGGCTGCGGAGAGGAGAGGCCCTGTGGGTTCGCTCTTCTGAGTAACGATGAGCAGGATGGTGACACAGCTGCTATTAGCAAGCCCCAGACCCCCTCCACCCCGCGCTGCGTTCACGGCGTGCCTGCCTCTCCCTGTCCCGACAGCAACCCCAGGAGGATGGCCAGGCAGGTGACATGGGAGTGCCAGGAAGGTTGGCCGGGTTCACCATGGCCCCTGCGGTCTGTGGTTCAGGCTAGGGCAGGCTAGGGGCAGGAGGGTAGCTGTCGGAGCCTCTGCCTGCAGGGCTGTGGGGGGGCTAAGGCCAGTGGGGGAAGATGACACTTAAGCATCCTGTATCAGAAAGCCGGGCTCCAGTCCCGCTGCACCTGCCTCCCGCCACTTGCTCAGGAGCACCTGGGAGGCAGGAGTGATGGCTGCCTGGGTCCCACCACCCACCTGGGAGACCAGTCGGCTCAGTCCCGACTCTTGAGAGTATTTAGGGAAGAGGAAGAAAACCTATGGATTCAAGATGACTCTCTCTGTCTTCCAAATAAATAAATATGTTTCAAAGACGGTCTCATAATTCTTTCCTAGGAGGTTAAGTGCAATAAATAACACACCGGCACAGGGGCTGACAGGTTCGTCCTCTGCCTTGCAGAGAAACCAGCATCCCGTATAGGCACTGGTTCTACTTCCGGATGCTCCACTTCCGTCCAGCTCCCTGCTCATGGTCTCAGAGTGCAGCAGAGCAAGGCAAGGCGCAAGTCCTTGGGATCCTGTAGTCACATGGGAGACCCAGAAGAGGCTCTTGGCTCCTGGCTTAGGACTGTCTGAGCTCTGGTCACGTGGCCATTTGGGGAGTGAGCCATTTGGGAAGATCTCTGTCTCTCCTTCACTCTCTAACTCTGCCTTTCCAACAGACACATGAAACACACAGGCACACACTATAGGAGATGAGCAGACCCCAAGAGGCAGCAGCAGGGCCCAAGGGGTCGGGTCCCACCACCTACGGGAGAGACCCCGACGGAGTTCCCCACTCCTGGCTGGGGCGTGACTCACTCCGGCTGCTTGGGTTCATGAAATGTCTGGGACAATTCAGGTGCACGAAGGGAGGCGAGGTGGGTGGTGCAGGAACTCACCCGGGAAGGAAGGGTGACGTCTCCCACTCGCACTCCCAGGATCCCCGTCTCTCCGGCGGCCGCGCGGTGGCGCTGCCGCCCAACGCTGGACGCAGCAGGTGCCGGCAGGAGCCCGCAGCCTTCGGTTCCGCTCGCACTCCTGGCTCCCACCTCCTGCAAGGTGGAGAGAGGGCGCCAGGAGGGGCCCAGAAACAGGCACCGGGACCCAAACCCGTGCCCTGGTGCACGGGTGACAGCCAGAACTTGAGGTCATGCCCCTGGGGCCACCTCCTGGGGCCCCCCAGGAAATGCAAATGAGGACAGCAGCTGACCTGTGAGCCAAGGAAAATTGCAGGATGGCCACTTGGGGCTGCTGATAAGGGATTTCTCACGGCCACTTACCTGGCCGCGTGGGCGCCAGGCTGGCCCCATGCTGCAGCCTGCTCAAGCTTGAAGTCTCCTGACCATTTATGGTCACAGAAAACACACACACACACACACACAAACAGAGGGAACTGTGTTTCACACAGCACCAGTTTGGGATGGGGGCAGCGAACAACAGATGGGCCCTTTTAGCAATGACACTGTAGGGGCTGGCACTATGATGTAGCAAGGAAAGCTACCACCTGCAACCCTGGCACCATGTGGGCTTCACGTGGGTTCGAATCCTGGCTGCTCCACTTCCCAGCCCGCTCCCTGCTAACAGCTTGGAAAAGCAATGGAAGATGGCCCACGTGTTTGGACCCCTGCACCCACATGGAAAATTGAGAGGAAGCTCCTGATTCCCAGTTTCAGCTTAGCACAACTCTAGCCATTGCAGCCATTTGTGGAATGAAGCAGCAGATGGAAGATCTCTCTCTTTGTAACCCTGCTTTTCCAATAAAAACAAGTATTTATTTGAATATATAAGAATATTGACGATGGGGCCCAGCACAATAGCCTAGTGGCTAAAGTCCTCACCTTGTGGCTGGGATCCCATATGGGTGCCAGTTCGTGTCCCAGCAGCCCCCCATCCAGCTCCCTGCTTGTGGCCTGGGAAAGCAGTCAAGGATGGGCCAGAACCTTGGGACCCTGTACCCGCGTGGGAGACCTAGAAGAAGCTCCTGGCTCCTGGCTTTGGATCGGCTCAGCTCCGGCCCTTGTGATCAATTGGGGAGTGAATCTGACGACAGAAGATCTTCCTCTCTGTCTCCCCTCCTCTCTGTATATCTGACTTTGTAATAAAAATAAATCTTTTTTTTAAAAAAAGAATATTTATGATGATGATATAAGGCAACAATGAAGGAGTACTCTGTAGAAGGGGACTATTTATTTATTTGTAAGGAGGACAGAGGGAGAGAGATCTCCCGTCCACTGGTGCACTCCCCCAAATGGTTGCAATAGCCAGGAAGGAGCCAGGCTGCAGCTGGGAGTCTAGGGCCCCAGCCAGCTCTCCCACGTGGCTGGCAGGGGTCGGAACCCAAGAGGCAGCCTCTGCTTGTTCTCCAGGTGCGTCGGCAGGGAGCTGGATAGGAAACAGGGCAGCTGGGACTTGAACCTCACAGAGGACGCAAGCATCCCAAGGGGCAGTTTAGCTCAGTGCCCCCGGCGCCACCCCTTGGGCACAGTTTCAGCTGTTTTATAGCAATTAACTATCTCAGTGCCCCCGGCACCCACCCCTTGGGCACAGTTTCAGCTGTTTTATAGCAATTAACTCATCAGCTCTTCCTACTGCTCTGCAGGCCCAACACTACAATTATTCCCGTTCCACAGGTGAGAAGTTGAGGCCCAGACATGTAGTCATGTGCCCACAATCCCCCAGTTAGTGACAAGAGCAGGTTCCAGGCCTGCTTGGCATGAAGGTAACAACCGCCTTGGAGGCTTGGGCCTGGAACGGGACGAGGAAGCTTGTCCTGCAATGCTTGCCCGGGCTATCAGAAGGCTAAATAGCCCCAAACAGCTACAATGGCCGGAGTTGAGCCAATCTGAAACCAGGAGCCAGGAGCCTCTTCTGAGTCTCCTAAATGGGTGCAGGTCCCAAGGCTTTGGGCCATCCTCCACTGCTTTCCCAGGCCACAGGCAGGGAGCTAGATGGAAAGTGGAGCAGCCGGGACATGAACTGGTGTCCATATGGGATCCTGGCACATTCAAGGCAAGGATTTACCCACAAAGCCCATTAATAAATCTTTTTTTTAACAAATAGAGACGCATGCACTCTAGACAGGAGTCGGGATGGCCCCTCTGAGAAGCCAAGGACACAGGTGTGTGAACTAGCCATTCACACAAGCTCACACTCACACGTCCCATTGTGCAGTACCTAGGGGTTCAAGTCCTGCCTCCTGTCCCTGACCCTGGGTGCAAGGCAGCAGGTGGCCGCTCAAGGACTGGGGTCCCTGCCACCCACGTGGGAGCCAGGGCTGGAATTCCTGCCTCCTGGAACCCTGGGCTCACTCTCTCTCTCCTTCAAATAACTCTTATCAATTAACACTTACATAACAGAGCCAGCACTTTGGCTCAACTGGCTAATCCCCCACCTCCAAGCACCGGCATCCCACAGGGGCTCTGGTTTGTTTCCTGGCTGCTCCACTTCCCTTCCAGCTCCCTGCTTGTGGCCTGAGAAAGCAGTCAAGGACAGCTCAAAGCCTTGGGACCCTGCACCCATGTGTGGGAGAGCCGGAAGAGGCTCCTGGCTCCTGGCTTTGAATTGACTCAGCTCCAGCCATTGCGGCCATTTGGAGCATGAACCAGCAGATGGGAGATCTTTATCTCTGTCCCTCATCTCTGTAGATTTGCCTTTCCAATAACAACAATAACAACAATACCAATGTAACATGAGCCACATATGCAATTTTAAATTTCCTAGCAACTACATTTAAAAAGGGCAATAGTCCAACGAATTTTAGTAACCAAAATTGTATGTAACCCAGTCTACTTAAACCAACATCATTTCAACACGTGACCAACACCTAAACATCACCCATCAGGGAGTTGATATTGCTGCTACCAGGGCTTCCAAACCCAGGGTCTGTTTTAAACCTAGTGCACATCTTGAGGCCAAGACAGCGCTGGCATCTCACATGAGTGCTGGCTCTCGTCCCGGCTGCTCCACTTCCACTGCAGCTCCCTGCTCATGTGCACCCCAGGAAAGCACCAGGAAATGGTGCTTCCATGCATTGGGAGGCGCAGATGGAGTTTAGGGCTCCTGGTGCTGGCCTGCCCAGACCCAGCTGTCCACGCCACTTCGAGAATGAGCCATCAAGAAGATCCTCCTCTCTCTCGTATCAATTTCTGATGCTTTGCCTTTCAAATAAATACATAAATGGCTAAAAAAAGAAAATAAATGTGGATTCCATCTTTAACTTATCTCAAAATGGATATGCCCATATCCCAAAACGAGCAGAAACACAGAATCCAAGGCCCTTCTGCTCCCAAACATTTCCCATGAGCACTACTGTGCCTGGGGCTAAACCAAGCATTGGATCCCATTGCTTGGAACATTTGCTCTCCCTCACAATCTTCCGCGTGGGTACAGGGGCCCAGCGCCTCCCAGGCACGTTAGCAGGGAGCTGGATCGGTCCTGGGTAAGGGGCTGACCCTAGACTCTTCCAGGTAGGTGAGAGTGGCCCAAGGGGCAGGGGCCTGGCCCTGGGTTCACACTTTAGTGTAGGAACTAGCCTGGCAAAGCAGCTTTGTGGCATGCACCTGCTACGCTGCAAGGGGACTGGGATGATCCGAGTCCATGCTAACCTGCCCTAAGCCACTCCCCACAGCCTCAGGACCCTCTTGTGATCTGCCAGCCACCCATTCGCAGGGCCCCCCTACCTCACACAGGGTGGTGACTGGCAGCTGGGAGATGGAGGGGGAAGGCTGGGCATTTGGTCCAGGAGGCCCTGCCCTTGCAGCCTCGGGGGATGCAGTGCTGCCCTGCCACCCTCCACCTCCACCCAGGGAAGTTCAAATCCAGCCTGCCGGGTCCCCTGGACTGACCCCAAACCCAGGGGTCATTTCCCCCATCCCCGGGGCTTCCTGCCCACCCCCAAGGCTGGACCGCATTCCAGGGCTGGCAGAGTCCTTGATAACCACCTCTCAGCTCAGGGCCACCCCGAGGCGAGGTGGCAGAGGGAGGGGGAGGGCTGCCGTGCCAGTTGTAGGAATGCCAACTGCTGAAGGTTGGAAGGAAGGGAGGGCTGCTAGAACCACTCTCCAGCCAGGCCCAGCTCGCCTACCAGAGGGCGGCCAGCTCCAGTCCCCAACTGGTGTGTCCCCTGGGGTTGGCCAGTCTGCTCTGCGTCCTGTTTCCCATCAGCTTCCTGAAGATCCCTCGAACACGACTTTAAGACAGCTTTCCGCTTTAATTCACGTTCCCACGCATGCTCTGCAATCCCCGAAGCTGGGAGGGGCCCCAGTTCTCTGCCTTGCTGCCACGTGATGGCGGGTAAATGCCCTGGGTATCACTGCAAGCGGCATAGCACGTAAAGCTTTTGCCTGCAGCGCTGGCTTCCTATGTAGGTGCCTGTCGAGTCCCGGCTGCTCCACTTCCAATTCAACGCCCTGCTACTGCGCCTGGGAGAGCAGCGAGGAAGGAGCCAAGCCTTGGACGCCCGTGCCCACGTGGCAGATCCACAGGCCCCTGACTTCAGCTTGGCTCAGGCCTGGCTCTTGCAGCCATTTGGAGAGTGAATCAGCTGATAGAAAAACTCTCGCCCTGTCTCTCTGTAACTCTGCCTTTCAAATACATAAGTAAATAAATATATTACATAATAATGAGTACCTCATGGGGTTTTTATCACAGCTACTGAAACATAACAGATGCAGCCCCAGGTCCCTGGATATGTGTATGGGTCACAAACAAATGCTGGCATATTTTTTTGGCATCTTCTTTTCTTTTGAATGATGTATTTATCTATTTGAAAGGCAGAGTTAGGGCCTGGCGCTGTGGCCTAGCAGCTAAAGTTCTTGCTTTGCACGTGCCAGGATCCCATATGGGCTCCAATTCCTGCCTACTCCACTTCCCATCCAGCTCCCTGCCTGTGGCCTGGGAAAGCAGTCGAGGACGGCCCAAAGCCTTGGGACCCTGCACCCGCGTGGGAGACCCGGAAAAAGCTTTTGGCTCCTGGCATCAGATCAGCGCAGCTCTGGCCATTGCAGTCACCTGGGGAGTGAATCACTGGACAGAAGATCTTCCTCTCTGTCTCTCCCTCTCTGTATATCTGGCTTTCCAATAAAGGACTTGAACCGGTGCCCAGAGTGGATGCCAGCGCCACAGGCCCCTTGGAGCGCACCTTCCTGCCAGTGTCTTCCTGTCTCCTGTGTTGCTGTTTCCTGCTCTGCACCTGTCTCCTCCGTGGCCCAGAGGGAGGTTCCGATCCTGTTTGTGCCTCATCTACCAGGCCAAGTTCACTGAACACTGCACCTCACGGGGCGCAGCTGGGGGTGGTGGGACAGCTCCTCCTAAAATCTTAAACTTTCCCAATGCCTCCAATGGGAAATGCCCTGCCCCGAAGCTTAAATTCACCCAGAAGATGATTTCAAAGATCAAACTCAATTGTGAGGCTGTAAGATTGTAAGATCTATAGGGACCAGAAGTAAATTTCCGGTTGAGATATGAGTCCAGTTGCCTCAAGATAGCTCATGGTACACATGCAAGAATCCCACATCTGGAAAGAAGAATCAGACGCCTCTGGTCCCAAGCGCTCCCGGTAGGAGCAGTGAAGAGTGGAAGCATGCTAAACCCTCAACTGTGTGGAAATTGCCCTAACACGCATTAGCAGATTCAGGCAAGCCCAGCTAAGCTGCCAGCATCGCTTGTCCATCTGCCCAACGTTCCATCCCAGACCTTTAGAGTGACCCCCAACAGACTGGGACTCTGCCACCCCCAAGACTGGTGAGGTAAAGGGTGCTGGAAAAAGCAACACACAGTCCCACCCATGTCCCATGTCCCCAGGGCTCCTGGGAAGCTGGCGGCTGGTTACGGGGGACAGACAAAGCTGCAGGGTGGTCTTGGGAACAGGGCCAGGGAAGGCCTTCCTGTAGAAATGACCTTGAACTGGGACAAGAAGGAGGGGGCTCCTCTACTCCGACCCCTGCTTTTTGCTGCACCTGCCTCTTGGTCCCCAGGCCCCTCATCCCTGGCTCCCTCCATCCCTCGCTCCCACCATGCCCTCTTCCAGCTGTGGGCAGCCCCAGTGCCCATCACACCCCCATCGCACCCCAGCCCCACCTCACAGCCCGTCCACAGCAGCCAGAGGCCCACACCACAGAACAGGACTGAGGGACCCCACAGCCGCCGCCCCACCCTCACAGCACCGCCCCCACCTCCGACCTCTTGCCATCCCCGCTTAGTCATGTCTGGCGGCTTGGGGAGACCCAGCCCATCCCCACACCTGGCCACTAGGACAGGCGAAGGAGGTGCGGAACCGCCAGTGGAGAACCAGGCAGAACCCCAGGAGAGTGCGGAAGGGGGACAATGGGAGCTGGGACAGAGAGAGAGAGAGAGAGAGAGAGAGAGAGAGAGAGCGTGAGCCAGCCTTGTGTCTGAGCCTGCCAAGGGGCAGACGGAGCCCTTGGCACCTCGCCCGCCCAGGGTGCCCTCCTCGGCTCGCCCCACCACACGCCCACTCCACAGTGTTGTCAGCCCCCGACCGTCACCACCATCCCGGCCCCCACAGCGCCTCCCCTGGGGTCCAGGGCGCTGACCCCTGCCGGCTCGCAGCCCCCACATCCGCCGGGCAGTTGCCACCCGCTCCTCTCGGCCCCGCGACTCCAAGCAGAGTGGCCCAGTGGCCAGGCGCCCTGCAGCTCCGGCACGCTCAGCTTTGCACTTCCTCCCCGAAGTCGCACGCTGACAGCCTCCCTCCCCCTTGGAGACCTATTTGCTCTTGGGTCATTATGGAGTGTGCCACCCCACTAGGGAGGGAGCCCCATGGGGGTAGTGAGTTTGCTCCTCCCGTCCGGGTCCCCAGTATTGGCAGCAGCAGCTGGAGCAAGGCAGGTGCCAGGGCCGCAGAGGGCTGCCCTGGGAGGGGGAGCAGAGAGAGCTCAGTGAAGAGAACTGGACAGAAGAACACGAGACTAGGAAGGACCCAAATGAGAAAGAATGAGACCAAGAGAGAACCAAGAAAGTAAGGGGACATGCATCCCGGAGGCTGGGCAGGGGTCTCCGTGCCAGGTTCCGGCTCTCAGCTGCCCATGCCTACCTGGGCCCTTGCTCCCAGCCCAGCACTCCCTACCTGGGCCCCCTGACCCCACCCCCACGGAGAGCCGAGCTGGAGCTTCCCACACCTGCCCCCTGGAATGCAACCCCCGGGGGCAGGCCAGCCAGGGCAGGGTGCTTATAAGCCCCATGGGGCCCTAGCAGGCAGCAGCTGGTCACTCAGCCCCAAGCAGAATCTGAGAGCCAGAGGCGAGGTGGCAGGTAAGAGGACCCCTGGTGCTCCACGGATGGCCTGCCACAGCCTGCAGCTCTCCGGGCTCCACCTGCCCCTCCTGGCCGGTCAGCCTGTCGGGGGTCTTACCTCTCCCAGGGTCCCTGTCTGCCCCCTCCCACCTTCCCCACTCTTAGGTTCTGTACCCTTTCTACAGCTCTCTCTCCCCCACACAGTCACACCTCTCTCCTTTTCTCTCGGGCTATACCACGCTGTCTCAACGTGTTCTGGGTCCGGGCTGGGGCGGAATGGGGTGGTTGGGGTTTTTGTAGGCCCTGCAGCATCCCAGGAGAAGGGACAGGAAGAGAGGGAGAATGAGCAGGCTGGAGAGATGCTGGGTGAAGATCCCCGGACGTCGCTGGGTGTTCACCCCTCTTCCCCGTAACAGGTGCTGACGTGATGGGCGCAGTGCGACACCCCTGGGGCTGGTTCCTGGGGTACCTCCTCACCCTGGGTGTCACAGGTACCTGTGTATGCATGTGTTTGGTCTGAGGGCACAGTGTTGGTGAATGCCCAGGTGTGACTGTGTCCTCTGGTCTGTGGCTGTCTGTGTGTACATTTGTACAGGTGTGTTATAGGTTTGTGCAGGCATGCTTCTGTCCTGGCGTCCCTGAGCCCACCATGATTGGCAACAGCTTGGCCACGCTGATCAATGGAGCACTGTGCCAGGCTGGCGAGGGCCGCCCTCGCTGGGAGCCTGTGCCGGCTTCCCTCAGCCCTGGCCACCGAGGGGTCTGCGTGCTGAGGCTGGAGGCAGGGTGTGGCTGTGGTCAGGCTGGGCAGGGCAGGGCAGGGCAAGGCGTGACCACAAAAGCGAGCAGGACCACGCCATGGTCTGCCCGCGGCAAAGCCTGGGTCCACCACCCTGTGAGAGCAGTCAGGTGGGCCAGGAGCGGTGCCCGTGGGAGAGAGAAGCACGCAGCGTGGTCCCCAAGGCGGCTCAGCGACTCCAAGTGAAGCCCCTCTCGCGGCCGGAGACCCTGCCTCCTGAGCCTGAATCCCCAACCCCGTGAGCCCCAGAACCGCTCTGCACCGCGGCCTCCACTCCCTACCCTTGGTTCCACCCCATGGTCCCCCACTTTCCCCAGAGCCAAGACCACACCCAGGAGCCCCAAAAAGGCCCCCTTCCTCTGACTCCATCCCCAGAACCTTTCAGCACGTCCCACCAAGTGCTGTTCACGCCCTGAGGGGCCCTGGATCTACCCCATTCTCTACCTGACCCCAAAAGCCCTCAGGGGTTCTGGGTCCACCCCCTACTCTAACCACGCCCACAGAACCCCTACCCCAGAACCCCAGAGCTAGCCACACACTGACTCCATCCCCAGGACCCCAAGTCTCCGGCAGTGGGAGCCAGATTATAAACGGTGAGGACTGCCACCCCTACTCACAGCCCTGGCAGGCTGCCCTGTTCGCTGACAATGAGTTTTTCTGCTCCGGCGTCCTGGTGCACCCGCAGTGGGTGCTGTCGGCTGCACACTGCATCCAGGAGTGAGTGCGGGGCCAAGGGCGGGTTGTGGGGCCAGGGTTGTACTGGGCCGAGCTCTGGGCTGGGGAGGCTCTGCTTGGCCTGGGAACTGGGCCTGATCTCAGGATCCAGGGAGTCCTGGGGAGGAGGGTGTGGACCACCCTGGGGTGCGGCGCCAGGGCCACAGTCTGCTTGTGGAAGAGGACGCAGCTGCAGGAGGGGAGGCTGGACACTGCCCTGGCCTAACATACAGCCTCGTCCTCAGTGCTTACACGGTGGGGCTGGGCCTGCACAGCCTGCAGGCGGAGCAGGAGCCGGGCAGCCACATGCTGGAGGCCACCCTGTCCATCCAGCACCCGGAGTACAACAGCCCCTTCCTGGCCAATGACCTCATGCTCATCAAGCTGAAGCGGCCGGTGGTCCAGTCGCCCAACATCCGGACCGTCAGGGTGGCCTCCCAGGTGCCAGTCGCCGGGGAATCGTGTCTCGTGTCCGGCTGGGGTCTTCAGCGGAACGGTGAGCCCTGGGGGAATGGATGTGGGTGCCCCCACCCTGAGCCCGGCCGCAGGGAGTCGCCTGCCCGGCAGGAGGGCTTGAGGTCCCTCTGTGCGTCCCAGGCATGCTGCCCGGCGTACTGCAGTGCGTGAACATCTCGTTGGTGTCCGAGGAGCTGTGCCGGGAGTTCTATGGCCGCCTGTACCACCCCAGCATGCTGTGCGCGGGCGGGGGACCAGACCTGAAGGATTCATGCAATGTGAGCTCTGCCCACACGCCCCCGGGGACGGGCAGGACAGGGAGCTGGGGGGCTGGGATGGGGGCTGCAGGCCAGCGAGACAGGGGAGGGACTGGGAGGGCGGCAGGTCTCAGACGTGTCCCCAGTGGGCTGCACTACTGGCCTTTGCCATCAGGCCCCCCATCCCACTCCTCCTCTTTCTCTCCCCACAACAGGGTGACTCAGGGGGCCCCCTGATCTGCAAGGGGACCCTACAGGGCTTGGTGTCTTTTGGCCAAGCCCAGTGTGGCCAGCCGGGCTGGCCCAGCGTCTACACCAACCTGCACAAGTTCAGAGCCTGGATAGACAGTGTCATCCGGACCAGCTAGCCGGGATGGCGGAGGGGGCCCCTGGGTCCCACAGGACTGACCGCGGTGGACAGTGACAGCCAGGAGGGCTGCCAGCCCACCCCCAGAAAGTCAGCCACTCCGGAAACCCCACTTCCCAGACTCTCCTGCTGCGCACGGTGCCCCCTAGTGGCCAGAGCTGGCCAGGCCGTTGCAGGGTGGAGCAGTTGGCCTCCTGGTCAGCTCTGGTGTCTTCCCCAGACGGGACAATAAAGTGTTAACAGAAGCCTGGGGCGCAGTCCACAGTGTCCTCCTTGCCGCCGGCATTTGCTTTCCTTCCTGGGCCTCAGTTTCCACAGCTGAGAAATGGGTGCCTTGGCCTGGAGGACCATAGGTTTCCCGTGGAGGAAGTCCCCTCCCTGGGAGACGCAGAAAGGCCGCTGGCGGCGAATGGATGACAGTGCCTGGCTTCGTGGCTCTCTGGCATCCAGCTCAGCGTTTCCCACGCTGCTTGTGATGCCTCCACCCCACACGGGAGTGACGCACTGGAGGCAGCTTCCGGCTAAGGGACACGCGGGGCCGGGGCAGCAGCACTGCCTCCAGCACTCGGTTCCTGCCACCCACCAGGGAAACTTGCCTTGCGGCCCTGGCTCCCGGTTTTGGCTCCAGTTCAGCCACCAGCCACTTGAGGCACTTCGGGGTGTGAACCAGAGGATGGGAGCTTTCGCTCTCACTCTCACTAACTCTCATTCTCTCGCTTATCCTCTGCCTGTCAAATAGATTGGGACCAAAAGGTGGCATAGCAGGCTAATTCTCTGTCTGAAGTGCCAGGATCCCACATAGGCACCGGTTCTAATCCCAACGGCTCCACTTCCCACCCAACTCCCTGCTTGTGGCCTGGGAAAGCAGTCGAGGACAGCCCAAAGCCTTGGGACCCTGTAACCATGTGGGAGACCTGGAAGAAACTCCTGGCTCCTGGCTTTCGATCGGCACAGCTCCGGCCATTGCAGCCACTTGGGGAGTGAACAAATAGATGGAAGATCTTCCTCGCTGTCTCCTTATCTTGTAAAACTGCTTTTCCAATAAAAATAGATAGATGTTGAAGAAGCAGCAGCTCTGTCCCCAGTGCCCAGAAGGAGGCCGTGGGCACATAGGTGGGCAAACCTGGGTATCCATGCCATGGAAGGCTGCTCAGCAATGAAGGGGTGACTGACAGCAGCGGAGGGCGGCCCAGAAACGCCTAGCTGCAGCCTGGCCCAGCCCCGGCCAGCGCGGCCATGGGGCAGCGCGAACCAGCTGACGGAAGATCTCTCTCCTCCTCGCTCTGTAACTCTGCCTTTCCAATCAATAAAAAGAAATCTCTAGAAAATGGGCATATCATCCTTATTTTAATTAAAAAGAGAAGGGGATTTTAATCATCTTTAAGATTGATTGACTTGAAGGCAGTTACACACATACACACTCAGGTAGTGAGAAAAACAGAGATATTCCGCCCAGACTCACAACGGCCAGGCTGGGCCAGGTCACAGCCAAGAACCGAGAGCCTCCTCCCTCAGGTCTCCCACGCAGGCTCAGGGCCCAGGCACTCGGGCCGCCCTCCACTGCTTTCCCAGGCGCGTTAGCAGGGAGCTGGATCAGAAATGGAGCAGCCGGGACATGCGCTGACACCCATGTGGGCTGCTGACACTGCAGGCGGCAACTTCACCCACTACACCACAGCATGGCCCCTTAATCATACTTTAAATACATATAATTACCAAGTGTAGAACCCTAAACCCCACGCATGAAAGTTCCTGTTCCCTACAAAGAAGGGGTTTTGGTTTTGGTTTTTCCTTTCGGGGAAGTTCACAGGCAACAGCTGTCAGGGCATGGTTTAGGTGGATGAAAATGAAGGGGGTTTACCAGATGTCAGCTGGAACACGCAGCCTGAGTACAGGAGCCAGGAGCCCAGTGCCTTCTGCCCGAGCATAAGACTTTGGGTCTGTGGCCATTAACCAGGGGCAGGGCCGAGGCCACAGTCTGGAAGCTGCAGGTACAGGGGATCCTGCCATGTGACCTCTAAGCTGTGCTGGTTCCTGGGGGACCAGGAAGGGCCTCAGTGGAGCCCCAGGACTCACACCCCAGGCCATTAAGGCCATTCTGTCTGCAGGCGACCCTTGCTGCTTCCTGCTACCAGGAACCTGAGCCGGGGCTGCAGGAGGATGGGGACACAGCCTCGGCCTCAGGGTCTGGAGGGAACAGGACAGCGAGCCCAGGAAATGTCTGCCAGCGCTGCCGGGACTCTTCCTGTGCGAGCAGGTGGCTCAGGTGACCTGAATGGAGAAATGACTGAGCGGGGAAAGCTGGAGCCCACCAGCCTCTAATTCAGCAGGCAGCTTGCGGGAATAAGTGGAAATTTTGAAATAATGAACAAATGTAGGGCCCAGCACAATAGCCTAGTGACTAAAGTCCTGACCTTGCATGCACTGGGATCTCCATATGAGCTCCATATGGGAACCGGTTCACATCCCAACTGCTCTATTCCCCATCCAGCTCCCTGCCTATGGCCTGGGAAAGCATTCAAGGATGGCCCAAAGCCTTGGGACCCTGCACCCGTGTGAGAGACCCGGAGGAAGCTCCTGGCTTCGGATCAGCTCAGCTCCAGCCACAACAGTCACTTGGGAAGTGAACCAACAGGTGGAAATGCGCTCGCGCTCTCTCTCTCTCTCTCTGCACTTGGCTTTTACAAATGGGGCTGTAAAGTGAGTCAGTGAAGCAGATAATCAGAGCCATTTTTATGACAAGTGTTGACTTACAACAGATTTCCTAGGAGCAAGCAAACTGAGTTTGTCTGCTCAGCACTTCCGGAACTCCAGGGGTGGGCTGTTCCCATCGGCCCCAGGAGCTCCGAGAGGCTGTCCTTCAGTCCAGCCCTTCAGTCCAGCTCTGTACTGGACTCTGATGCCCAAGGGGGTCAGTGCAGAGCCCAGAGGCCACCCAGGTGTTCAGTGGCTTCTGCAGAGCACACGGGATGCCATGCAAGATCTGACAATGGACGCAGAGGCCCAGGCCAACGGGCCCCACCTCTGAGGTCTGGAGCTTCTTCCTCAGTGGAGCTGTGGTGCACCCACCACCTGGCAAGTGGCTGCACGCGTGAGCCGGCCAGTGAGCTCCGTGCTGCTGCGTGTTCCCAGAGAACTCTTGGTGCCAGGGTGAGGGACCAGGAGTTGTACCTCCTGCTTCTCCAGTGGCATCCCTGCACCCGAACCAGCTCGAGTCAGAGGCAGGAGGATGGCCAAGATGGCATAAGGCAGTGACAACACACTCCCCAGCACTGCCCCCAGTCCTTTCCAACTCACACACCTGGCTGGCCTGACCTGGCCGAGTCCCCAGTTACAGCTGCCAGGAGTCGCCCTGACGCTTACCAGTGGCTCCAGCACTGACCGTGCTGGCCCTGGGACTGCGGGACACATTCCTCCAAGGCTGGACCCTGCAGGGAGCGAGCAGTCACAGCCTGTCCAGCCTCAGAAGGGATGGGAGCAGGCACTGGGGACAGCCAGTATGCGGAAGGTGACTCATGACCAGCCCCAAGCCGCCGGCCCCTCCAGCTGCCCAGTGGGCCGTCAGCTCTGCAGGCCTCCCTGCTCCCAGCTCCTTGACTCTGCACTGACCAGGGCCTCAACTGGTTAACTCTCCTCACATATGTTTTGTTTTGTTTGCATTTATTTATTTTCATTAGAAAGGCAAATTTGCAGAGAGAAGAGACAGAGAGAAAGATCTTCCATGCACTGGTTCACTCCCCAAGTGGCCGCAATGGCCGGAGCTGAGCCAATCTGAAGCCAGGAGCCAAAAATCCCTTCTGGGTCTCCCCGAATGGGTGCAGGGTCCCAAGGCCCTGGGCCATCCTCCACTGCTTTCCCAGGCCACAGGCAGGAGCTGGATGGGAAGTACAGCAGCCAGGACATGAACCGGCATCCACGTGGGATTCTGGCACTTGAATGTGGAGGATTAGCCAGTTGAGCCATTGCACCTGCCTCCACTCCTGTTTTCTGATAGAAGGGGTGAACTGGCTCTCATACGGGGCGTTGCATCGTTGGCGCTGGCTTAACGTGCTGTGCCACAACACAGGCCCCATCGTTGGAAAGGAAGTTATAGAGAGAAAGAGATCGTCCATCCACTGGCTCACTCCCGGAATGTCACACAGGATGCCCACGCGGGATGCCCACACGGGATGCCCACACGAGATGCCCACGCGGGATGCCCACATGGGATGCCAGTGCTGCTGACATCCACAGCGCTGTGCTGGCTCCAGGACAGCAAATGCCGATGAAGTCTGTTTGAATATCAGTCAAATCTGTAGATTTCATAAGGTGATTTGGAGTAGACCTACCTTTTTTTTTTTTTTAACTACGTGACATGCAGAGGACAAATGAAGTGCTAGCAGTCCCCAGGTCTTCGCGGGGGAGGGGGCACTCCTGTGGCCTCCGCGAGTAGTCAGATGGTGATTGTGCTCATGGCCTAGTTGACCTGGATGGCCGTGAACTTGCTCCCTAACTTGGCCTCCTCAAGGCGCCTGCAGCCCGTGCACTTGTCCGTCCGGGCAGGGGGTGTCTTCAGCCTAGATGTAACAGCTTGAAATCCAAGGTCAGTGGGCCCCGGGGTTGGGCAGGGGCATGTGGCAGAGAGAGGCAGCTCCCCCTGGGAACTCCAGGGTGCCCTGGAAGCTGCCTCAGTTCCTATGAGGGCACCCCTGCCCCTCGGCTGGCACACAGGCGCAAGGTGGGGTGCAGTGACAGGGCAGGGTGGGGGGGCACAGGCTGCAGCTGCAGGCCCCTGCCCGCACTGCCTGGTTCTGCAGGTAGCATTCCGGTGCAGGGCAGGTTGCTCTGTTATCTGCGGCTGGGGCGGCTGGAAAGCGTAATTGAGCCCCAGACTGTCTGGGCTGTTCAGCCTGATGTCATCTCTCCCGGGGCTTTACCGTAAGTGTGTGCTGACCTCAGTCTGCATTCCAAAGCCCAGCAGTCCAGGAAATGCTGCCGGCTGGGGATTCCAGACCAGGTGCCGAGCAGCTGGCTCTGCAGGCGCTGGTGGGCTGCAGACCCCAGCCCAGGACTCCCGGGCTCCCAAACTGCAGACCCTGGGCCAGGCAGCTGCCTCCACAGAGCTCATGGACTGCAGACCTCAGCTTGGGGCGCTGTGCCCCCATTCCCACACAGGGCCACCCCCCTGACTCCAGACAGGACCCCAGCTGTACTCAGAGGGGGAGGGAGAGAGGCGTGTGTGTGTGTGTGTGTGTGTGTGTGTGTGTGTGTGCGTGATTGTATATCTGTGTTTGTGCGTTCTCCCTGAAAGACAGGAAGAATACATGTGGACAGATCATCTAGAACAGTAGAAATGCAGACCAAAGGACAGAGTGACCAGGCGCCAGAGACCCTCCGCTCGTCCAGCACACCCTGACCAGGCCTCCCCTGGGTGCTCCGTGAGGCTCCAGAGACTATGCAGAAACTCAGAAATAAGACTGCCAACCCCCAGTGTGGCTCAGCGGGCTAAACCGCAGCTTGTGACCCTGGCACCCCAAATAAGTGCTGCTCCACTTCCAACCCAGCTCCCTGCGGACGTGCCCAAGTGCGTGGGTCTGCGCCTCCAGGTGGCAGACCCGGGTGAAGTTCCAGGATTCTGGCTGTTGGTGACCATTAGAGCGAGGGATTCTCTGGGTAGAACCCCACCCCCTCTCTGTAAGAAGCCAATAAATGTGGGACCAGCATGGCGGTGTCGTGGGCAAAGCTGCCACTGGTAGGTGTTTGATTCGCCACTGGCCAAAATGTTAGATTCGCCGGCCACCAGGGAAAGAATAACTCAGCCGAATATATGAAAAGAATTGAGATGGCCTTTATTTCAGGGAACCACGGTCGCGGGCTTCCCTTCCCCGGGCAGCAGGAAGACAGACGGGAAGGAGTGGGCTGCGGAGGAAGAGTCAGCAAGGGCCCTTTTAAACTCTCTTTGACACGGAAACCTAAATGGGGGTCGCCTCGGCCCTTATTGGTGGGGGGAGCTGGGTCTGTGCCCCTCATTGGTGCAACGGTGGTCTCACCACCTGAGGGGCCTGCCAGCAAACTGTTCCAGGTTTGGTTGGAGTCAAGTCCCACCCTTCTCCAGTTACCGTGGTAACCATCAGCGGGTGGGGGTGGGGGGCAGCATCCCTTGGGCCCCTGCGCCCAAGCGGGAGACCCAGAAGAGGCTCCTGGCTCCTGACTTTGGAGTGGCTCAGATCCAGCTGATGCAGCCATTTGAGGAGTGAACCAGCAGATGGAAGATCTCTCCCTGACTGTGTGTCTGTAATTCTTCTGCCTTTCAATTTTAAAAACAATTCAATCAATAAATCCTTTTTTTTTTTTTAGATTTTTTTTAATTTTTAATGGAACGTCAGATTTACAGGGAGGAGAGACAGAGAAATGGCCGGTGCTGAGCCGATCTGAAGCCAGTCTCCCCGAATGGGTGCAGGGTCCCAAGGTTTTGGGCCGTCCTCGACTGCTTTCCCAGGCCACAGGCAGGGAGCTGGATGGAAATTGGAGTAGCTGCAACTTGAACTGGTGCCCATATGGGATGCCAGCACTTGCAAGTTTAAGATTTAGCCATTGAGCCATCATGTCAGGCCCAATAAATAAATATTTTTAAAGAAGTTTCTGCCAAAAAAAAAAAAAGGAATGAAATGAAAATCACAGTTTGCTGCAGAGTTCTGAGAGCCATGTCTGGTTTCTTCCAAGAACTGCTTGAGGATGTGTGGGTCCCATTTCAGAGAGCTGAGGGCTTGGAGGGTGCATCTGACAGAAGGGACACCTCCTTTTACAAGGGCGGAGGGGAGAATGAGACGGCCCGGGCTGCCGACAGGGAAGGAGTTGTTTAAGCAAAGGTTTGAGAACAGAGGCAATGTTCTAGTTATATCAGGGGAATTCAGGGGAGGGTGCCAGGTACGCCCTAGGCAGGTGGCAGAGCCAGGAGGCAGTCAGGGCAGCTGCACCCCACAAGGGGGCGTCTGTGGGGGCTCGTGAGGCCTCCTAGGTCACAGACAATGGGGCACAGGGAGTCTCCAAGGCAAAGCCACATCGGGGAGTGTGGGCAGGCTAGGGGAGGAGGCTCACCGGGAACTAGGCAACCACAGAGAGTTGGAGAGGCTGGTGCTGCGGGCCAGGGAACCCCAGAGGTAGGTGGGGGGACCAGGCTCTCCCTGCAGGCCTAGGGGATCAGGTGTCAGGACAACCTGAGGCGGCAAGGCAGGGGAGGAGCCTGAGGAATGGCCAGCCGCCGGGGGAGGTGGACTTGGGCCAGATGTTCTTAAGGCAGTGGCAGAGGGAGCCAGGTGCAGCGCAGGAGCCAGCAGCCCAGACGCCTTCTCCCCATCCGAGCTCCGTGCTGAGCCCTCTCCCGGGTCTCAGCCATCAGCTCCCCGGGTGGGTGCCTTTCTCTGAGGGTGGGTAGCCAGGCTCTTAGGCTGTTGGGTCACCGATCCTGGGCTCCCGACACCCCCGCCTGCTGATGGTTACCACGGGTTGGCTGTGCGGCCCGGGGTGATTCACATTGCCTCTCTGTGCATCTGACTTTATCCCAAGAGAACAGGGTGCTATGTGAGTACTTTTACAGACAGGACCGGGAATCAAGCCCAAGCATCCCAGTCACGCTCAGGGTCCTCTGTACCTCGGTCTCCAGCTCCGCCCAGCTCAGCCCTGGCGTCTCCGTCACGGCCGTAGCTGCTTCCCCTGCTTTCTCCACGTCCTGTTCTCTTTGGGCCTCCATCCACCCTTCCAGAGTGACTGCCACTGCCTTCTCCTGGAGCTGGGGTCGTCCCAGAGGCTCCTGGCCAAGGGGCCCCTGGGAAGGAGTCGGGGGACACGGCTGAGGTCACAGCAGAGTCCTCGCAAGTCCCTCTCCCCGCTGCTCCAACAGGTACTGCCCACAGGATGCACAGAGCAGCAGCGGTAGCCTTCCGAGCCTGGCTCTTGGGATGCGTCCTCCACGTGACCACAGGTAAGCGTGTGCGCATGTGTCCCAGCCAGCTCAGGCTGCCCCAGTCAAGCCCAGACGCGGACCGCAGCGGGGCGGGAAGGGAGCTCCGTGCCAAAGTCATTTCTCACCTTTTAAGGGGTTGTAGGGTCCACAGGACCCAGGTCCAGCTGGGCTCACTTCTCCCCTTCCTCTGACAGTGCCACCCCACCTCAGCAAACACCAGATTCCTGAACAGGGTGGAAGGCTGGGCCCTGCAGACCCGGCTAGGGACCCAGCTCCAGCCACAGTGGCACGCCTGTGGGTGTGTGTTGTGCTGCGTGCAGTGTGTCCGGTTGTGGTGTGTGTGGCATGTGGAGGTTAGACAACCGGGGGTCCCCCAGAGAGGTCACCTGCACCCTGATCAGGCCTATACTGACCAGCTGCCACTCACTTGTACCTGTAGCTTCCACTGGCATTTGTAACCCCTGCAGAGGTCCGACTGGGGCAGGAGGATGGTGTGTGGGCTCAGATGGCCCTGGCAGGCAGTGGGCCTGGGTTTAAGCCCCCAGCGAGGTGAGCAGCAGCCCTAGACGACTCATCTGGGGCTTAGCACCAGCCTGTGCTCGGGTGGCGTCTTCCTAGTCTCGCCCCTGGCCACGGCCTGACCCTGGCCCTGCCCGGGCCTCCTAACCTCTCCACTCTGCACCCCTCTCCCCCAGGAGCCGCGATTCCAGGCCCAAGCGGCCACCAGGTGCTCATCATCGGGGGCAGGGACTGTAGGCCGCACTCGCAGCCCTGGCAGGCCGCACTGTTCGACGGGAAAGCCTTCCTGTGCGGGGGTGTCCTGGTGCACCCGCAGTGGGTGCTGTCGGCTGCACACTGCTACCTGGAGTGAGTGCGCGGACAGGGCGGGGCAGGGGACGTGGCCGGGGCGGGGCTTGGGCGGAGTCTGGGCGGGTGGGCGGTCACGGGGGCGGGGCCCTGGACGAGGCGGGGCTTCGAGATCGACTCTTCTGTGAGGGAGGAGCTTAGCAGAGGGTGGAGCTTAGGTGAGGGTGGAGCTTAGATGGGGTGGAACTCAGGTGGGCGTGGAGCTTAGATAAGGGTGGAATGCTGGAGGTGGGGCTTAGCGGAGGGCGGGGCTTCTGTGAGGGTGGGGCTTAGCGATGGGCGGGGCTTAGACTATAGATGTTGCATCCTTCATGGGAATGCGGGGGAGCATACATTTTCTTAAACTGTTGATGAGGAGATGGCTGAGTGTGGGTGCCCTTGGCTTTGTTCCTGAGTACTCTCACTCTAGGGAGTCCTCAGCTGGGAAACATACTTGGGATCTGTTGAAATGGGGATGTGGTTACCATGGTGCTAAGTTTGGGGCGTGGAGTTTGTAGCCGGCACGGGGCTGCCCGGAAGATGGAATTAGGGCTGGGTCTGGGGACGTGGGGTTGAGGGGTCGTCGTGGTTTCTAACCCCACTGCTGGTTCTCAGCTCCTACACCATAGGGCTGGGCCTCCACCGCCTGTCCTTCCATGAACCAGGCAGCCAGATCATCAATGCCACATTCTCCGTGCAGCACCCAGACTACAACAATCCCACACACGCCAACGACCTCATGCTCATCAAGCTGAACGAGCCGGCCATGGAGTCTGATGCCATTCGCACCATCGGCATCGCCTCCCAGTGCCCAGTCCCTGGAGCTGCGTGCTCCGTGTCCGGCTGGGGTCTGCTGTGGCAAGGTGAGTGGTACAGCACCTTGACCCTGCTCCTGGGGTCCACCTCTGACGCTGGCTGTCCGGGTCCCAGTCCAGCGGGGGTTCCTGACCCTGACCATGGCTGTCCCAGTCCAGCGTGGGTCCTGACCCTGACTGTGGCTGTCCCAGTCCAGATCCAGCGCGAGTTCCTGGTAATGGCCATGGCTGTCCCGGTCCAGTGGGGGGTCCTGACCCTGACCATGGCTGTCCAGGTCCAGCGGGGGGTCCTGACCCTGACCATGGCTGTCCAGGTCCAGCGGGGCTCCTGGCCATGACCATGGCTGTCCAGGTCCAGTGGGAGTTCCTGGCCATGACCATGGCTGTTCCGGTCCAGTGGGGGTCCTGACCCTGACCAAGGCTGTCCAGGTCCAGTGGTAGTTCCTGGCCATGACCATTGCTGTCCTGGTCCAGCGGGGCTTCCTGACCCTGACTGTGGCTGTCCCAGTTCAGATCCAGCGTGAGTCCCTGGCAATGACCATGGCTGTTCGGTCCAGTGGGAGTTCCTAATCCTGACCGTGGCTGTCCAGGTCCAGCGGGAGTTCCTGGCCATGACTGTGACTGTCCTGGTCCAGTGGGGGTCCTGACCCTGGTCCAGCCTGACCCTGACCTTGTGCCTATGCCCGGCCACAGGGCATTTCCCCCAGGTCCTGCAATGCGTCACCATCCCGCTGATGTCAGAGAACTCGTGCCGTGCCTCCTTCCCTAAACTGTACCACCCCAGCATGGTCTGCGGAGGCGGCCGGGGCATCCGGGACTCCTGCCAGGTAAGAGCTGGGGGCAGGGACAGGAGAGAAACAGAATGGAAATGGCCTGGCCGGGGGTGGGAGGTGGTGCTCAGGAATGGAGCAGGAGTGCATCCAGGGAAACCTAAGGACTCCAAGAAAGTGTAAGAGACAGCCATGTGGAGGCGCCCGAAGACATGGGCAGGAGAGGTCGTCCCCAAGGACGGCCCTGGGCTGCATCTGGGGATGCCTTGCCCACCCAGTGCCCTGCCCGTCCAGAGCTCATGCCCACCCAATGAACATGCCCACCAGTGCCCAGCCTATCCCGTGCCTATGCCTGCCTAGTGCCCAGCCCACCCAGTGCCCACACCTGCTACCTGGTCCTGCCTACCCAGTGCCCAGCCCATACCAGTGCCCACACCCACCCAATGCCCATGCCCGCTGCAGGGCCCTGCCCCCAGTGGGTTGCCCGGGTCCAGTTCCCGCTCAGGGTTCTGGCCACACCTGCCTGTTTCTTTGCTCCGTCCCCTCTCTCTCCGTGTCTCTATTCACCCCTCACCCACACGTGTCTCCAACTCACTCTCTCCTCAACAGGGAGACTCTGGGGGTCCCCTGGTCTGCAATGGGACCGTGCAGGGGCTCGTGTCCTGGGGCCCAACCCCCTGTGGCCAACCTCACACACCCGGAGTCTACACCAACCTCTGTCTCTTCACCGAGTGGATCCAGAAAACCATCCAGGAAAACTAACCACAGGCAGAACCAGACTGGGAGACGCCGACAACACTGCATCCCAAACCCACCCTCAGAGCCGCAGGTCCTCCCACCCAGGGCTCCACCAGCCCCTCCCTCCCACCCAGGGCTCCACCAGCCCCTCCCTCACACCCAGGGCTCCAGCCCAGCCCCTCCTCCCTCACACCCAGGGGTCCAGCCCAGCCCTCCTCCCTCACACCCATGGGTCCACCCAGCCCTTCCTCCCTCACACCCAGGGGTCCAGCCCAGACCTCCTCCCTCACACCCATGGGTCCACCCAGCCCTTCCTTCCTCACACCCAGGGGTCCAGCCCAGACCCTCCTCCCTCACACCCAGGGGTCCACCCAGCCCTTCCTCCCTCACACCCAGGGGTCCAGCCCAGACCCTCCTCCCTCACACCCAGGGGTCCACCCAGCCCTTCCTTCCTCACACCCAGGGGTCCAGCCCAGACCCTCCTCCCTCACACCCAGGGGTCCAGACCCTCCTCCCTCACACCCAGGGCGCCACCCAGCCCCTCCTCCCTCACACCCAGGGGTTCAGCCCCTCCTCCCTCACACCCAGGGGTCCAGACCCTCCTCCCTCACACCCAGGGGTCCAGCCCAGCCCCTCCTCCCTCACACCCAGGGCTCCAGCCCCTCCTCCCTCACACCCAGGGGTCCAGCCCAGACCCTCCTCCCTCACACCCAGGGCTCCAGACCCTCCTCCCTCACACACAGAACCTCCCCTCCCTCCCCCATGCGTGCAGCTTGCAGAGCAGAAGCTCCTTAAAGGCTCCTGGAGGACTGAGTGTACTCCTGGTGTGACACCTGCAGTGTGAGGCAGTGAGAGCGTCGCGCAGTAGTCTGGAATACAATTCTAAACGATGTGCTGCCACATGTGTCCTGGGGGCCAGCACTGTGACATGGAGGGTAAAGCCACCATCTGCCTCACCTGGTTTCCATGTGGGTGCTGGCTCATGTCCCAGCTACTCCACCTCCTGCCCACCTCCCTGCTAGTGGCCTGGAAAAGCAGCGGAGGACGGGTCCAAGGGCTTTGGCCCCTGCACCCAGGTGGCAGACCTGGCTCCTGGTGTCGGATCAGCTCAGCACCAGCCCTTGTGACCATTCAGGGAGTGAACCAGCTTGGAAGATCTTTCTCTCTCTCTTTCTCTGTAACTCTTTCAAATGAATGAATAACTGTTTAATGCAAATTTATTTTTAAAAAATTCCACTAAGATGCATTGCCCTGAATCAATTGTGCAACAAAGAGGTCAAGCCAGGAGGACTGTGACGCCCTGAGACGTCTGGGCAGGCAGATGCCCCACGGTGGCTGCAGGCATGTCCTTCACAGTCATCTGTGCCTTCAGATCCAGGCAGTCAGGCGAGCTCGGGCACAGTCAGGGTGAGCTCGGGCACAGTCGGGTGAGCTCGGGCACAGTCAGGTGAGCTCGGGCACAGTCGGGCGAGCTTGGGTACAGTCGGGCGAGCTTGGGAACAGTCGGGCGAGCTCCCTGAACTCCTTGGGAATCTGGACATACCCTCGTTTGCTGTCAGAACCCTGGAGGCAGATTCAAAACGCAGCCAGGGCTGGGGGTGAGCAAAGGGGGAGCAGGTGCCAAGCCTCACCCCCAGCCCCTTGTCGCCATCCTAGGCCGCTGGGAGAGGAAGTAGAGGGTGTGCTTCGGCCGTGAAGGCAGGCATGGTCAGCGATGGACATGAAGGGGCAGCTAAGGCACGCAGGCACACTCACAGACCTGGACGTAGGAGCTCTGACCCACATCTGGAAGGGCCACACCTGACCCACTGTGACACAAGATCAGGGCATACAAGATAGAGGTTGTCAAAATGGCCCCCTCAGACTGACACACAGACAAGGGGGTCCCGAGCCTGACCACCACCCCTACCCACTGCCCCAAGCTCCAACACACTCGCTTGGAGGCTGAGCTCTGGGTGCCTGGCCTGTGGGGAAAGCAGAGGCTAAACCTGCCCTGCTAGGACATGGCCATGACGTGAAGTCGTTTGTATATGAGTCCTCGGGGACATGCCTGGCTACTCAGAGGCGGGAGCGGACTGCAGCCAAAGCCACTCACGCATGACCAAGGCCAACCACATGATCTTCAGGGTGAAAGCTGTGGCCGTCTGAGAGCCACCGGCCGGCAGTGTTACAGGTCAGTGAGCCACCTATCTGCTGCCTTTGGGTGTCACTGGCTTGTGCTGTCCACCCACAAAACGGTCCTGCCAGCTTCACGTCTCTCTAGGATAAGAAAAGTGCCACCAGAGTTGGCTAGTTTACTGTCCTGGACAGCAACAGAAATAAAATCCCTCCCTGCAGGCAGTAAAGACTGCGTCACCTTGGGGGGCAAGGGCTGTGTTGAGGGTGCTGGCATCCCCTCCCTGAGACCAAGGAAGGACACATGGACAGGGGCATGGAGGGGCGGGGCAGGGGGAGAGCCAATGTGGACAGCAAGGCTCTGCTGCCCACCTGCCTTCCGCCCCCAGTCAAGTCCTTGGTCACTGAGCCAGGGGCTTCGCAACAGACCGCGTCTTCAGGAAGCTGGGTCAGGTCTCTGGGCCAAAACTGGTCAGAGCTTGGGGGCCTGAGGCTGCCCCTTGCCCGCTGAAGCCAGAGGGAAGGGGCCAGGGAGGGAGGGAGGGGGGTTCTGTTGCAATTTCCAGCTCTCCCTGAAGTTCCTGAGACACCCCCCCAGCCCCATGGAAAAGCTCCCCCAGGTCGAGCTAGTTCCTCTCTAGTTCCTGGTGCCCCTACCCTCACCACACTCCCTGTGAAAGTGCCCCGCCTCCTGGGCCTCATTGCTGTCAACCTGCAGCTTTACTGGACCCAGACGGCACAGAGCTCCACCGGCCCTCCTGTGGCCATAAAGTCTGCTGGGGGCAGCAGGCCTGGGCAGGGTGATTCCAGTGCAGCCCCACCCCGACGCCTCCAGCACTTCCCCAGCACTCGGCCTGTGCCTCCAGCTGCCACCAGATCCAGGGTGGTGTGGTGAGAAGGCAGATGCACCCACCACCACCACGGCAGTGTCATCCCCTCCCAGCTGCTCCCTCTACAGGGACAGCACCGGGGTCCCCTGTGGACCCAACCAGAGCCGCAGGCACTGCCCAGCACCCAGAGCTCCCGGCTTCCCGTCCGGAGTGAGCATTTAGTGCTTAGTGCTCCTGGGACCTTGGACCACGCCCCACAACGCAAGCACGCATGTGGAGAGTTGGGGGAGGTGGAGAGCATGGGCCGAGCTGGAGTCTCGCCCACCGGGTGACCCACACTCCTAGGCTGAGCTGCCTCCCCACCTCTGCGGCCCCCGCGAGCCATGACCACCACCACCTCCCCGACGCACGCACGTCCTTGTAGGGCCATGTTTGAAGTCGGCAGATTCTGCCAATGTCCCACAGCATAGGCGAGGAGTATAAAGCAACACCCAGGTGAGACCCACCAGGCTGCACCTGTCCCTGCCTAGTCCCTCCCCCACAGCCTTCCAGGGTCTAGAAAGACAAGAATGCTACAAGACTGACAGGAACTTGGTTTTGTTGGTGGCAGGGGTGGGTGGGGGGTACCCAGAGGTTGGCCTTCATCGTGTCCTCGATCCACTTTCGGTAGCGTACCAGTTTGGTGCAGAAGGCTGGCTGCCAGGCCTGGACACACAGCTTCCCACCCCAAGAGGTGACGCCTTGCAGCACGCTGTCACATACCAGGGCCCCCTCCCCCCAGAGTCACCCTGAGAGTTGGGGGGAGGGAGAAAAACCCAGAACCGATGCCCGCGACTCCCTCTGCTCCTCAGATGCCACAGGGTCCCAGGTGTCTGCTCAGTGTCCTGGGTGAGAGAGGCCCCACCCCCTTCCCTCCCCATCGCGGCTCTGACACCGTCTCTGCCTAGCCCCCCTCAGCACAGTGGGGGCTCCCTGTAAAGAGGTCTTTTGGCTGTTCCCTGCTGTCGTCTGAGGGCCTGGGCGGCCCCAGGCTCCTGGGCGTAGGAGGAGTGAGGGGCTGGTGACCCCCGCTGTGGAGGAGCCTGAGGCAGCTAAGCGCCTGCAGGTGTGTGCCAGGGAACGGGTTTCTCAGCCTCCCCCCCTCGATCAGTCGCTGCTTCCTTTCCCTGTGAGACCTTGACAGGGGTGTGTGGCGCTGACTTAAGCCTCCACCCACAGCATGCTGTTCCCATAAAGGCACTGGTTCCTATTTCGGCTGCTCCACTTTCAATCCAGCTCCCTGCTAATGTGCCTGGGAAGGCAGCCCGCCCCCAACAGCCATGAAGGAGACCCAGATAGAGCTCTTAGCTTCAACCTGGCCCAATCCTGGCTGTTACAAAAGGACCTGCTGTCAGGGAGGGGCAGGCGCACCAGACAGCTGCGTTCGCCGCCTTCCTGGTGTCCAGCACACAGCATGAACTCGGTGACCTCATCGAAGCAAATGCTTCTGCACACTTCATTGGACATGAGACGGAGGTCCACGCGTTGCAGGCCCTGTGGGGGCACGGCGGGAGACAGGAGAGAAACCGCATGGGAAGAACCGGCCCCTCCTGGCCAAGCCCCAAGCCCCGCGCCCCGCCCCACCCCGCGTACATTGTTCCGAGTTGATGCTGCCCAGCCGGAGACTCAGGGGTCCTGCCTGGCCAGCCCCAGCACCTGCCGGCTCCTACTGCGACAGCGTGAGGTCATGGCTGTAGTCGCCCCGGCCTTTGGGAGGCTGCAGTTGAAGAGCAGGTGTGGGAACCTGCCAGCAACAGGCATCAGCACAGCCTTGGCCACGTGTTCGGGCTGCAGGCCATCCAGCCCCGGCCAGACCTGACCGTTCCCGGGGTAGCAGGCAGGGCATGAGGAGGGCTTGAGGAGAGGGTTCCCAACAGCCCGGCCTGGCCCCCAGTCCAAGGTCAGAGCCCCCTCCCGCACAGGACCCAGTCTCCCTGCTCCCCCCCTTCCCCTCCACCCCACCACAGTTCCAGCTCAGCCCTGCCCTGCCTGCGCCCCCTCCTTCCCTCCTTCCCTCCCACAGGGGTCTGAGGGTCCAGCAGAGTGGACTGGACGCACGCAGAAGCCCCCTCAGGCCCACACAGGTTGGGGCGAATCCCACCCACACCCATTCTGGGGGTGCTGAGTGTGGTGGGAGTGTGGTGGGAGAGGGGTGTGATGACCCCTAAGTCATGGGCAGGGACAACGGGGTGGGAACAGGAGGGCACACAGTCCCCGAGTGAGACCCACAGCTAGCGCGGGGTGCCCAGTCTCGTGGGAGCAGGGATGGTGATGTGGCAGGGGTGGGTGATGGGGCGGCCCTGGGCCCCAGCTCTGCAGCCTGGACCCTCATCCCAGCGGATGGGCCCGGTCCCACCCTATTCACTTGCTGATGCAGTGGGTGGCTGTGAGCACCCACCAGGGGTCCGCCAGGATGCCCCCACACATCAGAGTCCCCATGACTCACAGCCACCATCCAGAGCTGGGAATGCTTCTGACACGGCTGGCCCCCTACAATCCGGGACTGCACAGGGGGCATGGCGCCTGTAGCGATGAGGGGTGGCAAGGTGTCTGGGCTGGGACAGATGGCAAGGGGCATGCAAGCCCAGCACCCAGGACAGCGTGGAGAGAGAGGCTGGGAGGGGAGTCGGAGGGTAAGGGCGGGGCGGGGCCTGCTACCCATTTCACCTGTGGCCTCCAGAGACAAGAAGAGGGTCAGGCTGAGAAGCCACATGGCAACAGGTGTCTCCATCAGGGCAGGCAGAGCAGTGAGTCTATGGAAGCCTTATAAAGCCCTGGCACGTCTAGGAGCCGGCCTCTGCCCTGCCCCAGGCAGCCAGGTGCTGCCCAAGGCTCCAGCCCCTGCTGCTGAGCCCCCCTGCACACCTCCTCCCTCACCTAGAGCTGTGGAGAGGGGCGGGGGACAGGGCGCCCAGGGCTGGCTGTCCCATGATGCTGTTCACGCTGGACGCGTTCCCAGGGTCTGAGGACGGACCGGGCGGGGCTTTTTTTTTTTTTTTTCTCTTTTTTTACTCTAACTCTACCTTTCAAATAAAAAGTAAATATTTTATTAAAAAGTCAGAATTCTAGCTAAGATCAGAACAGATCCAAGTGCATTAAGGGAGACTGAAGTTCAGGTCAGGTAAACACGGCTACAGAGGCTGGCGGGGCGGGAAGGGGGATGGGGCGGAGGGACGGGGCGGTGGGGGGACGGGGCCGGGGGGGGGGGGGGGGGACGGGGCTGGGCCAGGGAGAGGGTAAAGGGCTGTTGGAGCAAGGGGCAACTGCACACAGACCCTGGCGTTGCTGCCCAAGCAAGATGCTCCTGGAGGCAGAGGCCCCAGCCACACTCGAATCCCCACCCAGACATCAACCCAAATGGACCAGGTCCCATGGAAGACCACCCCAACTTCTCCAGGGTCTCCCATTTTAAATCTTGGTGTGACAGGGCACACAGATGGGGCTCACACCTGCAGTGGGGAGTCAGAGGGAAAGACCTGTAACGGATGGGGAATCTGGCTTTCCCAGACCAGCACAAGGAGCCAGAAGTGGCAGTCCTGCCCTCCCCCGTCCTGGGGGGACCAGGCATCTTAGGTGCTAAGCACACCTGCCTGCCGGCCCCTCTCCTGTTTGGGGCCTCTTCCCACTTGGAACTCACAGGCATCAGGACAAGCCTCCGGCTTCTCCTCCCACCTACAGAGCATGGAATTGGTGCCACTTTGCATTCAGGGCCAGGAAATGGGGTTGGGGGAGGCAGAGAGGGGACAGCCACCGCCAGGGCCCAGGAAAGCAGGGCTGCACAGCCGAGAAACTCTCCACGGCTCCCCATTCCCCCGGCTCTTTCCAAGGATGCGCGTGTCTGGTCTGGCCCGCAGAGCAGGACTACTCATTGTCTTGGATCATATAGCTAATGTCCCTTACGCCAACTCATTAACTGGGACAGTAAACATGTTATTTTCCGTCTGAGTAGATCTGTTTCCAGTACAGGCCAATAAAAGCTGCAAGCTCTGACGCTGGGCAGGTTTGCAAATAGCCCTCTTACGTGTGTAGGATTATTACTTCTTTAAGATTTATTTATTGAGCAAGCAGTGGAGGATGGCCCAAAGCCTTGGGACCCTGCACTCATGTGGGAGACCCAGAGGAAGCTCCTGGCTCCTGACTTCAGATCAGCTCAGCTCTGACCCAGCGCTAGCCATTGCAGCCATCTGGGGGAGAGAACCAGTAAATAGAGGATTTTCTCTGTCTCTCCTCCTCTTTTCAATAAAAATAAAAGTCTTCATTTATTTTTATTGGAAAGCTAAAGTTACAAAGAGGAGAGACAAAGAGAAAGAGCTTCCATCCTCTGGTTCCCAAGTGGCCACAATGGCCAACGTTGAGACAATTGAATCCAGGAGCTTCTTCTGGTTCCCACGCAGGTGCAGGATCCCAAGGCTTTGGGTCATCTTCTACTGCTTTCCCAGGCCACAAGCAGGGTGCTGGACAGGAAGTGGAGCAGCCAGGACATGAACCAGCACCCACATGGGATCTTGGCGCTTAGAAGTAGAGCATTAGCCAGTTGAGCCATGGTGCCGGGCCTGCACTGAGGGCTTTGGATAACTCCGTATCAGCTAGACCAGAGATCAGCCATGATGGTGGCCAAGCGTCCCACGTGAGCGAGCCGCAGGCAGGGGGTGGGGTGTCCAGGCTGGGTCAGTGACCCCAGAGTGCACACGGCATCTTCTCCCTTCTCCTCTGGGACAGCACAGCTGGGAACTTCCCATGAGGGGAGGGGCCTCCTTCTGCTGAAATCAACTTGGGGACCACCCCCCACCCCCGGAGTCCCATCTGATGTGGGAAGGTAGGGTCATCTTGGGAACCCCCCGAACTTGGCTCTGAGGTTTTACAGCTCACAGGATGCAAGTTACCTAACGCGGGCAGTGCTAGGCTCTCCCAGAAATCCAGGGAAGGGCCTGGGAGAATGGTGAAAGGAACCTTCTAGAACTGTGGCCGCCTTCCTCAGGGAGTTACAAAGATCACAGAGGTTGGTTGGGTCATTTGCCCACTGAACTGACCAAAAGTTTGCCTAAAGCGACCGGAGTTTCAGAGAGCGCGTGTCTGCAGCAGCCTGGGCACATCTGGCCAGAGATGACAAACGCCGCTGTCTCCACTGCCCTTCAGGCCAGACCAGGAGAGCCAGGGCACATCCTCCCAGGCCCCGGCCACACACTGCACAGCCCAGCCCCAGCTCTGAGCTGCAGCCGCTTGCCAAGCCCACGCTCCAAACTCCCAGAGTAATCTCCAGCACACTGGACTTGAAACATTGTCAGCTCAGCACACATTTATACTTTTTTTTTTAAGATGTATTTAGTTCAGGGCCTGGATGTTCAGCCAGCAAGGTGGCTCAACAGCTTAACCCTCCATCTGCTGCACTGGCATCCATATGACACCAGTTCTAGTTCCGGATGCTCCACTTCCCATCCAGCTCCCATTTTATGGCCTGTGAAAGCAGCAGAGGATGGTCCAATGCCTTGGGACTCTCGCCCACATGGCAGACCCACAGGAAACTCCTGGCGTGAGACCCACCCAGCTTCAGCCATTGCAGTCATTTGGGGAGTAAACCAGAGAAAATGGCTGATCTTTCTCTTTCCTTCTCTCTATAAATCTGTCTTTCCAATTAAAAAAAAATGCAAAGAAAAAAGATGTATTTATTTCATTGAAAGGCAGAGTCACACACAGAGAGAGACGGAGATCTTGCAGCCAGGGTCTGCCCCAGGGCCGAAGCCAGGAGTCAGGAGCCTCATCTGGATCTCCCATGTGAGTGCAGGCTGGAGGTCTGGGGTGGAAATCAGAAGCGGAGCTGGAGAAGGGAGGCAGGGGGGCGCGGGGCGTAGATCAACACCTCTTCATGGTGGGAAAGGCGGGCCGCACGCGCTGGGTGCAGCTGGAGCTACGGGAAGCCTGGCGGGCGTGCTCGGGTGGGATGCACACACAGTTACAGGTTCACTTTGACCCGGGAAGGTGCAGGGTTGGGTTAGGTTAAATTAGAGCAGGACGGGGCTCCCTCTGGTGGCTGTGGAGAGAACAGCTAACCCCAGCTGGTCAGAGGGGCCAGGTGTGAGTGAAACCCTAACCCAACAGGGTTGACCCCCTCTGCCCACTCACGCCCTCCAGCCTCAGCCCTTCCTCCAACCGGCCCCAGCGGGACCTTCTGACCTCACAGCTGAGCTGCCCTGCCCTAGCTTGCAGCCTCCATGAGTCCCCGGGGGGCGGGGGGAGGTGGTACACAGAGGGAGAGGAGGCCTGGATGATCGCTGGGGGAGAGGGAACATTGGAGCTGGCCCTGCTCCTCCTCCTGGCCACCCAGACTGCCCTCCTGGGCTCTGCCAGCCTGCCTGAACTCCCAGAGTCACCTGGGGTGGGAGATGGGAGAGTGACCACGTGGAACCCAGATGCCATCTGGGGAAGCCCAGCCAGATGGGATGCGGACATCCCTGTGAGCAACCAGACGCCCACCCGACTCTAACCTCTTTGGAGAGAAGCAACCCTACTGCCAGAAAGGGCGGGTGCCCACCCAAGCGGTGACGGGTCCCCCAGTATCATTCCCTGCACCCTGACCACCATTGCAGCCTGGGCGAGCCTATGGGCAAGGCGTCGCTGCCCTCCCCAGAGGTGACCAGGGCCACCACTCTCAGCTCTTGGCTCCAGCTGCCCTTGAGCCTTCCTGCAAAATTCCCTCCCAGGAACATCCCCCTTGTCTGCTCCCACAAGGCTGGGAGGGTGAGGCTGGCTGTGATGGGAGGGAATGACAGTAAAGCCAGGGACACCCCGAGGCGAACGGGGCAGGGTCCTCCCGGGGATCCCAGCTGGCCTTCTCCAACAGGGGAGTCCAGGGTTCTGAGGGCTGGGGGCTTTGTGCACGTATGAGGTGAGTGCTGAGCCAAAGGCAGGGACGGGAGAGGGAAGAGGAGGACCAGGGCAGACAGGGGACCCTAGGAGAACACCCCGAGACGCCACCAGTGGCTGACGGACACTTGTCACCGCGTCTGGGCGGGGATAGTGCCGGCCGGGCATGCACTGGGCGGAGTGCGGGGTGCGCCCAGGTGCTCCTCACCCTCAGCCAGTGGACCCTGGCTGATGGGTCAGTCGGGCTCCTGGCATGTGAACTCTAAGCTGTTCCCCGTCCCCCCGCCCCCCGTGGCCTTCTGAATCACCTCAGCCTACTTCTGCCCCCCCCAGCTCCTTTGGGCGGGCACATGAGCCCTAGCCTGGGAAGCCTCTCCAGGGCCCCTTCCCAACCCCGTGAGTAGGCCCAGCGCTAGGAGGGAGCCCCTTACAACAGCCCATCCAGCCTGGGGACCTTGGTGCTGATCTCCAGGCCCCAGAACACAGACTGCAGATGGCACACTCCAGAACCCAGAACCGGTGCTCAGGTCACTCAAAGGCCGTGGCTTCAGGCAGGGTTCAGAACTCAGACCTCAGAAAATCTACATTACAGAGGCCGGGACTGAGACACTGTGGCAAGCTGAGCTTCTGTGTGCTAACAGAGGCTGGTTCAAGTCCCAGCAGCTCCACTTCTACCCCAGCTCTCAGCCGGTGCACCTGGGAAGTCAGCAGCGGATGACGCAAGTTATCCATGGACGAGACCCAGATGGAGCTCCAGGGTCCCTGGCTTCATCCCAGTCCAGCTCCAGCCATTGCTGGAAGAGTCTCTCTTCTCTGTAATTTTCCAATAAAAATAGTCTTTTACCTTTTGTTTGTTTTTTTAATCCACACAGTAGGCTTGCGGTAACAAACGTCCAGCTCAAGGCTCCCCGTTTTAGAGTCTGGGATGACAGCAGCGGCCAACTCTGGGTCCCTGGCTCTGCGGTAGGCCCCCCGCCCTCCACCTCCCTGCCCCAAGGGGCCAACGCCATCCTGCAGATTCCTGCAAGAGCCCCAGCCTCATAAATGCTCATTAGGCCCAGCTGCCCAGCCCCCCGCCACCCAGGCGTCCCGCCTATAAACCTTCCACTCCACCCCCAGACCCAGGCGGGCCCACAGCTATAAATGCAGGCAGCCCTGGGCCCACTCCCCCTCTTCTGGCTGTGGGGGGGATCTGGAGGCGCTGAGAGACGTGTGGCCGGGGTGGGAGCTTGGTGACAGAAAGGCGCAGGTGACCCTCGGGGGCGCTGGGTAAGTTCATGTGTCCATGGCGAAGGCCCTTACTTGAAGCAAATTGAGGACAACATTGCCCTGAGGCTCCTGGATGGAGCGGGAGGGGCGGGGACAGTGTCTGGGGACATCCCCAGAGAGACCTAGAGCATGGCCAGGAGCTGCCCCAGTGTAGGTCCCAGGCCTAGGGCGGCACGCTGGGGACACATGGAGAAGCCAGCCCATAGCTTTTACTGGGATTGGAGGCTCTCTGGGGAGAGCCAGACTGAGCCTAAAAGGTCCAGCATGCAGATGGAAGCTTCCAGAAGCCCCACCGCCATCCCAGGCATTGAGCCACTACTACAGTCCAGAGTGAGGGCTGCCTTTCGCAAGCTCCAGTATGATGGAGGAGGCAGAGCCGAGTAGGAGGGGATGAGGTAGGGTTGGGCTCAGTAACGGAAGCTGGAGGTGCTGGCAGGGTCTGGAAGGGGCAGTGGGTAGGGCCGGAGCCCAGCCCAGAAGGTCAGCTGGTGGTGGCAGGTGGCATGGTGCTGGGCTCTCACAGGCAGGAGACGTCCAGTAGGTGAATAAGTTGGAGGGCACAGGACCAAGGTGAAGGGCAGTGTTCTGGGGAGCAGGGGGCACACTGGCCGCTCCAGCCCCTCCAGCCCTCCTCTCCCTCCGCTCCCAGACTGCAGCTGAGCGCCTCCAGCAGCATGTGGTGTCTGCTTGCCTTCTTCCTGCTGACAGCTGCAGGTAAGGAGCCAAGGCCTAGGGAAGAGGGTGCCACGTCCCCAGCCGGGTGCCACAGTCCTCATCACTCCCAAAGCCCTGGGTCCCCCTGCCTTGGGTCGCCCCACACCCCACAAGACACTGCCAGGCCCTCCCTTCATGGGCGTGAGAGGCAGGTGCCCACCCCCAGTTGGACCCTTGGAATGTGCCAGAAGCACACTTGGCCCTGACACCCAAAGTCTACGTGAGGTGGGCGCCCTTGCCCTGGCAGGACACAGGGGAGGGACTGCAGCCCAGTGAGAGGCAGCCAAGGTGAACTCCGACTTGTAACCCGATGCTTCTGCCCCGTGCTCCCCCTCTCTCGGCCCACATGACCCTAGCTCCCGGCTCCAAGCAGCCAGCCTCCCCTGGGGCTCTGACTGTGCCTGCTGCACCCAGCTGGGGCCTCTGCCTTCCTCCGGCTTGGACCTGTCCTCACACACACAGGACAGCCTGGCCCTTCCCTCTGTGAACACCCAGGCCCACCACATCTGCTCCGTTATCCCTTTTGCTCGGCTCCTGCCCGCCCCCCGGTGGGCATTTGGCCTGGCAATGTGAAACATCCTGCCCCCTGCCCCCCACACCATGTGTGAGTGTGTGCGTGCCTGGATATGTTCAACATCATGGTGCCCCGAACCCAAAACATCCTTAAGTATGTCCTGCGCCCGGCAGCCTCTTGGGGGCAGGGGGAGGAATTGGACAAGGTACAGAGCCCCGGGGCCCATGTGCTTCCCCCACTCCCAAGCCAGATGAGTAGCTGGAACCACCAGGATCTGGCATAATGTCCTGCCCAGGCACCTGTGTCCCTGACCTTGAGAACCCTGGAGTCTGACGTACTAGGTCGGTCCAAGTCAGTGAACTTGGGCCGTCTCCTGAGGCTGGCAGGTGAATCTCACTTCTGACCTTGCCTGTCATCTCTGGGCTTGTTGCAGAAGGCTGGCTTGTGCTAGCCACCTCTGCGTCCAGGGCCCTGGCCAAGCAGGTGCGTGTCCCCACAAATAAAGTCATGCGCACTTCCATCGAGTATTTCACTCAACAGCTCGTGCGCACATTGCACAGGCACACACCTCTCGTCCTCACAGCCGCTCTCAATTCACAGATGAAAAAGCCGGTCCAATAACTGCGATGGGTTACACTGCCAGCGCTGGAGCCCAGGGTCAAGCCCCCACTCCCACGCCTGTTTCCAGACCCTGTACACAACCAGGCCCCCGAGACTGAGCTTGTCTCAGCTGGCTGTGTGCGTGCGTGTGTGTGTGTGTGTGAACACCTGGGAAGTGATTGTCAGCTCAGGCACTGCTCCCCCACCCCCGGCTGGTTCCTGGCGTCCGCCAGGCGGCTTGTGCCTGCACATATACGGCCGTGACCTTATGCGGCCTGAAGTGCCTCTCTCACACACCACCCTGACTCTGGCCAGGAGGTGTGTCAAGCGTATTGAGTGTCCTCATCCACTTGATATCTGTGACAATTTGGTGACTTTGAAGGACTGATCCCAAGCAGCCTCATCTAAGCCCTGGTGCGGTGTCCTACAAACGTGGAGGACTTCCTGACCTTTACCCTTGACCCTTCCTCTCTCTCTGTCTCACAGAGCCTTGATGGAAAGGAGTGGGGGCTGCTGTTGGGCGGGGGGCTGGGGAGGTGGCTGCAGAAGGGGCAGCAGGTGTAACAGCCTGCAAAGGCCCGGCCGAGTGCCTCCTGCGGCGCTGGGGGAGGGCGCGGGTGGACAGGGTGTGAGGGAGTGGCTGCCCAGAGACCCCAGGGCTCAGGGCTCCTCCACGGGCTCTTCCTCCCGCAGGGGGCGGCGGCCAGGAGACTGCAGACGAGGAGTGTGCGCCTTACTCCCAGCCATGGCAGGTGGCCCTGTTCGAGCGTGGACGCTTTAACTGCGGGGCTTCCCTCATCTCTCCACGCTGGGTGCTGACCGCCGCCCACTGCCAGACCCGGTAGGAGGGCAGGGTCTCCCGCGGAGGGGCGGACCCCTCGCTGGATTGGGGTTGGGACCTGCTGCAAAAAAGCCCGCGCAGGAAGCAGGTGGAGGCGGGAAGGCTTCCGCTCCTGAAACCCCTAAATGACGTGGGCTTCAGGGTCACAGGAAAGGGAAATAGGATGTGGCTCGCCCCTGGGTGGTCCGCTCAGGACCCCTCTCTGCTTGTTACCTCCCACCACACGCGCACATGCACAGCTTCATGCGGGCACGCCTGGGCGAGCACAACCTGCGCAAGCGCGATGGCCCCGAGCAGCTGATCGCCGTGTCTCGCCTCATCCCGCATCCGGGCTACGAATCGCGCAGCCATCTCCACGACATCATGTTGGTGCGTCTGGCCCGCCCAGCACGCCTGAGCCGCCAAGTGCGCCCCGTGGCGCTGCCCACGCATTGCCCGCACCAAGGCGAACCTTGCGTGGTGTCCGGGTGGGGCCTGGTGTCCAACAGTAAGCCTGACACCCCGGGGAGCTCCCACTCACAAGGTGCGTCCAAGGACGGGGCTCCAGGGCAGGACCCTATGGGGAGGAGGGGGGAAACACGAGCCAGAGTGAATCCGGGTGTCCCCTCCCCCACGCCCCTCTTAGTGAACCCTCCGGACACGCTGCACTGCGCCAACATCAGCATCATCTCGGATGCATCTTGCAACAAGGACTACCCCGGGCGACTGACGGACACCATGGTGTGCGCGGGAGTGGATGGCGGAGGCACCGACTCCTGTGAGGTCAGAGCCCAGGGCAGGTTTGGGACTTGCCAACAGGGTCTGCTTGGGGCAGGAAAAGGTGACCTAGCACCCAGTTAGGCTTGGAGATGGGAGTAGGAAGGGCAGAGAAAATGGGGGTGAGGTCGGAGACGCACAGTTGGTTTGGGACTGGCATGCATAGGTCTGCTGGGACCCAGCAGGCTTTGGTTGGGATGGGGAAGGCGTGGGGATTATGATCGGGCCGGTGTAGCATGGAGGTGTGCCGGGTGGGCAGTCAGGTGGGGGGGTGGTGTAGGAGAGGAGGTTGTGGGGGGAGAGGCAGGGTTTGGGTTGACTTAGGGATGGGTGATTAAGATGGCGCTAGGGGGCTGTGTCCAAGAGGTGTCTCTTCCATCGGAGATTCCCACGTCCACAGGGTGACTCCGGGGGCCCTCTGATCTGCCGTGGAGCTTTACAGGGCATCGTGTCCTGGGGGGACGTCCCTTGTGACACAACCACCAAGCCTGGCGTCTACACCAAAGTCTGCCGCTACATCGGGTGGATCCAGGAGACGATGAGGATCAACTGATCCACCGACTTGGCTGTCCCAGGCCCCCTGACCGAGCAGAGGCCTCCCCCTGCCCCCGCCGCCCTCCACGACTGGCTGGGAGCACCCCACCTCGCAGTCTGGGGCAGAATTGGGCCACCACCACCCCAAACCCATGACTTGTGCTCCCGCTCCTAAAGCCAATGCTGGTCGCCATGCCACCTGCCAGATATCCAGTAACAGATTGCCCACCCCACTCCACTGTCTGTTTTGTTTTTGACTTTCAGGGGGGCGAGGGGGTGCCTACCTAACCCTTGTCTGGAGGAATGCGGTGCTGACCGTGACCGGGCAGGGCTCTTGGTCCATGTCCCCCGGAATCTGAAGGGCATGACCTCGACCACCCACATGGGCGAAGGAGGCTGTTTCCCCCATCCCTACCCAACCCTGCTCTCTGTGGTGGCGAGGACATCCATTTTTGAAATGCCAACCATCTCGTCCCAGCCAGCCCTCTGGACCTGAGGGTGCCCCCCCAGATCTGACTGTGTGCGGAACACCTATGGAAGCCTCTAGAAACCCCTCCCCAAGTCCTCGTCCCAGGCCTTCTGAAGGCCCAGGCTTGCAACACGGGAGTGGGCAGCTGAGAAGTGATTGGGGGGGCCTCTGGGTCTTGGGGTACAGGCAGTTCCACCCCTCCGGCCTCCCAGCCTGGTTACACTAGTTCTGTGCCCCGGAGCCAAGGCCCCCAGGAGCTGCAGTGCCACCCCACGTGGTCTGACCAAGCACTTGGGAACATGTCCAGCAGGATGGAGGTACCTGCGGGATAGCAGGTGCAGCCTCTCCCTCCCCTTCCACAGCGTGGGGGAGGGTGTGTGTGCCCTCACCCCCACGAGAAGAGGGGCAGAGCCTTGGCAGCCGGCTGGACAAGGGTGGAGCTGGCGGGGGGTGGCGGGATACGTTCAGGCTTTTAAAGGGCTCCCCTGCACAGTATCCCCAGCTGCTAGCTCCCAGCCCGACCTGGCCCTGGACACTTCTGTCACCATGTGGCTCCTGGTTCTGTGCCTCGCCCTGTCGTGGGGGTGGACCGGTGAGATGGGGGGAGGGGCTGCGGGAGGAGGCACGGGTCCTGATCCCTCGGTAGCTGACACCCGGCGGCCGCCCCCTTGACCAAAGGGCAGAGCTGGGACCATCGGCCTATGTCACACCAGCACCCCCAAACTCCATGACTCTGCAACCCTGATCTCCCCCACCCCACAGTTCTTTGTGGTCCCTGGTAACCCAGCTCCAGGGCCCCCTGATTGGGCCCCAAGAACCCCCTCCTATATCCAGCTGTCAGTTCCCAGCTGCGTCCTCCACGCCTTGACTGCTGCCCCCAAATTCCACTCCACAGCGGTGGAAATTCTGCCTCGGAACAAACCCTCCAACCCCAACCTCGGCATCCTTCCTTCCCACCCCTGCCCCATCCCTCCCTGGGCTCCCACCCCCAGAATCAGCCAACCCTACCCCGCTCCAGGACTGGGCTGCCCTTAGCCGCTTCCCTGTGCGGGGCTTAGAACACCTGAAATCCTGCAGCAGTCCCAGCCTGCCCTTCCGCTGTCCCGGGGTGTCCGTCAACCACCTGCCCCTGGGGACCCCATCCTGGCGCCACGCCAGACTCACAGGGAGGCAGAGAGAACCCCAAATTCTCCTCAGAGCCCACGTCCCTCCTCCGCCCTTCCCCTCCTTCATCCAGAACCCCAATTGTCCCAGACCCCCAGAATCACAGATGCCCAGGCCTGACACCTCTCCCTAGTCCCCTTCAGCTCTGGCCCCTAAAACCACAGCCTGCTTCAGCCCGTGAGCCTGGCCCAGGCCCCAGCCATTCCTCCCAATCCCACTTGTCCATGTCCTTTGTCCTCCACTCCCCCAGCACACTGTCTTTAGTTCCCCCAAACCATGGCCTCAGAGCGCCCCCAGTGGCCTGACTGGCCCCCCAGCGCCTGCTCCTGATCCCATCCTGAGTCTCTCACCCGGACAGCTGGCCAGCTCCACTGCTCTCCGTGGAGTGGCCTCTCCCCTCCCAGGACCCCACTGAGCCCAGGGGCAGCCCCTCCTGGAAGCTCCCACCATCCCTGCCCCCACAGTGGGGCTCCCTCTCCCAGCCCTTCCATACCCCCGCCCCCATCTTCCCCTTCAACCTTTCCTGTCCACCCCGCAGGCGCCATGCCCCCTGTGCAGTCCCGGATTGTAGGGGGCCAGCCGTGTCAGAAGCACTCCCAGCCCTGGCAGGTGGCTCTATACAGCTATAGCACATTGCAGTGCGGGGGTGTCCTGGTGGACCCCCGGTGGGTGCTCACAGCCGCCCACTGCATCAGCAAGTGAGTAGGGTGGGACCGGGCCCATCCACTGGGATAAGGGCCCAGACTGCAGAGTTGGGGCCCAGGGCCGCCCCATCACCCACTCCCGCCCAATCACCATCCCTGCTCCCACGAGACTGGGCGCCCTGCGCTAGCTGTGGGTCTCGCTCGGGGACTGTGTGCCCTCCTGTTCCCGCCCCGTTGTCCCTGCCCATGACTTAGGGGTCATCACACCCCTCTCCCACCACACTCAGCACCCCCAGAGTGGGTGTGGGTGGGATTCGCCCCAACCTGTGTGGCCTGAGGGGGCTTCTGCGTGCGTCCAGTCCACTCTGCTGGACCCTCAGACCCCTGTGGGAGGGAAGGAGGGAAGGAGGGGGCGCAGGCAGGGCAGGGCTGAGCTGGAACTGGGGTGGGGTGGAGGGGAAGGAGGAGGGGGAGAACAGGGAGACTAGGTCCTGTGTGGGAAGGGGTGCTGACCTTGGGCTGGGGGCCAGGCCGGGCTGTTGGGAACCGGCAGCCCAGCCCCAGCTGTAGCTGGGCGGCTTGCAGGCCCCGCCCCGCCCCTCTGCCTCCCTGCCTCCCTGCCTCCCGGCCTCCCTGCCTCCCTCCCTCCCTCCCTCCCTCCCTCCCTGCCTCCGTCTTTTCTCAGCGTCCAGTGTCCTCCCCTTCCATCCTCAGCCTCCCCTCATCCCTGGCTTCTCTCCCCCTGCTTCTCACACTCTCCCTCCTCTCCCAGCACCCCCTCATCCCCTTACCCTCCTCCCTTCTACCGCTCTGTCCTCACCATGCCTCCTCCACCTTTGCCTAGAAATTACCAGCTGTGGGTCGGTCGCCACAACCTGTTTGAGAACGAGCCGGAAGCGCAGTACGTCCAGGTCACCGGCAGCTTCCCACACCCAGACTTCAACATGTCCCTCCTGGAAAACCACACGCGCCACCTGGGCGAGGACTTCAGCCACGACATCATGCTGTTGCGGCTGGCCGAGCCCGTGACCCTCTCGGACGCCGTGCAGCTGCTCAAGCTGCCCACCCACGAGGTCCCCATAGGGACGACCTGCCTGACCTCGGGCTGGGGCAGCATCACGCCAGGGACCCGTACGTTACGGCCCGGTGTTACAGGGAGGGCTGAGGGTCCTGGCGCGGGTCCGGCCACAGCCCTCACTCTCCCTGGCCGCCCCAGTCTTGTTCCCAGACGAACTCCAGTGTTTGAACGTGGACATACAGAGCAACGCCGTGTGTAAGCAAAACCACATCTATAAAGTAACACCGTTCATGCTGTGTGCCGGCCTCCCGGAGGGCGGCAAGGACACCTGTCGGGTGAGCCCAGTGCCCCCTTCTGGGCCAGGGGGAGGGGAGCTCAGGCCTGGGGTGCACCTGTCCCAGCTGCTAGCCCACTGTCCCTAGCGCCTCACCTCCCTCTCCCACTCTGCCCTTCACAAATTTACACCTGGGACCCCAACCCTGCCCGCCTCTCCCCTCCACACAACCGTCCCTTTTAACCCTGTATCCTGGAAGCAGGGGTGCGGGCCTCTGGGATGAGCCCTGGAGCTGGCCTTGTGGTCACAGCTGGACCCTGGGAAGCCCTGGGGGAGCTCAGGGAGGCCAGGCCAGCCAGCCTTCGTCACTCTCTCTCCTTCTCTCCCTCCTCCTTACCTGGTGTTCCCCAGGGCGACTCTGGGGGCCCTCTGGTCTGCGAAGGTGTGCTCCAAGGGATCCTGTCCTGGGGCTTCATACCCTGTGGCAGACCCAACAAACCCGCCGTGTACACACGAGTGTTGTCCTACGTGCAGTGGATCCAGGACACCATGGCCCAAAACCCCTGAGTCGCGTCTGCCCTGCCCGCCCCCGCCAGTTCCCCGCCTCCAGTAAACACAGAACATACAGCAAAATCTCGTCTAAGTCTGTCATTTTCCGAGGACTGACCCCCCACCCTCCTCCCTGCCCAGCAGGTGAGGCTAGAGGCCGGGAAAGCTGAGGGTGGGTGGGCAGAAGGACAAGCCAGGGATGCCCAGCCGGTGTTTGCGAATCACGCCCCCTTTGGGGAGGGGCCTGTCCTGCCCAAGCCTGCACAGCGAGTGAGTGTACCCCTGCGGATGGCGTGGGGGCTCTGGGAGGCAGATCAGAGCTCTGGTTGGAGAGCCACTCCGGGGTGAAACCCTGGAGAGAGCAGGAAGCAGGCATCAGGGTCCCAGGTAGGAGCCCCTGGGTGCAGAGGTGTGGGACCCACTGGCAGGGAGGAAGCCGCCGAGGGCGGGCGAGTCCAGGGGTATGTGGCCCGGACCCAGGTCCGCGTCGTCGTTGCAAGGCAGTGTCTGTATTATGTCCGAGATGGACTGTTGCGCTGGCCCTTGACCGTGCAGGCAGTCGGTGCGTCTGGGTCTGGGCCGGGTACTGGGCCAGCCTCTGCTGCCAGGTTGGAAGCAGACCTGAAGGCACCGCGCAGCGAGGCCCACCGACGGTAGTTCATCTGCTGCAGGCGGGACGGCGACCCCCTGCTCCACATGCCCGCTTGGTTCAAGTAGGAAAGGGCCCCTGCAGAAGGGGGCTGGGTGGGCCTGGGGTTACCACCCTACGGCCCCCGGGAGCCGCCCGGGCCCTCCCCACCCCTTCCCCGGAGGCGAGGCGGTGCCCTCACCAGCCCACAGCATCAAGGCGCTGGCACACCAGCTCAGGTAGAAGGTCACCAGGTAGGACACCTGTGGCCTGGGGTACAGCGACTCGCAGTTGACAGCAAAGAGGGTCAGGCTGACAGCAATCAAGAAGCCTGCACTGGGATGGGGGCCAGAGACCAGCAAGGGGCTGCACAGGGAGTAACCCCCCTCCCCGGCTCTGAGCACCCCCTTGCAGCCCCAAGGGGACCCCCCATTACCAATGCTGATGCTGAGAGAGCTGAAGACCAGGTCCATCTTGCTGAGGCTGCGGAAAGCCCGCCAGAAGGAGACACCCATGGCCGGCAGCAGGACCAGGCAGGTGGCCAGAGCCAGCAGCATGAAACCCTTGCTCATGTGGATGAGAACTGGGGGACAGACAGCCCCGGTCAGCCCCCACTGAGTCCTGAGAGTACTCTCCCACAACACTCCCTTCAAAGTCGCTGCAAAGACACCCCCCTGCCACCACCCCACGGAGACCCACAGGCCGGTTCACCCCACCCCCGCTGCCACCCCACGGAGACCCACAGGCCACGCCGGCTCCCACTCACCTGTCACCTGGCCCTTGACAGCACACTGGTGCCTCCTGCAGTCAGTCCAGAAGCCCAGGTAGCCGGTGTAGGAGCCCTGCACGTAGGCCATGCGCCCGTCCGTTACACTGAGCACCATCACGGTGGCCAGGATGCTGAAGGCAAGAGACCAGCCCCGGAGGATGAACTTCCGATTCTCCTCCCAGGTAAACACGAGGTCCTCTGAGGGAAGAACAGATTTCTGGGGCCCTGGATTGACCTCCCCCCTCATGCACCCTGGCCTGCCCCAGCCACAGCCAGGTCCCCAAGCGAGCTCCCCAACCCCAGCCACTATCACATCCCAGCTCACTTCGGCTTCTGTCCTGCCACCCCCACCCCGACGCCCTCAGCTGCCCCTCCAGCGCCACCCCCAGGCCACCCAAGTCATGTTTGTGAAGACAAACCCCTAGCCCTGTCATCTCACGCCCTCCCACTCCTCCCTCGGGGCGATAGGGGCAGCCCTCAGCACTGCTCTCCTCAGCCCAGCCAGCCCCCAGCACTTCCTCCCCCGACCTCTGGCACCCCACTGCCGCCAGGCCTCCAGGTGGCATGCACCACACACTTGGGGCTGGCTGTTGTTCCCACCACCCCGCCTGGACAAACCCCCACAAGGGCATGAGACGCATCTGTTTGTCTTCCTGCTGCCCATGGTCCAGCACACTTGGTTAGCAAAGTGAAGAATGAATGAGTGAGTGAATGGGTGGAGGTGGAAAATAGCTGATCCAACCCACCAGCGTTTACTGAGCACCGACCCTTTGCGGACTGACGGTCCAGGCGTACCCCACGCAGGCGTACCCCACACAGACGGCGCCTGCGGGAGCTCAAATACGGTTAGTGTGCAACAGGAGGGGGTCAGCTAGCCAGGTTCAAACCGGATCCTCCTCCTTGGGCACCAGCACACAGAACCTGAATGTACCCACTGGGCCCAGCATCCCTGGGATGCAGGCCACGTTTCCCAACTTCCCTTGTAGCTCCGTGGCCACAGGATCCAGGGTTGGCCATAGAGCGGGTCACACTCGAGAAGGAGCAGAGGAGAGCTGGCATTCACCACGGCCCAGTGCCTATGGCAGCAGGCCACACAGCCCAGCAGACCACGGGTGGTGCAGCAGGCCAGACAAGGAGCGTCAGGTGACCCAGTTACACCACTGACAACCAGACGAATCTCAACCAATCCTCCAGAGAACTGCGCACTTTGCGACTGATGCGAAAAATGCACCCTTTTTCGAAACTGCGGTCACATACCACCTGTAGCATGGTTTCAAATGTGGCACAGCAAGGTAATTCTCCACCTGTGGCACTGGTGTCCCATATGGGCACCAGTTTCTTTCCCAGCTGGTCCACTCTAAGCCAGCTCCTTGCTTACAGTCTAGGAAAGCAGTAGAGGCTGGCCCAAGTGCTTGGGCCCCCACACCCGTGTAGGAGACCCAGAAGAAGCTCGTGGCTTCTAGCTTTGGGTCACCTCAGCTTCAGCCGCTGCGGCCTCCCAGGCTCAGTAGCAGACAGCTGGTTCAGGAGCAGAGCAGCCAGGGCTCAGGCAGGCACCCGATATGGGACTCAGGTGTCCCCAATAGCAGTCTCCCCATCGTGTCATGACAGCCACCCCGACCAGTAGCATCATAAAAACCACTCTGCCCAACACCGTTCAGGGTGGTGTCCTTGAGTCTGTGGGATGTAATACTCTGTGTGCATGAAAACATCTTAGTGTGGGGGCCGGCACTGTGGTGCAGCAGCTAAAACTTCCACCTGCCATGCCAGCATCCTACACGGGCACCGGTCTGAGTCCCAGCTGCTCCATTTTCCATCCAGCTCCCTGTTCATGTACCTGCGAAAGTAGTGGAGGACGGTCCAAGGCCCTGGATGCCTACACCTGTTGGGGAGACCTGGAAGAAGCTCCTGGCTTCAGATGGGCTCAGCTCCGGGCATTGTGGCCAGTTGGGGAGTGAACCAGCTGATGGAAGACCTGTCTGTCTCTCCTTGTCTCTATAAATTTGCCTTTCCAAGAAAAAATAAAGAAAAAGATGTGTGTATGGCTTTTTTTTTTTAAGAGCATGACAAAAGCTAACAGAAAGGACTTGGGCTGGAGAAGGGTAGGGGATGTTCCCACCTTCCAACCACAAGAGAGCTTGGGGTGTCTGAACTCCCGCTGCTTATTTATTTATTTATATTTATGTATGTAATTGAAAGAGAGGCTTTGCATGCACTGTCCTCAGATGGCTGCAACAGCCAGGGCCGAGCAGGAGCTCCCACTTGGGCGCCGGAGTCCTGCCTTCCCAGGGGCCTCGCGGAGCAGCAGTGGAGCAGCCAGGGCACCGGCAGGGGACCCGGAGGATGTAGAGGACTGTCTGCCTCCTCTGCCAAGCCTCAGCAGGAGAGCCCGGCTGGGGGCAACTTCATGGTCCCTGAGACCCCCAGGGAGAGGTGGAGACGGAGGTGGAGAAGGCAGAAGAAAAGCCGTGAGACCGGGGATGCAATAAAGGAATAAACTCGATTCCTGGAAAGGTCCGGGAGACAGGGAGGGCAACCCAGGCTCAGGCCCTCCCTGTACCAGGAAACGGCACACCAGAGGTGCCGCTGCCCGAGGCTGGCCCTACCCTGCCAGCCCCGACCCCTAGTGCCACCCGGGCTTGCCGTGGCCCAATCGAAGCCCTTCTGTACCTCATTGGGATGACATCTGACCCCACACCAAGGCCACCCCGGCCCAGCTCCAGCCTCCATGTCACTCACGCAGGGACTCGGGGCAATCTGAAGCCACGGCTGACATCCTGGAACCCTCCAACTGCCACGGAATTTCCCTGCAGCGGGCTGGGCTGCGCCCCCGGGGCCCTGCTGGGGGAATAGCCACAGAGAACAAGAAGCCGTGGACAACAAAGAAGCAAACGTGAGGAACTGTGCCTGAGTCCCAGGAGGGGCCACTGTGCTTCTGGCTGGCTGGCTGTGGCTGTGGCCGGAAAGAGGGGCTGTGGCCGGCTGGCCGTGGCTGTGGCCGGAAGGAGCGGCTGTGGCCGGGTGGCTGTGGCCGGAAGGAGCGGCTGTGGCCGGCTGGCCGTGGCTGTGGCTGTGGCCAGAAGGAGGGGCTGAGACAATTGGCAACGGAGCACATCCGAGCACTGATACCTGCCCATGTCTCAGAGACCTGACCCCCAGGGGACTCAGACAGCAGCTCCCAACAGAGGCCATGCCATCTCTCACCCAGTCACCCACAACCACAGGCTCAGCCTCCAGGAGCCCTTCCCATCGGACAGCCCTCGGAGTACCAGCAGCCAGGAATCCCAATCCCCTGAGACTGCAGACACCATTCAGGACAGAGGCCCTGAGCCTCGACCAGCTCTGAGAACGCGCCGGGTCAGCATCCAGGAGCCCCTCCCATCCAGGAGCCCTCGGAGGGCCAGCATCCAGGAACCCCCTGAGACTGCAGACACCATTCAGGACAGTGGCCCTGAGCCTCGTCCAGCTCTGAGAATTCGCCGGGTCAGTATCCAGGAGCCCCTCCCATCGGGCAGCCCTCCGAGGGCCAGCGTCCAGGAGCCCCTCCCGTCGGGCAGCCCCCGGAGGGCCAGCGTCCAGGAGCCCCTTCCGTCAGGCAGCCCCTGGAGGGCCAGCGTCCAGGAGCCCCTCCCGTCAGACAGCTCTCGGAGGGCCAGCGTCCAGGAGCCCCTTCCGTCGGGCAGCCCTCGGAGGGCCAGCATCCGAGAGGATTACTTGGCTTTGCAAAGCCGCCGTTTCAGTCTGCAAACCTCCCCTTCGCTGGCCAGCGTGGACTCAGCCAGTTCCCACAACAATCTGACAATCCAGACAAGAAAACAGTGCCTGGCATTCCAGGCACGGTACAGCATCGACATTCCCCCATCCATTACCCACAGTCCCCAAAGCAGCATCAGCAACCTGGAGTCTGTGGTGATCTGGGGCTCCCAGGAGAGCCTCGGGGACAGGTCCCACAGCCTCCAGCCCGACCAGGACAGCCTGGAGGACAACCACAGCCTCACGGCAGCCATCTCGGTGGGCGACCCTTCTTCCCGGTGAGACGGTCGGGGCGGGGTGCGGGCGTGGGGCCGGGGGAGGGCTGGGCGAGGCGCTGATGCAGGCAGTCTGTCTCAGGGCTCACAAGGGCAGTGAGCAGCTGCTGTTGCCCGTCTGCTGGCGACTGCTGCACGACGCCAAGAGGATCACGCGCTACACCAGCCTGGTGCTGACACTGGCTGGCATCCTCACCATCACCCTTGTGTCTCTGGGCCAGCCCTGGATGCACTTCCAGGTGCCACTGGGACCCGCCAGGGAGCGGGAGAGCCCCCCACGCATCCTCATCAAAACCGTGCTCTTCGTGCAGTGCCCGGACAGCTCCTGCCTGCGCGAGTATGACCAGAATGCTTGTAAGGTCCCCCTCCTCCCATCCCCGGGAGGTCCTCCCCGCCCTCCACCGACAAGGTCTGCAGACCCCCAACGTCAATGGCCTGCCCACCCGCGAGGCCGTGGGGCAGTGGGGAAGGCGGGTGACCGGGCCCCCACCCTGCAACCTCTGCCTCTCTCATAGACTTGCTGGACCTGGCCTGGACCTTCTTTGTTTTCTCCAGCATCTGCGGCGTCTATGTCTTCTTCACGCTCATCAGCACCATCTTCTTCAGCACCTCCAACGTGCCCGTGCTCGACTTCTCCATCTTCCTCAGCAGCATCCTGACAGGTGCCACGCCAGAGACTCTGCCCTCGGGAACCACAGGGCCGGGGCAGGGGGCCCTCACCCAGGGCCCCGCAGACCCCTGGCCAATCTCCAACTCCAACCCTTGTCACCCTCACCCACTGCCCCCACCACCTGCAACCCTCCCTCTCGGAACCAACACCCACCCTGTGCCCAGCTGCACCCTCGCCCGCCTCCAATACCCCCATGTCGGCCTGCACCTCCATCCTCGCCACTCACACTCCGACTTCCAACACCGTTCCCACGCCCCACCCTGCAGCTTGGCTCACACCGCACCCATCTGCTCGCCCGCAGGTGGGGGTTCACACTCCCACCCTGTGGAGCCGCAGAAGACCTCCTCCGTCGGCGCTCCGTGGGCACACGTGCTTCCGGGTCGTCTCTCCACCCCAGCCCAGGTCTCTTGAGACAAAGCATACTGACTGGGATGGCCTAGTTTCCCACCTGCACACTCAATCCTTACTGTTAGCTGTGCTTTCGGAGGGTGAGGGCGAGGCCCTCTGACTTCCTGAGCCTTTGTGACGGATATTTATCCAGCTGGCCTAGTAGCTCTGCCTAAGAACTGAGACGGCAGACACCACGTGGGTTTGGGGATGATTTTGTTTTATAAGATTAATTTATTTTCATTGGAAAGTCAGATTTACAGAGAGAAGAAGAGATAGGAAGTTCTTCCATCCACTGGTTCACTCCCCAAGTGGCCAATCCGAAGCCAGGAGCCTCTTCTGGGTCTCCCACACGGGTGCAGCTGCTTTCCCAGGCCACAAGCAGGGAGCTGGATGGGAAGCAGGGCTGCTGGGACATAAACTGGCACCTATAGGGGATCCCGACGCGAGTACTTTAGCCACTAGGCCACTGTACCAGGCCCACCACGTTGTTTTTAAAACCAGTTAACACAGAAGCCCTCAAAATGCAGACCCGACATGATAAACAGGGACACAGGAGTCGGCCTCAGGAGCTGGTGGTCCCCTGACTGGCGCTCTGTGAAGGACAGGCTGAGACCCAGTGACTGCTCAGCTGTAGGGCCTAGGTGAGGGCCTAGGTGAGGGCCTAGGTGAGGGCCTAGGGTGGGAGCTATGGGGCGACCTAACCCCTGGCCCCCTGCAGCGACCAGCATGGTGCTGGGGGTGCTGTTCTACCTGCTGCAGGCGGGCCAGTTCCTGCAGGAAGGCATGACCTACAGGCTGGGCGTCAGCTTCTACATGACCTGGGCCGGAGCCGCCTTCTTCCTGTTGGCCGGTCAGAGTCGGGCGGGGCTAGGCGGGGCCTGGATGGTGGGCGGGGCCTGAGTGGGTGGGCAGGGCCAGGCGAAGAGGGGTGCCGGACTCGGGGTTTAGGTTAGGCTGGGCTTTAGTGGGACCGGGATCTGGTGAGAATGGGCGGGGCCCGGGCGAGCGGGCGTGGCCTGGGTGGGCGTGGCTGCGGGCCAGGTGAGGCTTGGTTTGCATGGAGAGCTGGGGCTGGGGGTTGCAGAGCTGCGTCTCACCCTCCCCGCTCTTCCTCGCTAGGTCTCCTGTCCTACTTGAACTACATGAATTTCTGGTTCATTCTGGTACTCGAGGGCAATTGGACTTAGCCCTCCGTGGGCCCCGCGCCAAGCACCTGCCAGTCCTGCTTCTTTGTCTGTCGCCGCATTCCAGAGGAATAATCAGTATTTTAAATTACGACGTTGGACGCACTCTGTGGGGCCGCCAGCCTCCAGCTCGGTGCAGCAGGCGGAGAGGGACGGGAAGGGTTCAGAGGCGAAGAGCCGGGGCTCCCGCTCTCCCCTAGGCGCGGGGAGCTTCCTCCTTGCCCCCGCAACCCTGAGTAACGTCCCTTCCCCAGGAACGCGCCACACCGCCTCCCTCTCCCCAGGGACCCACAGCTCCCAGACAGGACCGCGGACCACACGGAGAACTCGGCTCTCTGGGGAGAATGACCCAGAACACCAAAGGGTGGGGGGCGCCGGCTCCTGGAGGAACTGAAGATGCCGATTCCAAAGCGAGAGGAACGGGAAGATTCCGAAACCCGAAAGCCAAGCACGTGCTTGGAAAGGACCCAGACCCGCGGGCTCCCCTTTTATAGGCTTTGGGCGTGGCCTAACCAAAGGGGCGGGGTCGGGCGGGACTTCGGCGCACGTGGCGGTCATCTAGGAAGTGTCATGGCGTCTGGTGCATGACGGGAAGTGCGGCGCGCAGTGCATGACGGGGAGAACCGCGCCGAGTGCGGCGCCATGTTTGCACTCGCAGCTGCTCCCTGCCCAAGCCGCCGGTTGGGGACCTGGCCCCGCGGCCGCCCCGGCCTCCCCGTCCGTCTCGGCCCGGGCTCACCCTCCGCCCCGGGCTGGCGCGGCGCCTTCCAGCGTCCGGCCCCGCCGTCCCGACCCGCCGCACGGCACCACCTGGCCTTCCAGCTCTTTCTCTCTCGCCCCGCCTCCTCCGGGGTCCTTTCTCGTCCCGGCTGGTCCGGAGTGCTGCCCTCATACTTGCCTGATGCCAGTGACAAAGCAGAAGTGCTGGATAACTCTTAAATATATATATATTTTTTCGCCTGGAGAGAGATATTTCCTCACCTATTCGGGAAGATTCTAGGAAAAAGGCAGGCCTCGCCGCCTGCAGGCTCCGAAGCTGCGTTTGCGCACAGGCGCGCGTCCTGGAGGCCCCCCGGGGCCGCGCGCCCGCCCTATTAAAGGGGAGCGGGTTGCGACGTGCGGCCGCCTTTCGGGGTTCGCTGCCTCTGGGGAGGCTCGTGTGGCGCGAGGTGAGGCGGCCGTGTGGCCGTGGCCGCGGACGCGGGGCTCGGCGCTGGCGCTTCCCCTCCCGCCGCGGCGGGCCTGGCTGGGTGGCGTCATCTTGGTGATAAGTGGGGTGCAGCGCCCGGTGCTGGGGGACCCAGGCGGGACGGGGACCCTTGCAGGGCGGGTTTGGCTGCGTCCGCTCAGCCTTACGGCCCTTGGGTCAGCGCGGGCCCGAAGCGCCTCCCGTGCCGGCTCACGGGGCCGAGGGACTCCGCTCCTGGCTGGCGGAGCGTGCAGCTCCCCCCAACACAGCAGCAGGTGCAGAAGTGGGGCGGGGGTCCCCGCGAAGCGAGGCTCGGGGCTCCCGTGATGGCCAGCACTGGGCTCTGACCACCCCTGAAGACGCAGTGCGCCCCGGGACCTTTGACACCCGGGGGTCTGAGGAGTCTCGAGCTCGGGGTACTGGGGCCCTGCTCGTCCCCCAAGTCCTTCCCGCGTTGCAGGTCAGCTGTGCGGGCAGGCCTGCGCACCTCCAGCGGGCACGCCACAGGGGCTGCCGAATGTTCTAGAGCGTGGAGGGGGCAGGAGCCGCGTGGCTCGGGGTGACACCCCTGCAGGCTGGGCGGTCCCCATGTGGCCAGCACTGGGCGCCGGCCATCCCGGGGTAGGGAAGGACACCCCTGGCTACCTTGCACCTCACTGACCCCCCTCTCCTGCCAACAGGTGATGCCAGTGGACGCCAGAGCCGCCTGTGCCATGCCAGGTGAGACCACGGGACTCGTTGGGCTAGCCACAGTCAGGGCACCTGCCTGGCCATGCCTGGGGACCCCATGATGCCCAGCACTGGGCTCCGACCCCTCCTGAGGACGCTGTGCTCCCTGGGCCTTTGACACCCAGGGGTTCTGAGGGCCCCACTCCCCAGGGTGCAGGGTGGGGGTGGCCCTTCCTGCACCTCACGCCTTCTCTCTGCCCGCAGCTCCCTGTTCCCTGCCGTGGACGGCCATGGCCACCAGATGGACCTGGAGGACAGGCGTTTGCACGAGTCCCCATCAACTTCATGAAGACTCGGTCCCCTAGCCTGGGGGGCTGGTCCCCGACACCAGCTTCCACATCCCAGGAAATCCTGAGCAGCCCTCACAGGGTCAGCGCTGACCTCGGGGCCCAGCCCAGACCTGGGGGGCTCCCCTGCGTGTCAGGCAGCCGCTGCCACTCCGGCCGGGCCTGTGGGAGGAGCTGCCTGGGCTGCCCTCATGTCCATCCGCTGCAGGACACCATGGAGGGATGTCCTTGCCTGCGTGGCCACAGGAGCCCAAGGGGCCATTTCTATGATTCACAGCCTTGGGAATGTTCTGGAAAATTCTGAATGCATAAACGTGTTCCAAGACTGCTGTCTGTCTTTGCTTGTCTCCCCACTCCTGCCGTTCCGCCTGGGGAGGGGCAGTCAGGGGTCCTGGTCGGGGTTGGACACATCCCGGACCTCAAGTCCAGGCAGGGGGATTTGCCCACAGCCCAGTGTGGGTACCAACAATCGGGAATCTTTGGAACCCTTAGGCGAGGCCATCCCACTTGCTGAAGTGATTGAAGAGGGGGGAGCCACGGGTGCGCAGCCCCCCAAGACTGGTCTAACATCCCCCACCACCACGCTCCAGCTGGAGCTTCCTCTGGGACCTGGGCATGCTGCCCGCCCTCTGCTGTAGCCTCCTCCCAGCCATGTGGCCAAGTCCCTGACCATCAGTGGTGTGTGTCCTCTGTTGCCCCTTCCCCACACCAAAATGTGAACCTGACCTCTGACCCCAGCCTGAGGAGCCCCTGGCCATGCGTGTCCTCGGGACCACAAGCACATTCCCCGACCCCAGTGAACCACAGGAGCCATGGCAGCGGGGGTGGGAGCACACGTGTTGGGTTCCAGTGTCAGCTAAGGGGGAGGGGCGCCCTGGTTTCCCAGCTCACACGGCCCCCCCCCAGGCCCGCAGGCAGGCCGGTCTCCGGGCCAGCAGGGCCATCCCCAAGCTGAGCACTGCCAGCAGGGCCACGGCTCCAGCCAGCAGGGGCACCGCGGTGGCTGCGGGAGGAACACGGGGGCTGTGAGTCTGCCGGCCTGGGCTCCCCGGGCTCCCACCCCCAGCGCACAAGGCCGTCACCTGGGGAGGTGGCGGGTTCATAGACGCCGTAGCAGGGGATGCCCTGCGCTGGGGGCCGAGCCGGGGCCGTCAGGTGGCGGAAGCGGCCCAGTGGGCAGGAAGCGGGGCACCCGGGGAGGCTGAGGGACAGGGGCGCACGGGCAGAGTCGTTGCGGTAGAAGAGGGAGATGGTGACGTTCCTGCAGGGGAGAGGAGAGACCGGGTCCTCCTCACTGGCCTGTCGCAGCCAGCCAGTGCCACCGCCCCCGTCACGCCCCGGCGGCTGGCCACGCCGGCCTCACCCTCCGTCGGTGTCCGGGTCCCTGAGGTGTCTCCGAAACTCGAAGCCCAAGCAGGCGGCATAGGGTGGCGTGTGGCCGTCGTAGAGGCCCAGGGCTCCCTGGAGGGCCAGCAGGGTGCTGTCGTGCTGCAGGCACGGGAGGACCGGGCGTTGGGACAGCTGAGCCCCCCCCCCCAGGCCCTCAGCTCCAACCAGACCCCTCCGCCCGCTGCAGCCTGGGTCAGCTGGCTGCTCAGCCGTGTCCTGGCACGATGGGGCTTGGGAACACAGCGCTCGCCCCAAGTCCGCCGTCACCCCTTTAGCGCCTCCCCAGGACTCACAGCCGAGTACATCACCATCTTGAGCGGCAGTCCCAGGCGCTGGGCCCGGGAGAAGTTGGCCAGGATGGCGTCCAGCAGGATCCCTGAGATCAGAGACCTGCGCTCAGAACATCTCCCCATCTCGCTCCCAGGCGCCCCTTCGCCCTCCCCGCCCCGCACCAAGGCTCCCGGGCCTACTGGCCCTGCACCTCACCCCCACTCAGCTGGGCCTTCTCCGCCGCCTTGGGTGGGCCCACGTGGGCGCCAATGTCCAGGGCCGAGATCTGGGCGAGCGTCCGCAGGACGTGAGGGGACGCCCAGGACGGGAGCTGCAGGCCGTGGGCTCTCTGCCAAGAGGGGTCAGAGAGGCTATTACCGTGAGCCCATAGCTGGGGTCCTGCCCTGGTACCCAGGGCCTCAGAAGTCCCGGGGTGCGCACGCAGGGCGCCCTCTTGCCCGTGAGTTAGATCTGCTCCAGGTCTTCCCTCCACCCCCGTGGGGAAGACGAGGAAACCGAGGCACGGGGGGGGGGGGGAGGCACCTGGCAGATGAGGGTGTCCAGAACCTTCCACGCCCTGCGGAGCGGTTCCCCAACCAGTGCCAGCCCGGTGAAGTTCTCCAGACGTGCCAGGAAATCCTGGGGTGGGAGGGAAGGGTGTGCCGCGTGAGCCTTGGGGGTCTCCGCGCTGACTCGTGCTCTCCCGCACCGGCCCCGCTCACCGTCCAGCCCTCCAGGGCTTCTTGGTATTCGGGGGCCTCGGTGGACTCGCGCAGCAGCTCGTGGTACCGCGGACAGCTCCGCATGGGGAACCTCAGCAGCTGGGTAACAGCGAAGCTCAGGGTCCCCGCCGCCGCCCCTCGTGCCATCCACGTCCCACGGCCCCTGCACTCAACCCGCAACCCCCGCATCCCCACACCCCTCGCGCCCTGCGCCTCCTGCACTCAGCCCGCATTCCCACGCCCCCCTCGCGCCCTGCGCCCCCTGCACTCAGCCCGCGCCCCGTGCGCCCTGCGCCCCTGGCATCCGCGTACCCCGTGCGCCCTGCACCCTCTGCACTCAGCCAGCGTCCCCCGCGCCCAGCCCCGGGCAGCCCCCTGACCTTGTCCTCGCCCACGGGCACCGTGTGCACCGGGATGGGCCTCCAGTCGGCCTCGGCGCGTCCCGGCGCCGCCTCTGGGAACAGTCCGGCCAGGTTGGCCTGGGCGCTCTCCAAGGTGCGGTCGAAGTCAGTGCTGCGAACATACACCTGCGCGGGGTGGGACGGTGGGGAGAGCGCGCGTGGGGGTCACGCGAGGCGTGGGAGGGGCAGGTTCATCCGTCAGAGATCAAAGGTCAGAGCCCAGTGGCAGGAGGTAGAGGGTGCGGGTCACGGCTGGACTAAGGGGCGCTCAGCTGAGTCAGGGAGGGTCAGAATGGGGGAAGGTGGAGAGGTCAAGGTCAAACACGGGTCAGAGTTCATACAGGTTTGTCAGAGAGGAGCGTTCAGGAGAACTGATCCCAACTGGGGAACGTTAGCGGAAATGAAAGATCAGCACTGATGAAGGTCAGAGGTCAAAGGTTGCAAGTCAGGAAGGCAGTTGAATCAACAGCAGAGAATCCTTGGAGTCCCGGGGTCAGAGGTGACGGAGTCTGCGTGAAGCCCAGGAGGCTCAGATCCAGTGGAGGTCAGCAAATAAAGGTCAGGGGTCAAAGCATGACTCAGCCTGCAGTGAGGTCGGAGATTATAAAGTAAGGTGAAGGTTTGGTTGGCAGAGGTCAGACACCAGAGGCCGAGACAGTGTTGGGGTAGGTGGGGGTCAAGGGTGAGAGGTCAACATGCAGTACCTCCTCCCGCCGGAACTCGGGGCTCAGGAAGGCCTTGTAGCGCCTCCTCAGGAATCGGCCCAGCTCCAGCTGCTGGCGGACGCCCTCCTGGGGACAGAGCGAGCTTCAGCAGCTGCCCTCCCCCCATATCCGTGCCCGCACCCCTGCTGCTCACCCCGGTCAGCTGGCCCAGGCCACGGGGCCACAGGGCGGAGACCACATCCTTGTGGGGGTCCGTGGGGTAAGAGGCCAGGGGGGCCCGGTCGCCATGGCGGAACACCTGGGGGACGGGAACGAGTCAGGGCCACGCTGGAGGACAGGTGCAGGGTGGGGCCGGGATGCAGAGAGGGTGACAGGGGTGGGGGGTGCTCACCACGGCCACGAACACCAGGGGTCCTTCCGGCAGGGCCAGGGGTGGCAGCAGCAGCAACAGCAGCGGCAGGAGCGGCCCGGTGGGGTGGCCCCCAAGCCCTGGCCCGGCCATGTCCACACAGCCAGACGCTGAGCTCAGCCGTGTCTGTACGGCAGCCCCACCCACTCATTACCCGGGGGCCTCCTGCCTCCCGAGGGGCAGGCCCCAGCCCGCCCTGGGCACCACCAGCTGCCTGGGGTAGCCAGGCCGCTGGCAGCCCGGGATTTTCCGTGGGCCACCTCGGGGGGCACCACGGTGCAGACAGAAACCAAGGTATGGTGTGACTTGCAGAGGACGTTTCCAATCAAGCCAGATGCCACTCACCCAACACCCATAGCCTGTCTCTTTTCCCCACCCTCAACCCCTCAAGCCGCCTAGAGCCAGCAGGGCCCCCAGGACACAAACACCCAGGCCCTGGGGCCAGACAGAACCAGCAACACTGTGGGCTGAGGGACCCATCCACGGCGCTGGCTTCCCCAGGATGGGAGGACGGGCCGTGGCAAGGCAAGGTCCCTCCTGCCTCTGTGTCGGGTGGGCGTCTCTCGGGGGTCCCCCAAGGCTGTCACCTGACTTCCCTTGTTCTCTGGGTCCCTGTCTTGGTGTGTTCCAAGAAACAGGAAGATGGGACCAAGACAGACCAAAGAAGCCACCCTGCACTCCAGCCATCAGACACCTTCCTTGAGTAAACTATTAGCACTGATTGATAGATGTCTATTTATTGGGGAAGGCCAAGGGACAAACAGAAGTCTTCCCTCTGCCAGTTGGCTCCTCAGGTTGGAGCTAGGAGCTCCACTGGGGTCTCCCTCATGGCCGGCAGGGGTTACGCATCATCAGCTGCTTTCTGGAAGCTGGATGGGAACGAAACCAGGCAGCGGGACGCCCACCCTGTGTCCTCATAAAAGGGCCGCTTAAAAGGCCACACACCCATTAATACAAGAAGCCATCTCCTTCCCAGTAGCAATGGTGGGTGTGTGCTGACTGCTTGTACCTGGTCATACCCTGGCCATCGCAGCCACCACCGCAGGGGACCTGGCTAACGGCAGGCACCCCCACGCTCATCGCCAACCCCAGATCCTTTTCTCCATGTTTCCAAGGCAATTCAGCATGAGTGCCCGGCCAGCAGGTGCCCAGAGCCGGGTGTCCACTGCAGCCACATCCCCCAAGCTGCCATGGAGAACTCTGACAGTCAAAGGGGCACCTGCTGTGACCGCCCGACCCCCAGGCTGACACCCAGCTAGGCAGGGCAGGTGACCAGCAGGGAGGTCGGGCCACAGAGGGTGGAATGACCTCAGGCTGGGGGATGGAGGTGAGGGGACAGCAGCTGCCCCTGTTTCCTTGACAACCTGAAGTCAACTCTTCAGGCAGGCATCGCTGGCCGTCTGGCGAGGACACCACCCTCTGTGTTGGCGTGCCTGGGCTCTGATGCCGATCCCAGCTTCTGTTCTCACACACCCGCGGGTGGCTCAGTGGGTGACACCTCTGCTACTGCCCCACAGAAACCCAGGCCCTCCCCTCCCAGGTCCCCCACTCAGAATGCCCTCCCCAGGTCGCCATGGCTACCATTCTGGTCTCCCTGACAGCCCCTCCCCATTCCACCAGCTCCTACCCTCTGAGGCCCAGGAAGAGAGAGAGGAGAGAGGAAGAGAGGAGAGAGGGAGAGAGGAGAGGCAGAACAAACACCCACTAAGCACCCATGGCTATGAACTTTCAAGAAGTGAGGAGGGGGTCTCCCCAGCGCGGGGGTGGGGCGGGCAGCGTCGGGGGAGGGTCCTAAACTCCGGCCCCTCCGGCCCCTCCGGCCCCAGAACGTGACCCTGGCCATGGCGGTCTTCAGCATCCTGGCCTCCATCTACTTCTTCAACAAGGTGAGCAGTAAGGCGGCGGGGCAGGTGGTCATCACTCAGCTCTCTCTTTCTCGATCTTTCTATCCATGCCTGTCTCTCCTTGCGCAGGCTCAGCACTAAGAAGGCCCAGAATGCAGCGGCCCCACCTCCACTTGATCCATAGCTCCCACTCTGACCCCAAATAAATGTGACTGAAGCAGCATACATGGCCCCAGCTGGCTCACCCTGCACAGCCATGGCCAGGCATCCCAGCTGAGGGAGGATGGACTGCGGCAAGACCCCTGGGTGTGAGGGAGGAGGGGCTGGGCTGGACCCCTGGGTGTGAGGGAGGAGGGGCTGGACCCCTGGGTGTGAGGGAGGAGGGTGTGGGCTGGACCCCTGGGTGTGAGGGAGGAGGGGCTGGACCCCTGGGTGTGAGGCAGGAGGGTGTGGGCTGGACCCCTGGGTGTGAGAGAGGAGGGCTGGGCTGGGCCCTTAGGTGTGAGGGAGGAGGGGCTGGAGCCCTGGGTGTGAGGGAGGAGGGTCTGGGCTGGAGCCCTGGGTGTGAGGGAGGAGGGTCTGGGCTGGACCCCTGGGTGTGAGGGAGGAGGGGCTGGGCTGGACCCCTGGGTGTGAGGGAGGAGGGGCTGGACCCCTGGGTGTGAGGGAGGAGGGGCTAGGATCCAGACTCAGCTGTGAAGGTTGGGGCCCAGCATCCATTTGTTTTTAAGATGTATGTATACTTGAAAGGAGCTACAGCGACAAGAGAGCTTCCTTCCACTGGTTCCCTCTCTCAATGGCCACAATGGTGAGTTGGCCAGGTCAGATGGTGCAGGAGCCCAAGCACTTGGGCTGTCCTTCACTGCTTCCCCAGCTGTGTTAGCAGGTAGATTGCTCAGCAGTGGAGCAGCTGGAACTCCAATGGATGCTCTGGTCACGGGATGCCAGCGTGGTAGGTAGGGGTCCAACGTGGTGCACCACAGCTCAACCCACCTCTGGGTTTTGGCGACATCTGTGGGTAACGCTCCAGGAGAGGATGGGGAGTCGCCTCTGGGTGAGAGAGCAAAGCCCTTCGACCCGCTCCTGCGTCTCACTCTGAGCCCTGGTTGCCTCCTTCCTTTGGCGAAGGTGGAAATCTGGGCCCCGAGGAGCAGCCAGGGATGGTCGCCCGAGTCCTTTGCCCCCAGACCCCTCTCCGTGCCCTGCCTCTCCGCCGCTCCAGCGGGGCAGCCTCTCCTAGCCTGTTTTCTGCAGCGCTTAGAAGTCTTCCTCTCTGAGCTCAATATCTGCAAAGGTGGGACTCCTCGGTTAGCAGGTGAGCACTCGTGCGACCTGGAGAAGGGCGCCCAGCTGCAAGCCCACGTCCGGCCACACGGTGGCGGTGCGGGACCGCCTTTCCCAGGCGGTCAGCCGAGTGGACAGCCCAGTGGACCCCATCCTGGGGCGAGGGGCGCAGCGCGAGGTCCCCAGTGCTTCCCGCCTCTCCTCCAGCTTCCCCTCTCTGCTCCAGTCCTCTGACCTCCCCTGCCTGCTCACACCTACTCCACCACCACACCGTGGCCCCCCAGGACCCCCAAGGCAGGGTTTAGGGGGCAGTCCTGACAACCTCCACCGCCCTCCCTGCACCTCTCTGTCCATTTCCATTTTGTCCTATCACCTCGCCCTGCCAGGGGTGGGGCAGGTGGAGACTGGTGTGTGTGTGTGTGTGTGTGTGCACGCTCGCTATGTCGGCAGATGCGCCAGGAATGAAACCAGCATGAAGCCGCTGCAAAACTACAAACCCAGCCAAGATTCCGTCTTCAGCCATGCCACCCAGAGACGCCCGCGGCGAGCTGGGGGCTCAGTGGACAACGGCGACCGCCGCCAAACCTGGTGGGCACTGGAGACTGCTGGATGGCCGATCCCTCTGCTTTAAAGGAGATGAAAATACATACTTGCTACAGATTTTTCGTTTTTGATTTGAAATGCAGCGTCACAGAGGGGAGGAGAGCCAGATCTCCCAGCGCTGGCCACACAGCCACACGGCAGGAGCCAGGAGCCTCTTCCAGGCCTCCCGTGTGTGTGCAGGAGCCCACGCACTTGGTCCATCCTCTGCTGCTTTCCCAGGCCACAATGGAAGCTGCGTGGGAAGGGAGTGGAGCAGCCGGGACACGAACCGGTGCCCACAGGGATGCTGGCACTGCAGTGGCCGGCATTCGGGGACCCCCTCCCCCAAGCCCATGGGAATCCTAATAATTTTTTGAGATTTATTTTTATTTGAAAGTCAGATATACAGAGAGAAGTGCACCTATGTGTCTGAGACGGACCACGTGGCTGCCGACTTTCCCACACACGCACGCGTGACCAGATACACTTCCCAACGTCCCTCGTGGCAAGACCCTCCGCCCCACCAATGCCTCGTGGGGGAAGGGGTGCCGCTGCGGGACAGCCCTGCCTGCTGGGAAATGTGGCTCTGGGGGTGCAAGCCGCTTGGTCTCTGGGGATCCCTTGATCGCAAACCAAGCCGAGGCCTTCCTGGGTTCCAGGTTCTGGGCTCCAGGGCGAGCCAGGTCGTGCTGGCCGGCCCCGTGAGCAAGGGGAGGCGGCCGGTGGCCGCTGCTGCCCCGTCCCATGCACGCTGCCCCAGGGGCGCCTCGGAGGGACCAGGGCCAGCCTGGGTCCTGGGGTCGGGGAACGGGCCGCGCTAGACGGGGAACTCGCAGACGAAGTAGAGGCGGCGCTCGCAGTCGTGGTCCCACCACGAGCCGTCGTCCGAGGCCTGCGCCACGCAGTTCTCCAGCGCGCCGCCATTGGGCTGGCTGGGGCTGAGCGGGTGCGGCGAGGGGCTGGGGGCGCGGTGCCAGGCGAAGAAGGACACGCGCTGGCCGTTCTCGAACAGGTAGAGGCCCTCGGCGCGCCGGTCGTGCACCCCGAGCCACACGGGCCAGTTGTAGGGCGCCAGCGCCGCCCGCAGGTAGCTGGTCAGCGCCTCCATCTGCTGCCGGTCCGCCGGCTGCGCCAGGCTTCCGCCCCGAGCCACGCAGCGCGCCTGCGCCGCCGCCTGCGCCTCGAAGTCGCGCGAGAGCAGGAAGCACTTGTGGCCCACGCGCCGTCCCTTCAGGCAGCCTGTGGGCGGGTCCAGGTTGGAAGGAGGCGGGGTCAGACTCCTCCCGGGGGCGGGGCCTTTGTGCTGAGGGCGGGGCCGCTGGGGTGGGTGGGGCCTCCGTGCTGGGGCGAGGGCGGGGGCTTAGCGATGGGCTGGGGCTGGGAGAGGGCGGGGTCTTTGCGCGGGGCGTGGCCTTTGTGTTGAGGGCGGGGCCTCAGATGTGGGGGCGGGAGAGGGCGGGGCCACGGCCTAACCGGACACACTGGGTCCTCCCGGCCCAGAATTGGGGCTCCCCCCAGGGGAGTGGGCCTGCTTTCGGGGAGCCTCCCCTTCTGCTAGCATAGCCGGCCTCCAGGGGAACTTCGTCCTCCCCACACACTCACACATATACACACACACACACGCCCCGTCCCCCACGAGGCCCTCGTGTCCCCCACCTTCCAGACGGCCACGCTCGCGCCCGGCCCGGCCCTGCTCCTCCTGCAGGGCTTGCACGGCCTCGCGGGTGTCATCCGCCGCCTTCCGCAGCTGCCGCAGCCCCTGGGTTAGCTCCACGACGCGGGTGTCCAGCGCGTGCAGGCGGACGTGCAGCTGGTGCAGGCCTGCGTCCAAGCCGGCCAGGCGGCCCACTGTGGAGGGACAGGGCGTGCTGCTGGAAGACCTGGGGGACCTGAGGGACCTGGGGGACCTGGGGGACCTGAGAGACCTGGGGGACCTGGGGGAATGGGGGACCTGGAAGACCTGGGGGACCTGAGGGACCTGGGGGAATGGGGGACCTGGGGGAATGGGGGGCGCCGGGGCCCCTCCGAGGCAAGGCTGGGGCGTCGGGGCATGGCTTGTTACTCACAGATATAAGTGACCACGTCCTCCTGGGTAGGAGATGGGCTGGGGCTGGGGGAGGGGGCTGGTGTTGTGGTCGCTGCCTTCCCCTTGGGCTCTCCCTGCTCTTCCTCGGGCCCCCAGAGTCCTTCATCCAGGATGATTCCGGTGAAATTCTCTTCGCCCATATCGGAGGGCAGCCCCAGAGCCTCCTGCAGATGCTGGAAGGGTGAGGGGTAGCAGAGGAGTGGTCAGGGCCAGCCTGTCTCCTCCCCCCACCCCCTTCCTCCCCAGCTTGCCCACCTAGAACACCCCAGCCTCCCAGTCCCCTCTGTCTCTGAACCCACTCACCCTGGGCCCTCCCACCCACTTCCCCACCCTGGTTCCCTCTCCCCCCACCCCAGCATACCCACCTCTCACCTTTAGCATCAAAACCTCCCTGTCCCGTTCCTCCTCCACGGCCCCTCCCCAGCCCCCGGCCCACTCCCTCTCAGCTCCCTGAGCCCCCTGGCCAAAGCCCAGGAGCTGGGGGACCACCAGGGCCCCCAACAGCCAGGCTGCCTGCATCAGGCTGGACTCCCAGGGTACCGAGATGTGGGGGAGTCGTTGGGGCCTCTCTGAGTGCCCCCGGCCTTGGGGCAGTCACTAGCCACCCGTCTGCCCTGGCTGGCTCCTCCGACTGTGTGTGTGTGTCTCTCCCCGCCCCACTTGGCTCCCAGGAGGCCCTGCTTCTGTGGCCGGAAAACTCCAACTTTCCAAAGCCTGGGTCCCGCCTTGCCACTCCTCCCCACCCCCAAAGTCCTCCTGTTAACTGCTTCCCTGCGCGCTCATGTCCAGCCTGAACCCAGCTCTTCCTCCTGCCTGCCACAGAGCTCACAAGACCAGAAAGGAGTCCCCTCCTACCGCCCCCCCACCCGGGCAAACCTGACTCCCTAAGGGAACCCCAGCGCTGCCCTCCAGGGGCACACAGGGCCCTGGTGGGATGCTGGGGCTTGGCCCCGCTCACTCTGGGGTGGGGGAGGAGACAGCAGTCTGAGGGTCTCCCAGGGTTACTATTATCCTTGACCACTGGAAGCCCACACGCCCGGAGAGGACCATTCTCAGGCGCCTGGCCCCGGAGGGTGTGTGTTTATTGGGGACACACACACACACACACACAGCCTGAGAGGAGTGCAGCGGGTGGCAGCCACCTCGGCCCGCCCGGCCTGGACCTGCCGTCCTTCCTCCCTGCCTTCCCCCTCCTTTCCCCGGAGCCCCTCAGATCCGGCAGCTTGCCTCCGCCAGAGAAGGCCTTCCAAACCATAAATCAGATGCCGTAGCTCCCCCACCTTCGCACCACAAGCAGGAGGGGAGCCAGGCTGCTGCATGAGGCTGCCAGCACAGCCTGCCGGGTGGGGGGCTGGGCCAGAAGCCCCCTGCACCCCTGCACCCCTGCACCCCCTCTGCCCCCGCCCCAGCCTGTCTGTGGCGCTGCTTGTTTGCCGTTCTGCTCCTCAGTACCCTGAAGCCAGCCTTCTTTTCCTCCTGCTAAAAAGATTTCCCCCCCACCCCTCTGCAGGCCCTCCACAATCACCTCAAATTGGATCTCGTCCCACAAGTTATGCTTTTTTTTTTTTTGCTTTCTTAATTGTAATGTATTTATTTGAAAGGCAGAGTGAAAAAAACTAAATGGCCACGCTGGCTGAGGCTGGCCAGACTAAAAGCAGAGCCTGGAGCTCTAGCCAGGTCTCCCACGCAGGTGCAGGGGCCCAAGCCCGTGAGCAGGGAGACGGACGGACAGCTGAGACCCGAACCGGGGCCTCACGACATGGAATTACATCATCACAGGCTGTAGCTTAAAGCAATGTACCACCACGCCGCCCCCGTACGAGTTACTCCATTAAAACACTCCATTTTGCACTGGTGTGTGTCCCGGCACCCCTGCTTCCCATCCAGCTCCCTGCTTGTGGCCTGGGAAAACAGTCGAGGACGGCCCAAAACCTCGGGACCCTGCACCTGTGTGGGAGACCTGGAAGAGGCTCCTGGTTCCTGGCTTCAGATTAGCTCAGCTTCAGCCATTGCGGTCACTTGGGGAGTGAACCAGTGGACAGAAGATCTTCCTCTCTGTCTCTCCTTGTCTCTGTGAAATTTGATTTTCCAATAAAGTCGGACATACAGAGAGGAGGAAAGACAGAGAGGAAGATCTTCCTCTGATGATTCGCCCATGTGGGATACCAACACGTGCAAGGCAAAGACTTTAGCCACTAGGCCACTGCACCGGGCCCTATAAATCTTTTTTTTTTTTTTTTTCAAACAAAATGTTTTAAAACACTCCATTTTATCTTCCATATGCTCAAGACAGGCACCATTTTGTCTGTTTACATGCACCAGCTACCGATGAAGATGGGAACTCTATTTAATTTTTATTGGAAAGTCAGATATACAGAGAGGAAGATCTTCCATCTGCTGGTTCATTCCTCAAGTGGCCACAATGGCTGGAGCTGAGCTGATCCGAAGCCAGGAGCCAGGAGCCTCTTCTGGGTCTCCCACGCGGGTACAGGGTCCCAAGGCTTTGGGCCGTCCTCGACTGCTTTCCCAGGCCACAGGCAGGGAGCTGGATGGGAAGTGGAGCAGCCGGGACATGAACTGGCGCCCATGTGGGATCCCAGCGTGTGCACGGCGAGGAGTTTAGCTGCTAGAGTACCGCACTCGGCCCAGGGATTCTATTTTTTTTTTTTTAAGATTTATTTCTTTATTTTAAAGGCAGAATTACAGAGACTCAGATGTTCCATCCATTGGTTCACTCCCCCAGGTGGCCAAGCCTGGGCCAGGCTCAACGCGGGAGTCTGGAGCTCCATCAGGGGCGCCTGTGTGGACACAGGGACTCAAGCATTTGGTCTGCGCTCCACTACTTTCCCATGCGCATGAGCTGAACCAGAAGTGGAACAGCCTAGACTCGAACTGGTGTCCATATAGGATGCCGGCACCAGAAGCAGCGGCTTAATCTTCTTACCTAGATGAAGAAGCAGCTAATGCATAGTAGGTGCTCAACCAATCAAGTCAGGAGGGAGGTGACCAACAGGCCCTGGGGCTGAGCCCAGGGAACCCCAGGGGAGACAGCAAAGCCTGAGGCAGGGGAGCAGCAGGGCACACCGCCGTGCCACTCCTCCAGCAGGCTGGTGAGTCACTCAGCCTGGCCGGCTGGCCGCTGCTGCCAACAGACGTAGGGCTCAGGGGAGCCAGCGATTGAGGGGGGCCCACTCCTCCTAGGAAGGCTACAGGAAGCAGCCCTGCGGGAGGTCCCCAGCGCAGTGGCAGCTGGCCAGGGCTTCCTGCTGCAACTCAGAGCAGGGCACACGTCCTGGGGGAGCCCAAGGCATCCGGACAGCCTTCCAAGAAAGTCCAGATGGGGGCGGGGAGAGGGAAGGCTGTCAGGGCCTGGGTGCTGTCTGTCTGTCTGTCTCAGGTGCCTCCCTCTACTGCGGGGCTGCAGCCCCCTCACCCAGGGCCAGAAGCTGGCATAGGGCAGGAGGGGGCCCTGCAGAAGTGTGACTGGCTGCCGGAAGTGCCAGCAGCACCAGCAGATGCTCCCTGCCTAGGGCCCAGCTGTTCCCCACCTGGGCTGCTGGCTGCTGGAGGCAGACTCCCATACCTCCCCCTGTAGCCCAGACTGGGCAGCCACCGGCTCCAAGCTCCCACTCAGCCTGCAGCTGGAGGTGAACCCACACCTGCCCCCTGCAGGAGCCCTTGCCCAGCTGGCGGCTCTGCAGGTGCTGCCAGTCGGCAGAAGCCAGCTTCAGGGGACACTGCTGCCCCAGCGCTCAGTGGGTGTGTCTTGGACACGGGCTGCATGCACACGCGTGTGGGCACACATGCACAGGGCACACACGTGTGCTGAGGACCCAGGGAAATGGCTGGTGAGAGCTGGGCTCCCTGCACGGGGTCCTTGCAGCCAGGCGACCTCGCACTGCCAGTCACCCAGCTTCTCTGTGCCTCAGCTTTCCCCTCTGGAAAATGGCCATGGTGTGTGTGGGTGCATGGGGTGTGGCCTGGAGGGCGAGTCCCTGCAAGTGTTCGAGGGGGCCAGGGAGGCAGGCACTCACCCCCCACCCCGGAGGTCCCGGCGTGTAGGTGAGGGTGGCGGGAATGACATGGGTGCAGCCGGGCATGCGTGCATGTGGGGGCATGGCCCTGGGTGGTGGGCCAGCTGGTAGCTGCACCTGTGTGGGGGGAGTGGGCGCCTGTTGGAGGTGTCCACATGCGTCTGCCCCGTGCCCGTGGGGAGGGAGGGGAGAGAGAGGGAGTTTGGGGGGTGATAGCACAGGACCGCACCACCTTCACTGTCCCATTTGGGGGTGTCGTCTAGCCACATCTATTTCCAGGAGCCCCCAACGGTGTGTGAAGGGGGCAGGGCGCACCTGGGAGGGCGCGTCCTGGGTGGTATTGGGGTTCTACGCTTAGGGGCAGAACCCCATAGTTAGGGGGTACCGGGGCCAGAGTGGGTGGAGTCAGGTTTGGGGACCCGGCGGTGGGGGAGGGAGGGGCGGAGCCGGCGGTGCGGAGGGGGGGATGGGCGAGGTTTGGGGGCGCGGGGAGGGGCGATGTCTCCTCTGCCGACTCCCGGAGGGAGGGGAGAGGGCGGAGGGAGGGGAGGGAAGGAGAGAGGGAGGGAGAGAGAGACAGGGTGAGGGAGAGACAGCGAGAGCGCGAGAGCGAGCAGGGTGGCAGAGGAGGCGCGGAGCGGGCGGCGGCGGCGGCCCGAGGACGAGGAGGAGGAGGAAGAGCCGGCGGAGACGCGGCGCCCGGAGCCGGCCCGACCGAGCCGGGGGCGGCCGAGGAGGGGCGCGGCGGCCGCGGCGCAAGGGGGGCGCTCTGCGGATGGCCCGGCCCGGCCCGCGGGGGGGGTGAGGTCCTCGGGCCCCCCGCCCTCCCCCCCGGCCCTCGCCCGCCCCCTCCCCGGGCCCGCTCGCCCTCCGGGGCGGTGGGGCATGGCCTGAGGGTCCCCCCGGCTCCGGGGGGGAGGGGGGTGGGGGGAGGGGGGAGGGGCCGCGGGCGCCGCCGACCGGGACTCAGCAGCCCCGCCAGGCAGGTAAGGGGGACCGGGGAGCCAGGGGGGGCAGGGGGTTTGGGGGCGCTGCGGCGGGAGAGGGGGCAGGGGCGCCCGGGATGTCCTTGGCCCCGCGCCGGGGCTCGGGGCCTGGGTGTGCGGTGTGGGGTGTATGTGATGGGGAGGGGGGAGAGCTGCGGGTGTAGAGGGAGCGTTGCTCCGAGCGACGCCGAATTGGGTTACGCCCCAGTCCCCGGTGCCCCGTCCCAGATCGCAGCCTGGAGGGGCGCTGCGCCCCCCACCCCCACCCCCAGCCCCAGCACGAGCCCTCTGCGGACGCTCGGAAGCCTAGGACCGGGTCGCGGTGCCCGCCTCCTGGCGGCGCCCGGCCACTCCCCCGCCTCGCCCACCCGGGCGGAGCTGGGCCCTGCCCCCTCCAGGTCACCCCGCTTCCCTTCCCAGCCCCTCGGCCCGCCAGGGGCGCAGGCCGCGGGGCTCCTGAGCCGCCTGCCACTCCCGCACCTCCGGCCCCGCGCGTCTCGCGTGCCTGCCGCGGCTGCCGGCGCGCCCCCTCGGCTGCCTCCCCCAGGCCCGCTCCGGGGCCCCCTCCCCTCCCGCGGTGCGGGGCGCTTCCCTCTCCCGTGGCGTCCCCGCCCCAGCCCGGCCTCTCCCCGCCTCCATTCATGCTCCCGGGAGGGGTCCCTCCACCTGCGCCCGGCCACGCCGGCCGCCCCCCGGCCCCCGCAGGCGCGCGGGGCACCCTGGCACCGCGGGCGCACCCCCCGCGCCTCCTCGCCCGTCGCGGTACCAGCTGCGTGCCAGCTATTCTTAGCCGCCGAACGTTTGATTCATGCCGCCCCGGCGGAGCGCGCCTCTCCCTCCCGCGGCCCGAGGGGGAGGGGCGCCGCGGCCGGGGCGGGAATGGGGGGCTGGGGCCGCGGTCAGCCAGGGTCGGCCGAGGGGGGAGTGGCCGCGGGGCGGCTGGCCCCGCTGGGCAAGCGGCGTGCGGGACAGGGCGCGGGCGGGGTCTCGGGCGGCACCAGGTGGGGAGGGGACTGGGCTCGGCGCTGCGGCCACGCGTGAGCTGGTGGCTGGCTGTTGGCTCGCCCACGGCCCTGCCAATTCTCCTCCCCCCCCCACTTCCCGCACACATTTGGTCTCTCCCTTCCCCATCCCTCTCCCTCAACCCGTCCCCACTCCCCCAAAGTGAACAGTCCCCTCCAGTCCCCTCTGCTGCTTCCCATCTCCATGGCAACGGTGCGGGAGCTGGGCCTGGCATGTGGGGGGGGACCAGACCACACATTCTGGTTTCCGGTGCTCTGTGTATATGGGGGGGTGGGCAGGGAATGGGGGGAGAGACAGCAAGAAGGCAGACCCCCGAACACACCCTCAGAAGCCATGGCAGGGGTCCACCTGAGGGCTGAGGCCCCCAGCATCTGGCCCACCCCCAGCATCTGACCCACCCCCAGCCCTTCCCTTACTTCCTACCCTCTGCCCCACCCCCAAATCTGCCTCTGAACTGAACCACGGGAGGACCAAGCCTCGCCACAGCAGGGCACCCTGAATGGCCACCCACAGAGCAGCACAGCCACTGAAGCCCCCTGCACACCTCCCTGCCACCTGTCCTCACCACACTCTGTGGGGATGCCCTGAGGCGTCCCCCTGGCCACTCTGTGAGCTGCTGGGGACACCCCCAACTTAGCAGCCCCCCTCCCGCTGTCTCCCCTGTGCCCACGTGCTCAGCCACCAGCCGGGACTGGCCACACCTCCACATCTCCCCCTTACTACGCTGCTGCCTCCAGGCTTCCCCGGAAGCAGGCGCCAGGCCGGGGGCCAGGAGGGCAGAGCGCCCAGGGGCGGGCCGGCCGCGGTCCACCTGGCTGCCCTCCGCTAATTTTAGCCCCGACCACGTTTCTTCTGTGGCCTCGCAAAGTGGGCCAGGAGCTCCCGCGGTGATTCTTGGGTTTCTGGGACACACGGCCACGCTGGGTCAGCGGCAAAATGGGGCGCAGGGGGGCCCCCCTGAGCAGGGCCAAGGGCAGGGAAAGGAGACAGGTGTGTGTGGGTGTGTGTGGAGGGGTGGGGGCTGTTTCCTGTCCACTGCAGCCAGGGAGGGAAGGCTGCCCCTGACCGCCAGGCCTCTGAGGGTGCTCCCCCGACTGACGGCCGCCCTTGGGTGCCCCATCCCTCCTCAGCCGCCTGTGATGCTGCCGTCCCCCAGCGCCCCGTGGCCCCACGATGACCCACAGCCCCGCCACAAGCGAGGACGAGGAAGGTCACAGCGCCAGCGAGTGTCCCGACGGGGGCTCCGAATCACACAGCTCCCCAGACGGGCCAGGGCGAGGTCCCCGCGGGTCCCAGGCCCGGGGCAGCAGCGGCACACCTGGTAGCTTGGCCTCGGCTCGGGGCCTTCAGGGTCGCTCCATGTCTGTCCCCAACGACGCCCACTTCAGCATGATGGTGTTCAGGATCGGCATTCCGGACCTGCACCAGACGGTGAGCCCAGAGCCCCTCCCAACACACACACACCGGCCTCCACCCTGGCCCGCCCGACTCACCTGAGGGCTGCTCCCCGGCCCCTCGCCCGCAGAAATGCCTGCGCTTCAACCCGGACGCTACCATCTGGACAGCCAAGCAGCAGGTGCTCTGTGCGCTGAGCGAGAGCCTCCAGGACGTGCTCAACTACGGCCTCTTCCAGCCGGCCACGTCGGGCCGCGACGCCAACTTCCTGGAGGAGGAGAGGCTGCTGCGCGAGTACCCCCAGTCCTTTGAGAAGGGGGTGCCCTACCTGGAGGTGAGGCCCACAGCCCGTCCTCCCCTGTCCAGGGCTCACCGCGGCCCCATGGCCAGTCACCCTGCCTCTGTCCAGCGGCATGGCCCAGGCATGGCACCAGGCCAACCCCACACCCACCACCGGAAGCGACTCTGACCCTTCCCACTGCCCCCCAGGGTTCCTGGTTCTGACCCCCCCCCCCCGCTTTGTGTCTCCTCCCACCCCAACCCCTGGCCTCAGTTTCGGTACAAGACTCGAGTGTACAAGCAGACCAACCTGGATGAGAAGCAGCTGGCCAAGTTGCACACCAAGGTGAGGGCCCTACGCACGCTCCCCAGCGCCACCAGGGCCCTCGGTCCCTCAGCTGCACCCTCGCCCGGGCCCTGCCCGTCCCTCCGCCTGTGTACCTGAGGCTCCTTCTCTGCCACAACAGTGGGCCTTCGGCTCTGGCCTCCCGTTCCTGCCCTAAGCCCAAAGACCTCATCCCTGGGCAGCCTGCACCTGCCCAGCCTGCGGGTGGGCTGAGTCTCCCAGCCGAACCTGTGCGAGTGTTCTTGACCTCTGGGCCTCCCCTTGAGAACTGGGAGTCAGTCAAAGAGGTTCCTTGGGCCGAGTCTCCCTTCTCTGCTGCCTTCTCTCCCCACCACACTGCCACACGTGCCGCGTGGCCAGTCCTGGCTGAGTCATGCGGGTGTGAAACACACGCCTCCTCTCCCTCCGCCCCCACCCCACCAGGATCATACAGCAAAGGGGCTGTATGTAGCTGTCTTTAGCAAGCTTGCTATGGGTGACCAGGGGGCCACGCTGGCCCCGGTACCTGGGGTGGCGTCTGCATGAACCCCGCTGCTCCTGGCCACGGTCTCCTGAGCCCTCTGGCTTGCTGCGCCCTAGCCCCTTCACCCCTGTCTTCTCTGTCTCTCTCTGTACATGGTTTAGACGGGGTTGAAGAAGTTCCTAGAATATGTGCAGCTTGGGACATCCGACAAGGTGGCAAGGCTGTTGGACAAGGGGCTGGACCCCAATTACCATGACTCGGACTCAGGAGGTAGGGGGAGCGGCCTGCAGACCCAGGGAGCAGCTGCTTCCAGATGCGTCCCACCCCTGCCCCGTGTCCTTTGCCATAGCAAGGTCACAGGGTCTGGGGTCGTGGCAGGTGTGGGTCCTGGGACTTGAAGGACCTGGTGGATCACTTGCGTTTCCCATCCCCAGAGACTCCCTTGACACTGGCGGCCCAGACTGAAGGTTCTGTGGAGGTGATTCGAACTCTGTGCCTGGGCGGGGCGCACATCGACTTCCGGGCCCGGGATGGCATGACAGCGCTGCACAAGGCCGCATGTGCCCGCCACTGCCTGGCGCTCACGGTGAGGCTGCCAGGCGCCACCCACCTCCACATCCTCCTTTCCCTCCCTCCCTGAGGCTTAGTTCTTCATCCAGCCCAGTTCCCCCGTTTCTGCTCCAGCAGCACTGCCCCCTGGTGTCCAGCTGACCCCACAGCAGGCACGTGGGCTCAGGCGGAACCTGGGACTCTAAGCCAACTGCCCCTCGACCCTTGTCCAACCTGGTGGCCATGGGTTCCATGGTGCTGTGAAAACCCCCAAAGATGGAAGCTTCCTATCTCCGGGCTGGCAGGTGCATGCACTGGGGCTGGCAGCACATGTGGCCTCCAAGCTGGCCATACATTTGTAAGGCCACTGGGGACACTGACAGATGGCACTGGGCGTGCTCAGTGCTGCCCAGGGCTGGCCCTTGGATGGGGGCCCCTATCCTTGCCCCTTGAGCTTCCAGCCCCAGCGAGGCTGGGCCCCGACACACCGTCACCCAAGTGCCCTCTCTTGGGCTCCCTTCCCTGCCCTGTCTTCAGGTTTCTGTTCCTAACGTCAGCGGCAGGAGTACCTGCCTGCATCCACATGCCACTCTCAGGCTGGTCCCCCGCAGCCATCTGCAGGCTGGGCAGACTTTTCTGTGACTCATCCCAGGGCTCCATGGCGGTGGGGGTGGGCAGGGAGGCTGGGCAGGCGGTCAGAGCCGGAGAGCTCTCTGTAGCCCCTTGCCATAGCAGGGAGCTGAGGGCCCAGCACAAGGGCGCCCTGGAAAAGCAGGTGCCCATGGGCTGGCGAGGTCCCCGGGCAGCATTTAATGGCAGCATCCTCTCTTCCCACTCCTTCTCCTTCTGTCCCCCTGCGTACATCCTAGGCACTTCTGGACCTCGGGGGCTCCCCCAACTACAAGGACCGCCGGGGACTGACTCCTCTGTTCCACACGGCTATGGTTGGGGGGGACCCCCGCTGCTGCGAGCTGCTGCTGTACAACAGGGCCCAGCTGGGGGTGGCCGACGAGAATGGCTGGCAGGAGATCCACCAGGTACCCCGGCCTATCCGCACGGTGGGGCGGGGGGCAGCTGGGTCCCAAAGGTGGGGCATGGTGACGGTGGGGGGTGCAGACACAGGTGGGGGGCATGGGCTTCTTTGGGGCCTGCCTGGGCCTCTGAGTGATGGGTGTTTGGGCTGGTGCCTGCCCACCCCATCACCTCAAGAGCAGCAAACAGGGCCCCAAAGAGGAGGGGAAGAAGCAGCAGGGTGCTGCTTCCTGGGTGGCTGGGGGTGGACCTGGGCAGATGCCAGGGGGTGGCTGTGACGCAGCTCCTTCCCTCTGCCCCCAACAGGCCTGCCAGCACGGCCACTCCCAGCACCTGGAACACCTGCTATTCTATGGGGCGGAGCCTGGAGCCCAGAACGCCTCTGGGAACACAGCCTTGCACATTTGTGCCCTCTACAACAAGGTTGGCCCCCCAAACCCAGTCCGCGCCTGCTGCCCCACCCACACCACCCACTATCCATCCTAAAGCGCAGCCCGCGCCTGCTGCCCCTGCCCACCACCTACTGCCCATCCCAAAGCCCAGCTCACACCTGCCGCTCCACCCAACCCAAAGCCCAGCCCACGCCCACCACCCACTACCCAACCCAAAGCCCAGCCCATGCCTGCTGCCCCTGTCCACCACCCACTGCCCATTCCAAAGCCCAGCTCACACTTGCTGCCCCTGTCCACCACCCATTGCCTATCCCAAAGCCCAGCCCCACGCCCTCAGCCCATGCCCGCCCTCACTACCCACGCCCAACCGCCTGCCCTGCGCTAAGCGCCTGCTCTGACCCTTGCTTCTTCACTGCCCCGTTTTCCCTCCCTCCATCTCTCCTCCTTCCTCCCTTCATCCATCCTACAATCCCACAGATGCCCACTGAACCCCTTCCCTGGGGTGAGGCCCAGGGCTGGGTGCTGGGGCCCAAGGGTGAGCCAGGGTAGCCGCCATCCCTGCCCTTAGTGCAGAGCAGCCCCTGCCTGTGGGAACTCCCGTCCATTCAGGCAGCCATCAGCTGCGGCCACCGGGAAGAGAGAGGGCACAGCCCCTGAAAAGGACCAGAGCTGGGCAGGGCTTCCCCCATCAGCTGGCACTTTAGCCAGGAGCCTGAATGGGTGGCAAGCAGGGGTTCTCTAGGAGGCAGGGGTGGGCAGGAACAGGCAGGAGGGCTCTCCTGAGCCGCCGGAGCTGAGCCGTCGGCAGGGCCAGGACTTCTGTAACCCCTACAGTGGCAGGTGACCCCAACCTGGGTCTCCGTGCTGTGCCCTTGAAGGCTGCTCCAGGGACGCGTCAGCCGCCCTCTTCCCGGAAGGCCCCCTTCTGCCTCCTGGGAACTTGCAGTGCCAAGGAGCTGGCCGGGCGCCACGCGCGCCTGGTGGCAGCAAGCTCAGAGAGGCGCCCAGGGAGGGCTGGGTGCTGGCACCACCCACCCCAGCACTGCTGCTGCTGCCAGTCCCCAGAGAGTAGAAGCCCCAGACCTCACCGTTCAGGCCCTCACCACCCCACCCCACCAGGTTCATCCTCCTGCAGTGGGAGGTGGCCATGATGGCCATCTCTGCCATTGCCTTGGGCTGGGCAGGAGAAAGAGTCAGCATTGCTCACCTGAGCCGGAGACAGCCACAGGGCAGGCACCGTTGGTGTCCCCTCTCCCGGGATCTGTGAAATGAACAGAAGCAGAGTGCCTGCAGCAGGAAAGGCGTGTTCAACCTGCCCAGCACCCCCCACCTTCCACCAGCTCCTTGGCTACATTGTAATCTTTTTTGGTTTGGTTGTTTTTTTTTTTTTTTTTTTTTAAGATATGTTTATTTAGTTGAAAGGCCGAGGGACAGAGATCTGCCCTGTCCCACCTGGTTCACTCCCCAAGTGGCACAGCTCATCAGGGCAGGAGCCAGGAGCTTCCCTGGGGTCATGTGGCTGCAGGGCCAGGCACTGGCCTTGCTCCGCTGCCTTCCCAGGCACAGCAGCAGGGAGCTGGCTCGGTGCTTGTCTGTGCCTCTCGGTGGGTGCCCCCACGCCAGCCTTGTCCAGCTGCCCCGGGACGCGGAGTGGCAGGGTCAGCTCACCTCTCCTTCTGTCCATTCCTGACTTCCTGGCGCACCTGTCTTACTTGTAACAAAGCCAGGCCCATGTCCAGGCTGTGAGTGCCTCAAGGCTGGGGCGGGGGCGTCTTACAGACTCCTCTATACGGACACAGTAGGTAGGTCTGGATCCATCTTGTTGAAGGTATGGATGAGTGAATGAATGGCTGATCAGCTGTCCCTGGATTTCCACCAGGTACCTGAGCATGCACATTGAGCGGGTGCGTGCTGGCTTCAGCAGCTTGAACGACTCAGTGACTGAATGTGGTCGGACTCAACTCCACTTTCTCATCCTTTCTGAAGCACCTACTGTGCGCTCAGTGCCCAATACGAGTGGGACTCGGAGTCAGCGCCCGCCCTGGGGAGAGTGGAGTCGGGGGGGAGGGGGGAGCTGGCAGTCTGGCAGGAGAGAGAGACAGACGTGTAAACAAACACTGGCAATATACAAGGCAGGTGTGAGGGCGGCAGCCGCACGGGGCTCTACAGACGCCCAGGGAGGGGAGAGGTGGGTGCAGAGCTGGGGAGCGGGGAACCCTGCTGTGGGGTGTGTGTGTGTGTCCGCGGGCACATATGCAAAAGCAGAAGTAAACTGCGTTGCCAGGGCAACAGCAGGTGCACGTGGCGGCACACACATGCCCACTCTGCTGTTCAGTGTTAAGGACCCTGGTCATCAGAGGCGCCCCATAGGGAGCGCAGGGTGTGCAAAGCCCGGTCTGTATCCTAGCTGGGTGGCATGTGGAGCTCCATTCTGTGCCTGTCCTGTACAGGTGGGATGGAGCCAGTGCCTGGTACCTGCTAGCATGCTCAGAGTCAGAAGAGGGGGCTACAGTGGGTTGAACTGGGGGCCTGTAAGCAGGGAGGACACCCCTAAATTGTTTCCTTCTTAAGGCGCCAGGCGCTTTCCTGATGTCTGGAGCCTCAGGCCTCATCCCCACCCTCAACACCTCTCTTGGGCACTTGCAGGTAGACGTGCCAGAGAGAAATGGCATGGAAGATGAAACAAATGGCACAGGGGTGAGCGAGCTGTGCAGAGGGAGGGAGGGAGGAGGCTGAGCTGCAGGACCTGGAGCATATCCTACAGAGGAAGGCAGAGCCCAGCGTCGGAACCAGGACAGGAGGCAAAGATGCCTGCAAAGATGGGTGAAGGCCAGGCCATGCTGGGTGGGCATCTGAGATCTAAGGGTCTAGTCCAGCAGTGATGTCCGTGCAGGGGCATGGAGCTGGGGGCCCCAGAGTGACAGGGCTGAGGTTTTGCTGTGGGACTGACCTGGTCCATACGTGGGTGCCTGGAGTATCCGTGTGTGTGTGTATGTGTGCATGCCAGTGTAAGGACCCAGGTCCTCTGGGTGCCCAGAAGTCGCTGCCATCTCGTGGATCTTGTGGGGTTTTGCCCGTGTAGTGTGCACTGCCCCTCGGGGGCTGGGGTGACCGCCCCCCAAGGGGTGGGAGGAAGCACCCTTAGTGGTCAGCTCCCAGCGGAGGGCTGCGGCAGTGCCCTCTAGCGGTGGGAAGCAGGAATGCCGCTCCATACCCTCAGGGCCCCCATGTCCCCAGCACCCAAGGGGACCTCAACTCCTAACGCCCTGTCACATGACCTCCGCTCTAGCAGCTCTTATCATTGCACCTGTACAGCCACAGTCTTCCGGCCTCACTTATGATATCTAAGTTTTCTGCACGCCCCGTCCCGGAGCCCCAGGGTGTGTCCTCCCAGCTCCCTCGGCACACTGACCCGGGGCTCCTTCCCATGTTCTGTGCCACCACAGGAGACCTGCGCCCGGATCTTGCTCTACAGAGGGGCCAACAAGGACGTGAAGAACAATAGCGGGCAGACTCCCTTCCAGGTCTGGGTCTGGGCTGGGAGGGGACATGGCAGGAGGCAGGGCGGAGGTGTGGGGTGAGGAGGACCCAGGGTTTCCAGGCACGCACACACACCCTCCACCCAAAGCTCCCTGTCCCCTCTGCCTTCAGGTGGCCGTGATTGCTGGAAATTTTGAGTTGGGGGAGTTGATCCGAAATCACCGAGAACAGGACGTGGGTGAGCACAGGAGCTGGGCAAGGCGGGGTGGGGGCGGTGTCCAGGGGGCAGTTGGGGCTGGAGGGGTGGTGCAGGATGGGAGCCAACCCAGATCCCAGGCTCCCCTCTCATCTCTGCCTCTCTCCTTCCTGCCTCCCCATCTTCCTCTCTGGCCTCCCAGTACCCTTCCAGGAGTCCCCCAAGTACGCAGCCCGGCGGCGGGGCCCCCCAGGCGCAGGGCTGACAGTGCCCCCGGCCCTGCTACGGGCCAACAGCGACACCAGCATGGCGCTGCCCGACTGGATGGTGTTCTCAGCCCCGGGGACCTCGTCTTCGGCGGCCCCCGGTCCAGCCCCGGGACCCCAGGGCCCAGCGCAGCCCTCAGCCCCCAGCACCAAGCTCAGCAGTGGGACCCTCCGGAGCGCCAGCAGCCCTCGTGGTGCCCGAGCCCGCTCCCCGTCCCGAGGAAGGCACCCTGAGGAAGCCAAGAGGCAGCCCCGGGGGCGGCCCAGGTGAGGCCGGCTCACCAGCACCCTAACCTTGACCAGATCCCCCAGTGCTCAGGGAATGGATCCCTGAAGACTGGCTGAGGTGGGAGGGGAGGGAGGAGTGGGGTCCATCCAGGCCTGGCCTGAGGCAAAGGAAGGGGGTCGGGGACAGCAGGGTGCAGGAACTGGAGCCTGCCCAGCGGGATCCAGGAGATCACACAGGCCCAGCTCAGCTCCTGGAAGCTGGACCAGGGAGGCGGTGGAAGGGACTGGGGGAGCAGCCAGGCAGGCAGGACACCCCCACCCCGTTCTCTCGGAGGCGCCTCCAGCCTCTCACGCCCTCTATGTACACAGCTCCAGCGGGACTCCCCGGGAAGGCCCGGCCGGGGGCACCGGCGGCTCCGGGGGCCCTGGGGGCTCCCTGGGCAGCCGTGGGAGGCGGCGGAAGCTGTACTCGGCGGTGCCCGGACGCTCCTTCATGGCTGTGAAGTCGTACCAGGCCCAAGGCGAGGGAGAGATCTCACTGAGCAAGGGCGAGAAGATCAAAGGTAATCTGGGCGGAGCGTGACCGGCGTGGGCAGGGCGCAGACGAAGCGGGTGGAGTAACCGCTCTCCTTTGCCTGGGTGCACCTGCCGAAGAGCTGGCCGTGGAGGGCACATTGCACCTGCGTGGGCTCAGGAGCCCCCTGTGGGCCTTCCCGGGGCGGGGAATGGGGATCATGGACCCCACTGGGCAACTCGGTGGAGCCCAGGCACCTCCTCCGGGCTCGGTGAAAGCTCTGCCACCTGCCATGAGGGTTCAGCTCTCTGGGAAACCAGGTCCTGAGCCTCCAAGGGGTTACCCCGGGGGGGCTGTGGACAGAGGGGTGCCTTCTGGCATGGGGCCTCGTAGCTAATGGGAAGCCAGAAGGAGGGGTCCTTACCAGAGTCCAGCTGCCCGGAAGAGGGGCCGGCCAGGTTTCTACCTTGGGCACCACTACTTGGCAAGGTGGCCCCAGGCGCATGGCTTCTCTGGGCCTTGGCGACCTGGTTTGTAGAGGAGCCCGTTAGGGAAGCCACTGGCCCCTGCCGGCTTCCGAGGGCCAGGTGTCCTGCCACCAGCAGCCCTACAGCTGGCACCTAGAGGAGAGAAGGTGCGATGGGGGCACCTAGCTTGGGGGAGAGGCTTGAAGGGCTACTTCAGGGTTGCAAGCAAAGGTTTAGGTTTCTGTGTCCCCCCCGGGGCCCAATTGCACATTTGCTGAGGGAGGGACTGAGTGAGCAAACAGGATAACCATGTGCAGGAACTCAGCATGGGAGCCAAGCATAGATCTGTGGCCTGGCTGCTCACCCCTGGAGAGGGAGATACAGGTTCGGGGGGCACTGAGGCCATGGGGTCCCTACACGCCATGAACCCAGCGCTGTCACATGGTCAGGGGACACCCTGACCTACTGTCCTGCCATCCTTCTGTTAAAAGGGCCGCACCTCCACACTGCCACTTGCGCCCAGAATCAAGCCCCCAAATGGCACTCTCACCTCCACCAGCCCCCACCTGCCTGCTGTCACTCCACCTGCTGGCTCTCACCTCCACCTATCCCACCTACCCACTCTTACTCCACCTGCCCCTACCTGCCTGTTCTCACCTCCACCTGCCCCCAAATGCCCACTGTCACTCCACCTGCTGGCTGTCACTCCCCCACCTGCCCAGTGACCCGTCCGCTCTCATCTCCACCTCATCCTCTTGGCGCCCCCACATCCCAGGTTCCCATGCCTGCTGTCCCTTCTGCCAGGAAAACCCCTTCTTGCTTTTGGTGCCTGGGAACCTTAGGTGTTGATCCAGGTGGCATCCCTTCCAGGCACCCCTCTGCCTAGCTGATGCTCTGCGGATGGCCTGGCCTGGTCACACCTCCACTTACTGCCAGCCGGAAAGGTCCCTGAAGGCAGAGCTGTGCTGGGCGGTGACGTCCTGGGACCTGACTTCTCTGAGCGGCACCCACTCAGCGTGTGTCCAGTGGGCTCCCGACCAGTGAGCACAGCCGGGTGTGGCAGAGACCGCCACGCACCCAGGCCTTGGCCTAGAACTCCTTCCCAGACCCAGTGGGAAGCACCCCGTGGGTGGCTTCAGCCACCTCCAGCATGGGGACTTTTCTGTGTCAGCCTCAGCTGCAGGTGCCTCCCTGGCGGGGCATGAGGATGGAGCAGGCAGGGGAAGCGTGGGAAGGAGACATCCACGCCTTCAGGACCGCCCTGGGGTAGGGAATGGTCTGGAAACAGCTTGGGCTGCCTGCCAACCTGGGCTCGCCTGCTCCCAGCCCTGTGACTGCGAGCAAATGGCCTTGGCTCTCTGTGTCTTGGTTTTACCATCTGTATAATGGAGGTAATGAGAGTGCCCACCCTCTCTCCACACACCCTGTGCCAAGGACAGGGCTGGATAAACACCAGCTATCCCTGTCGTCCACCTCTGGCTGAAACATGCGACTTGCTAAATGGCTGACATGGAGCAGGGGAGCAGACACAGGTGGGGGGTTGGACTCCCCATCCTTGAGCCAGGGGAGGGGCTCAAGGGAGCAAATGAACCAGGATTAGGTGGCAGGGGAACTTTGGGAGCTGGTAGGGCAGAGGTAAGGGGGTGGGGTGGGGTACAGCTTAACCTGAAAACGGTTTAGGGAGAATGGTAGACCTGAGGAGGGGTGATACTGATCTGTCATGAACCCCCCACACACCCTGGGAGGTGCGTGTCAGGGACAGGACACACCCCTTCCCCCAGCCCCGAGGAAAGAACACAGCTGCTTGCACACGCCCTGGCTGCGCGTCCCCTGCCAGCTTCCTTCTCACTCCTCAGGCATGTCCCAGGGGTGCCCCAGGGCTGGGAGCCCTGGGAAGTCAGGGTGGGGGCTCCACGGAGACAATGCTGCACCTCTGTACCCCCCAGTGCTCAGCATCGGAGAAGGAGGCTTCTGGGAGGGGCAGGTCAAAGGTCGCGTCGGCTGGTTCCCCTCGGACTGCCTGGAGGAAGTGGCCAACCGCTCACAGGAGGGCAAGCAAGGTGAAGATGGGCCTTGAGGGGCACGAAGTGGGGTGCTGGCAGGAGGATGGGATGGCTGGACTGGTGGTTTTGGAAACAAGGGCTCAAGGTCAGGCCCCCTCCCCCCAACAGCAGAAAGCCGCAGCGACAAAGCCAAGAGGCTCTTCCGGCACTACACCGTGGGCTCCTATGACAGCTTCGACGCCCCCAGGTAAATGCCCTGCCGTCCTGGACCCCTGCCCGGTCTCCTCCGCCAAGCCCACTCTCCTGTGTTTTCTTTCCTATTCCTCCGAGCCTCTGGTCTCATCAGCCGCTTCAAAACCCGCTTCTTGGGGTGGGGCAGAAGGCAGAGCAAGCCTGGGGCTGTGCAGCCTCACCTGGAACCGTCCATGGCAGCCACTGCAGACAGCCCGGCTGGGGAGGGGAGAGGAGTTGCAGACCTCCAGGGCTAGGGCAGGGTGTGCTGGAAGGGAGGAGCTGCAGACCCTGTAGGAGTAGGGCCAGGGTGCGTCTGGCTGGCTGCTGGAGAGGAGCTGGAGAACCTATAGGGGTAAGGCCAGGATGTGTCTAGCTGCTGGCGGCCATGTGGCCCCAAGTGGCCCATCCCCGTGCAGTCCCATACAGTAGCAGAAGCGTGTGTGTCCCACAGCTGTGACTGGCATGCCGTGGGGCATGTGGGGGCGGGAGGGGGAGCAGGGCCCTTTGGTGGGCAGGGAGCACTCTCCCCTCCCTCCCTGGCTGCTGGCTTTGGAAGCTTGATGAATGGGATTGGCCTAGGGCGGTGAGAGGGGCAGGATCAGGATGGGGAGGACCCGGGTGGGGGGTGGAGTGGGGTGCAGAGGGGGGCTGAGTGGGGTCTCCCTAAGGCGGCCCCTAGGTAGACACCTGCTCAATGTGTGGCTATGACTGATGCGGTTCTGTGGGTCAGCGTGACCAGAAGTGTCCGTGTGTCAGCTCACTTGTACAGGCGGGGGCAGGGGTGTCTCTGTGCATGTCTGTCGCTGTGTGCGGGTGCAGGGGTGCAGGGGTGCATGCGTTTGCATTTGTCTGACTGATCTGAATTCAGGACCATGGATGTCCAGGAGGGAAGGGGAGGATTCCAGGGTGAAGGGCCTCCAGCAGGAAAGAGCTGTGGAGGGCTGGGGGGGGAGAGAGGGTCGGACTGTGCTGTCTGAGCGATGACCACTGCCCCGCCCCACCCCCACTCCAGGGAAGGTCTTGTTCATCCGTAGCCTCCTCCTCCTCCTTGCATTAAATGTGTCCAAACCTGTGTGTGTGTGTTCTGGCCACTGGAGGGGGGCGGGAGGGCTGTTGTGGGAGAGGGCCAGGGGCGGGGTGGAAGGGCAGGGGTTCCACCCTGTGCCCTGAGGGTCCGAGGTGCTTTGATCGCTGTTGGAGTTCACCTGGCGCATCCAGGCTCTGGGCTCAGGTGAGTAGCGGGGGCTCCTCAGCTGCCCTGCCCGCCTAGCTGTGGCTTCTCGTGTTGATCCGTGGCTCTCGGGGGTCTCTTCGTGGCTGTGGTCTGCCGTGGAGGGCTGGGGTAGTCTCTTGCTGTGACACCTGGATTGGGGGGGGAGCGGTTCCGGTTGCGCTCAGCTTCCCCCCCACCACCACCTTGCTTGCTTGCTGTCTGGCCTCCTGCTGCCCCCTACCCCCCTCCCCACTCCCTCCCTCACCCTGGCTGCCCCAGCACCCATGCCTCCTCCCGCTGGCTGGCCTGGTCCCTGCACCCCCGGGGAGGTGGGGGGCAGCCGCAGGGAGGTGGGGGTACGTCTCCGCTGCAGGGCCCTCCGAACGCCCGCTGGCCTGTCTGGGCCTCCCTCCCTCCCCGGCCCTTCCAGGCTGTGTTGGGGTGCGTGGCGTGCGGAGGCGGGGGGCTGGGGGCAGGGGGCTGTGGGCTGGGTGGACCCTCCAGGGGCCTCCTCTCACCCGTGGCGGCCCCGATCGAAATGTGGGCTTGGTGCGCGCGTCCCCGCACGCGGTTGTGAGGCATCCCCTGTGCCGTGCGTCCCTCTCTCCCGGCTCTCCATTGCTCTGCACCTGCGCGGGAGGACTGGGGGGGAAGGAGCGTTAACGGGGGGGGGCAGACCGGAAATGCCTCCCTTCTCCCCCCGCGCCTCGCCCCTCCCCCTTCTCCCGCCAAGGGAGCCCCCGCGCTCCCCTCCCCCCTGCCCGGCCCCCTCCGCCACCCGGCGCAGGACGCCAAGGGGTTAAGCCTCCCGCCCGCCTCCGGAGCTGTCCGCGGTGCCGAAGCCGGCGCCGTCCGCGGTCCTCGCGCTCCCGCCGCGGCCCGACCCCGCGCCCCGCGCCCCCGCGCCCCCCAGCCCCGGCATGTGAGCCCCCCGGCCCTGCCCTCCCTCCCGCGGGGGGGTGCGCGCCCCCTCCCCTCCCCCTCCCGGCGCGGGTCAGCATGAGGCGGGGCCTGGGGGCCCGGACACGGGGGTTCGGCCGAGCGGGGACGGGGACGTGGCGGCGGCGGCGGCGGCGGGGGCGGCCGGCTCCGGGACCCGGGCCAGGGCCGCGGCGGCGATGGCTTTGTCTGCGCTCGGCGGCGGCGTTGGCGGCGGGGGCTCCCTGCCGCAGCCGCCCCCCGCGCTCTCCTCCAGCTGGCCGGCCCTGGGGCCCCGGCGGCGCAGCGTCTGGTACATCTACAGGTAACGCAGCGCGCGGCCGGCCGGGGCTGCGCCGGGCGACCCTCCCCCGCCGCCGCCCCCCCAGGCTCCTCCCCCTCCCCAGGCGCCCCCTCCCCTCCCCTCTGTTTGGCGAGGCCGGAAAACGGACCCCCTCTTCTCAAGCCTTCTCGCCGCCCGAGCCCCTCTCCCTGAGCGCCCCCACCGCCGCCGCCACCGCAGCCTTGGGGGGTTTTCCTCCTCTCTCCTTGGCCCCCGCCAGGACCCTCTCAGCTGTAGCACCCAAACCTTCCCCCCACACACCGCCCGCTTCCCCCGTTTTGCTGCCTTGGGGAGCCCTCCCCCACCCCAGGCGAGCCACGGTTGGAGGGGGCCCTAGGCCCGCGCACCCAAGGCCGCGTCCCTCTGCTGCTCACGTCCCTCCCCGCACACACACCTTCTCGCGGAGTTGCGCGTTCCCCCATTCATGCCCCGTCTCCCATTCACAGCCATCCCTCCATCACACACGCAGCCCGCCCCCCGCCTCCCCTCTCCTCCTTTTTCCGCTGCGTGTCACTGTGCGGCGGTGCGTGTGTCCGTGTGGCTGCGCCTGTGGGACTGTCTGCAGCGGCATGTGTGTGAGAGAGACAGAGAAAGAGGGGAGAGACAGAGACGGGGGGGTGCTCACGGCCCACCCCGTAGCAGGGTCCAGCTGCTGTCCCTGGGTGCCTGTGGCTGTCTGTGCGTGTGACTGGAAACCCCAGCGAGGCTGGCTGGGGGCTGTGTGTGTGTGTGTGTGTGTGTGTGTGTGCAAGAGAGAGAGAGAGGGAGAGAGAGGGATATGCAGTGGGTCTGTCCAGGATACTGCGGCTGTGTTTCCCAATACCCACTCTCCCCTGCCTGGCCCGTCCCTCCCCCATCCCTGCGCGTCTCGGTCCCCTGTGCCACAGTGCCTGCCGCCATGGGCGTCTGTGCCTACTGGAGGGACCTTGGTCCACTGGCTCTGCCCTCGCCTTCTCCGCTGACTCGCGTGTGTCTGGGGAGGGGGCTGACTTTGTGCTGGCAGCGGCAGGGGGTGGGGGTGTGCGCTGCCGGCTGATGCGCTGGGTACACAGGGAGGACGTCGTGTTCGATACAGCAGGCTCTGGGCTGTGGGTTCCTGGGGGTGCGAGAGGGACATTCAGGTGGGGGTGGGGAGAGTGGACGCCGGCCGCTGCGGTCCCTGGTACGCGCGTGGGATCCAGGGAATGAGAGCCGGCGCTGAGCATTCCAAGGCCGCCAGCCGGGGAAGCGGGGAGATGGCCTGGGGGAGAGCGTGGTGTTAGATCCTGCAGGGCAGGTAGCCGCACCGGTACATGAATGGGGTGCCGCGTGGGCGACCGGGAACGTTGCCGAGTGGGGGGAGGGACAGCGCGTAACCTGGGAGAGTGGGGGCCACTGAGGGGTGGGTGCAGGGGATGCGAGGAGGGTTTGGGGGGCGGGGACTTGGGCAGCACAGAGCCAGCGCCCGGGAGCGCGAAGAGCAGCGGATGCAGAGGCTCTAATGAGATGCAGCTGCGAGTGAAGGCTGCGTGTGTGGAGTGAGTTGAGGCTGCGAAAGTAGGGAGAGGAGAGGAAGCGGGGTGGAAGGGGCTTGCGGGGGCACAAGGGGGCGGGAAGGGAGAACGGCACCCTGGGGAAGTGGGTTGGATGGAGTGAGGAGAGGGGACAGGTTTGGGTGGGTGGGGGAGAGCAGGCTGCACGGGCTTCTGGGGTGCTCTGGGGCACACTGGGTGTGCCCGCCACTGGAGGAAGGGGTCTGGCTCGCTCTGATGCCCACCCCCCCAGCTGGCATGACCCAAAGCAGATTCTTTGTGACCCTGTCTCCACAGCTGTAGAATGGAAACCGTGTGTGTGGAGGGAAGCTGTCCTAAGGTCTGAGGGGACACACGGCAGCCGCTGTGTGCTGGGCACTGACTGCCGAGCAGAGCACACCCGTGCAGGGGCTGGCCGTGGCTGCTGTGTGCTGGGCACTGGCAGCGGAGTGGAGCGGACCTGTGCCGTGGCTGCTGTGTGCTGGGCACTGGTGGTGGAGAGTGAGGAGAATGAAGTCTGCTGGTGCACGTGGTGGGGCAGCTGCGTGTGTACTCGGCAGGTTTTCTGTGGGTGACTGGAAGAACACGCCTTGCTGTATGACCTTGGGCCTCTCAGCTCACCTGTGCATGCCCCCAGTCTCTTGTCTGCACGGCGCGAGATGCTGCAGGCACCTTCCTCAGAGACTGGGAGCCAGGAAGGATTCCAGATCCTGCGGGCGCACGTGGCACAGGCTGGAGTCCTGGCGGACCATGTGTGGGGAAGCCATGTCCATTTGAGTGGAGGGGGCAGAGGCTTGTGCATGGGGTGTGAGGCTGCTGTGGAGCTAACAGACTTCCCTGGGGCAGGGGGAGAGGCTGGGAGTGGGGGAAGGGCGGGTTCGAAGGCCTTGCCCGAGGGAAAGTGAGCTGGCAGGGAGTGAGGGATGAAGGGGAGATGAAGGGCACGGTTGACTGGGCCTGGGGGCGGGGCCAGAGACCTGGAAGGGAGAGGCGAGGCAGGGCATGGGGCGGGGGGAGGGGCGTGGCATGGAACAGAGATGGGGGTGCGGGCAGCTTTGACCCACCACCAATCGCCACTAGCCCTGCCCACTCCCTGGGGCGCCTTCTCGGCACCCAGCCTCCCTTCCTTCAAGCCTTTCTGTCCTTGCTCCATCCAGCTGCCAATGTGGCCCGCTGCCCATGGCCAAGCTTCCCAGGGTGGGGTTGGTGGTTGGAGGGAGAGGCAGATGGGGGTGCTGTGGCTGTATCAGCTGGACCGCGGTGACCTCTGATTGCACACACATGCTGTTCAGCGCACAGGGACACAGCTGCAGAGGGAATCTGCCGGACAGGGTTGAAGAGCCTGCAGGACCCTGTGGCCTAGCATGGCAGTATACACGGGTGCGCATGTGTGTGTGCATTGGGGCGGGGGGCGGTTCCCAGATGCAGCAGGGAGCACGTTGGGTATCATTGGCATGTGCCAGGAGGTGTTCAGGGGGCGTGCTATGCGAGAAGACAGAGAACTGAGTGAGGGGGAGTTATTATTGGCGCATACTGGGATGTGCGGGGGCGTCACTGAAATATACTGGAGTATTCGCCGCTGAGGGCTGCCGTGCTGAGTCTCCGGGGGTGGGTAATTGGGGGAGCACGCGTGGCTATTATTGGCATACGTGAGGGCCCACGTGGGGCTCACCGGGGCATGCACGGGGGACGGGGGCAGCACTGTAGCGTGTACTGAGACTGGGTGCTTGGGAGGGAGTAGAGCTGCGTTTCTGCCGTGTACCTGGGAAGTGTCTGCTGGCAGGGGTCGGGATCCAGGGGCAACGCATCATGGCCATTTGCTGAACACACAGCACCGGCCACACATATTGAGGGAATCCCAGGGCCATCCAGGAGATGCCCAGTGGAGGCCAAGGGATCCCTGTGGCCATGGGAATGATTCTTGTGGTGTGGAAGCCGCTGTGGCCACGTGTGGCCGCTGGGCACAGGGGAAGCAGGTAGCCACTGTGACTAGGGACCTGCATGTTGGATTTTGGTGACATTTCCTCAAAGTAGCCAGAATGGGCAGTGTCGTGCAGGGCTGGGGGCCTCGGGATGGGCGGGTGTGCCTGTGGTAGACACCGTGGTGAGTTGTGGGGTGTGTGTCCACCCATTGGCTCTGTGTCGAGCCGAGGACAGTGAGGGAACCCAACTGGGCTGGAACCATGGGCCAGGCGCCTGCTGCGTGCGCATGCCCATGCGTGTGTGTGCGACCCCTGCAGCAGATGCCCACCAAGGCACAAGGAGCTGTGTGACTGTACCCCTCAGTAGATGAGCAAACTGAGTTGCAAGAAGCTAGAGCTCCAAGCTCAAGGTCACAGCAGAAAGTGCCTGGTGGAGGGACAAAGCCGGGTGGTTTGTTAGTGCACTGGCTGCCTGCTTGCTGAATGGCTGGGTGCTGGGTGCCTGGGAGGATGGATGAATGAGGGCAGAGTGAGTGGGAGAGCACGAGGGTCTGTGGGCGAGGCCCTGGGTGTGGGGGATGCCATGAATGGGGGCCAGGCTCAGCAAGCTGCAGGAGGGGCCCCCTACTCTGTGTCTCATGATTCCTTCTTCCCCACAACGCCCCTCCCTGCCAGCGATTACATCATCAAGGAGAAGACTGTCCTGCTGCAGAAGAAGGACAGCGAGGGCTTCGGCTTCGTGCTCCGGGGGGCCAAGGGTGAGTGGCCGCCGGGGTGGCGAGGGCAGGGGAGGCGAGCCCAGCCGGGGCACTGGGCCCTCAGCGTGGGTCAGGCCTCTGTGACTTGGGTCTGAGCCCCATCCCCTCCTCGGCCTCTCTGCCTTCCTTCCCCTTCACCCCCCCACCCCGCCGGCCCCTCCCCATCTGCAGCGCAGACCCCCATCGAGGAGTTCACACCCACCCCGGCCTTCCCGGCACTGCAGTACCTCGAGTCGGTGGACGAGGGCGGCGTGGCATGGCGAGCGGGGCTGCGGATGGGAGACTTCCTCATCGAGGTGAGTCCTCCTCCCTGCGATGCTGGTGGCGAACCCCAGGCGCGCCTGGCTCCAGGCCTCCTGGCTGCCGCCAGCCGTCCCTGGCTTTCTGCAGCGGTTCCCCTCACAGGCCTTTACAACGTCTCTTGAAGGGTTGGCAAGGAGCTGCTCTGAGCGTCCATACACACACGCATGCAGAAACATCCATGCGCATGTGTACCACCTGCACGCATGCATTCCCACGCAACACCTGCACATGCGCAACCACAATGCATGTCCGCGCTCATGGATGTACACACAGCACACGCACATGCATGCCCACATGGAAATCATGGACGTGTCCACACACGTGCCTACATGTGCACATATGCAGTACAGGAGTGCATGTTCGCATTCATGCATGCACACACAGGCACTCTTGTGCACACATAGACCCCTGGGTGACGAAGAAAGACAGAGGAATAGATCATGTTCCCCCAGCCCTCAGGCCTGCAGTTACAGGGAGGGGAGGGGGCCTTGCCAGGCTGGGGTGGGGTTGAGGGGGAGATAGATCAACAGAGAGGGCCATGGAAAATGCAGGGTAAGAAGCCCAACCCCTCCGCACTTGCGCCTGTGCCGCAGGTGAACGGGCAGAACGTGGTGAAGGTTGGCCACCGCCAGGTGGTGAACATGATCCGCCAGGGAGGCAACACGCTGATGGTCAAGGTGGTGATGGTCACCAGGCACCCGGACATGGATGACACCGTGCACAAGAAAGGTGCTCCTCTACCCCCACCACACTGCGTCCCTGGCCACGAGAGGCCAGACAGAGACCCTCAGCGAGCCCTGGAGGCCCCCCCACCCCGCTCTGCCCCCTGCCCCGGCCCTTCTCCCAGGCCGGGAGGGCTTGACCTGCTGGCGCGCTGCCCGCCTGCTCCGGCGGCTCTGCGGGTGGGGCCGGGGCTGCTCTCCATGGTGCTGAAGCCTCCCGTCACCTTGCAGCACCCCAGCAGGCCAAGCGGCTCCCGCCCCCGGCCATCTCCCTGCGTTCCAAGTCCATGACCTCAGAGCTGGAGGAGATGGGTGAGCCCGCGGGGAGGGAGGAGGCCGAGGAGGGCGAGGGGAGGGGGCTGGGCCACCCTCCCTGGGCTTGTTAGTGTCGTCATTGGCCAGGGGGTTCGTCCCCCTGCTGTCCCCAGTCCTCGGGTCGCACTCTGCGACCTGTGTGATGTGTGTCCAGGGTGGCTCGTCCTCCCGTGTCTCGTTTCTCTGTCGGGGGGCTCTCCCGGGGGTCTGTGTGTGTCCCCCGCCCCTGCGGGCTGCTGTCTCCTCCCTCTTGTATCTGGCTCAGCCGCCTGAACCCTGCTCTCCATCTCTCTTGAGGTTCCCCCCCCACTTCAGTAACAGAAGAAGGCTAGTCCTTCCACAGACAGGCCCGAGGGGACATGGAGGATCCAGGGCACAGTGCAGGCAGCCGAACCCTCCCCCCCCCACACACACCCCGCCTGGGAAGGGCCCTGAGGGGGGCGGGCATTCCAGAGAGGGGCCCCTCACCTCCCCCTGACGTCCTAACTCTTGGCTCCTCTACCTGCCTCCCCCCCCGGGCTAGTCTCCCCCTGGAGGAAGAAGAGTGGTGGTGAGTGGGCACAGGACTGGCGGGAGGGCACCCACCCCACCCCGGCTCCCAGTGCTGCCAGCAGACTCGCCCCTCCCCAACCCCACCCCGGGCCCCTCACTGTCCCACTCACACCTGTGCACACACCCACTGCCAATGCCCACAGGCCTGCACCTGCTGGCCATGCCCACTGGCTGAACCCACTCTGCCCCACCACCCAAGGGTACCTCCGGGTTTCATCCGTGTTTTTTGCCCACAGAATACGAGCAACAGCCGCCACCAGTACCCAGCATGGAGAAGAAGCGGACCGTGTATCAGATGGCTCTCAGTAAGCTGGCCCTGCCCACCCCTGCCCCCAGCCTACTGTGGGCTCTTGACTTTCCCAGCCCCGTGGCCCTCACCCCTGCCGCACAGAGTTCTGCCTGCTAGACTCAGGGGAAGAGGCGAGCACCAGGATGGAGGTCCCAAATCCGTCTCCCAGGTCGCAGCTAACTTGCTGTTACCATCCCCCATCCTGACCCCCACCCCTCTCCTCCTCTCCTAAAGACAAACTGGATGAAATCCTGGCCGCCGCTCAACAGACCATCAGTGCCAGCGAGAGCCCTGGGCCTGGTGGCCTCGCATCCCTGGGGAAACACCGGCCCAAAGGCTTCTTTGCCACAGAGGTAGGCAGCCTGGGGGTGGGTGGGTGGGGCGCGCGTCACGGTCCCCTGTAGCCTGCAGTGGCTGCTGGCCAGGCACTACGCCGCCCTCCTTTCTGCCCATCTGCCTCCTCCTCTTCTCACCCCAAGCCCCACTTCTCTTGTTTCCTTGCGCCTCCGCTCGCCAGCTCCCCTGTCCCCACCTCCTTCGGCCCTGCCTCGGGGCTCTCAGGGAAGGCTGGGTGGTGTCTCAGCAGAGCAGGGGTGGTTTTAAAGACATGGGCTGTCTGTCCCCACTCTGCCGACTTCCTATCTACACCAGGGGCTGCTGTCTGGGGGAGCCCAGGACACATCTTGGGTGCTGTTTTGGGTGGATTGTTTTGTCTGGTTGTCATGCATGGCTGGTAGCCCATTTGCAGAGGGGAGAAGTAGGTGGCTAGGTGGTCAAATGCCTGAATGTCCCATCAAGCCCAGCTCCTGGCCTTTCTGTGGGACCCCGTCGTCCCCTCTCTGGGCAATGCTGGACTGGGCCATTGCTGTCATCGCCTGCCCTGCTCTGCTTTGAGTGGTGCATCTCTGTTCAGGCCCTGTCCTCTGGATACCTCGTGTCCAAGGGGCCACTTCCTCTAAAGCCAGGTCCTTTGGCTTCCTGTGGAGGCCCGCCTGTGTCAAAATGGTGCTTCTCCATGCCTAAGGTATGGCACGGCAGATCACTACGGGACCCAAGCCAAAACAGTCACCGCTGTAGTGAGCAGAACGGGGGTGCCATCGTGTGGGGGTCACAGCCTCTCCGCGACACATTAGCACGGGCTGACAGCAGGCTTTGACTGCTCTGAGTTCAAAGCAGACAGAGCATGGCTCTGTGGGGGACACACACTGGCACGGAGGCCCTGGATGGTGGCTCGGGCTGTGGAAGTATTTGGAATTTCTGCTGGGACTAGTGGAGCTGGTCACCTGTGTTTTAAATGGAAAGAAGATTTTTAGTGTTGTTGGAGGGTAGACAAAAAAAGAAGCTTTTCAAAGATTTATTTATTTATTTGAAAGTCAGAATTAGGGAGAGAAAGAGCTCCATCTTTGATCCACTGTTCGTTTGTTTTTTTTTTTCCCAAATGGCCACAGTGGCCACACCTGGGCCAGACTGAAGCCAGGAGCCTGAAGCTCCATCTGGGGCTCCCACTTGGGTGCAGGGGCCCCGATACTTGGACCAATTCCACTGCTTTCTAAAGCATCTTAGCAGGAAGCTGGATGGGAAGTAGAGCAGCCAGGATTTAAACCAGTGCCTGTATTGGATGCCAGTGTCACAGGAGGTGGCTTGACTCGCTATGCTATCAAAGGCAGTGATCATTAAGACACTTATTTTTTCCATGTGCGAGTGTATAGGTCCTGAAGTATGTCCACCCCTATACCCCCAAGGAAGGTTTAGTCTACAACTTTGGGGTCAGCAGTAGGAGTCCCATTTCTCACCCACAACTCCCAACTCCTAGCCTTACCCGAGGCAGCACTCCCAAGCCCCCTCCTAGGGCTTGGCAGTGCCAGCGGGTGCTAATCCCATGCTAGGCACCACTTTCTGGGGGAATCTGAAATACTGAGGGATCTCAGAGTCATGTTGGGTGCCCATGTTCTCCTGAGCGTCCCAAGGCTTTGGTCCATCCTCCACTGCTTTCCGAGGCCACTAGCAGGGAGCTGGATGAGAAGTGGGGCAACCAGGACATGAACCGGTGCCCACATGGGATCCTGGTGCTTGCAAGGCGGAGAATTCGCTAATCATCATTTCTCTCCTCTCCTCTCCTCTCCTCTCCTCTCCTCTCCTCTCCTCTCCTCTCCTCTCCTCTCCTCTCCTCTCCTTTCCTTAAAATCTGACAGGGTAGTGAGAGAGAGGGAGGGAGGGAGATCTTCCATCTGCTGCACCAGTCACCAAATGGCCGGGCCAAACTGAATCCAGGAGCCAGGAATTTGGTTCGGGTTGCCCGTGTATGTGGTAGCGGTCCACGTAGTTGGGCCATTAGCAGGGACCTGGATCAGAAGCACAGTAGGACTGAAACTGAGATCCTAGGGTAGCGGATATAGCTTACCTCGCTGGACCATCATGCTGGCTTCTAGAAAGTTCCCTGCCTTCCCTGGACTTCACATTTTTTTTCTGTTTCTCCTTCTGGGCTCCATCTTCCTTCATCCCCCTCCCATTGCCTCCACAAACTTGGCAACGGGAGAGACAGCCCCGGGGCTGGCATCTTCATGCCTTTGTTTTTCAAACAGCCGCCCCACCCCGGCATCACACCAGCCCCTGTGGGTGGTTCCGAATGGACAGGCAGGGGCTAGGTCAGCGTGAGTCTCCCTGCAAACACTGGCTTGCCGAGGTGTGAGCTGTCACAGCAGGTCCCCAGAGCCACAGGACAGGGCTGTGCGAATGGACAGCCACCTGTGCCTGGGAGGACGGGTGCATGGCTGCCTGCTGTGGGAGACACCTGTGCCTTGGGAGTTCACCTCCTTCCTGGCCTGCAGCGTCTGTTCTCTGGTCCCAAGCTGTCTGCAGATCAGCACCCCCACATTCCCAGGGCAGAAGCACTCCTGTGGTCATCGTTTGTTCACTCCAGAGGCGTGGGGCGGGGAGCCCCGGCTAGTCTCATTTCTTCCTTCTCTTGCCTTCTCCTCTGGACTCTCCTTTTTGGGGCTGCAAGTCCCCTCCCCCCACCTAGGGTTAGATGTGCTCCGGAAACTCTGTGATACACACGTGGACCCACAGCCACATCACCTCATGTCCCTGCCTCTTGGTTTCCTGGTCTATGAAATAGGGCTAGGGGATAGGGCTGGTGGCACAGTGGGTGCAGCTGCTGCTGCTGAGTTGGCTTGTAGCCCCTAATGGAAAACCAGGTCCAGTGTGGCTGCTCGGCTTCCGATCCAGCTCCCTGCTTGATGCACCTGGGGGCAGCATGGGCCGTGGCTCAAGGGCCGCCCAGGCTCAGCCCTGGTGTTGCTGCCATTTGGAGGAGTGAGCCTGTCTTCCTCACACTCGGCTTCTCCTGTCCCCTTCCAGGACATAGAAATGGGGATAAAACTGACCTGGCTCAGTTGTGAGGAGGAGGAAGTGAGATGAACTCAGTAAGCTTATAAAGGATGCTGAGCCCCTTGGGATAGGAGCCAGAGACCCCACAGAGGTACCTGGCCAGCCCTGCGTGCACCCCAGCGTCCCCACTCTGTCTGCTAATATTGTGAGGCAAGTCCTGTTGTCGGCCGGCCAGTATGTGAATCCCAGGCCTTCCTCCACCCTCTACCCTGCTCCTCATGGAAAAGGCCTCGTGCCAGGAAGCCCCCCACCCGCCCCCCGGCCCCAGCTCCCCGCCACTCCCTGCTTTCCTTGGGGTCCTTCCTTGGGTGCAGTGTTGGCTCCACTGCCTTACCCTTGGTGCCCCCTTAGCTCCCCCACCACTGTCTGGCCTTACTCTGCCTCTCCAGGGAACTCGGTAGCCCCTCTTTGTCTCTCTGTCTCTCTCCATCTGTCTCCAAGAGTTGGTGGAGAATGCACTGGAAAGATGGGCCTAGGAGTGGGCATCGGGATTAAGATGGGGTGGATACCCAGCCTCAGGCTCCAGACTCCTGCCCTGGCTCTGGGGCGACTGGGTCACCACCTCCAGGCCAGCCTCCAGGCATCCCTCCAGCCGAGCTGTCATCTGCCTGGCAGCTGGTGACATCAGGTACACTGCATGCTCCGATTGGCTTGCGGCAGGAGCAGAAAAAGAGCAGGGGACTTGCTTGGGCTTTAAGGAGAAGGGGAGGAGAGAGCAAAATAGAGGGCAGAGGGTGAGCAGGTGCACCTGGGACCCGCCCTGTGCTGCGCCGCAGGGCTCAGGGGCCAGACCGGGGCTGTGTGCCCTCAGGGGTCGTCCCACATCTGGTCAGTGTCTTGTTCAGGCTCCAACTCTTTTGTTTAAAGACTTTGCTTATTTGAAAGACAGGGTTACAGAGAGAGAGATGAAGAGAGTTTCCGTTCTCTGGTTCACTCTGCCAATGGCCGAGGTGGCCTGGGCTGGGCTTGGAAGCAGGAGTCTGTTCTGGGTATCTCCTGTGGGTGGCAAGGGGCCCAAGCCCTTGGGCCATCCTCTGCTGCTTTTCCACGTGCTGAACAGGGAGCTGTAAGTGGAGCAGCCAGGACTTGTGCTGGTGCCTATATGGGATACCGGTGTTGCAGGGGATGGCTGAATTGACTGCCACAATGCCAATCCCAAGTCCTTTATCCTACCTGCTGGTGCTGCACCTGCTGGAAGGGTGTCCAGGTGAATCAAAAGGACAAGGCCTCTTCTTTGAGTGAATTTACATTGGGGTGGGTGGGTTGTAGCCGAACTGGGTTCTGATGTAGATGAGGGAACCACAAGATCTGTGGTTCTTCACTGTATTTCAGTGCTGTGGGGTAGGGATCCTCCGGAAGTACAGCAGACCCCAATGGTGATGACGAGGTACAACCCTTCTTAACTTCTGGGGTGTCCCAGCCTCCAAGGGATCTCAGGGCCCAAGATGGATGCTGGGGCTCCAGCTCTTGCTCTGCAAGCCAGCTCACAGGAATAAGGAGGGCTGAACGTTGAGAAGGCGAGAGACGAGTCCCTCACTGTCCTCTCATGCCACGTTGAATGAGACTTCCAGGAAGTGACAGGCAACACTTCCCATCCCGCGTGTGGTCAGACCTAGCTGCAAGGGAGGTTTGAGAAGCGGCAGGGGAGGCTCTTAGTAGGTGCTGTGCCATCTACCAGGTGGAGAATGGGTGCTGAGTCGGCAGCCACAGGCAAGCGAATAACTGACGGCCCCAAGCCAGCGTCCGTGAAGGCAGTTAGGACGGCGATGAGCGGGAGGACGTTTCTCTGGGGAGGAAATGCTGGGGCCCAGATCTGTGAGAAACCAGAACCTTGGGCCTGGTGTGACGGCTCAGGGGCTAATCCTCCCCTCTTCAAGTGCCAGGGCCCCATATGGGTGCTGGTTCGTGTCCCAGCTGCTGCACTTCCCATCCAGCTCCTTGCTTGTAGCCTGGGAAAGCACTTGAGGATGGCCGAAAGCCTTGGGACCTGTGTGGGAAACCCGGCAGAGGTTCCTGGCTTCGGGTCAGCTCAGCTCTGGCCGTTGTGGCCACTTGGGGAGTGAATGGAAGATCTTTCTCTCTGTCTCTCCTTCTTTCTATAGATTTGCCTTTCTAATGATAATAATAAAAAAAAGTTTAAAGCAGAACCTTGCAGACGGCCCCCATCCCCTGCCAACCACCAGTTTCTGAGCCCCCATGGGTCCCTGGCCTTGGGTGCAGTGCCTTCCTGCTTGTCCTTGGTCACGCCTGGCCCGTGCTGACCTCAGGGACTCCCCACACGCTGCTCTCACAGCCTGCATTGCTACACGGCTCTCCCGCACCTTGAGGAGTTTGTGCAAATAATACCTCTTCCATGTGCTTCTCCTCACTCCAGTCTTTCAACAAATTCAAAAGGCAGCTACCCCCCCACAGATGTTTGCAATGACTAAGGTTGCTTTAGACTAAAGACTAGAGCTTTAAGCTTCTCCTGGATCTCTAACTGCTGTTGGGTCTCCCGTGTGAGTGGGGGAGCCCACGAACTCAGACATCTTCAGTTGCTCTCAGGCGCAATATCAGAGAGCTGGATGAGCAGGGGTCAGCCAGGACCCAGCCGTGCTCCTGTGGGATGCCGCGTGGCAGGCAGGGGGTCAGCCAGGACCCAGCCGTGCTCCTGTGGAATGCCACTGCAGTCACTTGGGGAATAAACCAGCAGATGGAGGATCTTTCTGTAACTCCTTCTCTCTGTAAATCTGCCTTTCCAATAAATAAGTCTTTTAAAAAATGTTATTTTCAAGGCTGGTTGACAGAGGGAGAAGGATGGACAGAGATCTTCCATCCACTGCTTTGCTCCCCAAATGGCCATAAGCAGCGGGAGCTGGGCCAGGCCCAAAGCAGGGGCCAGGAACTCCATCTTGGCCTACATGGGGGTAGCAAGGGCTCAGGCACTGGACTATGATATGCTGCCTTCCCAGGCACATTAGCAGGGAGCTGGGTGGGAAGCGGAGCAGCCTGGACTCCAGTATGGGAAGCAGGTGTTGCTGGCAGCCTAGTGCGTGCCCTGCGCGTGGGCAGGATGTGGGTGTGTCATCTGTTGTGTCTGCAGCATCTAGAACAGTCCCTAGCCAGAGGAGGTGCTGCCCAGAAGGTATTGGTGAGATAAATGAACGAGTGAGATGACGAAGCCATGCGTGACCTTGAACTAGGGAGGCAAGAGCAGGGAGAGGGTTAGCCTGGGCTCTACCTCCACGTAGCACAAGTTCACAGACTGTTGATGGTCATGTGTCAGACCCCACGGGGGCGGGGTGGGGGCACTGAACACTCCCGTGTGGCTGGCCTGGCAGAAGGTGGTTTTTGTCCATCTGGAAGGCTAGTGGTTCCCTAGAGGGACAGGTTGGGAGGGCAAGCCGAGCGATGGCGGCGGGGGCGGGGCTTCACCCCCAGGGTCCCAGGGGTGGAGAGGGGAGAGGTGTGGGAGTCACACACCTGCTTGTGCACCTGATGCACCTGCCGTGTGGCACTTGCGTTCCCAGCGGGGAGCAAGGCTGGACGCAGCTGCTGCCCACGCCAAAGGCCTGGGCCTTTTGCATATTTGTGTGCTTATAAGCATTTTTTTAAACAGATACCCTAAAATGTGTATTTTATGATTATGTTTCTACAACCTAGGCACAATTATATTCATTTAAATTTTTTTGTTTTTAAATTATTATTTTATTTTGATAATCTTTACATAGTTGATTAGGGCACAAAGGGTCAAGGGCTACAGGAACGTGGGTAAGTTTCCACATTTTTTTCTGTATCTGGGGCAAAGGGGGAGATAAACGGAGAAGCCCCACCCCGTCCCCGCCAGGTCCCCGATGTGGGGCATGCTCCGAGGGCACTCCTCAAGTGGTTTGGTAGTTCAGCAGTCCTGAGTTGCTGCCAGCCTCACCATTCCAAGCACAATGAATCTCTGTGGAATCCCCTAGCTGACACAGTCCACCGTAAAGTCTCCGTTTGCCCTGATTTTTAACTGCCAGCACATGGCTGGGGTAGAGGATTGGTTTGTTCTGTCCTTCGTCCTCTGTTGTGGTGCCAGGTGCCCTCTGCTCACCTGGCTGATCTTCCCCCTTCAACCACCAGAATCCCTTTGGGGCATCGGTTTTTGTCCTGGCTACTCCACATCTTTTTTAAAATTTTTTTTATTATAGTTTTGACAATCTTTACATACTTAATTAGGGTAAAAAGGTACAAGGGCTATAGGAAAGTGGGTAAGACTATTATTTCCATATTGTTTCCTTCATGTATCTGAGGTAAAGGGGGATATTGAGGGAGAAGCCCCACCCGGTCTCCCACCCACCCCAAGTCCCGGATGTGGGGCATGCTCCGAGGGCACTGCTCAAGTGGTTTTGATAGTTCACCAGTTATGAATCTCTGCCAATCTTGCCACTCCAAGCATGATGAAGTCGTTAAAGAATCCACTGATTGACATAGTTCAACATAGAGTCTCCATTTGCCTGGTATTTAGCTGTCAACATATAGCTGAGGTGGTTGATTGACCTGTTCTGTCTTCCGTCTTTTCTTGGTTAGGGTTCTGAGTCTGGCATTTCGATTGGGGAGATCCCCAAAGAAACTCTGAGGTGTTCCCAGTCCAGATTCTTGTATGTACTAACAGGTACAGGGCCCGGCACAGTCCATCGCCCCGATCAGCTGGTGGTTGCGATCGCTGGGTTGGTTCTGTTTTCAGCCGCGACTTCCACTGGAACCAATGGGTGTTGCAGTCCAGCCTGGTTCTGCCCGGCACATACTCGGCCCTCGCATAAACCAGTGGGAGCTGCAACCCAGCCGGAGCGACCCACAATAACCTTCACCAGGCCCGCCCCTACCCTGGTTTGCCAGTATGTGTAGCAGACTAGTCCAGTCTGTCCCACATTCCATCTGACTCTCGTACATGTCGATGGGTATTGAAGCTTAGTTCCATCTAACCAGCTCAACTATCCAGCCCTCACGGAAGTTGTTGAGTGCCTCTCTGTCTAGCCACCCCAGCCCCTGTCCTAGTGTTTGTGCCCTCCCGTGGGAGTGGTACCCCAAGACGGAGGGGTACTCCACATCTGATGCAGCTCCCTGCCTGTGGCCTGGGAAGGCAGTGGAGGATGGCCTAAAGCCTTTGGACCCTGCACCCACGTGGGGGACAGAAGAAGCGTGTGATCAGCTCAGCTCTGGTTATTGCAGCCCCTCGGGGAATGAGCCTGATGGAAGATCTGTCTCTCTCCTTCTCTCTGTAAATCTGCCTTTATAATATATTGAAAAAAATGTTTTTTAAAAAGTGCAGACAGAGAGATCCCCCCATCTGCTGGTGTACTCCCCCAGACACTTGCAACAACCAGGCCAGAGCTAGAGCTGGGTGTCCCATCTGAGTGGTGCGAACCCAAAGCCACTCGAGGGAACTGAATTGCAACTGGAGCAGCCGGAACTGAAACTGGCACCCATGTGGGGTGGTGACTCCACAAGTGGAGGCTTCACCTACTCCGTCACGGCACCAGCTCCCCTCTTGTGTTTTTTTTAAAAACACTAAAACCCCTGCCCTTACAAAGTGCCCTGGCAGCGTCTGTGGTGGCTGGGAGAAGCCAGCCCTGCCTTCAGCGGGGGTGCAGAGCAGGAAGCTGGTTAACAGGTACCTTCGGTGACATGGTGTGGGGAAGTGGACAGTGGCAGGGCACGAGCAGGGAGGGTCTGAGGAGAAGCTACAGGTAGGGAGGCACGTGCCAACACGGGCAGGTATGGGGCAGGAGGGATTTCAACAGGGCAGGGCTGGCACACACAGGGCGTGTGTGGCTTGGTGGGGTTGCCTGAAGGAGGGCGGCACTCAGGGTTTGAAGGCGCAGGGGAGAGCAGAAGTGGGTGCCTACCAGGGCCTTTCCTCTGCCTGGCCCCAGGGAGACAGTCCGCCTGCCTTGCACCTCCTGAGGCCATGGCGGCCCAGAGGCGGGAAGAGGAGGAGTGGGTCTCTGGTGTGCTGGGGCTGTGGCCAGGCAGCGGGTGTGCAGGCCACTCTCTCTGGCCCTGGCTGAGCTCTCCCTCCGCCATGTTTCCTCTCTCCGCCCCAAGTCGAGCTTCGACCCCCACCACCGCTCCCAGCCCAGCTACGAGCGCCCCTCATTCCTCCCTCCCGGACCTGGACTTATGCTCCGGCAGAAGTCGATCGGTAGGTCCCGGCGGCGGTGGTAGGGCGGGAGTAGGGGGTCAGAGGGAGGCCACGGGCCTTGCATGCGGAACTTGTGCATCTGGGTGGCTGGGCAGCTGAGCCTGGCTGCTCTCTGTCCCGGCTGTGTGTGTCTCCGTGTCCCTGGGGCCTCAGGCCAAGTGGGAAACATTGGACGGAGTTTGTTGCGTCCTTGAACATGGGAGCCCTCCGGCCAGAAAACTTTGGCATCACCTGCATGTGAAGGGAACGTCCGGGAAGCGAGGGAAGGGTCCCGCGGGAGCCCCCAGGGGGTTTCTGAGTCCGGCACAGCACCTGCCGCGCCTTGCCCATGCAGCCCAGACACTCTCGGGCTGCGCGCATTCTTGTGCGTTGCCCGCAGGCAGGTGCATGTGTGCGTGCGTGCGTGCGGACGAGGGTGAAGGGCACCCAGAAGCGGGCCAGGTCTGCAGACTGAGCTCAGGCGGCTCAGACGGAGCTGCGGGACCCACAGCTCCCCGCTTTGCGCCCCCTGTACCCCATGCCGCCGCACCCCGCCTCTGGGAGAGCCACCTGCCTTTACCCCCTCTGGTCCCGGGCTCCCTCTTGGAATCGCGAGGCGCAGGTGTGACGCGCGGAGGGCGGCTCTTAACGCATTTCACACCTGCCGGGGAGAGAGACAGATAAACCCGCGCCTCGGTGCGGTGGCAAGAAGGCGCCCCCTCGTGGTCCTGCGTCGGGGGATGGCCCTGGCCGTGCTGGATTCCTTAAAAGTCCCTGGGTGGCACGTCCCGTCACTCTGTCACTTTATCAACCAGGCGGTTGTGCGGCAGAGGCGAGAAGGGCGGGGGGTTGGCGTGGGTGACGCGCCCTCCCTGCCTTCGCCTCCCCACTGCGCGCTCTCTCCATCCCGTGTCTCCCCCGCAACCCACCACCCGCAGGGGCTGCAGAAGACGACAGACCCTACCTGGCGCCCCCAGCCATGAAGTTCAGCCGCAGCCTGTCCGTGCCCGGTTCCGAGGACATTCCCCCGCCGCCCACCACGTCGCCCCCAGAGCCCCCCTACAGCACCCCGCCCGCACCCTCCTCCTCGGGCCGCCTTACGCCCTCTCCGCGGGGAGGCCCCTTCAACCCCAGCTCGGGGCACACACCCCTGCCCGCCTCCTCCCCGGCGTCCTTCGACGGACCCTCCCCTCCGGATGTGCGCGGTGCCGTCGGGGGCCGAGACAAGAGCCTGTACCACGCGGGGCCCCTGCCGCCGGCACACCATCACCCGCCGCACCACCACCACCACCACGCGCCGCCCCCGCCCCCGCACCACCACCACGCGCACCCCCCGCACCCGCCGGAGATGGAGACGGGAGGCGCCCCCGACGACCCTCCGCCCCGCCTGGCCCTAGGGCCGCAGCCCAGCCTGCGCGGCTGGCGGGGCGGCGGGCCCAGCCCGAGCCCGGGGGCGCCGTCGCCTTCGCATCACGGCGGCGGTGGCGCGGGGGTCGGCGGCGGCGGTGGCGGCGGCTCCCCTCAGGCGCCGGCCCTGCGCTACTTCCAGCTGCCCCCGCGGGCCGCCAGCGCCGCCATGTACGTGCCGGCGCGCTCGGGCCGCGGCCGCAAGGGCCCGCTGGTGAAGCAGACCAAAGTGGAGGGCGAGCCCCAGAAGGGCGGCCTCCCGGGGGCCAGCGCGCCGCCCTCCGCGCCCGCGTCCCCGCAGCCGACGCCCTCGGCCGGGGCCGCGCCGTCCGAGAAGAATTCCATTCCCATCCCCACCATCATCATCAAGGCGCCGTCCACCAGCAGCAGCGGCCGCAGCAGCCAGGGCAGCAGCACCGAGGCCGAGCCCCCCACGCAGCCCGAGGTGGCGGGCGGTGGCGGCGGTGGAGGAGGAGGTGGAGGAGGTGGCGGTTCCACCCCGAGCCCCGCGCCCGTCCTGTCTCCCGCGCCGCCGTCGCCGTCGCCCGTGCCCACGCCCGCCTCGCCCAGCGGCCCGGCCACCTTGGACTTCACCAGCCAGTTCGGCGCGGCCCTGGTGGGCGCGGCGCGCAGGGAAGGCGGCTGGCAGAACGAGGCGCGCCGGCGCTCCACGCTCTTCCTCTCCACCGACGCAGGCGACGACGAGGGCGGCGGCGACGGGATGGGCGCGGGCGCGCCCCCCGGGCCCCGCTTGCGCCACTCCAAGTCCATCGACGAAGGCATGTTCTCGGCCGAGCCCTACCTTCGGCTGGAGTCGGCGGGCGCGGGTGGCGGCGCGGGCTACACGGGCTACGGGGCCGCGGGCCGGGCCTACGCGGGCAGCGCCGGCGGCGGCAGCAGCGCCTTCACCAGCTTCCTGCCGCCGCGGCCCCTGGTGCACCCACTCACGGGGAAGGCCCTGGACCCGGCCTCGCCGCTCGGGCTGGCCCTGGCCGCGCGCGAGCGGGCGCTGAAGGAGTCCTCGGATGGCGGCGGCGCCCCGCAGCCCCCCGCCAGGCCCCCGTCGCCCCGCTACGACGCCCCGCCGCCCACGCCGCACCACCACTCGCCCCACGCCCACCACGAGCCCGTGCTGCGCCTCTGGGGCGCCTCGCCAGCCGACCCTGCCCGCCGGGAGCTGGGCTACCTGGCAGGGCTGGGCGGCGTGGAGAAGGCGCTCCCGGCCAGCCCGCCCGCCGCGCGCCGCTCGTTGCTGCACCGCCTGCCGCCCACCGGGTCCGGGGTCGGGCCCCTCCTGCTGCAGCTGGGGCCCGAGCCGCCCACCCCGCACCCCGCAGTGAGCAAGGCCTGGCGGTCCGGGGCCCCCGAAGAGCCGGAGCGGCTGCCCCTCCACGTGCGCTTCCTGGAGAATTGTCAGCCGCGCGCCCCGACGGCGAGCGGCAGGGGGCCGCCGGCCACCGAGGACGGGCCCGGGGCGCCCCCGCCGCCTCCCAGCCCCCGCCGGTCGGTGCCCCCGTCGCCCACGTCGCCGCGGGGCGGCGAGGAGAACGGCCTGCCGCTGCTCGTCCTGCCGCCCCCCGCACCCTCCGTGGACGTGGAGGACGGCGAGTTCCTCTTCGTAGAGCCGCTGCCTCCGCCCCTGGAGTTCTCCAACAGCTTCGAGAAGCCCGAGTCGCCGCTCACGCCGGGGCCCCCGCTGCCGCTGCCCGAACCGCCGGCCCCTGCCTCGCCCCTGCCCCCCGCGCCGCCCCCGGCCGGGGCCGCTCCCGCCCCACCCGCCCTGGACTCCACCGCCTCGAGCCTGACGTCGTACGACAGCGAGGTGGCCACGCTGACCCAGGGGGCCCCCGCTGCCCCCGGGGAGCCGCCCCCGCCGGGCCCGCCCGTCCCCGCCGCTCCTGCCGCGCCCGCCCCGCAGCCCGGGCCGGACCCTCCGCCCGGCACGGACTCGGGCATTGAAGAAGTGGACAGCCGCAGCAGCAGCGACCACCCGCTGGAGACCATCAGTAGCGCGTCCACCCTCAGCAGCCTGTCCGCGGAAGGCGGCGGCGGCGGCAGCACGGGCGGCGGCGGGGGCACCAGCGTGGCCAGTGGGCCCGAGCTGTTGGACACCTACGTGGCGTACCTGGACGGCCAGGCCTTCGGGGGCGGCAGCACCCCCGGCCCGCCATACCCGCCCCAGCTCATGACTCCTTCCAAGCTAAGGGGCAGGGCACTGGGGGCCAGCGGAGGCCTGCGGCCCGGCCCCACGGGGGGCCTCCGCGACCCTGTCACCCCCACCAGCCCCACCGTGTCGGTGACAGGGGCTGGAACCGAGGGGCTGCTGGCCCTGACCGGCTGCTCGGGACCCTCGGCGGCGGGCGTGGTCGGGAGTCCAGTGGCCGTGGAGGCCGAAGTGCCTCCGGTGGCCTTGCCGGCGGCCTCCTCGCTGCCGCGGAAGCTGCTGCCTTGGGAGGAAGGCCCGGGCCCACCGCCCCCACCCCTGCCGGGGCCCCTGACCCAGCCTCAGGCCTCCGCCTTGGCCACCGTCAAAGCCAGCATCATCAGCGAACTCAGCTCCAAGCTGCAGCAGTTCGGGGGCGCCTCAGCGGCCGGCGGTGCTCTGCCCTGGTCCCGGGGAGGCGGCGGGGGAAGTGGGGACGGCCACCACACCGGAGCCAGCTACGTCCCCGAGAGGACCTCCTCGTTGCAGCGGCAGAGGTGAGGGGGCGCCGGGGCCACCCTCCCCACACCTGACCCGTTCGGCAGCAGAAGAGAGAGGAGGGCGCGCTGGCGTGCGTGCGTGCAAGCACAGGGTTCCCCAAGCTGCCTCTGATTCCCTTAGCCGCTTCTCCCCCCCCCCCCCGGGTCCCTAGGGCGCCCCACAGGCTGGCTAAGAACACAGAGCTGTTAGCAAAGGAGCACCAGAGCAAAGGTGGCTCAGTTAGACCCCATGGACTCCCAACAGGCTGCTTAGGGTCCTTGGGAAGTGAAAGACATGGATGAGGTCTAAGGAGGTCTTCATGGAAGGGGGTGTCTCTCACTCCAGGAGACCCCAGCACCCCGGAGATGGGAAAGTGAGGGGTCCCAGCTCTTTGTGGACCTTGAGGGGGGTAGTGGATGCTTGGGGATGTGGGGAGATGAGCAGGGAAGAGGTTTTTCCCATGAGCCCAGCATGCAGGTGGACCGCACCCTCATGGAGACTGTGGTTCTGGCTGGAACGCAGGCTGCTGGGGCCTGCTGTGGGGAGGGGTGTCTAGGCGTGGCTTGCCACCCACCCTGGAGTATTCTGGTGGGTGCTTTCCTGGGACTCTCCCCTGCTGTGTGTATAGGGGGGCAAGGAAGACCCCACAGTGCTGGAGAGCAGGAAGGGTCTGTGAGGAAAGACTGCAAACCGTCCTGGAAACAGCAGGCCGGGCTGCTGAGGGCCGTGCAGGGAGCCAGCCGGCGGGGTGGGCACGTGGGGCAGGGGGCATGGCACGGCCAGGCAGCTCAAGGGATGAGGGGAACCGTCTTCTCCCCTTGTTTCTTCTCTTTCATCTCCCTCTCTTCATCTCTCTCTCTCTCTCTGTGTCCCTTACCCCCCCTCCATCTCTCTCTGCCCCCTCCCCCAGACGCACACCCTCTCTCTGTTCCTCTCTCCCTGTCGCCCGCCCCGTCTCCCACACCGCTACGACTGGCCATGACCCCAAAGGCGGTGCAGCATAGTGGCCCAGAGCTCTGATCTGGGGGCCCTGTGACCCCAGGCTCTGCCACATCCTAGCTGTGTGTCCTTAGGCAAGTCACTTCAGCTCTCTGTGCTGATCAGGGCTGGCGTGGGGGAACGCAACGCAAAGCACTTTAGCACGATGCCTGGCACACGTGAGCGGCAGCGAGTGGTGGCGATGATGGTTCTTATCACTTAATGTCTCTTTTTCTCTCATCTCTCTCGACTGTCGCCCTGTCCCTGTCCACTCGCCTGCCTCATCTGCGGGGGCTCCATCTCCTCCCACACCGCTCTCCTCGGCTCTCCACCCGTACCCTCTGCCTCTCTGCCACTCTCCCTGTATCTTGACCGCCCACCTGTTTCTCACCCCTGCCGCCCTGCCCCGCCCCACCCTCTCCTCCTGCTGCCATCCCCACCCGCCCGTCCCCACCTCTCCCCACCTTATCACGTTCCAGACTCTCTGAAGACTCCCAGTCCTCACTCCTCTCCAAGCCAGTCAGCGGCCTCTTTCAGAACTGGTCCAAGCCACCTCTGCCAGCACTTCCCACCGGAACCGGGATCTCCCCTTCAGCCGCAGCGGCCACGGGGGCCACCTCCCCCTCGGCCTCCTCTTCCTCGGCGTCCACCCGCCACCTCCAGGGCGTGGAGTTTGAGATGCGGCCCCCGCTGCTCCGCCGGGCCCCGAGCCCCTCGCTGCTGCCCGCCTCGGAGCACAAGGTCAGCCCCGCGCCCAGGCCCTCGTCGCTGCCCATCCTCCCTTCCGGACCCCTCTACCCGGGGCTGTTCGACATCCGCGGCTCCCCCACGGGAGGCGCGGGAGGCTCTGCGGACCCCTTCGCCCCTGTCTTCGTGCCACCCCACCCCGGAATCTCCGGAGGGCTCGGAGGAGCATTGTCGGGGGCATCCCGCTCCCTTTCACCGACCCGCCTGCTGTCGCTGCCCCCCGACAAGCCGTTTGGCGCTAAACCTCTGGGGTTCTGGACCAAGTTTGATGTGGCTGACTGGCTTGAGTGGCTCGGCCTAGCTGAGCACCGAGCCCGGTTCCTGGACCATGAGATTGATGGCTCTCACCTGCCCGCCTTGACCAAGGAGGACTACGTGGACCTGGGTGTGACCAGGGTGGGCCACCGCATGAACATTGACCGGGCTCTCAAATTCTTCCTGGAGAGGTGATGGCTGGCCTGGGCGGACCAGCCCGTCCCACCGGACCGCAGCCTACTGGGCTCCTGATCTCTCAACGCTCCCGTCCTTCCCCCACTACTACTTTCCCTGGGCCAGGGACTCTGGAAACTGCGCCCTGCCCTGCCCTCGTCTCCTGAGGCCTGCGGTCACCAGGTGACCTCATCTAGGCCGGACACTCCCACCTTGCAGGAGGGGGCAGCTGACACCAGACTGTGTGTGTGTCTGGGAGCAGAGGGGAGTGGAGGAGGAGGATGGGTTCATGGTTTGGGGCGGGGAGAGAGCGGACAGACAGAGCCATAGAGGGTCAGCCCTGAGCCTGACTGGACGGGGACCGCCCCCCCCCAGGTCACAGGAGAAGGGGGTGCCCTCACATCCCACCACCTGCCGTCCCTCTAGCCGCCCTTCCCGCTCTCTCCTCCTGCCCCTGCGTGCTCCCTGCTGCCGGACGCACACAGCTGCCCGCTCCCTGCACGCTCGGCCTTGGCCCCTTCCCGCTGCCCACCTCCCCGGCTGTAGTTTTGCACACATTCGCTCTCTGGCTGGCTCGCACACGCCGCTTCGCTCACAGCGTGCGGAGCCCTAGTGTCCTCGACCGCGCACACACTGCAGTTCTTTCTCTCGCTCCAGGACCCCTGCTCCAACTCTCGCTGCCCTGCGCCTCCGCCACCCCCTCCACCGCGGGCCCTCCTTCCTCTGTCTCTTTCCATATACCCCTCCCCTCATCCCTGCTCTCTCTGGACCCATGCTGCAGACACACGTGGGACACACTGCCCATCCCCGTCTCCCTGCCCACCCCTCGCCGCCCCTGGCGCACCTGCTCGCTCCTGCGCTCTGCGGACCTGCGCTCACTTCCGCTTTCTCGCCTTGGAGCAAACCCCAACTTACCGCTCCCGTCCCTCCCTCCCTCCCACAGCGAGCCTATTGCATTGCACTGGCACTTTCGCCGCACCTCGGGCACACTTGCCTCCCAGAACCGTTTCTGAAAGGCCCGCCCCTCTTCCCGGGCCACCCCTCGCCTGCACCCCCTTGCACGCTGGCTCCTCAGTTCCGGGGCGATTTTCCTACGCCCTCTCATCACACCTTGGGGTCCCTCCCTGCGCTGGGCCGAGCCAGCCTTTCCCTGCCCCCCTTTCTGCACTCACCTGTTACACTCACTCCTCCTCTAGCACGCCTGCACCCCCTCGCTGTCCTTCCCGCAGTCCCCCACCCGCCGGGCCCTGGACCAGGGGCCCACCACCTCACCAGACTATTCCCCCTCTCTGGGACGCCCTCTCTCCCGCATGGCTGTCTCTCTCCCGCACGCTTCCCCTTCCCCTTATTTCCAGGGCTTGGGAACTTGAAGCCACCCCTCTCCTGCTGTGGGTCAAGGGGGCTCAGGTCCCCCATTCATGTTCAGCTGCCAAAGAAGGGAGCTCCCCCTCCTTTCCCCCGAACCCACTCCCCCTCAGCTGCCCCCTACCCCCGATGGGGGGGCGCTTAGTCCTTGAGGGGAGGGGACTGTCCCCTCCCCTCACCACGTCAGGGATCTGCGGGGAACCTAGTGGGAGGGTTGCGGGAGGGGGGAGGGGTGGCCAGGGGAGGAGCGGAGGTCGTGCTGAGCCCCTCCTCGCCCCCTCCCCCTTGTCGGAGCCCCCCTGTCCGCAGGGGGCCTGCGCGCGCCTGTCTATCAAGGGCTTGTTCATTCTGGATGGGTGCCGCGGGGCAGGGAAGGGGAGAAGGGGCAGGGAGGGGGGAGGAGAGGCTGGGTGGGAAGGGGGAGGGCCTGGAGGGGGGGCGGCGCGGGGTGGAGAGACAAAGCAAAAAGAGAAACGATAACAAAAGATGAAAATACGAAACAAAACCCTAGAACACACACACACACACTCACAAATCCAGAAAAAAAAAAAAAAACCTGAAATAAAAGCCCGAGAATTGTCTTCCAAGGGGGGGGTGGGAGGAAGAAGAGGATGAAGACATTTGGTTCTAGCCAAGTGAGGCTCTGCACGCTTGAAAAAGCCCTGAGGCCTGGGTCCTCCCTTCCGCGGACCTCAGCTTATCCGTCAAGGGAGTGGGGCCCAGGCGTCCATCTGCAGGGCGGACGACTGGGGAGGCGGGGTTACCACATGGGGGCTCGTCCCTACCCCCCATCACCTCCCTCCCCCTCCCACAACTCCCCACCAAGATTTTGCGGAGAGAAATGGCTTTTGTACCAGGTCATTCTTTATAATTAAACTCACAGTATCCACCCCCTCGAGCCGGCCCCGCCTCCTTCCTGGGGAGGCCACGCCCGCTCCCCTTAAGGGTTGGGGGGCAGGGGGAAGGTGTCTCTCCGGAGCCCAAGGGGCGGTGCGCAGGCGCAGCCTGGGGACCTCTTCTCTACCCCACCCCACCCGGTCCCGACCCAAACTTCAGTCTTCTGCGGTCGGTTCTGCCCCCAGAGCCTCGAGCATGCGCCGCCGCACCAGGGCGCGGCGCAGGTGCAGGCGGTAGTCGCCCAGCAGTAACTCGTCGTGGCGCACGAGCTGGTGCGCGAGCCCGCGGGGACTGAGCCCGGAGCGCAGCAGGCGCGACCGCGTCTGGAAGTCCGAGACCATGATGAGCCACCTGCAAGGGAGCGAGGCCGAGAGGAAAGGAGCGGGGCTTGGGGGCACTCCAAGGTGGTCACAGTCTAGCCTTTGATGGCCAAATCTGCGCCCATCCAGCCTGCCTCTCATGAGGTCAGCCAGTGTCCTGACCTTCGCCTGGCTCCTTGCAGGCTCTGGCCTCGTTCAGCCTCATTTTGTTCCCAAAATCACGCTCTGTCCAGTTTCCAGCCCAGCGGCTGTTCCAGGCCCCTCTCCCTTGCGCTTTGGGCGTCCCCCACCCCTGGTTCCCACCCGATCCCTTGAAGTTTGTGCCTCCCGTGCGTTCTGTCCACTCGGCCGCCTCGCAGCTGCTGCCTGTCCAGGCTCGGGACACACACACGCACACGCGATCTTGCTTTTCCCCGTCACTCCGAGTCCGCCTCCCCACCTAATTCCGCGTCCCCGCCTCCCCACTTAATTCCCGTCCTGCCTGGTCTCCCCTTGGCCGTGTTCAAGGCTGCCCCGCCCCTAGCACCGGCTCACCGGTCCCGGCGGCCAGCCGTTCCACAGATGACGTTCATGTTCTCGAAGCGGATGCTGCTCACGCGCCCACTCTCCATGGCCCCAGGTAACTCGGCCTCCAGCGCCTGCAGCACCTCCAGGTGAGTAAAATCCTCCTGAGGAATAGCAGGGGTCAGAGAGGTGGGTCGGCTCAGCGCCTTCACCCTGTAAGGTCCCCAGGTTGAACAGCGCTGTGGCAGTGGCACTTAGAATGGGTGAGAGGGGAAGTGGACGGTCCCTTACTACAGAGGCTGGTCAGCGGGGCGTGGGGGAGCACGGCGTGGGGAGCGCGGCGTGGGGAGTGCGGCGGCTCACCGAGGTCTCCATGCACAGGCAGAGGGGCTGCGCAGTAGGCGGCACTGGGAACTTGCGGATACAAGGCAGCTCTCGGTCCAGCGCCTTGTACTCGGCAATAACCTGCCGCAGGTACTGCTTCCTGGAGCGGGGAGCAAGTAGGGGCAGTGCCCTGTGTTGTGGGCATCTTTGCAGGGAGTTGAGGGCAGAGGCCATGGGACCAGGAGCTACTCACGAGGATTTGACGGGCCTGCCCAGACTCCGGGTCTGAATCTCTTCTGGGGTCTCCGGGTCCACAAGGAGGGCCCCTGGGGATGGAGAACGTGATCAGCCACGCTTCTTCCTGCCCCGTGCCCGGGAAGAGCCTGCCTGCCAGCCAGCTCTGCTGGACTCCTATCCTGCTCTGCCTGGAGGGGGCACCAGAGGCGGAAGCTCAGCTCAGCCTCCCTGCTTGACCACAGACAGATGGTCTCCTCCGTGGTGTGAATCTGGTCAGGTTGGGTCCAGTCCTCAGCCTCCCTCGCAGCTTTACAAGAAAAAAAAAAAAAGCACCCTACTGCATTTTATTTTTTCTCTTGTAAAAGATTTCTTTATTTTTATTGGAAAGCCAGATATACAGAGAAAAGGAGAGACAGACAGATCTCCAGTCTGCTGGTTCACCCTCCAAGTGACCTCAACGGCCAGAGCTGAGCCAATCCAAAGCCAGGAGCCAGGAGTTTCTTCCGAGTCTCCTACCCTGCGGGTGCAGGGTCCCAAGACTTTGGGCCGTCCTCAACTGCTTTCCCAGGCCACAAGCAGGGAGCTGGATGGGAAGCAGAGCAGCTGGGACATGAACCAGCATCCATAGGGGATGCTAGCTCATGCAAGGTGAGGATTTAGCCACTAAGCCATCAAGTCACACCCAGAGTCTATGAGAAGCTGCCACATGGACCCCACTTGTGTTCCTGAAGCCACACCAGCCTCCACCTCTCTGACACAGTCATCTTCTCACATCTGTCCATACCCAAGCAACTCTGGCACCAGCCTTTAAAAGGACTGTCCACTGCAGCCTCGTGGTGACCTTCCAAGGCAGCGTGACAAGGAGTGGGCATCTGCTTGGGGACACACACAGTCAGAGAGACCGGCTTGATTTCCTGAGCCCCGCTTCCAGTCCAGCTTCCTGGGAGACAGAACTGACAGGTCCCGCACGTGGGTCCCTGTCACCCACATGGGAGTCCTGGATTGAGTTCTCAGTTCTTGGCTTTGGCCTGGAGCAGCCCTGATACTTGGAGGCATTTGGGGAGTAAACCAGTAGATGGAAGATTCTGTCTCATATAGTGGCAGTAAATAAATGTCCCATGCATACTTCCTTCTGTGCAGAAACAGCTGCTGGAGTATTGCTGGTTAGAAAACCCCAACATGACTGCAGCCTTGGAACAGCCACTGTCATGCACCATGGGCACCCCCATGCCCATCATGCAGCTGAGCCCCACTTCCCATCATGCACCAGAGCCTCACTTCCCATCATGCACCTGAGCCTCACTTCCCATCATGCACCTGAGCCTCACTGCCCATCATGCACTGAGCCTCACTCCCCACCATGCACCACAGATGCATCCACGCCCATTATGCATCTGATCACAGGACAATTCTGTGATTTTTTTTTAGAAAGGGACACAATGTGGGTGTTATTGATGTCCTGCCACAACCACATCTCTTTTAAAAACTCAATTAAGTGCTCCCCCAGGCACCAACCCAAGCCTATAAAAGGACAACCTTGTGTCTTGCATATTAGAGCTCATTTGATCCTGAGGCTGCCCACACTTCTACATTAATACCTTCCCTTTGCCTTTCCCCTCACCTCGGTGTCCACCTTCTACTTTCACGCCTGGACCAGGGCTAGCCAGAGGTCTCCTGTCCCCACGAGGGAATTGGTGAGCCAGCCAGGAGGCAGTCGGGGCACCTTGTCGACCTTCGGCTTCTCCAGGTTCCTGTCTCTGCTGTGCATTCTGTCTGTTGATTCCCACCTCCATGCAATGGGAGGTGCCAGCAGCGGCAAGGAGCCACGTGGAGCCAAGACTCTGTGGGAGGGACTTGCACTGCCACCTGTGACCCAGGTGCTCTGCGGGGAAGCGCCTGTCATGTGGCCGCATCCCAGCACAGCAGAGCACAGTGACATCCCCCTGGCTTGGAGAGTGTGCAGTGGGGCGTGCTGGTGTCCACCAGGCTCCCTGGCACCTGGAAGTTAGTTCCAGCTCTCCTTTATAATAGCCCTGGGGTCTGGGGTCTGTGTCCAGAGCATGGAACAGCAGTGGGCTTTTCTCTTCTTTATAACCTTCTCTTTTCCTGTCATTATTTTCAGTCACGGTCAAGCCTTGCATGTCCTGGTCCCATCATGCACCTGCAACTTAGTCCCCATCACTGCTACGATTTCAGGAAAAGATCTTGCCTCCTCCGAGTACTCAATAAAGCATCTCCCCAGGCACTGCCCCAGCCTACCAAAGCATGACCCCAATCTTGCAAACTGCAGCTTATTCTAACCCAAGCTTGCCCACACTCCACTCAGCAGGTGCACTTTCAAGTAAATCCTGCTTATTCACTCACCTCTCTCTGCCTCCTCCTCCTTAAATTATCTCACAAAAACTGGGGCCAAGTCCAGCTGGGGGTGTTCCCCGCAAGAGGCCCAGCGGGTACCCGAGGTCACACAGCTCACAATGACAAGATCAGGGTCGAATTCCACATCTGGATCCGAGACAGAAAGTAGAATCTCCCAGCAACTGCACCAGAAGAACAAGGTGCCCACGTAGGAACCAGTTCAAAGTAGCTGGGCCTGACCTGACCTCAGGGGGACTGGAACCCACATTATGTCCTCCACACAGTGCATTAACATAATGACTCCCCCTCCCATGGCAGGGCACTTTAGCGTTGCCATGCCAACCTACAGCCGTGAGCATGTAGGGGAAAAAAAAAGACATAGATCGCTCACTCCCAGGAAACCCACCCCTTTCACATAAATACGGTGAATTTTCACCCCATTAGGGAGATAGATCTGATCCTGTGCTCCTCGCCCCATTCCCCCAAAAGCTTCCCAGGGCTTCTCCTTGTCCTCAGGGCAAGCCAAGTCCAAAGTGCTCCCCACCCGCTAGAGCCCATATGGTCAGACACCCCATCCCCAGCTCCTGTGTCCCTGGGCCATGGATCATCTGTGCGGCAACGGCAGCGTCCCGCCCCCCAGGACAGCAGGCTGGATCATTTCATCCACAGCAGGCTGTGTGCATGGATGTGTGGGACCCCCAGGCTGACCCGCAGCCCACACAAAGAATGGTTACACAGACATCCATCGAGACCAGCCGACGGGTCCACCCAGCCCCATGCCACCTTTCTGGAGCTATGTGGAAGCTGAGTTTCTTGGGACCTATGTGAGAGGGCAACCCCTCAGTCCGGGTTGCAGACAATGTGGAGAGATGTCTTTACAATCGCGGAGAGGGACCTGAGGGGCCGGTGCGAAGGCTCAACTAGCTAATCCTGCAAGCACCAACATCTTATATGGCCGCTGGTTCAGGTCCCACCTGTTCCATTTCCCATCCAATTCCTTGCTTATGGCCTGGGAAAGCAGCAGAGGATGGTCCAAGTCGTTGGGACTCTGCACCTGCATGGGAGATCCATAAGAAGTTCCTGGCCCCTGGCTTCAGATCTGCTCCAAAGCTGGCAGCTGGGAGTGAACCAGAAGATGGAAGACCTTTCGCTCTGTTTCTCTCTCTCTCCATATATATATATATATATATATATACACAATCTGAATGAAGACAGAGAAGCCACATCAGTCCAGCCATCAGGGAATCTCTGTGACTCATGTGGCTCAGATGAACCTCCCAGAGCCCTGGCAGCCCCAATGAGAGGCCTTCCTCCAGTCTGTGAAGAGGGTGGAGTCATGGAGCTGTCTCATTCCGTTGGGACCACGCCCCACTTTAAACCAGAGCCTCCCAAGCGCTACAAAATCACCCATGTGGGTGTGCACATGGCCTGGCAGTTAAGGAGCTGGCTACAATACAGCTCCTGGCCGCGGTTCTTGGCCACAGCTCCCTGCTGAGGCATGTCCTGGGAGGCACCAATGATGGTTCTAGTGATTGGGCCCTGTCACCCACACGGGAGACCCAGATGGAGCTCTAGGCTCCAGCCTGGCTCATCCCTAGCCACTGTAGTCATCCGGGAGCCAATCAGATGCGGGTGGAAGATCTCCCTGTCTCTCCTCAGGCTCTGACACTCTGCCTTTCAAACAAAAAATACAGAAGAAAAGAGAGGAAGAGCGGGAGGAAGCTTGTTAGGGCCTCTAGCTGAGTGTCGTATTACGTAGGGTCTAAGGTAGGTTTAGGCTTAAGTTGTTTTATACTTTGTTTTGCTAAAATAATAACAACAACAACCATCACCATCTTCCATTCACCATCTTCTATTTGTTGTGCAGCCCGAGCTGAGGATCTGACTAAAATCATAGTGCAAATCCGTTAAGGGGTTGAAATGGGAGACCAGGAAGTGAGACTGTGGGACCCTGCTGGGGCTCCAAGGAGCCAGGCAGAGGGCAGGAAGGTGGGGCTAACGGAAGGTAGGAGAGATTGTTTGGCAGTCTCTCCTGCAGGTTGGCAATGGGTCGTTGGATTCAGAAACACGGGGGAGTCAGGGAGCAGCTTGTGGGAGGTCAGTGAGGCCATCTGGCTTCCACGGAGTTAAGACTCAAGCCCCATGGGAAATGTAGTTCTGGGCTCAGAGTATTGGCCGGGGAAAACTAAAGGTGCTCATGGGAAATGTAGTTCTGACTTAAGAGTATTGGCCAAGTCCCTGCAGAGATTCATGGGAAACATAGTTTGAAGCCCAATGAAGGGTCACCTCCGGATGTCTCTGTCCAGACAGGAACCTGGTCAACGGGGCATGGAGTGGCTGGTACTTGGCGTGGGAGGGACTGGCTCAAGGCCACGCTGAGGGCCAGGATGGCTGGATGAAGGCGCTCCCCACCCACTCACCCAGGCTCAATACCTGCCTCCCTGTGCAAGCCGGTGCCCTGGGTGGAGGAGTCCAGAGTCTCCACCTCTTGGTGCATCCTGGAGAGGCGGGTGGGGTACGTCTCAGGAGGGTGGCCGGAGAGGCTGTGGCTGAGGCCCCCGCCCCTGCTCCGTCTCCCCGCTGTGGCCTCCTTCTCTTTGAAGCCTGGGGCAGGAAACTCAGGGCTGGAAGGCTGCGGCCACGTGGCCATGCGGGTGCCCCTGACCTCAGGGAACCCCAACCCACCCCAGGTGCTGCCCTCCCATTGCCCGATTTCCCTGCTGCCTGGTGACACCACCTGCCTCCTGGAGCCCCTGTCCCCGGCCCTCTCTCCCCACTGCTCCTCCCCCCTCGCTGCCTCCCTCTCTCCCCACTGCTCCTCCCCTCTTCTGTCTGATTTCTCTGCCTTCTTCCTCCCAGCTTCTCTCCTTGCTAGCTCCATCTCACTCATCTCCCTCTCCATCAGTTCCCCCACTACCACCCCAGCCCCATACCCCGTTCCCTCTCATGGCCTTGTGCCTCGCCCTAACCAGCCAGGCCTCTCTCCCTCTCTGCAGCCCCTTCTTCCCATCCCTCCTCTCCTAGCCACCTCCCCTGCCCTCTGCCATCCCCTGCCTACTCCCACTTGCCCTCCACTCAGCCCTGTCTCACGCAGGCACTGGGAGTAGACCCAGGCTAGATTTAAACAGAAACTGGGCTCTGGGTGGGCAGGGACCCGGTTGCTGGGATACGACTGGGGTGGGGGAGGGGCTGGGGTTCCAAAGCAGGGGAACTCATCTTGGGCTCCAGGCAGAGCTGTGAGCAAGGGGGCTGGATGTGCCCCCAGCCTGTCCATCTGTCTTCCCGTCTTTCTGGGCCACTGTCAGCCCCATGCCTCTCCCTTTTCTCTGCTGTTTCTGCCCCACTAAGCTTCACTTCCCTGCCACTCCAGGATCTGTTCCCAGGGTGGGCAGGTTCAGGACCTGACATGTCCGTAGCCCAGGCTGAAGCTGCTGGAGGCCACCAGGTCACCATCCAGGCACTGGGTGCTTTGCACACACTTCCTGATGAACGTAGAGCTGCAGGGCCCAGTGCAGTGGCCTAGTGGCTAAAGTCCTTGCCTTGAACATGCCAGAATCCCATATGGGCACCGTTTCTGATCCCGGCAGCCCCACTTCCCATCCAGCTCCCTGCTTGTGGCCTGGGAAAGCAGTCGAGGATGGCCCAAAGCCTTGGGACCCTGCACCCGCATGGGAGACCTGGAAGAATTTCCTGGCTCCTGGCTTCAGATTGGCACCGCACCGGCCATTGCAGCCACCTGGGGAGTGAATCATTGGACAGAAGATCTTCCTCGCTGTCTCTCCTCTCTGTATATCTGACTTTACAGTTAAAATAAATAAACAAATAAATAAATAAGGTGGTGAACATAGAGCTGCAGCACCTAGATCCTTGGAAAGTCCCACTCAGTTTCTCTGGGTCCTGCCTCTCTCTTGGAACTCTCGCCTCTCCCTCTTTCTCCAAGTAGCCCCTCTTTGTTTCTAGCGTCGACTCTTTCTCTGTGGTTGCCACGGTCATAGGCCGCCCATCTGTCTCGCCACCTCTCCCCGCTTTGCATTTCTTTCTCTCTGCTCTTCTCCCAGAGTTCCTGGCAGCCGCTCAGGTCTCTCCTGCCTGCCTACCACCAGCCTCCTGGGAGCAAGGTAGGCCCTTCAGCACCTTGGACAGTGGTCTAGGCCCTGAGCAAGCATCCAAGATTGACCTGATCTACTCTTTCAAATGGATCGCTCCCACCCATCCCACCCAGGGCCTGTGCCACCTTGTGTGTTGTTAAAGATTTATTGGAAAGGTAGAATGACAGAGAGAGAAAGAGAGAATATCTTCCATCTGTTGAGTCACTTCCCAACTTCCCAAGGTGGCCACAATGGCCAGGGCTCGACCAGGCTAAAGCCAGGACCACCATCTGGGTCTCCCGTGTGCGTGGCAGGTGCCCCAGTGTCTGGGCCATCTGCTGCTGCTCCTGAGTGTGCCACTCGAAGCTGGATGGGAAGCCCGCAGTAGTCATGCTTTGCTCTGTGGTTCCCTAGAGGCCACGTAGCCTGCTGCACCCCACTGCCAGCCCTCACTGCTGTGCCTTCTTATTTCATAGTTTATTTAAAAGATGAGAAAGGAGGCATATGGGCATGACCAGGGGTGGAGTGGATCGGGAGAGGGAAATGTTTCTGCCTTCTATTCCATGTCTGCAAGAAGAGAGAGAGTGCTGCTAGATCCGAATCTAATTTCCAAATCCTGACTTCAACCCTAGCTATCGTGGGCATTGTAGAGCGAACTGGTGGGTGGGAATGCTCTTTCTCTGCCTCCTGAGCAAATAAAAAGATAAATTAGGGCTTGGCACTATGGCTCAAATGGCTAAATCCTCTCCTTGCAAGCACCGGGATCCCATGGGGGGGCCTGCTCAAGTTCCTACTGCTCCACTTTCATTCAGCTCCTTATGCAGCTGAAAGAGCAGTGGGAGCTGCCCCAGCCAGGCACTAGGGGCTCTGCCACTCACCTAGGAGATCTGAAATGAGTCCTAGGCTCCTGGTCTCCGCTGTGGCCATTTGAGAATTGAACCAGTAGATGGAGGACCTCCCCGCTTCTCTGTCCTTCTGTCTCTATAGTTCTGTCTTTCAAATAAACAAGAAATCAGGTTCTACAAACCCCCAACACCAGCCCGGGGCAGTGGGAGTGTCAACAGGAAACGCTCCCCGGGTTAGCAAGAGGGACTTCCTCCATAGCTCGTGTGTGGCCTGCGTCCACCTCTGTGTGTATCCACTGCTGTCTTATTCACGCTTCTGCCTCCTTCCCAAGGCCTGGCCTCATCTTTCTGTGTGTCTGAATCTGAGCTACTGTGTCACGCATCTCTGTACTTCTTTATATTCAATTATTCATTCATCAGAGAAGCAGAAATAACACAGAGAGCCTGCGTCCACGGGTGTATTCCATCCCAGCCCTCCACCCCCTTCCCAATAGCCTGATTAGGTCTGGGTCGAACGAAGCCAGGAGACAGGAACACAACCCAAGACTCCACCCACTTGGGCCAACCCTACTGCTTCCCAGCATATGTGGTAGCAGGAAGCTGGGGTCAGGAAGCGGCAGTGGATTGGTCACCCTGAGGTCAAGCACCAGTGTTGTGACTGGTTGGCCTGGAGCCTGCCTTGTCACTGCCTGTGTGTGCCTGTCGCTCCTTGTAGCTCCATGCTGTTCTGTGAGCTTCTGTCCATCTCTCCCTTGGCCTCTGACTCCATCCCTCTATATCCCCATCTCTCTATACTCTGTCTCTGTCTCTCTCCCCCTGGTCTCGCCTGTCTCTTTGCTGCACTGCACCCCCATCTTCCTTGGCCGTTCACTCCTTCTCTCTGGCCATCCCAGTCTCACTCCTTGGCCTCGCGCCCATCTTGGGACACACATCCCTGAGTCAGCATTTTTCCTGCAGTTCTGCTGCAGTGGCGATAGGGTGGGGGGAGTATTGTATGTGTGCTCACAGCCCTGGTTGAGGGGTTTGCCTTCCGCCTCCCAGCTAAGCCCAGCTCTTGCCAGGGTGAGCACCAGAAGGGGCACATATCTATGTTTACAGGCAAGTGTACATGTTTCTGGGTGAGTAGGCCTTGACTTGCAGGTGCGTTTGTGTGTGAAGCCATGGATGTTGGTCCAAACTCATTAATTCACTCTCATTCATCCATTCTTTTATCTGTCCTTCCGCTTCCCATCATCCATCCACCCACCCACTCACCCATCCACCTGTACATCCTCTGTCATCCTCTCCATACACCCACCCAGCCATCCACTCACCCATCCACACATCCACCCATCTACTCACACCCATCCATCCACACATCCACTTATCCATACATCCACCCACCTATTCACACCCTTCTATTCATCTGTCCATCCATCCATCACACATCCTTGTATCACCCCACCCATCCATCTATCCATCAATCACCCATCTCCCCATTTATTAATACCTGTCACATCCAAGGCACTGTGTTAGGCAGCAAGGACACAACACAAGGACGCCTTCGTGGAGCCTGTGTGCCCAGCAGTCCTCAGGCATCCTCCTGCCCTGGGACCCCCGCTACCTACTCCTCCCCCGAGCCTTCCTCTCCCCCGCCACTCATGGCCACTCAGCCTTCTGAGCCCAAGCAGACGCCATTGGCCAGCACTGTCTCAACCCCCCAGCACCCTGGACTTTCCTTCAGGACACTCATCCCAGGGGGTTCATTGCTCCTCTGCCTCCCATGCTGCACTGTGCCGGAAGTCTTGTCTGTGTTGTTCCCAGTGGAACCCTGGTGTTTAGAAGCATGCCTGGTGCACAGCGGGCACTCAGAAAGTAGCCAGCACCAACACAACGGGAACACGACCAAGGGGGAGGGCTCCCTCTCCCGCTCCCCTGCCCTGTGCCCTCCCAGTGGTGGTGAGGACATCTCCAACGCAAGCTACAGAGCAAAGGAAGGCGACACTGTAGCACGCCATACTTCCACCTGCGGCACCAGCTTCCCATATGGGCACCAGTTTGTGTCCTGGCTGCTCCACTTCCTGTGCAGCTCTGTTTATGGCCTGGGAAAGCAATGGAGGATGGTTCAAGTCCTTGGACCTCTGTACCCACAGGAGAGACCCGGAAGAAGTTCCTGGCTTCTGGCTCTGGTTGGGAGTGAACCAGTGGATGGAAGATCTCTCTGTAATTGTGCCTTTCAAATAATGACATACCTACATGAATAATTCTTTTAGAAGTTGTGTTTTATTTATAGATGATATTGATTTCAGAGCTGGTGCTTGGGGAGCAGTGCTGGGAGAAGGCAGAGGGGTCCCTGCCAAGCCCACTCAGGGGACTGAACGAACCAATGCCTCGTACTTCTCTGAGAAACAGGAGAAGCATGTCCATACTCATCTCCAAAGGCCCAAGTGGAGATGGAATGAGAAACTACACGGGGAGGACTGCGTCCAGGGCCACTTCTCAGCCACCGTCAGGGGCAGTGTGAGCTATTAATATCCGGCGAACCACCACTTTGCTACTCTGGAGAGGCGCTCGGCCAAGGCTTTGTTTATACAGACTATTTTTTTTTTTTCCAAACTTCAAATCCCTTTAGGAATTAAAGTTTATCAACTGCGTTTTGGCTGTTGCCGAAGCTGGGGCTCAGAACAAGGGTGACCCAGGCAGGGTTCGGATCCAGGTTCCTGCAGATGCCTGCGCAGCCCAGCCTGGGCCTGCCGCTCCAGCGCTCAGAGCGTCCCAGGTCGGCGCACCTTGAGTTCTGGGGGCTTGGATCGCCCCCCCCCCACATCTGGGACAAGCAGCAAACAGGTCGAGACCCCCACGTCTCCGGATCCTCTCCCTCCCCGCCCCCGGAGGAGGAGGAGGCGCACCGGGTCCCAGGGACTCCCCTCCTTCCAGGCTGGGGAGGGAGGAAGGGGTGCAGGGGGAGGAGCCGAGGGGAGGAGCCGGGTGGCACCGCGGCGGGCGCGCGGGGCTGCGGTGGCAGCGGCGGCGGCGGCGGCGGCTCGGGGTGAGTCCGCTCCTCCCCTCCCCCTGCCAGGCCGACCCCGGGTGCAGGGGTGCGGGCGGCCCCGGAGCGCGGGCGCTGAGCTGGCTGCTGCAGAGGCGCGTGGCTCGCGGGGAGCGGGGAGCCGGCGCGCTGCGGCACTCTCGGGGGAGGGGCACGTGGCCCTGGAAGTGGCGACCGAGGTGGGGGTGGGTTCCCGAAACACCTGGGTGTACTCCGCCCCTCGCCCACCCTTCCCCAGGGCATGTGGCACGTTTATCCAATCCATGGCCCCTAAGGACGCAGCATTGCGGCCATTTGAGGTCCCTCACCGTCCCCCTCTTCCTGCAGCGTCTTGGGACCCCGGCATCTTATCCGCCCCCCACACACACACTTAAAAAAAAAAAAAAAAAAGAAAGAAACCCGTCCTCTCTGCAGCCCGAATAGGCATTAAAGACTCCAATTCCCATCAGCCCTTGCAGCATCGGGTCTATGAAACCGCAGAAGTGCGAGCGCGAGGCCTGCTGGGAGTTGTAGTCTCTAAGCTTTAACAGGCGCTGGTGGGGGACCGCAGGTGGGAGTGGGGCTGCTGGACGCCCCCGGGGGTCGCTCGAGGTCGGACCGCTGGCAGCGTGGGGCACGATGTGATGAGGCTTGAGCCGAGCTGTTCTGTCAGCGTCGGCCCTCAGCTCAGACCCCCTTTCACCTTCCGGCGCGTGGGGACGGGTCTGCAGCCCCTTGTCCGCCCTGCAAACCCCCATGGGCTGCCGCCAGCCGCCGCCTCAACTGCTTCCAAGGACCCGGCAGGGATAAGCGCAGGTGAGTTGGAGCATGCCAGGCTCGGGGTCCTGGCCTGCCGCACCAGGGCGACACCTGTCCATCTGTCAGCCCTGATCCGTCTGTGCCAAATGTACCCTGTGTCCCCGGCCAACCCAGCTGCTGTGTCTGCCCCAGCCCACGTGTCAGTAGTACCCCTTTTCTCACCTGGTCCCTCTCACTGATGCCTCCGGGAACCCTCCGCTTCCCAACTGACCCCTGTGCCCGGCTACCTTTGTGCCCGGCTTCTATATGTCCTCCATGTCTGCGCCTCACCCTCTCTGCTGCCCACAGCCCCGCTGGCGGCGGTCACAGCCCCCTGTCCTCCCCACGCCGGCTGCTTGCTCCTGGCCATCCCGAGTGGCAGTCCAGGGCTTCCCCTCCGCATGCCCACCCCGGCCTCCTGTCCGGGCCTCGGCTTGCCCTGCCCGTGGTTTGTGTCTCTCTATCTTCACATCCCCCCAGTGTGACTCTCATCCATCTGCACTGTCAGGACACTTGCCTGTCTGCCCTGTTTCCCCACTCGCGTGCGCCTCTGGATCTTGATGCTTTCACCATCAGCCCTGTTCCGACCTCCTTCTCCGGCCCCTGTGAGCTTATCCCACGCTAAGCTCCACTCCTGCTGCTCCCCACCCTGGCCCCACTGTCCAGAGCTCCTCAGTGGCCCCTTGGGACAGGGCAGCCAGAGGGTCTGGTCCGTCATGGTATACCTGTGAGTCTGCCTGCTTGCCTTCTGACTCCCTTGGGATCAGGTCGCTAGGGAGTCACAGGACCCTGCTCCCTGCCGGCTCTGCACCGGTGCCTGGCATGTTGCTGGTCCCCAATGAGTGTTTGTTGAATGACTCAGTGAGCAAAAGAGTGGTGAGGATCCATCACCATGTCTGTCCCTCACTAAACTCAGCGTCACCCTAATCCCAGTGCCCTTGTCTGCCTGCCCTGTTCTCTGCCCAGCCTCCTCGCCTCTGTCTTCGTGTCCATTCTTGCCCACCGCCTTCTCCCTGGCCAACCCTCCCCAGCGTGTGTCCCCCACCCGCCTCGCCATCTTCCCCTATCCCTGTGGTCTGGCCTGCACGCTCTCTTCTGCCCTCCACTCCCTTCCGCCCCATCCTGCTCCCCACATCGCCCTCCCCAGCTCAGGATCCTGGGGCCGCCATGTCAGGAGACTACGAAGATGACCTCTGCCGGCGGGCGCTCATTCTGGTCTCGGACCTGTGCACCCGGGTCCGGGACGCTGACACCAATGACAGGTGCCAGGAGTTTGAGGAACTTCGGATCCGAGGCTATCCCCGGGGCCCGGATGCAGGTGAGCAGCGCCCTCCTCCATCCCCGACACCTTGTCTCAGCCCTTGGCCACGCAGTCCCTCTGGGCACGCAGTCCCCCTGGCCATGCAGTCCCTCTGGGCACGCAGTCCCCCTGGGAGTCTCATCTCCGCCCTGCTGAGCCAGGCTCAAGCCTGCAGCCTCTCCCAGGTCTCCCACATGGGTGCAGAGGCCCAAGCATTTGAGCCCTTTGCATGTCCCTAACGACACTCAGCAACCCTCTGAGGCTCAGGAGCGTCACGCGGCTCACCCAAGGTGCCATCCTGCAGAATAAGGGCAGTTGTGCGTACACGCTGACCACCGGAACAGGGTGCTCCTATCAGGCATGTAGGGAGGCAGGGCGACACACACCATTCATGGGGAAGCCCTTGCACGCTGCAGGTCACTGGTCTGCAGCCTGGGGGTTGGATCCTGGTAAGACCCCTGGAGCTGGAGTGCCTGAGGGTCCCCTACCCACCTTGAAGTTCCACAACTTGCTAGAAAGATTCACAGAGCTCAGGGCTGGAGGAAACACCAGGTTCTGCTGCCCGTGCCTGGCTGAGGTCTTTTGGGGTCTGTCTCCTTGATAAAAACGGGTAAGGGGTCCTTAGGGTCCACATTTCCGCGAGGGTTAACCTCGTGCACTTTCTGTGGCTTCACTGAGTGGCGCCAGGCCGGAAGGACCCCTTTTCCCTTCCCCCCCTGCGACCCTTGACCTCAGTCATTCCACTCCACTTTCCCTGCTGGCGGCAGCTGCCTGCTCCCCACGCTGGACCCACTGTGTCCCTGGACCAAGGCTTGCCCTCTGTTTGCAATACAAAGTAACATTACCTTGAAGACCACTTCTGGAAAGCCCGCCTCCTGGTACTGGTTACTGAGTGCGCTGAACAGTCATGCTTGCTGTCACATTTCCACACTCTGCTGGCTTCCTGGACCCCTGGAAGAGGCAGGACTGGCTTTTCCTACTTGGCCAATAGGGGGCCAGGCTCAGAAGGGTTACATTGCATCCCCAAGGTCACTCGGCCAGCTGTGGTTTGAACCATGACCTGCTGCGGGGTGCCGGACGGTGGTTACTTTTCCTCTATCATCTCTGAGCATTTTGGAGAGTGAGGAGAGGGCCTGGGTCCTACTTCAGGTGTGTGTCCCTTCCAGAGTCTGTGAGCCAGAGCTGGGCAGTTAGGCGACAGCTGAATTCCAACCCCAGGACTGTCACTTATGGCCCTTGAAAACTTGCACAAATCTCTCAGCCTGTCGGAAACCGTCATGCGGGACCCCCTACCTCCTGGGGTTGTGGGGCTTAGGACAGTGCGTGGGGAAGGTGGGCGTCTTCCACACTTCCCCCCAGTGGGCAGTGCCTTTTGACTCTACCCCTTGCCTTCTGGCCCCGCCTCTTGCCATCTGACTCCGCCCCCTTGCCATCTGACCTCACCCCTGTCCTCCTTTGCCAGACATCTCCGTGAGTCTGCTGTCTGTCATCGTGACGTTCTGCGGCATTGTCCTCCTGGGCGTCTCCCTCTTCGTGTCCTGGAAGCTGTGCTGGGTGCCCTGGCGCGACAAGGGAGGCTCAGCAGTGGGCGGCGGCCCCCTGCGCAAAGACCTCGGCCCTGGGCTGGCGGGCCTGGTGGGTGGTGGAGGCCACCACCTCGGGGCTGGCCTGGGTGGCCACCCACTGTTGGGGGGTCCACACCAGCATGCCCACACTGCCCACCACCCACCCTTTGCCGAGCTGCTGGAGCCAGGTGGCCTGGGGGGCACGGAGCCCCCCGAGCCCTCCTACTTGGACATGGACTCTTACCCAGAGGCTGCCGCAGCCGTGGTGGCTGCTGGGGTCAAACCGAGCCAGACGTCCCCTGAGCTGCCCTCTGAGGGTGGGGCAGGCTCTGGGGTGCTCCTGCTGCCCCCCAGCGGGGGGAGCTTGCCCAGTGCCCAGTCGCATCAGCAAGTCACAAGCCTGGCCCCTACCACCAGGTGAGAAAATGCTATGGGCTGTGACAGGGCTGGGACCCTCGCTCCCCTGGCTCTGGGGTGGGAGTCGGGAGAGGCCATGCTTGGCAGGTCTGAGACTGCGTAGCAGGAGCAGGGGCTTAGGTCTGGGTGCTGGGGTTTGGCAGGAAGCGGCAGCCAGGGCTGGGAAGCTGGGGTGAAGCAAGTGGAGGGGCTGGTGCTCAGAGCCAGGTCCCTGAGGCACGAGGCGACTGTCCAGGCCAGGTCCAGCAGTGCAGCCTGGAGTTCACTGTCCACAGCCCCTGGCTTTGCCCAAGTTCAATGAGCACCCACTGCACAGGTTCTTCAGAAAGTTCGTGGAAACGTAGAATGAAAATACAAGCTCATTTTGAGAAAAAAAGTTCGAAATCATGCATAGCTAATTTTTAAAAAACGGAATATATGCATTTTCCAGAAAGTTTTTGAAGACCCCTCGAGCTGGCTCGAGCCGGGTGTCGGACACAGGACTGCCAGGAGTGGTGGCTCACATTGGCTGGCTCAGATGCACCTGCAGTCACAAGGTTGCTGGGCAGCTCAGGGGCCTGAGGCTGAGAGCCCCGAGCCAGGTGGTAGAGGAGGAGCAAGCAGAGGGGCAGTTAGCCAGGCAGAGAGGCGAGCGCATGACCTGGCCTCCCAGGTGCAGGGGACAGGCTGGGCAGTGCATGGTCTCTGTGGCCTGAGAGCAGGTCACAGCAAAGGGCACCTGGACATGTGGCCGAGGGCCGGGGCCCACCCTGAGGGTGCTGGGAGCAGAGGACAAGGCCAGTGTCCGGAGGGCGAGACGGGTGCCCAGGCAGGAGCTGCAACTGGAGCAGGAGGGAGCGTGGCCACATGATCCCCTGTGTGGTGACTATACAGGTGTGGAAACGGGGTGTCAGAGGGAGGAGACAGACCCGGAGGGCTTGAGGGGCTCGCTCAAGGTCAGAGGTGAACATAGGAAGGGAATGGCGGGGAGGACACACAGGGAGCCGCTCACTCCAGCCCGCTCTCTCAAAGGTACCCAGCCCTGCCCCGGCCCCTCACCCAGCAGACCCTGACCACCCAACCGGACCCCAGCAGTGAGGAGCGGCCGCCTGCGCTCCCCTTACCCCTGCCGGGCGGCGAGGAAAAAGCCAAACTCATCGGCCAGATCAAGCCGGAGCTGTACCAGGGGACTGGCCCTGGGGGCCGGCGGGGCGGCAGCTCGGGGGACGCGGGGACGCCCTGTGGCCGCATCAGCTTCGCCCTGAGGTACCTCTACGGCTCCGACCAGCTCGTGGTGCGGATCCTGCAGGCCCTGGACCTCCCTGCCAAGGACTCTAATGGCTTCTCCGACCCCTATGTCAAGATCTACCTGCTGCCAGACCGCAAGAAAAAGTTCCAGACCAAGGTCTGGGCATGGGGCTTACACATCTGGGTGTGAGGGAGGAGGAGCTGGACCCCTGGGTGTGAGGCAGGAGGCTCTGGGCTGGACCCCTGGGTGTGAGGGAGGAGGGTCTGGGCTGGACCCCTGGGTGTGAAGGAGGAGGGGCTGGACCCCTGGGTGTGAGGGAGGAGGGTCTGGAGCCCTGGGTGTGAGGGAGGAGGGTCTGGGCTGGAGCCCTGGGTGTGAGGGAGGAGGGTCTGGCCCCCTGGGTGTGAGGGAGGCTCTGGGGCCATGTTTTTTTGTCTGTCACTCTCACCCAACCTGCCAGGTGCACAGGAAAACCCTGAACCCCGTCTTCAACGAGACATTCCAGTTTTCGGTGCCCCTGGCGGAGCTGGCACAGCGCAAGCTGCACTTCAGCGTCTACGACTTCGACCGCTTCTCGCGGCATGACCTCATCGGCCAGGTGGTGCTGGATAACCTCCTGGAGCTGGCCGAGCAGCCCCCCGACCGCCCGCTCTGGAGGGACATCATGGAGGGCAGCTCGGTCAGTGGCCCCGGCCTCCCACTAGATCCCTCTGCTTGGTGCAAACTTCTTAGCATCCTAACTTCTTGTCTGCACCTGGAGTCACGGAGGGTCAGGGCTCCTAGCTTCTGCTCGCACCATGAGCTCTGCCGTCTGACCCCTCCCACCTCCTGACCCCAAGCTGCTTCACACTGCATCCAGCATCCTGCCTTTGCAGTGTCCAGCCCCTCTCGGGCGCCTGGGTTTTCATGGTCAGACTCCTCCATGTTCCGGCCTGCTTCTCCAGAGCCTCCGCTGGACTCTTGTTTGGTCATTTGCAAAGCAGATTGACAAGATCTCCTTCCACGCACTGGCCACTCCCAGACGCCAGGCCACAGCCAGAGAGCCAGGAATTCAACTTAGATCTCCCTTGTGGGCGGCCAGGACGCAAGTACCTGCACCATCACCTGCTTCCACCTATTGGCAGCACCCTGGAATTGGAAGATAGGCCAGCTCAGCCTCCCAGGCCTTCCAGTGTGGGCTGTGCCCCAGGCCTACCCCCATACCTAAACCCCTGGCCTCAGGGGCTATTCACTCCTTCGAACCCCGCTCCTTTCAGGATTGGGATATGGGGATCCCAGGCAGCCCTCAGGAGCTGCAGGTGGCAGGGTACACGTGGAAGGGGTCTGGGAACCTTGGCAGAGGGCAGGGGCCAGGGAGAGGGTGCCTGAAGGCCCAGGAAGAACGGCAACAGAGGGGACAGGTGGCTGGGTGCAGGGTGGCTGGGGGCAGGGTGGCTGGGTGCAGGGCGGCCAGGGTGCAGGGTGGTCAGGATCCAGGGTGCAGGGCGGCCTGCCTGTGCTGCCCTCCTGGTCTCCCCTGGGCCCTGGTGAGCTTCCTGTCTCTCTCCGAGGCTGGCTCCCTGAGGGGCTCCTGCCGTAGTCTGGATTGCTCTCTCTCACTCATTCTCTCTCTCCCATCTCGAATGGGGAATCTCAGGCTGCTTTTTCTCTCTAGGCTCACCCACTCATTTTGGTCCCTGTGCTGCTCCTGCCCTGCCCCCAGCCCAGCCCGATGTCTATTCTCTGACCCCTCGCTTACCCAGGGGCTAGTCTCCCTCTCTGGGTCTCTGTCCCGCCTCTCTCTCTAGGTCTCTTTCTTCTCTTTGGGTCTCTGTCCCCTCCTTCCCCGGGTCTCTGTCCCCTCTTTCTGGGTCTCTGTCTCCCCCCTTTGGTCTCTGTCCCTTTCTCTCTCTGGGTCTCTGTCCCCCCCTTTGGTCTCTCTCTCTGGGTCTCTGTCTCCCCACCTTCTCTGGGTCTCTTTCCTCTCTCTGGGTCTCTGTCCCCCCCTTGGTCTCTCTCTCTGGGTCTCTGCCCCTCCCTTGGTCTCTCTCTCTCTGGGTCTTTGTCCCTCCCTTGGGGTCTCTGTCCCCCCAGTCTCTAACCCTCTCAGTTCGGTGCTCCTTTTGGCTCTGCACACCGCCCTCCTGTCCTCCAGGCTGCTGTTTCTCTTCGTGGCCTTTCCCTCCCCCACTCCCTCTCGCCTCTTCTTGTCTCCCCACAGAACAAACAGGCTTTGACGGGCAGGCAGCTGTGCCCGCAAGCCACCAGGCCTTGGCCCAGAGTCAGGTTAAGTGGATCAGAGGGAGCCCAGGAGCCTGCACGTAGGAGCAGAGCCAGTGGGGGAGGCTGAGGCAAGGTGTGACTGACCCCTGTTCCTGCAGGAAAAGGCAGATCTGGGGGAGCTCAACTTCTCACTCTGCTACCTCCCCACGGCCGGGCGCCTCACCGTGACCATCATCAAAGCCTCTAACCTCAAAGCGATGGACCTCACCGGCTTCTCAGGTGGGTGGCCAAGGGTGGGGCCAGGCAGCAGGGGCGGGCTGGACCCCTGCGTATGAGGGAGGAGAGGCTGGACCCCTGGGTGTGAGGCAGGAGGGGCCTGGACCCCTGGGTGTGAGGGAGGAGGGTCTGGGCTGGAGCCCTGGGTGTGAGGGAGGAGGGGCTGGGCCCCCTGGTGTGAGGGAGGAGGGTCTGGACCCCTGGGTGTGAGGGAGGAGGGGCTGGACCCCTGGGTGTGAGGGAGGAGGGGCTGGGCTGGACCTCTGGGTGTGAGGGAGGAGGGTCTGGGCTGGACCCCTGGGTGTGAGGGAGGGGGGTCTGGGCTGGACCTCTGGGTGTGAGGGAGGAGGGTCTGGGCTGGACCCCTGGGTGTGAGGGAGGAGGGTCTGGACTGGACCTCTGGTCTGAAGGAGGATTTGCTGTTGAGGCCTGTCACTTTCTGCCCTCAGACCCCTATGTGAAGGCCTCTCTGATCAGTGAGGGGCGGCGTCTGAAGAAGCGAAAAACTTCCATCAAGAAGAACACGCTGAACCCCACGTACAACGAGGCGCTGGTGTTCGACGTGGCTCCCGAGAGCGTGGAGAGCGTGGGGCTCAGCATTGCGGTGGTGGACTATGACTGGTGAGGGACCTGACCGGGCCTGGGGGCGGGGCCTGAGGGTGGGGCCTGGTGGACCGAGGGGTGGGGCCTGTGGTAGGGCCCGCCTCTCACCCGGCCCCTGCCACCAGCATTGGACACAACGAGGTGATTGGCGTGTGTCGCGTGGGCCCAGATGCTGCGGACCCGCATGGCCGTGAGCACTGGGCCGAGATGCTGGCCAACCCGCGGAAGCCTGTCGAGCACTGGCACCAGCTGGTGGAGGTGAGTGGCTCCCCGGAGGCCAGGCTGGACCCCTGGGTGTGAGGGAGGGTGCCAGGGTGGGCAGCTGGGCCACCAGCTGATTAGGAGCTCAGTAAGTTGGGTGGCACAGTATGGGATGGCAGGAGGAGCCAGGGTTGGGCCTCGTTGTGGCCCAGCACTTCCCCTCTCTACAATGGATGTACAAATAAAGTCAAAATAAAGAGTCAGAGACTCTGACAGCAGCTGGCACCCTGCCAGCCTGTTTCTGTGTGGGGTGGCCTGCGTGAGGAGCTCAGGAGAGCTGCGAGCCAACTGCAACCACAGACGTGGGGGCCTTTGCGATTCTGATCTGTATTTTTGAAATTATAAATCATAACTGGTCAAAAGACAAGGTGACGCATGGTCATCCTCTTTGAGGAAGACAGAAGTTGACTTGGAAAATGGAACCAAGGACTTTGCTTCCATTAAACCCAGAAGCAGGAGCAAGGCGGAATTCCCGATGATGGCTCTGCGTCCCGCGTGGCATGGCCTTCGTTTGCCGTCTGGTCCGTCACGGGCTTTCTGGCATCGATGTCGCTGCTTCCTCCATGTTGCAGTAACATACCCCCTCTCGGGATTGCCTTCAACTGTGACACGCCACCCCTCTCCCACTCCCGAGTGCAGATCTCGCATGGCTGGCACTGGCAGGCCCAAGCACTTCCCCAGCTGGGATCCAAAGCCAAGTGGCCGTGCCTGGGTGCAAAGCCTGCAGGCCGCTCTGCCTCCCACCATTCACCCTTCTCCTCAACAACTTAGTCATTCCAGAATTCTCCAGAAGCTTCTGCTGAGCCCCCGCCCAATGCTGAGTAGCACTGCAGGTACACAGAGGACCCTGGTTGAGGTCCGGCCCTGCTCCTGCTCTGGAGGGTCTGTCCCACTGTGCCTCAGTGAGGCTCAGGAGCTGGGTTGTAATGCCGGAGCCGCTGACAAGGGCATGGAGGTGATGGCGCAGGCAGAAAGGGCTGGTGACAATTAGTGCTTCTGCCCCATTGGTCCTCTCCCCACCAGTCCTGACCCCTGTGTGTACCCCCTTGCAGGAGAAGACTTTAAGCAGCTTCACCAAGGGCGGCAAAGGACTGTCAGAAAAAGAAAACTCAGAGTGAGGGGTAAGGAGACTACCAGAGAAGGAGGGGCTGGGCCAGACCCCTGGGTGTGAGGGAGGAGGGACTGGACCCCTGGGTGTGAGGGAGGAGGGGCTGGGCTGGACCCCTGGGTGTGAGGGAGGAGGGGCCGGACCCCTGGGTGTGAGGGAGGAGGGGCCGGACCCCTGGGTGTGAGGGAGGAGGGGCTGGGCTGGACCCCTGGGAGTGAGGGAGGAGGAGCTGGGCTGGACCCCTGGGTGTGAGGGAGGTGCAGCCTCCTGCGAGATCCCTAGGTCCCTGTTGGGATGCTGGCAGAGCTACGGCAGGTGGGGCTCTTACTACCTGTCAGCAGACCCCTTCTCCGTTTCCCTGGCCTGCAGGTCTGGTCTTGGCCCAGAGACCCCATCTCTTCCGACTCAGACCGCGAACTCATCTCCTCGAAGCCATAACGTCCGAACTGCCGGCAGGGCAGCCTGGGCTTGCCTCTCCTGCCCATGGAGGAGTGTTCGGGGGGCATTTGGCCTCCCCCGTGTCTGCCTTCTCTTCCCTGGGGCTCCCCTCAAGGCGAGGAGGGGCCATGCATGTCTGGGGGACCCCTGCCCCCCTCAAGCCCTCCCCCCTGTGTGTCTCTCTGTGTGCTGTTTGTCCAAGACTTGGTGTTCTGCCATTCATCCTCCACATGAAGGTCTGTGGACGAGTCCTGTGTCTCCTCCCCCTAGACACACACCTGTGTCCATCATCCCCCTCCTGGTGGCCATCTCTCATCCCACGCGTCATCTGGTCAGTCCCCCCAACTGCTGCTGCTATGAACGCCAGAATAAACACACTCATGGGTCTCTCCCTGTGTGCCCCTGTGCTCTCTGGGACCGGACAGCCTTGCAACAGGAGGTCACATACATACACACACAGCCCTAAGGAGCAGACAGGGTTGAACAACCTCTGTAAAAGTGCAAGGGCACAGAGGGGCTTCAGGCGCGGTTGCCTGGGGCCAACCAGCGGCTTTCTGGCTGCACTGGCTTCGCTAGGGGAAGGTGTCTGCAGGGGCTGTCGAGACGGCCACCCTGTGGATGCAGAAGCCCAGAACCACAAGCCGTGAGATAATATCACAGTTTTCGGGGCCATCCGGGACCAGGGTTCATGCCGGGGCCACGTCAATTGGCGTCTCTGTCATGTTCCCGCTGGGCAGCATGGGCGGGGGGGGGGCCTCCCTTCTGTGCGCCTCTTTTTTTTTTTTTTTTTTTTTCTTTCCTTCCCAAACATCTTGCGAAGAACTCGGGTCTGGGGCAAGCCGGAGTTGCAAAGCAGCCTGCGACAGTGAGCATCTGTCATTTTGGGGGCTGCAGCTGAAGTACAGCCTTAGCAGGGGAAGGAGGAAGGAGGGCAAAGTTAGAGGGGAGGAAATTCACCAGCTTCTAACAACTGCAAGGGATTAGCGGCACCTGCTGGGATCTCCCACTGGGTGGTCCCCTCTCCCTCCGCCTGAAGGCTGCAGAGAATTCTGATTGGTTCTGCTCGGGCTTGGGCCAGTCCCTGTGTCCTCAGGCCTGGAGCCCCATCCCTGACTCTGCCAGCTGGGCTGGTCTTGCTTTAGGATGGCCCAGAACCCCTCAGGCACTCATCCCTTTGGGCTATAATGGTGATTTCAGCTCCTTGAAACCAAGCCAGTCTTCAGTGGAGATTCCAGCCAACAGTCAGGGCACTGCGCGTCAGGCAGCCCTTGCCCGTGGCAAGGTGTTACTGTCTGTTTCCCGTTACACCCTGACCCTCTGCCTCACGCTGGAGGATGCCTTGTTGGCAGATAGCAACACTCTAAATTGGGAGATTCCCAAAGAAAGTCCTGCCTAAGTCCCAGGCAGGTCTTGTTGGAGAGGGAGCAGTGGATCAACATTCAACCCATCACAACTACCTTAAAACACAGCTTCCTCACAAACCTGATGTCCATTTGCCTCACCACAGTCTCACTCCTCCATGATTTCCCCCGTGAGAATTTTTAAAAATGCTCTTTCCAGGCCCAATGCCATAGCCTAGTGGGTAAAGTTCTCACCTTGCAAACACTGGGATCCCATGTGGGAGCCGGTTCTAATCCTGGCTGCTCCACTTCCCATCCAGCTCCCTGCTTGTGGCCTGGGAAAGCAGTGGAGGACGGCCCATTGCTTTGGGACCCTGCACCCGCGTGGGAGACCCGGAAGAGGATCCTGGCTCCCGGCTTTGGATGGGCTCAGCTCTGACCATTGCAGCTACTTGGGGAGTGAACCAGAAGATGGAAGAGATCTTTCTCTTTGTCTCTCCTTCTTTCTCTCTATATAAATCTGCCTTTCAAACAAAAATTTAAAAATCTTTAAAAAAAAAAAGTTTATATCATCTCCCAGATACCTGACCCGCAACAAGCGGCTGAACTGGAAGCTATCTTAAGCTCCAATGACTGGCAGATGTCCCAGCAGTCAGGGGAGGACTGCTTGGACACGGAAGACACCCTTTGGACATGTGAAGTGGCTCAGATAAGCCTCAGAACACCCCGTGCGTGGCAGGAGACAGGTGGAAAGGAGACGTTGGTGGGAACCTGGAGCTGCAGGTAGCAGCGGGAGCAGGAATGGGCGCCCTGCAACCTTTGGGGTGGAGAATGAGGGACACCATGGTCAGAGCAAAATCCCCATTAACTTCCCGCCTGGCTGAGTCAGCCTACCTTGATACGCCTACCAAGCAGGATGCTTTGGGGGGGTCCTAAGAGAGTCTGATGGCTGGTTCGGCGAGCAGGGACACCACGTGGTTCAGCAAGTGCTAGGCTTTGGTGCGTGATGAGGTATCACGGTGTTGCACATGCTGACGGCTGATGGTGTTCTAGGCACAGCCCGGAGGTGTCTCAGAGCACCAGAGGAGGGGCTGTCACGTGTCCTCTGCAGCGCTGTGGCCTCTTAGAAGTTCACCTCACTTTCCTTGTGGGGGAGCCCCACTGTGGTGACCCCACCTGCAAACCATGTGGCCAGGTAAAGTTCCCCCCATTCTCTTAGTACCACTAATTGAAGACTGGGCACCACACATGTGACTCATGAGCTCCTGGGGAACATTGGGTGGCCAGACTCATGTCTACCCGACAGCACCTTGCTAACTGCTTCCAAGCGGGCTGTGGTGTTAAGCAAGGCCGCAGGGCTGGACCGCCATCACCCCCAGCTGTCATCCTGGGAAGTGGACCCTTGGGCCATCTCCCTGTCCTCCTCCCCTGCCGGCCAGCTGGGAAGGTGACCCTTCGGTGCCATCCGTGGGGTTTCCCTGCAGTGTGTCGCACACAGGGCGGGCGGGAGAATGTCCTTCCTCTGGAAGGCCGGATGCCGTTTCGTGAGGTGTGTCCACTACGCTTGTGACTCCTCCGCCTCCGGGCTGACCACCACCCTGACTTAGGGTGTGGCATCCCACAAGCATGGCTTGCTTGCTTGTTTGTTTTGATTAGATGGAATCCTACCAGATGTGGCCTCTCGGCCTATGAGGAGTGTCCTTGTGACTGCTGCTGGTTGAGCATCGGAGTGGATTCTGGGGGCGAGCATGTGGCACAGCCCGTTAAGCTGCTGGATCCCATTCCCAGTCAACTCCCAGATGTCGAGCTCTGATCCAGCTCCCTGCTCACACGCTCGGGGGCAGTACGCAGTGGCCCAAGTGCTTGGGTCCTTTCTACCTGTATGGGAGACTCAGAGTTCCTGGCTTTTGCCTGACCCAGCATTGGCTGATACGGGCCTTCGGGGAGTGAACCTACAGGTGGAGCCCTCTGTCTCGCTCTGCCTCTTCACCTTCAATTATCAGATTATTTGAAAGACAGAAACAGATAGACCAAAGGGTCTTCCATCTGCTTGTGCACTCCCCAGAGAGCCACAACAGCCAGGGCTTGGCCAGGTTGAAGCCAGGAGCCAGGAACTTCACCTGGGTCTCCCATGGGGTGGCTTTGTCAGGCACTGACAGGGCAGCACTGTATCAGAAGTGGAGCAGTCAGGACTTGAACCAGTGCCCATATGGCATTCTGGCACTGCAGGTGGAATATTAACTTGTCTGCTACTGCACCAGCCCCTTCAGTTTTCTTCTAGAGGTTTTGTTGTTTAAACTTCCTATTTAGATTGACAGTGTATGGTGCGAGGTGAGAGTCACAGAACTGTCTACTGGCCCAGCTCTGTTTATCCAAAAGGCTCATCTTCTCCCTTACTGCGTCACAGCGTTACTTCTGCATTAATCGAATGACTGTATAAGTGCTGTGCGTTCAGTCTCATCCCTTTCGTCTGTTTGTCTTTGCTTGCAGTAGCATGTTGCCTTGTTCTGTTCAGACTTGCTCTCTATGAGGGCCTCTGGCTGATCAGATGGTTTTTGATGAAGGGGATTTATTGGCATGCAGGACTGGGCTACGTAAGTGGTTTCAGGCTTAGCTGGATCCAGGTAATACGGCGAATTTTCAAGAACGCACCTCTCCTATTTGGGCTTTGGTTTTTCTTCTGTCTCTCAGCTTCCATATCAGACAGGAACTCTTCTCTCAAGGTGGCACAGAGCCTGCGCCAGCTCCAGCCTCTCTCAGACTAGCATGTCAGGAAACAGAGCTGAGAGCAAAGTGCCCGGGTGGACTCCTTGGCACCAGTTGTGACGGGCACACCTCTAGGTCAGTCATCGTAGCAAGGCTGACGAAGGCCTGCGATGAGCCAGGTCTAACCCTCGTGCTTGGGAGCCTGAGATTGTGAATTTTGCCAGAAAAGTGAGAGTTTTAACAAAATGAAAAGAGAAACTACAGACTGCATTAAAACCTTTACAAACACACGTCAGATGAAGCGCTGAGGCACAAAACAGCCAAAGAACAAGAAGGAAGCAGCCCATGCGTTATTTGTTTTTCTATTCTTTTCTTTTTTGAAAGAGTTACCTATTTTTATTGGAAAGACAGATCAGATTTATAGAGAGAAGAGACAGAAAAAAAAAAAAAGATCTTCCATCCACTGGTTCACTCTTCAAGTAGCCACAGCAGCGGCAGCTGAAGCCAGGAGCTTCTTCCAAGTTTCCCACGCAGGTGCAAAGTTCCAAAGACTTGGACCATCCTCCTCCACTTTCCCAGGCCACAGGCAGGGAGCTGGATGGGAAGCAGGGCAGCCAGGACACAAATGGGCACCTGTACGGGATCCCTGCGCTTACAAGGTGAGGATTTAATCATTGAGCCGTCATGCCAGGCACACAACTCAAGTTTTCAATGGGCCAAATGTCTGAACAGACACCTCGCCAAACAGGATATAAAGATAAGAAGCACGTAAGAGAGACGCCCGATACCAAAGGTCCCTGGGTAACTGCAAATTAGAGCAGCCACAAGCTACTACCGCTACCTATTAAAATGGCTCCAATCCAAACCCCAGTAGCACCCCACACGGGGGAGGGTGTGAAGCCACCAGAACGCATAGTCTTTGCTGGGGGGAATACAAACTAATTCAGCCCCTGTGGAAGCCAGCGTGGCAGTGTCTTACAAAGCTAAACATTCTCACCATATGGTGCAGCCTTCGCGCTTGCTGGGATTCACCCAAATGAGTTGAAAACTTATGTCCACACAAAAACCCGCGTACAAATGCTCCCAGGCACAGTAACCAGGATCACCAACTGAGAGGGCCTCCGGGGAGGAATCGCACCCGGTGCGTCCATGCAATGGGATGTGAGTCAACCCTAGGAAGACGCAGGCTGTCAAGCCACGAGAGACGCCCCGCCCCAGGAACCAGGAATCCGAAGTGTCCTTGAGACAAAAAAGCCCATGTGGAAAGGCTGTACTCTGCACAATGGCAAGAACCTGACAACCCGGGAAAGTGCAACTTGTGGAGGAAGAAGGGCCTCTGGGTGCCAGACGTCTGGGCTGAAGCAAGGACGAGCTGGCGGAATCGAAAGGGCTTTGTTGTTTGTTTGTTTTAAAGATTTATTTTTTATTGGAAAAGCAGATATACAGAGGAGGAGAAACAGAGAGGAAGATCTTCCGTCTGTCCATTGATTCACTCCCCCAAGCGGCGGCAATGGCCCATAGGGTTTTTAGGGCAGAGAAATTTCTCTCTAGGGGTCAGTATGATGGCTCAACAGGCTAATTAATACTATGCCTGCAAACACCAGCATCTCATATGGGCCCTAGTTAATGCCCCAGCTGACCCACTTCCCAGCCAGCTCCCTGCTTGTGGTCTGGGAAAGCAGTCAAGGATGGCCCAAAGCCTTGGGACCCTGTGCCCACATTGGAGACTCGGAAGAAGCTCCTGGCTCCTGGCTTTGGATCGGCTCAGCTCATTTGGGGAGTGAATCAGAGGACAGAAGATCTTTCTCTCTGTCTCTCCTCTCTGTAAATCTGCCTTTCCAATAAAAAATTGAAAAAAAAATTTTTTTAAAGAAACATCTTCTGTAATGGTGGATAGGTGACTATGCAGTTTTCCACACCCAGAGTAAAGAAACCCTGAAGGAAACCACAGACTTTGGGGGACACTGGTGCTCCAGCGTGGGCTCATCATTTAGCAGGTGCACCGTTCTGGTGGGGGATGCTGAGAAAGGGGGAGGCAGGAGGTAAGTCGTGGAGTTTCCTCTCACTTTTGCTATGAATCTAAAACAGCTTTGAGAGCCCAGCGCAATAGTGTAGTGGTTAAAGTCCTCGCCTTGAACTCGCCAGGATCCCATATGGGCGCCGGTTCTGCTCCCAGTGGCTCCGCTTCCCATCCAGCTCCCTGCTTGTGGCTTGGGAAAGCAGTGGAGGACGGCCCAAAGCCTTGGGACCCTGCACCCATGTGGGAGACCTGGAGGAAGAAGCTCCTGGCTTCGGATTGGCTCAACTCATTTGGGGACAGAATCATTGGACAGAAGATCTTTCTCTCTGTCTCTCCTCTGCATATCTGCCTTTCCAATAAAAATAAATAAATCTTTTTTAAAAAAAAGCTTTGAAAACAAAGTCTGCAGGGCAGCTTTTGGAGTTCAGTGACTCCAAGGAGTTGGAGTCAGGAAACTCTAATGTGAGTGAAATGATTTTAATTTCTAGTCCAAGGGGCAACCTCCTGCCATAAGCAAGAAGCACCCCGAATGAAATAATCGTGGGGTTTTTATAGTAAAAGAATCAAAAGCTACGTGACAGCGAGCAAGTACATGATTAGGGGCTAACAGTGACACAAAACAGAAAGCATGTGACAGGAATTTACAGTACAGGCTTGGGGGTCCTGATCATACCACTTCAATGCAGATGTAATAAAACAGCATGCCTTGAAGGTAGCTGTCTTTCCTGTAAATCCAAAAACTCCAAAATTCTCCCTATTCCTGTCTGCCTCCTGCTCTTTCAGGAAACAAGAGCTTTGCTCCTAAGAGGTTGCAGGTGTCTCTCTGGAGATTCCAGACTTCCAGGAGGACAGTTACCTTGACAACTAACCCTTTCAGCCAGCATCTTGGTACAAGGGGTTGAGCTGTCTCACACCATGTCACATTCCACATGAGCAGTGGCTGCAGTCCTGGCTGTCCCCCGATCTTAGACCCCCGCGGAAGGCAGCAGAAGCTGGCTCAGGACCCACATGGGAAAGCTGGATGGAGCTGCAGCCAACACGGGGAGTGAAGCAGTGACTGGAAGATCCCTCTTTGCCTCTCAAAAAAAAAAAAATATATATATATATATATATATATTTATATATGTTTATATATATAAAATGCTGAAGTTTATTTTTAAAGTTTATTTATTTTTATTGGAAAAGCAGATTTACAGAGATAAGGAGAGACAGAGAGAAAGCCCTTCCTAATGCTGGTTCACTCCCCAAGTGGCTGCAATGGCCAGAGCTAAGCCAATCTGAAGCCAGAAGCCAGGAGCCTCTTCCGGGTCTCCCACGCGGGTGCAGGGTCCCAAGGCTTTGGGCCGTCCTCGACTGCTTTCCCAGGCCACAAGCAGGGAGCTGGCTGGGAAGTAGAGCAGCCGGGACAGGAACCAGGGTCCATATGAGATCCTGGTGTTTGCAGGCAGAGGATTAACCAATTGAGCCATCCTTTTAGGCCCAAGTCGATTTTAAAATGAATGAATAACACAAAGAAAAAGACTTGATGTAAGAGAGACGTTAGCTGACAGTGACAGCTCCATCTTGGCTTAGGAACTGTAAAAAAGAAAAAAACAACGCACCACAACAGTGCAAGCTGTGACGAGCGGAGATGGTGAGGGCATACATGGGAGCAGCCCGTACTTCTCGACTCCCCGCCCCGTAAGCCTGAAATGGCACGCACATAAAGTGGGAAAAAAGGAGAGAGAGAAAGGAGTGCATTTAATGAAAAAGGAGATCAGAGTGAACAGATGTCCGTCCGGCCGGAACAGCAGGCGTCCGTTATATAGGTCCAAGTTGCAGTGGGTGTCCTCACTAATAATAGTCCACCCATTTGGCTCTTCGAAGAGGCGGCAGAAGCGAATGCCCTTGGCCCGCGGACGTGTCTGAGCCCACCACCGTGCTTCCCGGGCACGCCATGTCTCTCTGCAGGCCTGCAAGCCCACCCTATCACCCCCTGGATGTGGGGGGAGAGGCGCAGCCAATCAGGAGCGGCTCGCCGCCGACGTCACCAGTTGCCATAGCCTCCTGGGGCTCGCCCCCACCCTTCCGTGGCGCCCTCTGGCGGCTGCAGGCTGGAGTCGACAGACATCCAATGAGAGGAGCGCTGAGATGCCGTTAGGGAGGGCACGGTTGCCATGACTACCCCCGGTCCTCGGGCTCCGGTGCTCTCCTCGCCACCTGGTGCCTAGCAACCCTCGGACACCTGCTCCACCCGTGCGCGTGCCAGCTGAGGGCAGCCAATCAGGGGGGGCCGGGCCTCCGTGACGTCACCAGTTGCTAGGGCTGTGTGAGCGCGGCACGAGTTCTCGCGAGCCCTCTGGAGAGCCGCGCGCGGCCGTGGCGGTTGGTGCGCATGCGCTCACGGCTCAGAGACAAACGCGAGAAAAAGGCGGGAAAGGGCGACGCGTGGAGCGAGAAGCCCCGCGGGGCAGCGTGCGTGACTGACGGGCGGACTGGCCGACAGACCCCCCCAGGAAAGGCCTGCCGGAGGATGTGGCCCCTGGGGAAGTCTAAGAGACACACACGGCCGTGGACAGGGCTGCACGGGACGGCAGGACAGTGACAGGACCGCGGGCAGTGTCCGCTCGGGGAACTGAGCTGTGGGGAAGCGATGGAGAGCATGGGGTCAGCGGCCAAGTGCAGGGCCACCCACCGAGAGGCCCAAGAACCCTGTCAGGGAGACACCAGGGCCAGAGGGTGACCAGCAGTGTTGCCATGAGGCAGGCCGCCATGAAGACTCCGATCAGAGAAGCGATGTGGACAGGGCCAGGCCAGGTAGGCAGACCCAGGGAAGAGCGGCATGAGCAGGGAGGGTAGGAGAGGGCAGAAAGAAGGGGTGAGGGCAGACGCAGAGGGGAGCACAGCAAGAGGGCGGCCTGGGGGAGCAGCTGGCTGGCCCGGGGAGCCGGACACAGTGGACCCCGACGACGACAGCGATCGTGGAGGCAGAGGCGGCCGAAGGAGAGGATGGACGGACGGGGCCTGGCATAAGAGACACCCCCCTCCCGTGGGGGTGGCAGGCAGCCTGGAGGTGGAGCAGGACAGCAGGGTGGAAGTGGCAGGGCCAGGACGGGCGACGGGGAGGACACGGTCCCTCGGAAGGAACAGGGCACAGAGTGACAGCAGGGACATGAGAGCCAGAGAAAGGGGTGGAGAGTGGCAGGGTTGCCCAGGGCCCGTGTGAGGGCCGAGGAGGACACACAGCCGTGGGGACCCCAGGACCACCTCGTCCCACGGAGTGCTGCCAACCGCCCCATCACAGGCTTCCTGCCACCTCTGTCAGCTGGAACTCTGTCAGGGGTGTTTCTGGAAGGTCTCCACGCGGATTCCGGATGGCTGAGCACGTAAGTCTCCAGCCCCCTCTGAGTGCCCAAGTGTGCCCAATCGCCCTTTTATCCCTCTGTCCACCCACGCGAGCTTCTCCCTGCGGCTGCCACTGGCTGCCGTGGAGACAGCAGCGGGCAGCCCCAGGACCTGTACGTGCGTGCGGCCAGGCAGTGCTCAAATATCGAGCGTCCAGCAGCGGGAAGTATTTCAGGGAAAAAAAATGAGCCACGTTGAGAGGACAGGGTCCCAGAGGTGCTGACAGTGGGGGTGACGCAGACCACTGCTCCCACAGAAACAACCCCAAATGCTGGACCTCCTGCCCCCCTTTCTTTTAAATCCTCAAGGCCTTGAAGGTGTCGTAAGGGCACCTGCTCTGTGGGACTCTGTCCCCCTTCCAGTCCCAGAGCCGGACCAGGAGAGTCCACCACACCTTCCTTCCTTCATTGTCCCCTCCCCCTCCGCGGGCTCCTCTTATGGCCTTGGCCTTGGAGGATCTTGCAAGGATGCTGGGCTCCCCGACACTCCCCTCGCGGTGCAGGCCAGCATCATGGACTTGGGGGTGAAGACGTCTTGGTGGAACCCTTGTGCTGCCTTCAGGACAGGATGCTGGCTGAGGAGACCCCTGCGGCCCGATCTGTGTGTCAGAGGGACATCCAGGGTCAGCAGGGGCCGGAAGTCGAGATTAAGAGAAGGAATATTCATATTCAGAGCTTTCACCTGCAGGTTCACCTGCCAGCTGCCCACAGCAGCTCTGGCTGCATCAGAGGAGGGAGCAGGGCGCAGTTGAGGTCTCACCTGCAGGTGGTGGGCACCCAGCCACTCGAGCTGTCGCCCACAGGAAGCTGAACCCAGGTGCCTGGCAGGAGCCTCTGAACTTGCATCCCGAAAGCAGGATCAGTCTCCCAGCCCAGGAGTTAATGTTTAATTGAGCACATACTAGCTTTCAGACGCAATTCAGCGAGAGGAGAGAAGACAGGTTCAGATGGTGGTGTCCCTTGTTGAGAGCCAGCTGGCGGCAGCGGGCAGCCCTGCTGCTAAGGACACCGCAAATAGTCATGGTGCGTGTGCCTGCGTGGCCATGCAAGTTCCTTGCCCACCAGGGAACTCATCTGCAACTGTACATTGAGTGAGTGGATAGATAATCCTTGTTTGGTTGAAAAAAAAAAAATGTTGCCTGTGAAGCTGGCATTTGCTTGGTCAGCAAATCCCCATTCCCTTCCCTCGGAAGAGCCCCCGTTAGCAGTTGTTGGCGGCTCCTTCCGGCCTGTGTTTCACACGCGTGTCTCGTGAGCGCGTAGTACTCAGTAGTGAGTGAGTAGTATTGTTTTGAGCAAGCGTGCGAGTGTGTTTAACATAAATGGATCATACTGTACATACTGTTCTGCAGCTTGCTTTTTTAACTCCACAGTATGTCTTGGCAACCCATCCGGATTTATTTAAAGATTCTGTCCCATGCCTTCCACCAGCTGCAGCAAGCTTCCAGGAAGCGTGCGGATTCTCTGTCCGGGCGCTGTCCCTGGACATTGGCGTTACTCCTACTCTTGTTGTTGAGGAGCGGCACTGCCGTGAGCAGCTTGTGTGGCTGCCCCGGGTCCTGGCAGGAGACGTAGGAGCTCAGGTCTTGGCTGGGCATATCACCTCAACAGAGGGAACCCCTGCTGTAATGGGTGCCTCCGCCTTGGCGCCTCGCCCAGCCCCTCCAGGCTGCAGGTCCGTTCAGGGCTGCTCCGAGGTTCTGGTTCCGGGGCCTGGTTGCGGGGGGCAGCTTCTCAGGAGAGCTTCTCACAGCACAGCAGGGGCGTCCAAGACCTCAAAGCCCCGGGCAAGGCTTCCCAAGGCCCTGGCTCAGAATGGAGACCTTGTGTCCTCATATGCAGCATTGGCCAACCGGGTCAGGTGGCCCTGTGCAGGACCAAGTGCTTGGGAGGGACCCTGTCTGAGTGCAAGGCCTTGGCAAGGGTGTGGATGCTGTGGCAGGCGGGGTCACAGACACCCTGATGGCCACTGGCACCCACACACAGCGTGTTAACGAAGTACCAGGTGGCACTGGGCAGAGCACGGCGCTAGTTCCCCGGGGCCCTTGCCCTGTGTGGCTGCTGTCCCTGCCGGCTTCCCCATCAAGCCCCAGAGCCCAAGGGTCAATTCCCGCTATCCTGTCAACTTGCCTCTTGGGGTGGGACTTCGGACAAATCCCACTCTCCATTGCTGTTGTCCAGGCTGTAGAAAGGGGTCGATAAATCCAGCCTTCCTTGCTTCGCGCAGCAGGATTCCTCAGTCATGGCGTGGGGCAGGCGGCAAGGCCACAGGAGGCAGTGCTGACTCAGGCCTTCGCTTGGAAGTTAAGTGCTGACGCCCATTGAGAGGAAATGAGTGCGAGCTGCGTGAGAGCAGAGAGAACCGGCAGATACTGCCTAACTGTCGGTCACACCTGCAGAGAACAGAGCCCCAAGGCAAACTGGTGTAGGAGGGAGAGAGTGTTTGAAGGCAGTGCTGTTTTGGGGCTTGCGCAATGGAGTGGCTTAGGGTTCGGACTGGCATCAGGAGTGGCTGGATCAAGCACTCCAGTGTTGCCAGGAGCTGCTTTCTCTGTTTTCCTGTGTGTCAGCTTTGTTTGCTGAGCCTCTGCTCTGCTGTGGCAAGGTCTTGAATAGCTTAGGGAAAGATGAAAAGAACCAGTCCCCTGCAGTAGATGCATTACGAAGTGCCACGGACCCCGGTAGGTGATATTCCTCTTGCAGATGGGCGCAGCCTTGCCAGGAGGTACAAGTGTGTGCAGCAGCATGGGCCGGGCAGCCGGGTGGCCTTCTGGAGACCCCCAAGGACCCCTGGCGTATGTTCTTGGCAGGATACCTGGGCGTCAGGCTGGGTCATGAGCTGTTCCTCCAACAGCATGAAGGGGAGCTCTGGAGGGTTCCCCAGACACAATCGGAGTGGCACTGCCAGGACAGGAAGCAGCACGCGTTAGACCGACAGCGGGTAGATGGTTACTGCCCTCCCCTGGGGAAGTTGAGCCTGGCAAGGAGAATGCTAAACAGGTAGATTGGGGATTTTTTGAAAAAGATTTATTTATTTTTATTGCAAAGTCAGATATATACAGAGAGGAAGAGAGACAGAGAGGAAGATCTTCCACCAGATGATTCACTCCCCAAGTGACCGCAACGGCCGGTGCTGTGTCGATCCGAAGCCAGGAGCCAGGAAATTCTTCCATGTCTCCCACACAGGTGCAAGGTTCCAAGGCTTTGGGCTGTCCTCGACTGCTTTCCCAGGCCACAAGCAGGGAGCTGGATGGGAAGCAGAGCTCCTGGATTAGAACCAGCTCCCACATGGGATCCCAGTGAGTTCAAGGCAAGGTATTCAGCAGCTAGGCCACTGCACTGGGCCCTCAGTTGGAGCTTTGAAAGTTGATTTGGGAAGCGGCATTTGGGCTGGCAGCTGGGGCGTTGGCCAGGATGTCCACATCTGGCTTGGGTCTCAAGCTCCAGCGCGACTCACGTCCCTACACCTGTGGCCCTGGGATGCAGGGGCGAGAGCTCCGGGATGGGGCTGCCCACCCTTGGCAGCTGCCACGCTGAGTTCCCAGCTGCCAGCTCAGGCCCGCCAGCTGCCAGCTCAGGCTCTGTGGGAGTGAACACGCAGCTGGAAGCTTTTTTCTCATCTGTCTCATCTGTGTCTCTGTTAAAATAAAATGAAAAAGAGCCCATGAGATGGCTCAATTGGCTAAATCTCCACCTCCAAGTGCCAGGATCCCATATGGGCACCAGTTTGTGTCCGAGCCACTCCACTTCCCATCCAGCTCCCTGCCTGTGACCTGGGAAAGCAATCAAGGATGGCCCAAAGCCTTGGGACCCTGCACCCGTGTGGGAGACCTGGAAGAGGCTCCTGGCTTCTGGCTTTGGATCGGTGCAGCTCCGGCTGTTGCAGCACATGAAGAGTGGATGGAAGACTTTCTGTCTTTCCTTTTCTCCCTCTGTAAATTTGCCTCTCCAATAAAAATAAATGAATCTTAAAAAAATAAAATGAATTAAAAATTTTTCTGTGAAAGTGAAATGGGAGTGGCACAGAGGTTGTCTGTCCTGACTCCTCCATTTAGCGAGGGGGAAGCTGGAGGGCAGCTTGCACAGTTACCACCAGGCCATCCAGCCTGTCTCCCCGCAGGCAGGACAGACCTGGTCCAGGGAAGAGCTGGATGAATGAATGATAAGCCAGGAGCCAGGAGCCTCTTTTGGGTCTCCCATGCAGGGGCAGAGTTCCAAGGCTTTGGGCCGTCCTCCACTGCTTTTCCCAGGCCACAAGCAGGGAGCTGGATGGGAAGTGGAGCAGCTGGAACACGAACCAGTACCTAATGGAATCCAGGTGCCTGCAAGGTGAGGATTTAGCCACTGAGCCACGACGCTGGACCTACTCAGTAACTTCTGCATCCATGTCATCAGCAATCAGACCCAGGGCATCTCCCCGCCCCGGGGACCGCCCTCCCTCACACCTACACCGCCCCGGGGACCGCCCCCCCCCACACCTACACCTACACCGCCCCAGGGACGCCCTCCCTCACACCTACACCGCCCCGGGGACCGCCCCACACACACCTACACCTACACCGCCCCAGGGACGCCCTCCCTCACACCTACACCTACACTGCCCCAGGGACCGCCCTCCCTCACACCTACACCTACACTGCCCCGGGGACCGCCCTCCCTCACACCTACACCTACACTGCCCCGGGGACCGCCCTCCCTCACACACCTACACCTACACTGCCCCAGGGACCGCCCTCCCTCACACCTACACCGCCCCGGGGACCGCCCCCCACACACCTACACCTACACCGCCCCGGGGACCGCCCCCACACACACACCTACACCTACACCGCCCCAGGGACGCCCTCCCTCACACCTACACCTACACTGCCCCGGGGACCGCCCTCCCTCACACCTACACCGCCCCAGGGACCGCCTTCCCTCACACCTACACCTACACCGCCCCAGGGACCGCCCCACACACACCTACACCTACACCGCCCCGGGGACCGCCCCCCCACACACCTACACCTACACCGCCCCAGGGACCGCCCTCCCTCACACCTACACCTACACTGCCCCGGGGACCGCCCTCCCTCACACACCTACACCTACACTGCCCCGGGGACCACCCCACACACACCTACACCTACACCGCCCCAGGGACCGCCCCCCACACACCTACACCTACACTGCCCCGGGGACCGCCCTCCCTCACACACCTACACCTACACTGCCCCAGGGACCACCCCACACACACCTACACCTACACCGCCCCAGGGACCGCCCCCCACACACCTACACCTACACTGCCCCGGGGACCGCCCTCCCTCACACACCTACACCTACACTGCCCCGGGGACCACCCCACACACACCTACACCTATACCGCCCCGGGGACCACCCCACACACACCTACACCTACACTGCCCCAGGGACCGCCGTCCCTCACACCTACACCTATACCGCCCCGGGGACCGCCACACACACACACACCTACACCTACACCGCCCCGGGGACCGCCCTCCCCACACCTGCATGCCTGCGCAGCCTCAGTTCCCGGTTGGCTGCTTTAGCCTTGGAGACCCACCCCTGGTGTGGTGACTGTAGCTGGAACCTCCTCACCCAACAGTTTGCCATCTTGCAAGTGGACCGCAGTTGTGTCACTCGTTGTATTGTTGCTGTGTGCTTTATTGGCTTGTGGGCTCTGGCTGTCAAGAACTGTGCAAGCACTGCTAGCTGACACGGGTCTGCTGGCTTGCAGTGTCGCCAGCCAACCCTGAGTGGGTGTGTTCAAAGAAACACTTGATTTAGTTGGCCAGTGAAGGATGGTGGGAAAGTTTGCTTCTGCAAAGAAACTGACTCCCGAGAGAAGCAGTTTTCTGGGGTTTTTATAGTAAGGGGTGGAAGAGTGTTTAGGACAGAGAGTGCATCTTACTCAAACCACACACATCTACGTGCTGGGCGTGCTGGGAACCTGGGCCCAGGCTGCGCTGCAGCTGGCCTCGGCTGTGGGGCCCAGCACCCCCTCAGGAAAGTGTTGCAAGATGAGCTTTGCTGGGACCCCGTGAGAAAGCAGCCAGCCCTGGGCTTACACTGTTTAGGATTCTCTGCCCACGCTCCTGTGCCCACGCCTTGCCTGAATCCCACCTTCCAGGTTTCACGGGGCAAGCCCTGTGTGTGTGTTCCCGGGACCACGTCCCAGGAGCGGGAGGGCAGGTGGAGGGCTGGTTCCCAGGTACACATCCCAGGAGCGGGAGGGCAGGTGGAGGGCTGGCTCCCAGGTACACATCCCAGGAGCGGGAGGGCAGGTGGAGGGCTGGCTCCCAGGTACACATCCCAGGAGCGGGAGGGCAGGTGGAGGGCTGGCTCCCAGGTACACATCCCAGGAGCGGGAGGGCAGTTGGAGGGCTGGCTCCCAGGTCCACGTCCCAGGAGCGGGAGGGCAGGTGGAGGGCTGGCTCCCAGGTCCACGTCCCAGGAGTGGGAGGGCAGGTGGACAGCTAGCTTCTCGGGGCCACGGCCAAGCTGCTGTCCGGAGCTGGGAGCGCCACCTCGGGTCCTGGCAGGTATGCAAGAGGCTTGGTTTGATTTTATTTCTTATCGATTTTTTTCTTACTGATTCCTAACATCTTTTTGATAAAATTCTACCCTTGTCTGTGGTTCACTTTTATGCCCTCTTCATGATTTTTGATAAACAGAACTTCTTAACAATGCAGTCCAGATATTAACTCTTTCTGATAGCTTGCTTGGGTTTTGCTGAAGAAGTCTTCCCCTCCCAAGTCTATAGATATCCCTGCTTTCCTTTGGAAAAGCTGTACTTTTGGGGGCCAGTGTTGTGTAGCCGGTTAAGCCTCCACTTGAAATATCGGCATTCCACATGATTGTGGTTCGAGTTCTAGTTGTTCTTTTTTCCCAGCTGATGTGCCTGGAAAAGCAATGAAAGATGGGTCCCTGCCGCCTTGGTGGGAGACCAGGGTGTCACTTTGGGCTCCTGGCTTCAGCCTGGCCCAGCCTCACCCAGCCTCAGCTGCTGTAGCCATCTGGGGAATAAGCCAGCACCTGGAAGGTCTAGCTGTCTCTCTCTCCATGTCTTCCTTTCTGCTTATGCTGCTGTATTTCAAATGGTATTGTTTGGCTTGGGTTTAGATCTATAATGTGTCTGGAATTTTTGTAAGTGATGGGAGGTGGAGCTAGCACCGATGAGATGTGCAGGTGTGTCCCGTGCAGCTGTGCACACATGGGCGAGCAGGCACACACGGAGTCCCCAGTGCCCTGGCCAATTAATCCCACTTCCGTAGACAGCCATTATTCTGATTGCTATTGCCCAAGATTAATTTGGCCTCTTACTGAACTTCATGTGAACAGAACACAGTATTAAGTCTTTGCATCTGGATTTCCTCGCTGGGTGTGATGTCTGTGAGATGCATCGGTAATTGTCCCTTTGGCCACTAAGTAGTATGGCCGTGTGTGACACACAGCCGCTGTGTCTGCCCTGAGCACTCCTGTCAGTTTGGTGGTGCTGTTACTAAAGGTTCTTCCAGAAGTCCTGCTTGGCCTTGTATGTGCGCTGTGTGAACACAAGCTTTCATTCTTCTGCGAGTTGAACGATGGGATCATACATAAATAAGAATTTTTGTCGGAAACAGTCCATTTCCACGTGGACCTGGTCCCGCCGTCCTGGCGGCAGTGGGCGAGAGCCGGCGCGCGGTGTCTGCTTCATTTCAGCCGTCCTGCTTGGCCTGAGCCGCTGCCTCATTGCGGTTTAAATGTGCGTTTACCGACAATTACTGATGTTAAATGCCTTTCATGTGCTGCTAAACCATATGTGTCCGTGTGAAGTACCAGTTTAGCCCTTGCCCTCTACATTTTTTTAAAGAGTATCTTTTTTAAAGATTTATTTATTTGTATTGGAAAGGCAGATATACAGAGAGGAGGAGAGACAGAGAGGAAGATCTTCTGTCCAATGGATCACTCCCCAAGTGGCCACAATGGCCAAAGCTGAGCCAATCCGAAGCCAGGAGCCAGGAGCTTCCTCCAGGTCTCCCACACAGGTACAGGGTCCCAAGGCTTTGGGCCGTCCTTGACTGCTTTCTCAGGCCACAGGCAGGGAGCTGGGTGGGAAGTGGAGCAGCCGGGATGTGAACCAGCGCCCATGTGGGCTCCTGGCAGGTCCAAGGTGAGGATTTAGCCACTAGGCCATCACGGCGGACCTGAGTGTGCGCTCTTTTCATTGCTTTTATTCTGTGATCTCAGAGTAGTGTGGCACGAGTCGTCCAGTGTGCTGCTGGCTGCCTGTGCTGCCCTGACGGTGCAGGCCTGGCGCCCTGTGCCTGTGTGTGACTGTGGCTGGGAGCTTTCAGGCCAGGCCTCTGAGCGGCTGCTTCTTGCCATTCCTCAGTGTGGTTCATCTTTCTAGTTTCAGCTCCTCTACTTCCTGCGGAGTAGCATTTGATTACAATACTGTGTTTGCATTTCCCGAATGACTGATAATGCCGAGTAATTTTGCACATGTTTATTAGCAAATTGTGTATTTAGTAAACTATCTGTTATAATATTTTGCCATTAATTATATTGATTTGTTCAACTCTTACTACTGACTTTTGGAAGTTCTTTACATATTCTGAACTCATTTATTTATCAAATATATGCTTTTTGTTTGTGTTTAAGATTTTTATTTATTTTTTATTGGAAAGGCAGATATACAGAGAGGAAGAGAGAGAGGAAGATCTTCCGTATTCACTCCCCAAGTGGCCTCAATGGCTGGAGCTGAGCCAATCCAAAGCCAGGAGCCAGGAGCTTCTTTCAGGTCTCCCACGTGGGTGCAGGGTCCCAAGGCTTTAGGTTGTTCTCGACTGCTTTCCCAGGCCACAGGCAGGGAGCTGGATGGGAAGCGGGGCTGTCGGGGTTAGAACCAGCGCCCATATTGCATCCCTGACACGTTCAAGGCGAGGACTTTAACCACTATGCTATCACGCTGGGCCCCCGAATATATGACTGTAAATATTATTTCCAGGTCTGGGGTTTGCCTTTTTATTTATGTAATCACATTTTTTTGCAAGCAGAAATTTTAAACTTAATTAAGTGTGATTTATCTAATTTTTATTGTTATTGATTTCTATGTCCTTTCTGAAGAAATATTTGTCTTTCTCAAGGTTGCAAAAATATTTTACTGCATTTTCCTCTTGATGCTTTACAGTTTTAGTTGCTATCTTTAGGTCCATAAATCATTTTGAGTTAATTTTTGTGAATGATATCAGTAAGGGTTAAAATGAAATTAATTATCTTCCACACTTTTTTTCTTTTTTAAAGTTTATTTTTATTGGAAAGACAGATATATAGAGAGGAGGAGAGACAGAGAGGAAGATCTTCCATCCGATGATTCACTCCACAAATGCATACAGTGGCCAGAGCTGAGCCAATCAAAAGCCAGGAGCCTGTTCCGGGTCTGCAGTGCGGGTGCAGGGTCCCAAGGCTTTGGGCCATTGTCTGGTGCTTTCCCAGGCCACAAGCAGGGAGCTGGATGGGAAGTGGAGCAGCCGGGATTAGAACTGGTGCCCATGTGAAACACTGGCATCCTAGGCAGTGACTTTTCCTGCTATACCATAACACTGACCTGCTCTAAAGCTAGGGCTGGGGTATACCGGGCCTGGCCAGACCACAGTTAGATCACAGAGCCAGTGAGCGTCAGAACAGGGAACGGGTAATGTTAAGCTGCACCATGACACTAATCAGTGCTTGAGAGAAGCAGCCCCGGGGGCAGATGCTGTGGAGGATATAAGGACTGCGATTTCTGCTGCGGTGGAAATTGCTCAAGAGCTGGGGGTAGTAATGGGCCGAGCTAGGAATCACCATGGAACCCTTTAGCACTCTTGGGTACTGGGGTTGGGAATAGGCTAGGCTGGTGCAGGCTGCAGGTGCACCCAAGAATAGGGTTTGGGGCAGGCTGGGCCGCAACATCCACCAGCTCATACAAAGACCAAGACAGAGAGGGCAAATTATGCCAGGTAAGGGTCTAGCACCCCGCTGGCACATGTGCGATCTGATCTGGGCCTGGTGGAGAGTTGGGAAACTCCGCTGGTGGGTTGTACCTCACACTGGTGTGCCTGTGATTCAGGCCAGGCAAGGCAGCTCCATTTGTCAGCAAGTGTGGGTTGGTTCCACGGTGTGGGATGGGCAAAGCTGAGCCAAACCTTAGCACACTGGCATGTGCAGAAGCCTGAATGGAGTGCGGGTCATGCTGGGCTGGTAGTTTGCCTGAGCCAGGGATGGAGACAGACTTGGCAAGGCTAGGCTATAGCACCCACCAGCAAGAGTTGGGACTGGATACCGGCCAGGCCAGGCCAGGCTGTAGCATCCAATGGCAAACACCAAGAGGGGGAATGGGCTAAGCCGGCTGGGTCAGAGCAACCACTGGCACGTGCAAGATCTGTGGCTGGAAACAGGTCTGGCTGGGGAGCTAAGGGGACACCCCAGGGGCATTGTGGTTCCCACTGGTGAGCGCAAGAGCTGAAACAGGGGCAGCGATTTAGGCTGGACGTGACTGCAATGTGCCTTGGCATGTTTGTGCACTGGTCTGGGGTGTGCCAGAGGGGCTAGACTCCAGCACCCACTGAACCGTCCAAGAGCTGGGCCTGAATATGGACCTGGTATGCTTAAAGAGATGTAAGCAGAGAGATGTTTGCATAATGGCTGTAGCACCCAGCAGTGAAAACCAGAATGGGTATGGGCCAGTCAGGCAAGGCCACTGTTCCTGCCAGGACAGGAGGTGAGCCAAGTCAGACTGGGCCAGGGATCCACCAGTGTGTGCGAGATCCGCCACTTGAGAAGACCTGAGACAGGAGCTTGGAGAACTCTTCTGTCAGGATATAGTCCCTGTGGTGAGTGCAAGAACCAAGGCTGGGAGCAGCCCAGACCAGGCCAGGTTATAGTACCTGCAGGCATACGCGTGGCTCAGGTCCAGGGACAGGCCAGATTGGGCCAGTTCATAACACCCGCTGGCAGATCTGAGAATCACGAGAGGCTGGCTTGGGCCACAGCACCAGCCAGTTCACACCTAGGTGCCATCCAGGCTGGCCTAGGCCACAGCACGCACTAGCACGAGCTGGAACTAGGGGCAGATCGCACCTGCCAGCAAATGCTAAGATGAGTTAGGCTGTGCCGGACAGCCACAACTCCCACCAGCACCTATGAGACCCCAGCAGGGGATGGGGGCAAGCCCAGTAGGGGGTGGTGAGGACTCCCCTGCTGAGCCACTGCTCCCACCAGTGAGTGTGGTAACTGCGTCTGGGGGCGGACCAAGCTGGGCAGGGCTACTACACCTTTGGTCTGCATGTGAGCAGGTTTAGAGGGAGAGCCAGGCTGGGCTAAGCGACCATATCTACTGGTGCACACATGAGCCAAGTGAAGTACAGGCTGGTCGGGCTTTGCTGCAGTGTCAGCAGGCGAGTGCTGGGCATGGGGGCAAGTCCTATCTCAGGCTAGACTGCAGAACCACCTGGAAAGTGCAAGATCTTGGCCTGGGAGTGGACCTTGGAAGGAAACTATGGGTACTCTATGATGGGCTGCAGCTCCCACTGGTGAGCATGAGAACAGGTCTGGGGGTGGACCTAGATGGACAGTCAGTAGCACCCGCCAGCATGAGTGTGGGCTGGATAGTGGGGTCGGATCGGCTGAGCTAGAGTGCAGCATCTGTGGGTGTGTACAAAAGCCAAGTGGGAATCAGGACAGGCTGGTCCCGTCGGCTGCACTTACTGGCAGGAGCAGGAACCAGGGCTGGAGGTGGGCCCTGGTGGGGTGTTGGCTCTGACTGGGCTGCAGTTCCCACTGGTGTACGTGAGGGCTGAGTGTGGGTGAGTAGGGTTGAGCTGGGCCACAGCAGGCATTGGTTTGCATAAGAGATGGAGCTGGAGACCTGACCCAACAATTGCAGCTACCAGTGTGTATGTAAGCTGATGTGGGTGATGGACTGAGCTGGACCCCATACTGGCTAGCACAGACATGAGTCAGGTCTGGGGTCACCTCAGAAGAGGTTTCTTTGGGTACCCCCCCAACTGAAGCACTGGACTCAGAACTCCAACCATGGGAAGAATTGCAGGATTTGTAGTCTGATCGTTGAGTGCGTGTGTCAGAGCTGGGCCTCCTTAGTGGCTTCCACGGAGCAGTGGACGGGTTGCCCAGATGCACATGGAGGATATGGCAGTCCACTGGGGCCTGCAGAGGACATCTAGTACCGTAGCAGAGGATGGAGGACAGAGCAAATTGAACAGTTCTCCCAGCCAAGCATTGACAGCAACTCTCTAGATGGTTGGAGACTCTAAGGTAGACTATGTCGGCCAGTGGACCGTGGAAGGATTTCCTCACCCTTGGAGCAGTGAGATCAACAGCATCTCTGAACTATCAGAACCACCTGAGCAGAGCCCTCAGCGCATGCTCCACAGCGGGCTGGGGTGACAGAGGTGGCCAGTCCCCTTCCCCGAGTCCTAATGTGGTTGGGATGCCAAGGGTGGCTCCTCCCCTCCTCTCCCCTACCCCAGATACAAGAAGAGAAACGTTCCCCTAAGCCTCGGCCCTTGCCACCCTAATCAGTGGTCCACACGGGCATGCATCCTTCTCGACTATGTCATCAAAAATAAAACTAAAAAAAAAGACTTCATTGATACTTTGTCTTACAATATAACAAAATTCACATCTGTTCTGGACATTGTTTTTGTAAAATCCAGGATTTTCTGTAAGAAATACATGATGCTATCTCTGAATAAATACAATTGTGTAGTTTTTTTACTGCATCAATTGAGATATTAAATTACTTTTTCCTTTTATTGTATTGTATGTTATCTTTTGAATATCAAGCAAATCTTATTTTTCTGGTCTAAGTCTCACTTCCTCAGGAACTGTTAACTTTTTTCTGTATTATGCCTTTGCTTTCCCATGCAGGTATGTGAGGAGTATGGGTCTGCAGTGCCGGGTTTGGGCGTCAGGATTAGGCTGCCTGTGTGATGTGGGACGTGTTCCTTCCTCCTCGACTTTCTGAACCAGTGTGCGAACTCCAGAACGCCTGTAGCTCTTTCTGGCTTGTCTACTGCACTGCCCCACCCTCCCCTCACTCCCTGTCTGGCCCGCGCATCCCTCAGGTGCTTTGAGTCCCTGTCCCCTAGTTCCAGCATCTGGGCCATCTCCAGTCTGCTTCTGCTCACTGGCTCTCCGGTCTTGGTTTGAACTCCCTCTGGAGGTGCCCACGTGCCCCCCCACTCCCACTCTCCAGCCACTGGCTGCCTGCAGGCGTGCCTCAGCCTCGCACCCCTGTGTGGGGCGGACCTCACAGGAGCTGCGCTTGGAGCCGTTCTGCGGTGGCACTCCTCTTCCTGGGTTGTGCCTGGAAGGAGTGGCTTTCTGCTCGTGTCCTGTTTGGTGGGCACTGCTCCCTGGATGGCAGGTCCAGTGCTCCCTTGGCCATAAGTGGGACTGCAGATGTGCGGCAAGGCCAGTGACCAAGACACCCTGCACATGTAATCCCACTTTGTCCTGGGCAGGCTGATGGAGTAGAGTATGATTGAGAGGTGAGTGGAGCAGGTTAGGCATCCAGCTCCAAGCACATCTTACTGGGTGGTCCTGGGTCAGCGCATCACCGGGTCTTCCCTGAGAGCCGGGCAGGGCTGTGATGGGTGGAGCCCCTCAGTGACTGTACCCTAGGGAACACGGGGAGGACATGCATGTGTCCCAGGCAGAGGGTTTAGGGCTCAGGGCAGCTTGGAGGGATTGGATTTTACCCCAAGCAAATCTCATGGAAATCCACAATTTGCCTGGAATTTGCTAGATACTCAAAACGGGTCATTCCTTTGCCCTCCTAGGAAGACAGCAGTGAGCAGTGAGAGCGATCGGGGAGTGTCCGTCTGCAGTGAGTGTTGGGAGAGTGGGGCTGCCACGTCAGGAGGACCTCACCCAGGCTAGGCAAGGGGCAGCGAAAGTGAGGCCTTGGATGCAGGAAGCAGGAAGGAGCCAGCCACGTGATGCTCTCGGAGAAGAATGTTCTGGACAGAGAAAGAAGCTAGCGCAAAAGCCCTGTGCTCACCTCAGTGGAGGGAGCTGGGGGTGAGGGAAGAGGAGGGCAGGAGGAACGAGGAGCCCAGAGCACACAGGGCCTGCGCTGAGGGAGGGGAGGCCAGGGCCAGCTGGGAGCTGTGTGGTGGTGGTGGGGGGAGCCTCAGGCAGCCCCTGGGGCAGGCATGGCAGTGGGGGGGGAGCCTCAGGCAGCCCCTGGGGCAGGTATGGCAGTGAGGGGGAGCCTCAGGCAGCCCCTGGGGCAGGCATGGCAGTGAGGGGGAGCCTCAGGTAGTCCCGGGGGCAGGCATGGCAGTGGGTGGGAAGCTTCAGGCAGCCCCTGGGGCAGGCATGGCAGTGAGGGGGAGCCTCAGGCAGCCCCTGGGGCAGGCATGGCAGTGGGGGGGAGCCTCAGGCAGCCCCGGGGGCAGGCATGGCAGTGTGGCTGCCTTATGGCAGAAGGGCTGGCAAAGGGATGACTTGACAGAGCCCCCGTGGATGCCTTTTCCTCCGGAGAGACCCCAGTGTGCCAGGCTCGGCTCTGTGGGTGTGCATAGGCACCCTTATGTCCTTGCCCATTTGGGGTGGCACTTCCCACACCGCATGGTAGGAGAGGTATGGCTGCAAACCTGGGCATGCCCCCCCCCCGCCACTTCACCCTCACAGCTGGGGACGGCCATGCCCACCTTGGACCTCATAGCCACAGGGGGTTTGTCTTTCCTTAATAAGTCAAAAATTGTCACCTTTCCACTTGGCGGGAGGCACTTCACAGCTTGTCCTTGGCGTGTGAAAATCGCCACCCTCACTATTTTTGTGCTTTGGAGACACTGTTGGGTGAGTGAGGGTTACTGGTTGGACTGACAGCCAATGGCTAGCAAGTGCCAAGTGCCAAGTGGGCAGGCGGCATGGACGCGGCTGCAGTGGAGGCGTGATGCCCATCCCACAGAGATGGACACAGCAGTCCAGGTTTCTTCACAAACTTTCAAACTTACACATTATTTCTGGAATGTTTCCATTTAAACTGATCCTGGGTCCTGAAATCTGTGAAGGTGGAACTATGGGGTTTCTCAGCAGTGGAGGGCAGGCCTGAGTAGGAAGAGTGCTGTCTGTGAGGAGCGGCTGCCTGCACGGTGCTGCAGCTGCCCGTGGAGAGGCAGGTGTGCCAAGAGAAGCGAAGGCATCAAGTCGCCTCTGCCTGCCTGCAGGTCGGGCTCAGCCCCTATGGGCCAGGACTCACGCTGGCAGCTAACAGCTGCCTGGATTTAGAGCTGGCAGACAAGAGGGGCTTGGCCCCTGCAGTGCCCCTCCCACGGTTAGGGCCCAGGAGAACAGCAAAAGACGCTGAGAAGGCCCGCCAGGAGAGGGAGGAGCCGCGCGAGGACGTGGAGTCTTGGAGCTGTTCCAAGCAGGCTTCACCCCCGCCCTCCACACAGCAGCCAGGCCGAGCTGGTTCAGGGTGACTGGGATGTCATGGGCTTGCAGTCGGACCACTCACCCCTCAGAACTGAAGTCATGTCTAAATTTATATTCTCCCAGTTACCCAGATAATCCTTTAGGCTTTCAAGAACTATTCCAATGGGGTGGATGTTGTGGTGCGGTGGGTTAAGCTGCCACTGGGACTCTCACCACTGCTCCTTTGTTGGGGTGCAGGTTGGAGTCCCAGCTACTCCACTTAATCCACTTTCCTGCTAATGTACCTCAGAAGGCAGCGATGAAAGTCCAAGTCCTTGGGTTCCTGCCACTCACAGGGGAGACTCACTGGAGCTCCTGGCTCTGGGCTTCAGCCTGGCCCAGCCCTGGCTGTTACAAACTGTGGGGAGTGAGGCAAGCAGGGGGAAGATGACTGTCCTCGCCTCACCCCCACTGCTTTATCTTTCAAATAAATAAACACTTTTCATATTTTTAGGAATGGCACAGAGGCTCAACTGGATAATCCTTTGCCTCCAATTCCAGATCCCACATGGGTACTAGTTCATGTACTGCTCCACTTCCCACCCAGCCCCTGCCTGTGGCCTGGGAAGGCAGTCGAGGACAGCCCAAAGCCTTGGGACTCTGCACCCGCGTGGGAGACCTGGAAGAGGCTCCTGGCTTCAGATTGGCTCAGCTCTGGCAGTTGCGGCTCACTTGGGGAGTGAATCATCAGATGGAAGATCTTCCTCTCTGTCTCTCCTTCTCTCTGTATATCTGACTTTTCAATTTAAAAAAATCAATCTTTAAAAAACATTTAAAAAATAAATTTGGGCCCGGCGGCGTGGCCTAGCGGCTAAAGTCCTGGCCTTGAACGCCCCGGGATACCATATGGGCGCCGGTCCTAATCCCAGCAGCTCCACTTCCCATCCAGCTCCCTGCTTGTGGCCTGGGAAGGCAGTCGAGGACGGGCCAATGCTTTGGGACCCTGCACCCGTGTGGGAGACCCAGAAAGAGGTTCCTGGTTCCCGGCATCGGATCGGTGCAGCACCGGCCGTTGCGGTCACTTGGGGAGTGAATCATTGGATGGAAGATCTTCCTCTCTGTCTCTCTTCTCTGTATATCTGCCTTTCTGATAAAAATAAATAAATCTTAGGGGAAAAAAAGAAATTATTAAAAATATTTATTATTTGAAAGGAATAGTTAGAGAAATAAAGGGATAGATACAATATCTTCTACCTACTGTGTTGCTTCCCGAACAGTCTGGGCTGGTCCGGCCTGCTGCCTGGACCTCCGTGCAAGTCTCCCCCTTGGTGCAGGGCCCAGTGTCCAGGCCGTCTTCACTGCTTTTCCTGGTGCATCCGTGGGAAGCTCGGCTGGAAGCAGGGTGGCTGGGATGTGAACCAGTGCTGCAGTGGCTTAGCCCAACGAATGCTTGCCTGGTTGTTTTAAACTGGAGTCCAAGTGAGGTTCTCACAGGGCATGTTGTATCTCTTCTGTCTCTTATTATCCAGAGTAACTATTCCAACCTCTGTTTTTCCCCCATGACACTGACTTTTTAAAAAGCGCAGGCTGGGCCCGGCTTGCTAGGCTGGTGGCCAAAATCTTTGTCTTGAATGCACCAGGATCCCATATGGGCGCCACTTCTAATCCCGGCTGCCCCGCTTCCCATCCAGCTCCCTGCTTGTGGCCTGGGAAAGCTGTCAAGGATGGCCCAAAGCCTTGGGACTCTGCACTCGTGTGGGAGACCCAGACGAAGTTCCTGGCTCCTGGCTTCAGATTGTATCAGCTTAGCTCTGGCTGTTGCAGCTGCTTGGGGAGTGAATCATCGGACGAAAGATCTTCCTTTCTGTCTCTCTTCTCTGTATATCTGACTTTCCAATAAAAAAAAATTTTAAAATAAAATGAAATAGGGCTCGGTGCAATAGCATAGTGGTTAAAGTCCTTGCCTTGTACATGCTGGGATCCCATGTGGGCGCTGGTTCTAATCCTGGCAGCCCCACTTCCCATCCAGCTCCCTGCCTGTGGCCTGAGAAAGCAGTCGAGGATGGCCCAAAGCCTTGGGACCCTGCACCCGTGTGGGAGCTCCTGTCTCCTGGCTTCAGATTGGCTCAGCTCCAGCCATTGTGGCCGCTTGGGGAGTGAATCATCGGACCGAAGATCTTCCTCTCTGTCTCTCCTTCTCTCTGTATATCTACCTTTCCAATAAAAATTAAAAATAAAATAAAAATAAAAAGCCCAGGCTGGCTGCCTTTAGAATGCTGTGCGTTCGGGACTTACCTTACCGTTCCTTCCTGGGCTCTGAGTGTGTTCCAGTCTGCCGCCTGGCGGGGATGGAGCTCAGCTCTTGGGCAGGGTGCAGAGCCAGCACGGGCCCCGTCATCTCGCCATGCTGTCTTGGCCAAGAATAAACACTGTATTTCAGGTATCGAGTAATTATGTCCTAACTCAGAACCAACAAGAAAGTGAATCCCATAAACTGAGAGGAAAAATCGCCTTATTTCATTGTTAAATGATCTTGGGTACCAGCTCCCGGGGTCTGTGTACCTACTGGGCACTGGACAACCTGTTTGAGTTTGTGGTTGCTCTTGTTGTTAAGACTCATTTATCGGGGGCCTGGCGCAGTGGCCTAGCGGCTAAAGTCCATGCCTTGAACGCCCCGGGATCCCACATGGGCACCGGTTCTAATCCCGGCAGCTCCACTTCCCATCGAGCTCCCTGCTTGTGGCCTGGGAAAGCAGGCGAGGACGGGCCAATGCTTTGAGACCCTGCATCTTATGTGGGAGACCTGGAGGAAGTTCCTGGCTCCTGGCTTCGGATTGGCACAGCACCAGCCGTTGTGGTCACTTGGGGAATGAATCATTGGACGGAAGCTCTTCCTCTCTGTCTCTCCTCCTCTCTGTACATCTGACTTTGTAATAAAAAATAAAATTTTTAAAAAATAATATAAGATTCATTTATCTTAAATGTAAAGTTACAGGGATAGAAGGAGAGAGGAGGGGTGGCAGAGGAAGAGAAAGGATCTTCCATCCGCTGTTTCATTCCCCAAGTTGCCACACAGTCAGGACCAGGCTAGGCTGCAGCCGGGCACCAGGAGCTTCTTCCTGGTCTTCCAAGGCCCCAGGCCGTCCTCTGCTGCCTTCCCAGGCCCGTCAGCAGGAAGCAGGATGGAGGTGGAGCAGCTGGGAGCAGAGCCAGCACCCATATGAGATGCCTGCACCACAGGTGGGGGCTTGGCCCACTGAACCCTGTGCTGGGCTCTGGAAAACCTTCAACTTGAGCATCAGAATGAACACCACTCTTCACTTCCTGTCTGCTGGTTTGTAATTACAGAAAAACCCACTTCCCAGCACAGTGTCGTGTCAGACTGTAGCGAACCCGTGTTGAACCTGAGGTGTGCCAGGGGTGGGCCACTGGGGGCAGAGTAGATACCAAATAGCACTTTTTCACTTGAAAAGGTATCACACTATGTAGTGACTCAGGCTGCACACAGTGGGCTCTGCTGAGTCAGGCTGCACACAGTGGGCTCCACCAGGTCAGGGTGCACACAATGGGCCCCGTCAGGTCAGGGCGCACACAGTGGGCCCCACCAGGTCAGGGCGCACACAGTGGGCCCTACCAGGTCAGGACGCACACAGTAGGCCCACTGACTCAGGCTGCACACAGTGGGCCCCACCAGGTCAGGGCGCACACAGTGGGCCCCGTCAGGTCAGGACGCACACAGTGGGCCTACCAGGTCAGGACGCACACAGTGGGCCCTACCAGGTCAGGACGCACACAGTAGGCCCACTGACTCAGGCTGCACACAGTGGGCCTACCAGGTCAGGGCGCACACAGTGGGCCCACTGACTTGGCGGCACATGCGAGTGTTGGGTTGGAGGCAGGCAAGGCAGTTCCTGACTGTGAGAATTGAGCCCTTGTCTCTGGACTCCCATCTGACATGGTCTCCCCTGACGAGGCTCAGCGAGGGCTTATAAGGCGGGGCAGTGTGTGGCTGGCTGTTAGCCCTGTGGCTTCCTGTCCCAGGGCAAGGCAGCAGCAGGCACAGACAAGCCCATGATGGGAGAATCGAAGGCTCTGCCTCCAAGGGCTCCCTCAGACCCCTCACTCAGACCTCAGCACCCCTGAAGGGCAGAACTGGGGGCGAGCCTAGGCCGGAGCCTAGCACGAGTGTAATGTCACCTTCCTTCATGGAACAGCCCACTGTCCGTGGCAGGGCGGCTGGTTCCCAGCACAGGTGCACACCCAGCCATCAGGGTGAGTGCAGCTGAGTGCGTGGACATCCGGGCAGGAGGCTACTCCTCAGCCCTGGTCCCCCGTGAGGCCCACTCGGGGAGATTTTTCTGAACAAACTGAAGTACACTGGATGAAGAGTTCATTCATTTCCCCATATTTCACTTGTCCAAGGAGTAGGCCTGTTGGCCAGCCACAACTCCCAAGCAGAGTGAGAGGAGTTCTGGGCACTCCCAGTGGGGTGCTTTTCTGTTTTGGGGACTCTTAGGGCTCACCTGGGGACTCTCCCCTCCGAGAGGAACCATACAGCTGCCGCCTGCTTTCTTTCCTTCGTTCTTTCTTTTTCTTTCTTTTTGAAAGGCAGAGTAACACAGAGGGAGACATAGAGGCCTTGTATTTGTTGGCTCACTCCCCACATGGCCACAGAGAGGGCTTGGCCAGGCCAAAGCCAGGAGAAGCCAGAAGCTTCTCCCAGGTCTCATACGCGTGCAGGGGCCCAAGCACTTGGGCCATCCTCTGCTGCTTTCCTAGGAGCTGGATGCGAAGTGGAGCAGCTGGGATTCAAACTGGCATCCATGTAAGATATTGGCACTGTAGGCAGAGGTGCAAGCCACAGCCCCACAGCACTGGCCCTGCCATTTGGCATTCTACGTAGTAAGATGCCTTTGGGCCGTCATTACAAAGGGTCAGTCCACCAGCTCCTGGTGCATCACGGGCTGCAGGCGATGCCGGACACAGGAATGAGGAATGGGGCAGGAGCAGGGCTACTCAGGGCTGCCACCAGGCTGAGGTCAGAGTTCAGCTCCCTGCTGCCAAGCAGCCTGGGTGAGGCCCTGGGTGCTCCCTGCCACCAGCACCTCATGAGGCCCCTCCAACTTCAAAGTTCACACTGGCTCTGAGTAAGGAATGGAGAATGAGCCACAACAAATGGGGACTGGGTCCAGTTCAGCCTCTCTGGTTGTGGGGCCCTGTACAGTACCCACAGCAGTGTGGGCACCAGTGGTGGGCGCCAGCACACAGGCAGTCCCTCCTGGCACAGAGGTGGCTAGCTCTCAGAGGCCGGGTCCTGAGGGCTCCCAGGCTGTGAACACACTGCCATACCCTCCCCACGTTCTTCCTCTGTCCCCACTGACCCTGGCCTGCAGGGCTGGGCCCTGCGTGCCTAGGCCAGGGTTCAGCAGCACCCAGGGGCGGGGTCCCAGGAGCCGCAGCCCCACCGAGGCTGCACTCATCCAGCACCTGTACCTCTCCTCCCGGGCCACCACTGGGAGCTCTCTGGTCTCAACGTGGTTCTAGACAGGCTGCCTGATGCCCCCTTCTTGGGGGAAGAGGACCGAGTCCGGGTGGGTGGGGGACGGAGAGGAGCGGAGGGGAGGGCCTGTGACCTCGCCAGGGCCTCAGCATCACCCCTCCTCCCCAGCGCCCTTCGCGGCTCTAAATGTGTCCCAGCACCTTGGCCAACACCTGGGGAGGTGAGGGAAGGTGGGGCCCGACCCCCACCTCCTCCCAGCTGTCAGAGTCAGCCTGCCTCCTCAGGCAGTTTCCAGCTGCGCCCGCGGGTCTGAGGGCCTGTGGACGACGTGGGCACACAATGGGGCTCCAAATCGCCCCCAGCCCTTCCCTGCCGGCTGGCTCCCGGGCCTCGAGCCCCAGCCCAGACACCCGCTCTGCTGGGCCCCCCTCCACCTCCAACCTGCCCACCCTTTGCTCTCAGGGACCACACCTACCCCACCCCCTCCTTCTCTGGCCTCTTCTTCCTCCCCGCCCCCTGGGCCTCGGCCACCGGCCACCGCAGCTCCTCTCCAGCCTCGCCCTCCTCCTGGGGCTCTGCGGCTGGCTCCCGGGGGGCGGGGGTCTTTCCACACCTCCCTCCTGGCCCCCACTGGGCTCAGCCCAGGAGCAGGTGCGCTGGGGGCTGTCCGCCCCTCGCCTTTTTCTCCTCTGCCTCCCACCCCGCTTTCTTGTCTCCTCTGCAGCTCTGCCCTCCGTCCCCTCCCCCGTTTTCCCACCCCCTCCGCCCGCGCCCTCCCCCTCCTCCCGGGCCGCGTCCCCCTCCGCCCGCCCGCGCTCCCCCGCCGGCATCAGTATTCCGCTGCCGTCGCCGCCGCTCTCGGCTGCTCCCGGCCGCTGCCGCACCGTCCGAGGCGGGGGCCGGGGCCGGGGCCGGGGCCTGGGGGGGGTGGGTGGGGGGAGAGCGGCGCCGGCGGGCCCGAGGAGGGAGGAAGGAAGGAAGCAAGCAAGCAAGCAAGGGAAGAAAGAAGGGAAGAAAGGAAGGCGGGCGGGCGGGCCGGCGGGCGAGGACGCGGAGCCGCCCCGACCCAGCACCGCCCGCCGCGGCCGCCGCCGCTGGAGCCCCCTTCCCATCCAGGAGCCGGGGAGGGGGGCGAGGGCAAAGGACCCTGGCCCGCCGCAGCCCCGCCCCCCGCTCCTCGCCGCTGCAGGCCTCGCACCCCAATTCCTGCGCTTCACTGGGGGGGTCGCCCCCCCGCCGGGCATGCTGCCCCCGGAAGGAGCCCCCGTCCGCGCTGTGAGTAGCCGCCGAGGGGCACCCGGCGCGGGCACGGACAGGGGTGGGGGGTCGCTGGTTGGGCAACGGTGGTCTTAGGCCTCCTGGGGGTGGGGGACGGCAGAGGACAGTGGGCGGGGCCTGGATGCGAGGGAGGTGGTCGGTGGGGGCTCTCCTGTCCCAAGAGTTCTGTGTTGAGGGTCGCCGCTGCCCAGGGCTATGGGCTGGGGGACAGGCATCGGGCGGTCGGTCGCTGCGTATTCAGCCGCGGGGAGAGGATGCAGGCTCAGGGTGCAGGGCTCGCCTGGTGTGGGTCTTAATGCCCCTTCTGGGGCGGGAGACGGGGTTCATCCGTACCCCCCACGGCCCCTCCCACCCTCCACACCGCTGCTGCTGGGGGGGACATGCCAGGGTTGGGGGGGAAGAGGCGGGCACGGGGTTTCCTTGGTGACCGCGCCTGGCAGGAGCGGTTGCCGTGGCAACGGGGGAGAACCGGGGAGTTTGGGAAGTGAAAATGGGAAAGATGGAGGGGGTGACTGGGGAATGAAACAATCCCCTCCCCAGGCTTCTGCCGTTCTCCTCTTGGGGGTCTCCCAGTTTCCCAGCTGTAGGCCACCCCCCCTCCTGCCAGGACCCCCTTCCTTGAGGCTGGCACTCTGCGCCTCCGCCTGGAGCACATGGGACCCCCGGCCATCTCCCCAAGGCCCCCATGGTGCTCAGCATCCCCTGCTGCTGGCTCTCTGCCCTCGCACCTGCTTTCCTAGGAACTGCCCTGGGGTCTCCTCAGGTCTGTACCTCTCCCCACGGTACCCCAACTTTTAGTTTCTGTCCCACCGGCCCCTACGTCCCACTCTCTCTTTCTGCCTCTAATTCTTAGCACCCTGGCAACCTCATCACAGCAGCTCTTGCTGGGACCCCGTTTCACAGCCTTGCTTCACCAACACCCTCTGCTCACTCCACAGGCCACCCCACCAGCTAGGACCCTCCTCTCTGGAAGCTCGCCTTCTCGATCCTCATCCCCCCCACTCTCCGTCACCACTGGAGCCCAAGGCTCAGGCTCTCGCAGGGTTCTGCCCATGTCTCCTGCCCCAGCTTGCTCCTAGACCCCGTTCTCTCCCCTGTCCTCCCAAGTGCCCCCACCTCTGCCACCCTGCAGAGCCCCCTTCCCTGGACCTGCAGCCTCAGGCAGCTTCCTGTTGGGGTGGGGAATTCCCCTGGGGAGAGCCCAGCTGGAGGGGAGGGAAGAGCGAGGAGGGAGCGTGGGGCTGCCCGGCAGCCCCCTCCCCACCCCCTCCCCAGCTGGGAGCTGCAGAGGAGCTCCGCAGCGCCCATTGCTATGCGCCTCACATCCGAGTCCAGGCCGCGCAGCCGCCAGACAGGAACCGGGGCCCCAGCCGCAGCTGGGAGCAGCCCAGCAGGCTTGCCTCCTCTGCCGCCCCCAGCCCAGGCCGGGGGCCAGGAGCAGCGCCTCTCCCTTCCTGGGGCAGCTTGGGGCTGCTCACTGCTTGTAACCTGCGTTTCACGCCTCCCCCTCCACTTCCCACCTTCCTCCTCCTCTTCTCTGGACTCCACTCATCTTGGCCGCCGACTGTTCAAATGCATGCCTAGAGAGGAGAGACACTGGACAGGACCGGAAGGGTAGGAGGCAGAGTGATGGCTGTCCATGCCTGCGCACCACTCAGGTGTATCACCGTGGAGTCAGCCACACAGCGTCACTCACCGGGGAGTCAGAGCCAGGAGCATACGCCTGTGCCCAGAGCCAACTACCCAGGGGCAAGCAGGGCAGACCCAGGGTAACATGGACCAAGTGTGGGCAGTGTCTGCAGGTCACTCCTCCTTGGCCTGGGTAGGATTGTCAGTAGGACCCTGCTCAGCCACCACAGGAGAGTGGGAGCGTGTATGGAAGACACAGAGGTGCCCGCACAGGTTCACACAGTCAAGACCCAGATGGGGCCGGTGGAGGCCCAGAGCCAGCCAGAGGCCACAAGATGGAGCAGGGGAGCCCCAGACAGCAGCTAGGTACACACAGGGCCCTTGCTCACCACCTCGCAGCCTTACAGAGCTGCGGAGACACGGGCTGTACCCTCCTGCAGGCAGAGCCCTGAGCCCTCAGGCCCCCCCCAGAGGCAGACCTTGTTGCAGAGGTGCCAGGGAGGGGGTCCCCAACTCCGCCTTCCTGCCCAGGTCCTAGCCCTCCATCACCTGCTTCACCACTGTCTGTCTCCTCCCACCCCTCATCACCCACATCTCTGTCCTAGCTTCCGTTGGGCTGCCTCCCCCTTGCCACTTCCCTGGAACTGACCCTGCTGTCCCATCTCACCTGCCTGTGCTCGGCCCGGGTCTCGTGTGACACACCCCCTGCCCCTCCTCGCGATCCACAGCTTCCTGTCTCTCCTTGCTTCCCTGAAGTCTGCGCCTCAGAGCTCAGGGCCATGTGCTTTCAAAGAGCAGTGCTTGGAGCCAGCATTCTCCAAGTCCAGGAACTTCACATCAAACCCCTGGGGGGAGGCGCCTTCCTCCCAGGTGCCTCCCCCAGGTGACTGCCTTCCTCCCAGGTGCCTCCCCTGGCCCACGTGGGCTGTGCGCTGGCACCCCAGCCACGCCCTCTCTCACCTTGCTTCACCACTACCCACCACCAGGCTGCCCACCCTGCCCTTTCCTTGGGTCTGGTTCTTGTACTTGGTTTCCTGTCCACACCCCCTCCCTCCCCTGCTTAGTCCCCTTGCTGGGGTCCCTCTGTGTTCCCTAACTCTGAGTTCCCCTGTAGTCTGAGCAGCCCACCTCCAGCCCATGCGGTGCCCAAGCTAGGGTCTAAGGTGTTCTAGACTCAGCCAGACTGACCTAGAGGCAGGTGGGCTTCTTGCATCCCACCTGCTTGTTGCCCCGGAGTGCAGCTAAAGCCCAGCGGCAAGGGTGGCTGCTCCTTTGGCCCGTGAGGGTGGCGAGGACACATGGTGTGGTCCTTGGCCCTGAACCGCAGGGATGTGCAGGGGACTGATCCCGTGACAGGGCATGTCACTGGCCTGGATACTGAAGGCAGGGTCCTCGCGATGCCACCACACCGGTCCCTCCCCTCACCTGCTGGACTCCTGTCTGGGCTGCCTCATCTCTGTTCCCCTGGAAATCAGGGCCCTCCTGTGCTCGTTCCAACTCCTGAGGCTGCCGGTGGCAGAAGAGTAAGGAGAGTGGCATAGTGCCCCTTTGTTGCCTGGAAACCCACTCGCGACTGTTGTCATGGCAGGCGAAGGCCTGGGAGAGGGGCTGTGCAACCAGGGGACAGGTGGTGGCAGCACTGGGCCCCTGGCCCCCACCCGACAGGCACTCGGCCTGGGGGAGTTCACAAGAATGGCCCAGGCGAGAGGAGCAGGGCTCAGGGTCCCTGGAACCTGTGCCCCCATCAAGTGGGGCTTAGGCCCCAGAACCCTTGCCCAGATGCTGCAGTGATGAGCCTACGGCAGTGCCAACCGCAGCTCCGTGGGAGGGTGGCATCCCAGATGGCGAAGGAAGAAGAGGGTTCCCTGGGAGGCAGACGAGAAGGACAAGGACAGAGCTAGCACTTCCTGGGAGCTTGCCCCAAGTCAGGCCCTGTACCGGACACACCCCTACACTGGCCGGGGGGTTCGGGGCACCCCTGCAGGGAGAAGCAATCCTAAGCAGTGCTGTGTGAGTGCAGTGTGGCCCCCAAGCTGCCAGCACACAGCCGCAGGTGGCAGCACTGTGCCCCCACCGCAGCTGAGAATGCTGCCTGACAGAGGGATAAGCCAAGGGGCAGGTCCAGATGGAGTCAGTTGGTCAGGGACAGTAGATGTACAGGGCACAGGGCAGGACTGGAGCCTCCTGTGACTCGGGGCTCATGCCGTCTCAGTGAGGACCCAGCCTGGCCCACCGGAATACGATCCTGGTGCAGGGAGGTGGGAGCTCCTGCTCCCGGGCCTCACTCACTGTGGGCAGCGGAGAAGGAGCCTGGGAATAGGAGCATAGGAATCCTTTGAAGGTGGCTGACACTGAGGTGCCCCCGCAGCCCTCCAAGGCAGCGGGTGCCAATGCCATGCAGAGCCTGAGGCACGGTGAGGAGTGACAAGCCAGAGTTCAAGGCCAGATCTCTCAGCAGCATCCCTGTCATCTGTTCTCTGTCCTCCCTCAACGGGGCACCGACGGAATCCTCCCACGGAGAGCTTGCCTGGCCCCAGGCCCTTCAGTGTGCAGGCTGCAAGGTGGCACAGGGCGATGGGACGGCTGAGCCCAGCCTGAGCCATGGCTGCAGCGTGTGCCGCCCCGTGACATGCAGGCTCCAACCCTGCGTTGGCATGAGGTGCTGGGGCCGTGGGCACACAGTGACGGCCGAGACAGGCTGCTGCAGCGTGGGGCAGATTTGGCTTCATCCTGTCTGCTGGTGCCTTTTCCACATGCACAGAAAACAGACCAGAGCAGCCCTGTGAGCAGGGCAGGCCACGTCCCTGCCTGCCTGGCACGCTCTGTTGCCTGCCGTCATGCCTGAACTTTGGCAGTAAACACTGTTTCACAAGCTCCCCTCACCCCACACCAACCAGATGCAGTCTGGGGGTGGCAGGCTGCTCGCCCACTGGGCTCACCACTGACCTAGGGGCCTAGAAGTGCGCTTTCTTTCTGTGAGCCTGCCTGGGCGACAGTGCCCCTGGACAAGGCCGTGACCCCACTGCCACAATGTGTCAGTGGATACTGTGCCGGGTGCCGCAGAAGAGCAAGATATGCTCATGTACGCAGCTACCCCATGCCTGTCTCAGCCTGTGGCCTGCCTGGCTTCTCTGTGGGCCCTACGAGAGCCATGCCAGGCAGCTGTGGCAGGGCAAAGGCCCAGGAGGAGGAGCAGAGCTGTGAGGACTCGGGCAGCAGAGGCCCAAGCAGGGCTGGAAACGGCCACACCGGGTCCGGTGCTCCATGGCCACGTGGTGGGCCATGCGGTGAGACACTGCCACCTCTCCATTGTGCAGTCACAGTTACCCTGCCCGCTGCTCCTTGGGGTGACCTGAGTGGGAAGGGGCCCGTGTCTAGGGAGCCTCCCCCCACCACTCCTGGCTTTTAGGATCTGGCTGCTTTCTCTCCTTTACCTTCTGGACACCCCCAAAGTCTGCCCGTTGGACAAATCCACTGTCTTTTCACTCTTTCCGGTCTCTCCATCCCTTGGCCCAGCTCCTTCCTGGCCAGCAGCCTCCCCATGCCAGTCTGCTCAGAGGGCTCGCTCACAGCCAGAGCTTACCCGGCCCCAGCCCGGCCTGGGGCAGGAGGAAGGAGTGGGTGCCACCCCCTCACCGCTGTCTTGTGGTCCCGAGCTGGGCTCTGCAGGACTCGCAGATGCCCGCCTGCCTCCAGCCCCTGGGCCTTTGGACACCCAAGTCCGTTCACCTGACCCCCTTCTTGCTCTGCCCACCTGCCACTGTCACAGCTCTCAGCTTTTGCCAGCATCTGGCCAGGGGAGGTGTCCCAACCCCAGCCTGTGCTCACCTCACTCTCTTTTCCTGATCCTTTAGACCAAGGAAGGGTTCTCTGGGCGGGGAGAACAGCAGGGCTAGGCCCCGCAGGACTCCACGGTGAGGATCTGGAAGAGGCCAGGCAGCTGGATGGAAAAGGAGGACTCCAAGCCAGCCCTGATCCCGACCCCATCCCCACCTGTACAGGAAACCTGGGCCCCTCTGCTGCAGGTCCTGGGCTGGACTGGGACCCAGTGCAACGTCAGCCTTTGCAGCTGTCTGGGCCCTGGGCTGTCCTCCCTGGAGTCAGTCCACAGGCTGCAAGGTAGGCTGTGTGTTGAGGGTGTGGGGGATGCACTGCCTAGACCCCCTCACCTGCACAGCCCCCTTGAACAGCAGGGCACTGCTCCAGGGCTCCAGGCTTACACCCCCATCACCTCAGTGGCAGTGCGCCTCCTCCCTGGCCCTCACCTTCTAGACCCACCCAGGACACTGAGCGTGCCCAGCCAGAACGTCCCTCCTCACCCCGCCTCTCCCGGGTCCTCGGGTGTCCCATCTGCCATCTGCCGGGATCTTCTCAGGCACGGTGCCCAAGCTCTCCTGGAGCCCAGCAGGCAGGGGAGGCCTCAGCCCCTGTTCCCGCTGTGAATGCCTGCAACTGCTTCCCTCACCTGGCGCTGTCCCCCTGCCCCTTGCCAGTGGTGTAGAGTGGTCTTTGCACCTCCCTCAGCTCGTTCCTGACGGCAGGTGGGGTGGAGACCTAGTGTGCCCTCTGGCCTCACATGGGGCAGCTGGTGGCCTGGGCTGCTTTAGGAATTTGTGAACCTTGGCAGGTGCCCCCAGCCCTCTGAATGTGCTCTGTCATCTACACAGCGGGTGAGGGACTGTCCCTGCCTGCTAGAGCTGCAGAGGAAGCCAGCGGCTTAAGGAAGCTGTGTACCCAGGAAGTCCTCGGCAATCACTCCCTGTCCATCACTGTTAGAGTGTCCTTGGGGCCCGAGCTCCACCAGCAGGGAGAGGGGTGGGGGAGGGGGTCAGGCATGTCACATCCTACACAGTGCAGAGGAGGGTGGGGGTCTGGGGAGAAAACTGGGGTGTAGCATGCTTGTGCCGGCCCTCACCCAGCAGGAACTGCTGCTGCTCTCAGACTAGGGGGCAGGCCAGGCTGCTGTGGTGGGAGCTGGGGCAGCTCTTCTGGCAGTGGAGTCTTTGAGATGGGGGTGCAGCCCTCCCCTGGCAGCAGCTTGTTACACAGATGAAACTCCTGGACGGTGCCTGGGCAGTGCCAGGCATGCTCTGGACATCACTGGTCTTAGGTTCTGGTACTTGATGAGTTGGAACAAGAAAGTGTGTGGTCACGGTCACCTCAGACCTCGCTGAGGAGGCAGGATGTGTGAGGGACCTCAGCACACAGCTGGAGACGGAGTGCACAGGCCCATATGGGGGAATCTTTGGAATTATGTGGAGATACCAGGGCATCCCAGCCTGGAAAGGTGCTGCTTCTGCTGAGCAGGCAGCTGGGGAGCAGGCACTGCCTAGGGGAGGGGCCCAGCCCGAGGGTCTGGGGTGTGGACCTAGAGAGGAATGTGGAGTGATAGCCGGGCTGGTGGCATCCTGCAGGCCCTCACCCTACCTGGGCAGATTCCCCGCTGTGCGGCAGGCACTGTCCCGGGTCCTGGAAGCCAAGCTGTGCACAACAGCCCCAGCCCTGCCAGAAGGAAGCTTCCATGCAGGAGCAGACAAGGTGGAGCCGAGAGCTGGTCAGGGTGGTCTTGTGCAAGGCCTGGCAGAAGACAGAGCCCTGTGGGCGGTGGGGAGGGCAGATGCAAAGGGCCTGAGGTTAGCGTAAGCAGGGGCAGAGCCCAGCTGGGATCCCTGACCCCCTGGCTGGGCAGGGGAGGGACAGGAACCCTGGCTGCATATAGGGCAAGAAGGTAGCCCTGATGGCAGGAGTGAGGAAGGTGGCCAGCCAGGGAGATGAGAGGTGGCCAGCCTGTGTGTGCGGTGGCAGGGCTGTCCATAGTCACTAGTCAGCTGCTTCACAGTGCTGAAAAACAGAGTCACTAGCCTTAGGTCACAGCAGATAAGCAACAGATTCAAGATTCCAACCTGCACACAGCCAGTATGCACTACTGTCACTACCTGCCCTCAGTGTCCCCCAGTGTCCTTGGCCTTGCATACATGGTCATCTTTAGCAGCATCTGTGCAGCATCTGGCATGGAGTAAGGGCTCCAGAAATGGTGGGTGGGTGTGTGGATGGATGGATGAATGGATGGTGAGTGAGTGAGTGTATGTGGATGGATGGATGGTGAGTGAGTGTATGTGGATGGATGGATGGTGAGTGAGTGTATGTGGATGGATGGTGAGTGAGTGTATGTGGATGGATGGTGAGTGAGTGTATGTGGATGGATGGTGAGTGAGTGAGTGTATGTGGATGGATGGATGGTGAGTGAGTGTATGTGGATGGATGGTGAGTGAGTGAGTGTATGTGGATGGATGGTGAGTGAGTGAGTGTATGTGGATGGATGGATGGATGGTGAGTGAGTGTATGTGGATGGATGGATGGTGAGTGAGTGTATGTGGATGGATGGTGAGTGAGTGTATGTGGATGGATGGTGAGTGAGTGTATGTGGATGGATGGTGAGTGAGTGAGTGTATGTGGATGGATGGTGAGTGAGTGAGTGTATGTGGATGGATGGTGAGTGAGTGAGTGAGTGTATGTGGATGGATGGTGAGTGAGTGTATGTGGATGGATGGTGAGTGAGTGTATGTGGATGGATGGATGGTGAGTGAGTGTATGTGGATGGATGGATGGTGAGTGAGTGAGTGAGTGTATGTGGATGGATGGATGGTGAGTGAGTGAGTGAGTGTATGTGGATGGATGGATGGTGAGTGAGTGAGTGAGTGTATGTGGATGGATGGTGAGTGAGTGAGTGTATGTGGATGGATGGTGAGTGAGTGAGTGTATGTGGATGGATGGATGGATGGTGAGTGAGTGTATGTGGATGGATGGTGAGTGAGTGTATGTGGATGGATGGTGAGTGAGTGTATGTGGATGGATGGATGGATGGTGAGTGAGTGTATGTGGATGGATGGATGGTGAGTGAGTGTATGTGGATGGATGGTGAGTGAGTGTATGTGGATGGATGGATGGTGAGTGAGTGAGTGTATGTGGATGGATGGATGGTGAGTGAGTGAGTGTATGTGGATGGATGGTGAGTGAGTGTATGTGGATGGATGGTGAGTGAGTGAGTGTATGTGGATGGATGGTGAGTGAGTGAGTGTATGTGGATGGATGGATGGTGAGTGAGTGTATGTGGATGGATGGATGGATGGTGAGTGAGTGAGTGAGTGTATGTGGATGGATGGATGGATGGTGAGTGAGTGTATGTGGATGGATGGATGGTGAGTGAGTGAGTGAGTGTATGTGGATGGATGGATGGTGAGTGAGTGAGTGTATGTGGATGGATGGTGAGTGAGTGAGTGTATGTGGATGGATGGATGGTGAGTGAGTGTATGTGGATGGATGGTGAGTGAGTGAGTGTATGTGGATGGATGGTGAGTGAGTGTATGTGGATGGATGGTGAGTGAGTGAGTGTATGTGGATGGATGGTGAGTGAGTGAGTGTATGTGGATGGATGGTGAGTGAGTGAGTGAGTGTATGTGGATGGATGGTGAGTGAGTGTATGTGGATGGATGGTGAGTGAGTGAGTGTATGTGGATGGATGGATGGTGAGTGAGTGTATGTGGATGGATGGTGAGTGAGTGTATGTGGATGGATGGATGGTGAGTGAGTGAGTGTATGTGGATGGATGGTGAGTGAGTGAGTGAGTGTATGTGGATGGATGGATGGTGAGTGAGTGTATGTGGATGGATGGTGAGTGAGTGTATGTGGATGGATGGTGAGTGAGTGTATGTGGATGGATGGTGAGTGAGTGTATGTGGATGGATGGTGAGTGAGTGTATGTGGATGGATGGATGGTGAGTGAGTGAGTGTATGTGGATGGATGGTGAGTGAGTGAGTGAGTGTATGTGGATGGATGGATGGTGAGTGAGTGTATGTGGATGGATGGTGAGTGAGTGTATGTGGATGGATGGTGAGTGAGTGAGTGAGTGTATGTGGATGGATGGATGGTGAGTGAGTGTATGTGGATGGATGGTGAGTGAGTGTATGTGGATGGATGGTGAGTGAGTGTATGTGGATGGATGGATGGTGAGTGAGTGTATGTGGATGGATGGTGAGTGAGTGTATGTGGATGGATGGATGGTGAGTGAGTGTATGTGGATGGATGGTGAGTGAGTGTATGTGGATGGATGGTGAGTGAGTGTATGTGGATGGATGGATGGATGGTGAGTGAGTGTATGTGGATGGATGGTGAGTGAGTGTATGTGGATGGATGGTGAGTGAGTGTATGTGGATGGATGGATGGTGAGTGAGTGAGTGAGTGTATGTGGATGGATGGTGAGTGAGTGAGTGTATGTGGATGGATGGATGGTGAGTGAGTGAGTGAGTGTATGTGGATGGATGGTGAGTGAGTGAGTGTATGTGGATGGATGGATGGTGAGTGAGTGTATGTGGATGGATGGATGGATGGTGAGTGAGTGTATGTGGATGGATGGTGAGTGAGTGTATGTGGATGGATGGTGAGTGAGTGAGTGTATGTGGATGGATGGTGAGTGAGTGTATGTGGATGGATGGTGAGTGAGTGTATGTGGATGGATGGTGAGTGAGTGTATGTGGATGGATGGTGAGTGAGTGTATGTGGATGGATGGTGAGTGAGTGAGTGTATGTGGATGGATGGTGAGTGAGTGAGTGTATGTGGATGGATGGATGGTGAGTGAGTGTATGTGGATGGATGGATGGATGGTGAGTGAGTGTATGTGGATGGATGGATGGTGAGTGAATGTATGTGGATGGATGGTGAGTGAGTGTATGTGGATGGATGGATGGTGAGTGAGTGTATGTGGATGGATGGTGAGTGAGTGAGTGTATGTGGATGGATGGTGAGTGAGTGTATGTGGATGGATGGTGAGTGAGTGAGTGTATGTGGATGGATGGTGAGTGAGTGTATGTGGATGGATGGATGGTGAGTGAGTGAGTGTATGTGGATGGATGGATGGATGGTGAGTGAGTGTATGTGGATGGATGGATGGTGAGTGAGTGTATGTGGATGGATGGATGGTGAGTGAGTGAGTGTATGTGGATGGATGGATGGTGAGTGAGTGAATGAATGCGTGGATAGATGGGTGGGTGGATGTGTGGGTGTGTGAGTTGGTGAGTGGGTGGATGGATGGATGGATGAGTTAATGGGTGTCTGGGTGGGTGAACAGAAGCCTAGGTGGACGAGTGGTTGGATCACTGGAAGGACGGGGGGAGGGGGAGGAGACTGCATGTGCCCACTGTACAGAGACTGTCAGTAGGCAGGCGTGGCACGGTGGCTGAGGGGCAGGGCAGAGGGAGGCTGAGGCCCACTGTGCCATGAAGAGGGGCTTCCCTCGGCTGGAGGGTGGCTGGCTGCCATGTGGGCCCAGCTGGGGGGGGGGGGCCAGGGTGGAGATAGAAGTAAATGACTGCGGGGGGGGGGGGCCTGAGGGGACTCTCGTGGTGCAGAAGCAGCCACTCACAGGCTGGGCCGGGCCAGGGGAGCTGCAGGAGGGGGCTCAGGGAGACCACCCGGTGATGTAGCCTGTGGGGCGGTCAGTGTGCCACGAGGCTCGGCAGGCACAGCCCAGCCCCCTCCCCCGCGGCCCAGCCACCAACCTTCCTCCCCCGCTTCCGACCTTCGCAGGCTGCCCAGAACCAATGGGTTAATTAGATAACGGAGCCTTTGATTAGTGGGGGAGGGGGCTGAGGAGGAGGGAGCAGAGGTGCCCTCCCCGTGCAGAGGGAGAGAAAGAAGGAGGGAGGGGGCTGAGGCACAGCTTGGCTCTGCACTGCCGTGTGACTAGAAATTGTAATCGCAGAGAGAGGGAGAAAGAGAACAAGCCAGTCAGCCAGCCAGCCAGCCGGTGGAGACGAGACAGACAGAAGGACAGTGCGATGGGGATGGAGCGAGAGTGAGGGAGAAATGGAGGAGAGAGGGGGCCTGGTGGTCCCGAGGCCGTGAGCGGGGAGCCTGGAGCGGGACAGGGGCTAGAGGGCCCGGGAGAGAGCCCAGGGGCCAGGGCCGGTGGATTGAGAGGCTGGGGAGGAGAGAGGAGGCCCGGGCAGCGGTGGGGGGTGGACGGGCCGGTGAGCAGAGCTGAGAGGCCAGGAGCGGACTGCTGCAGTGGCCGGAGGACGGCCTCCTGGGGCGGGAAGGGCGACAGGCTGGGGGGGGGGGCGTGGGGAGACCCAAGAAGCCCCTGCGCCCCCCCCAGCACGATCTCGACGAGTGCCTGGAAAAACGGGGGCAGAGCCCCCCAATATGTGGAGGGGGGGCCTGGGTGCAGTGGGAGACCCAGCGGAAGCCAAGCCACCAGGGTGAGTGTCACTTGCTGTGGGGGAGCCGGGAGGCGGAGGAGGGGAGGGCGCCTGCTGCAGCAGCCATGATGGGGGGTGCAGCAGAGGCAGAAGCGGAGGCCTGGCGCCTCAGAAGGGGGCCTCACATCAGGGGCTTTGGTGGGGGCGGAGGGGGCTTGAGTTCTGACTCCTGTGGGTGGTGCCCACCCCTCAGCTTAAGGAGGGGGCCGTGTCTTAGCCAGAACAGGAAGCCAGCAGGAGCGGAGTGGAGAGCCCCTGCTCACCTGTGGGGAGACAGGATGCTGCCTTCCCCGGCACAGACAGGCACAGAGGTAGAGCAGCAGTCCGCAGTGCTCCCGGAGGAGCAGGCGCCCACATCTCGGCTTCCTGCTCCTGCTGGCACACGTGCAGAGGCTCACACGCATTTTCTGGGTTAGGGTGATCTTGGAGCTGCAGAAGGAGGGAGTGTTGAGTGTGTGTGTGTGTGTGTGTGTGTGTGTGCGTGCGTGTGCACATGTGGCGGGGAGGCAGCTGTGGGATTTGGGGTCCACCGTGTGAGGGCACGCCCGACACTGTGTGTGTTCAAGTGTGTGTGGGGGTCTGGGGTGCAGTGTGAGGCATGCCTGACACTGTGTGTGTTCAAGTGTGTGTGGGGGTCTGGGGTGCAGTGTGAGGCATGCCTGACACTGTGTGTGTTCAAGTGTGTGTGGGGGGTCTGGGGTGCAGTGTGAGGCATGCCTGACACTGTGTGTGTTCAAGTGTGTGTGGGGGGTCTGGGGTGCAGTGTGAGGCATGCCTGACACTGTGTGTGTTCAAGTGTGTGTGGGGGGTCTGGGGTGCAGTGTGAGGCATGCCTGACACTGTGTGTGTTCAAGTGTGTGGGGGGGTCTGGGGTGCAGTGTGAGGCATGCCTGACACTGTGTGTGTTCAAGTGTGTGTGGGGGTCTGGGGTGCAGTGTGAGGCATGCCTGACACTGTGTGTGTTCAAGTGTGTGTGGGGGGTCTGGGGTGCAGTGTGAGGCATGCCTGACACTGTGTGTGTTCAAGTGTGTGTGGGGGGTCTGGGGTGCAGTGTGAGGCATGCCTGACACTGTGTGTGTTCAAGTGTGTGTGGGGGTCTGGGGTGCAGTGTGAGGCATGTCTGACACTGTGTGTGTTCAAGTGTGTGTGGGGGTCTGGGGTGCAGTGTGAGGCATGCCTGACACTGTGTGTGTTCAAGTGTGTGGGGGGGTCTGGGGTGCAGTGTGAGGCATGCCCGACATTGTGTGTGTTCAAGTGTGTGTGGGGGGTCTGGGGTGCAGTGTGAGGCATGCCCGACACTGTGTGTGTTCAAGTGTGTGTGGGGGTCTGGGGTGCAGTGTGAGGCATGCCTGACACTGTGTGTGTTCAAGTGTGTGTGGGGGTCTGGGGTGCAGTGTGAGGCATGCCTGACACTGTGTGTGTTCAAGTGTGTGTGGGGGGTCTGGGGTGCAGTGTGAGGCATGCCTGACACTGTGTGTGTTCAAGTGTGTGTGGGGGGTCTGGGGTGCAGTGTGAGGCATGCCTGACACTGTGTGTGTTCAAGTGTGTGGGGGGGGTCTGGGGTGCAGTGTGAGGCATGCCTGACACTGTGTGTTGTGTGTAGGCTCACTCCGCTCTCCTCCATCCCCCGTCTCCTGGGGGGCTGGCCAGGAGAGCTCACTGAGCTCACTGGTGCAGGTGTCTCAGAGTACCTGGCCACGTTGATGCTGCCTGGAGACCAGGGCCAGACCCCCTGCCGCACCCCACCCCCTGTTGGCAGGCTCTGCGCCTCCAGACAAGACCCCCTCCCTCCCAGGTCCTCAGGGCTCTCATCTATACACCAGGCTCCTGGGAGGCTTTGGGGGGGCGCCCAGGGTGTTGGCTCCCTGAAGGGGGCTCCCCATCTTCTGGGCAGGAGTGAATGTTACTGTTGTTCCTGTCATTGTTACTGTGCTGAGCCCCATGGAGATGGGGTGGGGGCACCTGACTCCTGGCAGCCCTTGTGCCTTCCGGCCGAGGCAGCACGCCTGTCAGGGTCCTGGGCCATCACGCCGGGTCAACCCCCAGCACTGTCTTGCGGCATTTGCTGGCACAGGTCCTACCAGAGGCTGTCTTGGCCTTGAGCACCTGCAGTCTGCAGGCACGTGGTGGGCTGCTGCGCCCCTCCCCCACCGTCACCCTCCTCTCCCCCTGCCAGCCTCAGCCCCCACCTGCTGACACCTGGCACCTTGCCTGCTCCCTCCAGACCCCAAGTTCCTGCAGGACGACAATAGGGCAGAGTAGGCAGTGAGGCCATGGGCCGGTGCTGCGTATAGCCTGCCTCCACGAGCTCCTGTCACCAGGGCTGTCTCTCTCACGTGCGTCCACTCCTCCTGTGCTTTTTGCAAATCATGCAAAACCCTCTTCTTAGTGGCCACGTGACTGTGGGCACGCACTTGGTCTCAGCCTCCATTGTCCCTTCTGCAGGATGGGCACAGAGGCCTCTGGAGGTGAGATGAGCGCAGGGGCACCCCAGCCCTCCCCACAGCCTCCCTGGGTCCTGCCCTTCCTATGTGCACCCTCCAGATCCCAGGCTGACCCTCACTGAGTCTCTCCTCTCTCTCCCTCACAGCCCCCCAGCGTCCAGGCGGAGCATGAGCAGTGAGGATGGCGTGTGCCCGCGGCTCCCTGTGCCCCCCACTGCCGCCTGGTAGGATGTCCTGGCCCCACTGGGCCCTGCTCCTGCTCTGGCTCTTCTCCCCGCCCCTGGGAGCCGGCGGGGGCGGTGTGGCCATGACTGTGGCTGCTAGTGGGGGCTCCCCACCGGCCACCTCCTGCCCTGCAGCCTGCTCCTGCAGCAACCAGGCCAGCCGGGTGATCTGCACACGGAGAGAGCTGGCCGAGGTGCCTGCCAGCATCCCTGTCAACACTCGCTACCTGAACCTGCAGGAGAATGGTATCCAGGTGAGACAGCGTGGGCGCGGGGCGGCTGGGGAAGGGGCGCGGCTGGGCCTCCTGCCCCGGGCAGTGACAGAGGACGGGCTTATCTGCACCCCTGGCACCGTGGACACGCAGCTCTCATCCCACTGTCATGCCAGGGCAGAATCAGAGCCATGGACACCCTCGGTGTCAGCCTGTCCCCTAAGACCCCCTTCCTGGGGCTCATCCCTTGGCACCCTGGGCGGCCTGGGCACAGACCCTTCCTGGCTGGCTGTGGGGCCAGGCCCAGAGAAGCCCCCCACCCCTGTGGGATTCTTCCCCAAGTCTGACCCTAAGAGGCTGCCTCTGCCCCTGCTTGGCTACCTGGGCCTGGCCCTCTGTTCCTCTCGCCCTGTTGCCATGCACCCTCCCCCAGGCCCTTCTTAGGCTGTTCAACAGAAACAGGCTGAGGGTGGGGATGGAGGGGCCGGTGCCCGGGGCCCGCGTTGCATTCTGTCTGGTCATGCCAACGCACTGAGTGCCTGTACTGACCATAGAGGTGTATGGGTCTGCATGTCCCTCTTACGGTGCGTCCCGGGGAGGGAAACGTGAACAGGGACTCCCAGCAGCTGGCACCTCTGGCAGCGTGGTAGGCAGCAGGAGCAAGGCAGGACAGGAGGAGCCTTCAGTCTCCCTCAGCCTCCACAGTTGGCCCGGATGCACAATCTTCCTGCTCCATTTCTCGGGCCTTCTCAGTGCCCTCCGTGTGTCTGGGTCGCACCCGGGCCTTTGTGAATGTGCAGTGCAGCTGGCTGCCTCTAGGGGGCGCCTCCCCGAAAGCAAGAACTGTGGCTGCTTTCTTGGTAGAAAATTGGAGAAACTGCTGGGTCGGCATTGTGGCATGTCAGACTACTCCTCAAACTGCAAGTGCCACCATCCCATAGGGGCATAGTCCATGTCCCAGCTGCTCCGCTTCCCATCCAGCTCTGCTTGTGGCCTGGGAAAGCCGGAGAGGATGGCCCAAAGCCTTCCCTGCAACTGTGTGGGAGACCCGGAAGAAGCTCCTGGCTCCCGGATTCATATCAACCCAGCTCCAATTGTAATGGCCATTTGGGGTGTGAACCAATGATGGAAAATCTTTCTGTGTCTCCTTTGTAAATTTATTGCCTTTCCAATAAAAGTAAATAACTCTTTTTAAAAAAAAAAGCAACTGGGATTTTTGCAATGGCCTAGCAGGTTAATCCAGTACCAGGAGCTGGGGCACACACCCTAGCTGTCCGGCAGGGGCACCAGGAGCCGGGACACACGACCCGGCTGTCCTGCAGGGACACCAGGGGCCGGGACACATGACCCGGCTGTCCAGCAAGGGTCCCAGGGGCCGGGGCATACAGCCCGGCTGTCCTGCAGGGACACCAGGGGCCGGGACACATGACCTGGCTGTCCGGCAAGGGTCCCAGGGGCCGGGGCACACTGCCCGGCTGTCCTGCAGGGACACCAGGGGCCCCATCCCTGGGACTGTCCCAGCTGCCTCCCATGGTCTGCGCTGAGGTCTGGACCTGGGCACACCTGTGGGAGACACGGTTGTCTAACCCGTAGGCTTTGAGTTTGCTCCAATAATATGCTTTAATTGTCCAAATTAAAACATTTAAAAAATCACCCCTAATGCCACCGTCTAGATACAAATGACTACCGTCTACATTTACGTTAATATCTTCCTGGCTCTTTCCTGTGCCTATGCAAATGCATTGTAATTATTTATTGCAGAATGAACACAAATTAATTAAGAAATTACACTTCAGTTAAAACAGAGGCCAGAGCCAGGCTGGCAGCCGCAGCAAGCGCATGCCCAGTGAGGTGCCTGCCTGTTCGTTCTCAGCTGCATGGCAAGTGAACCCTTAGAGAAAAACTTTCTTGTCATTTTAATTTTTAGAAAAAAATGGAGCCCTATTTGGTACTGCTTTGAGTTTGATTCAGTGTTGAGTGGTACCGGGCCTGTGCACAGAGCACCTCAGTCTGTCATCAGGCCATCTTCTTTTTTTTTTAAGAGTTATTTATTTGTATTGGAAAGACAGATTTACAAAGAGAAGGAAAGACAAAGATCTTCCATCCACTGATTCACTCCCCAAGTGGCCACAATGGCCAGAGCTGAGCTGATTCGAAGCCAGGAGCCAGGAGTTGTTCTGGGTGTCCCACACGGGTGCAGGGTCCCAAGGCTTTGGGCCGTCCTCGACTGCTTTCTCAGGCCACAGGCAGGGAGCTGGATGGGAAGTGGAGCGGCCAGGATTAGAACTGGCACCCATATGGGATCCTGGTGGCACAGGTGGAGGGTTAGCCTGTTGTGCCCCACGCTGGCCCTGGTGATGTCATTCGCAGTGGCTGCCTGTCCCCTGTCACCGTGACACGGGCCTCCTGGTTTGCAGTTGTGAAGCGATGTAAGCAGTGCATGCTGGACTCGCTCTCCTCAAGGAGTGTGGAGTCGCTGGGTCAGAGGGAAGGTGGCAGAGCGCCAGGGCCGCGCTCCTGCTCCGAAGGGGGCGGATTCGTCCTTGCGGGGACTCAGTCATCTTTGTAAGGCGCCCTGCTGCGGCCTTGCCCTCCGCCTGTCAGGCTCGTGGTGCCCCAGCAGCGAGGCTTTGGGGCGTGGGAGGCCGCGGATCGTCTGTGAGCTCCCGACCCCAGGTGTCCCCTGCAGCGCACACTGTTGTGGGACCTTTAAGTGAGGTTGCTGGCTGCCCTGTAGGCCTGGCTGTCCACCCTGGGGTCGGGCGTCCAGGGACCGCGCGCAGTCCACGAGGGGGGCAGATGGAGATGGAGGACTGCCTGGTCAAGGCCGGTCAGGCATGCGCGGCTCCCCTTGACGTTTCTGAGATCCGGGTTGTCTCTGGAGATGCTGGCGCGGAGGGGGTCTCACCCTCGGCCCCTCAGGCTGGGCCTGCAGCTGCTGGAGAGGCAGGTGGCCTCCCAGGCCCGCGGTGTCCCTGGGGGACCCTCCTTGCTCCTTGCCCCCGCTCCCCGTGCGCCTGCCGAGTGCTAGGTGGGGGGGTCTCTGCGTGTTCGTGGTGGGGCCTGGCTCGCGTGTGTTTGTGATTCGTGCAAATGAAGTCGTGGTATAGATCGCTTTCTTGGACCGTAGCCCTCCCGTCCTTGGGCGCTGTCCCATCGCGGGGGCCTCGTGGCCGCCAGCCTCATGCCCCTAGCCCCACGGGCAGGCGGCCGCAGCTTCTCCGCCGCACATCCGGGAGCCAGCCCTGGGGAGCTGCGTGATAATTTCTTTGAAATATATTTCCTTTGAGACTTGCTAGGTCACGGGATTGCACGCACTTAATTTAACAAAGTACCGCAGCGGCCACCGGAGGCTTTTAGTGGGCTGCCCGGGCCCTCCGGGGCCCCCTTGAGGTCGCGGGGAAGAAGTGCAGTCCTCGCTAAGTGATCCGGGCCTGCAAGGCCGCAGGTGGGCGGACAGACACACAGGGGCTCAGGCGGACAGACAGGGGCTCAGGCGGACAGGCGGGCGGGCAGACAGACAGGGGCTCAGGCGGACAGACAGGGGCTCAGGCGGACAGGCGGGCGGGCAGACAGACAGGGGCTCAGGCGGACAGGCGGGCGGACAGACAGACAGGGGCTCAGGCGGACAGACAGACAGGGACTCAGGTGGACAGACAGGGGCTCAGGCGGACAGGCAGGCGGCTGCACCCCGACCAACCCCGACCTAGGGCTCGGGTGGATGGTCAGGGTGCCTGTACTCTGACCGTAGGAGCTTCCACTGGGGAGTCCTTTAACAAACATATTCCTGACAAATTGATTTTTAATTTATTTCCATCTTATTTGAAAGGCAGAGAAGAGATCTTCACTACTTCACTCCCCAAATGCCTGCCGAGCCGCAGCTAGGGCTGGCCGGGAGCCGCAGCCAGGGCCGGCCAGGAGCCGCAGCCAGGGCCGGCCAGGAGCTGCAGCCAGGGCCAGGAGCCGCAGCCAGGGCCAGGCAGAAGCCTGGAGCTGCATCGGGTCTCCCCCTGGGTGCAGGGACCAGGGTCCCCTGCAAGGCACAGGAGCTGGAGTTTGGGAAAAGCACCCCAAACATAATGCTGCATTTCCAAAGACGCAAACAGGATTTTTTTTTAAAGATTTTTATTATTATTGGAAAGCTGGATATACAGAGAGGAGAAGAGACAGAGAGGAAGATCTTCCATCCGATGATTCACTCCCCAAGTGAGCCGCAACGGGCCGGTACGCGCCAATCCGATGCCGGGAACCAGGAACCTCTTCCGGGTCTCCCACGTGGGTGCAGGGTCCCAAGGCTTTGGGCCGTCCTTGACTGCTTTCCCAGGCCACAAGCAGGGAGCTGGATGGGAAGTGGAGCTGCTGGGATTAGAACCAGCGCCCATATGGTATCCCGGGGCTTTCAAGGCGAGGACTTTAGCCACTAGGCCATGCCGCAGGGCCCAATAAATCTTTTTTTTTTTAAAGTAGCAATCGTTTTGTAAAAAAAAAAAGATACTTAATTTCTCCCTTATAATTTTCTTGATTCTCTAAATCTTCAGTGAGAACATTTAATGCTTCATATAGTTTAATCAGAGCAAAAATAAGTGCAAAATGTTATATAGGAACCTTCAAAGTTTGTGTAAAATTGAATCAAAAGATGGCAGTTTTGTTCATAAACACACATTCTCTTTGGACTTTCTGAAAACAGAAGTCATGGATTCCCCGCCACAAAATTTCGCACCCAAACAGGCTTAGCTTGTAATGCCATCCTGCGTGAGTGCTGTGAGGTCCCCGTGAGCTGAGGGGGAGCCTGTGCAGGATTTGTGCTCGTGGGCCTGGAGAGGGAAGAGGAGCCCCGGGCGGGGCGGTCAGCGTGCCAAGAGGCGGGAGCTCACTCCCATTTCAGAGAAGGCCCAGGACTGTCCCGGCTCAGCCAGCCAGCCGTGCTTCTGGGGGCTTGCCCTGGGCATTGCCAAGGCCCACTCCAGAGACAGCTCTGCGGTCATCCCTGGCTCTGAGATGCCCAGGTGGCCACCCTCCAGGCAGCGGCAAGTGTGGGCAGGGTGGACTTGCCTAGTTCCAGCGTGGAAGAGGAGTATGGCAGGAGGAGGGCAGCTGGCAGAGCCCTGCCTCCCGGCCGTGCAGGCGGCCCTCCGGCCGGGCAGCTCCCCTGGCAGCCCCTCCGGCCGTGCAGGCGGCCCTCTGGCCGGGCAGCTCCCCTGGCAGCCCCTCTGGCCGTGCAGGCGGCCCCTCCGGCCGGGCAGCTCCCCTGGCAGCCCCTCCGGCCGGGCAGCTCCCCTGGCAGCCCCTCCGACGGTCACCCCAGCTCCACTGTCCTCTCCATCACTCCCTCAGGAGCTCCGCCGTGGGCCTCAATAATCTCACCTCTCTGAGCAGTGGTTTCCACATTTTATCAATGTCTTTTTTTAAATTAATTTATTTGAAAGGCAGAGAGAGAGGGCCCAGTCTAGCGGCACTTCCCATCCAGCTCCCTGCCTGTGGCCTGGGAAAGCAGTCGAGGACGGCCCAAAGCCTTGGGACCCTGCACCTGGCATGGGAGACCCGAGAGACACTCCTGGCTCCTGGCTTCCAGTCAGCTGAGCTTCAGCTGTTGCAGCCACTTGGGAGGATCTTCCCAGTGGACAGAAGATCCCTCTGTCTCTCTTCCTCTCTGTATTTCTGACTTTCCAATAAAAAAAAATCTTAAAAACAAAAAGGCAGAGAGAGAGATGTTTTCATCTGCTGTTTCACTTCCCAAATGGCCACAGTGGCCAGGTTGAGACCAGGCTGAAGCCAGGAGCCAGGACCTCAGCCGGCTCTCCCACACAGGTGTCTGGCAGGTGCCCACGCACTCCAGCCATCCTCCCTACCTGCGCAGGGGCGTCCTCAGGGAGTAACTGGGGCTCCACTGGCTCCCAGATACGGGGTGTGGCTGCCACCAGAAGCAGCTGAACCTGCTGTGCCACAACACTGGCTCCTGTCTTCATTTGTTGTTGTTATCATGTGTAACACAGACAGAAAGGGGCCTCAGAACGCGGCCCGGGGGGAGGCAGGCATACCCTCCTAGGGAAGCGTCCCCTGAGATACCTGTTCCAGTGTGGATGCTGAGTCTCCTCTCAGTGGGAAACCCGGGGGCAACCCCTCCTCGCCCTGAGGTGCCCCCCACCACACCTCTGCACGCACCTGCTGTGGTGCAAGCAGAGCCAGCAGGCTCCAGCTGATGTAGCTGGCAGCACGTGCCCCCAGGGAGGCCTTGGCCTTCAGCCTGCCCTGCATCCTCCCTGGGCCCCACTGGGCTGTTGGCTGCACTGCGTCGTCCTCTGCCTCTGGCCCAGCAGCGCCAGCACAGAGTCCAGCAGCTACAAGGCTGACGGACAGAGACACAGGGCAGAACTTAGTCCCACCACGCCACAGTGCCGCGCGACAGGCCCCCTGGGGAGGGGACAGGTGCCGTGGAGTAAACTGAGCCTGCGGAGGGGGCGGTGCTGGGTCCCCACCCTCCATGGGGTAGACTCAGTCTGAGAAGGGGTGGGGCTTGGGGTCCCTGGCGCAGGTGGCAGCCTTGGCTAGCTCCTGCTTTCAGCACAGGAGAGTTGGGGCCCCTGTGGGAGACACCCCAGCCCCTGAGGTCACACAAGGCCAGGCAGCTTCTGGGCCAGGCGCCACTCCGGGCCTGAGAGTGGGCCAGTGCAGGGTGGGGGTAGAGGGGACAGCAGAGCCTTGGCTGACCCCTCCCCCAGTGGGGATCGCCCCTGCTCCTGCACCCAGCACAGGGCTGTCTGAAGGCTGTAGTCAGGCCACATCCTGGCAGCTTGGGATCCCCACAATGAGGGGGCACCCGTCCCCCCTCAGCAGTGATGGAGAAGCCGGAATCACGGAAGCCACCAGTGGGAAAATAACAATGGGTTTTTAAAATCTCAGGGTGAAAAAAAAATAAGGCAAAAAAAAAAGAAAAAAGCCAGTAAGCTTACTGAACTTTTGTTCTCGGTTCATTAACGTTCAAAACATATAAAACCAATTTGTCTTAATAAGGTTAAGATGAGCAATTCACTTAATCATTTTCCCACCACAGTTAAAATCTCTTAATAAAGAATCCCTTGGCAATTTATTCTCTTAAGAGCCCAACATGATGGGGTGGGGCTTTGTTCAGCTACAGTAACGCTAATCCCACACAAGGCACCACCCCACAACAGGCTGGGGCAAGGGGGCCGGGAGGCAGTCCTGAGGGGGCCTGGTGCTGTTGGTCTCCGTTGGAGGCCAGGCCGGCATGGGTGGGCCAAGGACACGGGGACTGGAGACGGGGGTGCTGGGCAGTAGGCAGAGGCAGGCCCCAGGCCCAGCGCCTAGCTGTATCCACGTCCTGCCCATGTGCCAGAGGTCACCCACGGTGTCGTGGGCTGAGCCAGGGGCCTCCACAGACATGGCTGTAGTACGACGGCCATATGCGTGGTGGTTGTGTCTGTGTCCCCACCACAGGCCAGGCTCTAGGACAGGGCTGTAGGTGTCCAAAGACATGTTCCCAGGGGCAGCATGGCACCCCGGCCGAGCAGTGTTTAGCCTCCCGCCAGCAGACCAGGTGGGGAAAGTGGGGGACAGCCCTAATGCCAGCAGGGGGCACCTACGTCTCTGGATCAGGGCTCCACCAAAGCCGACTTGAGAGCTGTGCCGGCGAAGATGAGAGGCCAAGAGCCCTGAAGGTCTTTATGAGACCTGACCATGGGGCGTCCGGCACAGTGGGGCCACGCTAGGCAAACAGTGGCTACCCCTGACCCACAGCGCCCCCAATTCACCATTCCCCCCACCCATGGCTCCCCCGCACCAACTCACAGCTCCCCCTCTGTCTTTCTCCTCTTTCACTTTACCTTTCAAATAAAGGGCTTTTTTAGTCTTTTTTTAAGATTTATTTTTATTTTCATTGCAAAGTCAGATATACAGACAGGAGGAGAGACAGAGAGGAAGATCTTCCATCCAATGGTTCACTCCCCAAGTGAGTGCATGGCTGCAGCTGAGCCAATCCAAAGGCAGGAACCCGGAACTTCTTCCAGGTCTCCCACGCGGGTGCAGAGTCCCAAAGCTTTGGGCCATCCATGACTGCTTTCCCGAGTCACAAGCAGGGAGCTGGATGGGAAGCCAGGCTGCCGGGATTAGAACCAGTGACCATATGGGATCCTGGCGGGTGCAAGGTGAGGAGTTCAATCACTACGCTATCGCGCCACGCCCTCAAATAAAATTTTTAAAGTGAGTAAATAAATGAGGAGGAGCAGACAGAGATCTTCCATCCACTGGTTCATTCCTTAGCTGCCTGTAACAGCCAGGACTGGGCCAGGCTGACCGGAACCCCCGAGATACTGTGGGCAGGGGTCCTATGCACCTGGACCATCACCCGCTGCCTTGCCGCCAAGCCCAGCCCTGCGCCTGGTCAGGTCCCTGGTGCTCTGGGAGCACCTGTGGATGCTGCCAAGGAGCTCAAGTCCCCAGATCGTGACGTTGCACTGGCCTCATAGATGCCCATTCCCCCAACCCACAGCTCCCCCCGGCCTCACTGGCACCTTGCTTCCCAACTCTTCCTCCAGCAGATAAGCAGTGGGAGCCAGGGAGGGCTTGGGAAGAAGGGTGAGGCTGGGGCTGGTCACCCAGCCAGGGTCAGGCCCCAGGGAGGGGTGCTGGCCCGTCCACCTCTCCATCCCAGGGGCCTGGAAGGGATGCTGTGGCAGGTCCTCCCAGGACAGAGCTCCATCTGCAAGCGGGGACAGCCATGCCAGGCTAGCGCTTGGTGACCCTGCACAGCTGTCATGGTTGAGTTTCCTTTCTTTTGTATCTCTGTCTTTGCCTAACCATGAACCCACAGCACCCTTTATCAGCCGGTTCATGTTGCAGACTGCCAGTCAATGGCTGATAAACAGCGCCGCCCTCCTGTTGTCAGGCCCACCCTCCTGCTGTCTGGTCCGGGGGGCCCCAGGCCCACGGCGCTGTAAGCCCTCCCAGGGAGAACACAGAGACTCGACCCTGCTCAGGCAGGAGGCCACACTGGCTCGTGTCCACTCAGGGAATGGTCTCAGCTGTGCTGAGGAGCCGCAGGTGCATGCTGGGCGAGGGCTGCTACACTCCAGGCGCCTCGGGACCTGGGCACGGGCCAGGGGTGCAGACGCGCTGGGAGAGCCCCAAGTGGTCCAGGGCCCCTCCAGAACAGGCAGGGGTGCACAGCATGTTCCTGGCAGAGGGTCGGCCCGCCCTGCTGCAGCCCTCTCTGAAACAGAAGACCAGGGCAAAGGCGGAGGCCAAGTTGGTTGGTTTTTGCTTGATTTTTTTTCTAAGATATATTTTCATTTGTTTGAAAGGCAGTTACCAAGAGAGAGGTAAATCTCCCAACCATTGGTTCACCCCCCAAATAGCCACAACGGGCAGGGCTGGGCGAGGCCAAAGCCAGGAGCCAGGGGCCTCTTCTGGTCTCCCACACGGGTGCAGGGGTCCAAGCCCTTGGGTCATCATCAGCTGCTCTCCCAGGGGCATTAAGGAGCTGGATCAGAAGTGAAGCAGCCAGGACGCGATCCGGCTCCCATATGGGATGCTGACATCACAGGTAGCAGCTTAGCCCACTCTGCCACAGCGCCAGCCCTGGGAGGGTTGAGCCTCATGGGCTCTGCAGCTGTTGCCATCTGGAGTGCCCAGGCTGGAGGGAGGCGCAGCGGGCAGGAGCAGGGATCTGTGTGGTCTGAGCACAGCCGAAGCAGGGCTCGGGGGCAGGCCCACAGGTGGTACAGCGAGAGCAGGACCATAGCGAGAGGCCGGGGCTCCCCTCCAGGGAGCCGCCTGCCACCTCATCACCCGCTCTGGTCACAGGGCTCCCCGGGGTATGTGCCACAGGCAGGGTCTGAACAGAGCTGCCATCTTGCCAGGAGCCCAGTGCTGCGAGTGGGGCTCCACCCCGACCCTGCCACACGCTTGCTGTTGAGTTCTTAGCTGATTCCGGCAAGTGCCATGTGGACCTCCCCGTGCCCCAGCGTGGAAGATCTGCAACCTCATGCCCGGATGTTTTGAACATTCTGGGTTTGATACGTTAAAGTTGATTTCAGAGTTCCATTGTGGGGTTAACAACCTGATCTTCCACCTGCCACACTGGCATCCTGTGTGGGTGCCGGCTGGAATCCCAGCTGCTCCACTTCCAAACCAGCTCCTGCTAATGCGCCTGGGGCCTGCACCCACGCGGATACAGGTGGCCCAGGCGCTTGGGGCCTGCACCCACGCGGATAAAGGTGGCCCAGGCGCTTGGGGCCTGCACCCATGTGGATAAAGCTCCCAGCTCCCTGCTGGGTTCAGCTTGGCCCAGCTGTGGCTATTGAGGCTGCTAGGGGAGTGATCAGTAAATGGAAGCTCCTTTTCTGTAAAAAAAAAAGAAAGAAAGAAAGAAAAAAGATTTGGCCTGTTTGGTCACATCCAGTGTGGCTTCTAGGAAAGCCAGTGACAGTGTGACGCGCCTTGTGTCTCTGCTGAACAACAGTCACCCAAACACTGTCACCTTCCTTTTGGAGAACTCACACTCTGGTAACATTTTTTGGCTTCTTAATCTTACTGATAAATGTTTGCTCAGTGAGCAAATAAATAAGTGGTAAAAATTGCCCAAGTGTCTGGCAGCCAGAACCCAGTGCTCAGAGCAGCTTGGGGGTCCCCACCTGTTTTGGGGGTACACATAGGCAGACGTTCCTGCTTCTCTCTTGGTTCACGGGGGTTGTGATTACCCCCTGTGTTCCATCTCCACCTTCATAGAACACAGTCACGTGCGAGTGCCCTCTGAAGTCCTGCCTCGCTGGCCCAGCACTGTCCCCTTCTGAGTCCTCAGACCCCAGCCAAGGTCAGGGCTAACAGTTGGGATGCGTCCAGTGTGGCTAACACAGCAGGTTAAACTGTCGCATCCCAGTTCAGTGTGGGGCTGGAACGGAGGCTGCCCGGCTTCCAGCCCAGCTCCCGGCTACCGCCCCTGGGGATGCCCAAGGCTTGGGTCCCCATGTGGGAGACCCGGATGGAATTCCAGGCTCCTGACTTCAGGCCGGCCCTGCCTAGGCTGCCTCCGCTGTTTGGAAAGTGAATCAGTAGACAAAAGATTGTGTGTGTGTGTGTGTGCCTGTCTGTCTGTCTCTGCCTATCAACTAAGTAAACTAAATACATTGTTACAAGATGCTCCTCTGAGCGTGTTTGCCACCCATGCCATTTGCTGCCAAGTATGGTGAGTCGGATGCCAGGGTTCTCTGGAATTTGCCCTTTCGGGATTGAACGAGGCTTCTGCCTCGTGTGTGGTAAATGCATGGTATGGAAAAATCATGCACAGGTTTGTTTTTTTTTTTTTTTTTTGATGTTTTGCATTGAAACAAGCACTTCTTAATCCCACTGTGGATGGAAGTCCGCGGGGAGTGTGCATCTGGCTGGGTGGGCAGCTGGGTGAGCGAGGCCGTGAACTCCCAGCCATGTGGAATCTCTTACCTTTCCTTGCAGTTACATAAACAGACACACAATTTGCATCTGGCAAAATGGCCCCTTTCCTTCACGTTGGGCAGTCCGGGCCCCCCACCTGTGGGCAGGGTCGGCTCACGGGCTGCCTCTCCTCCCCGCCCCCAGGTGATCCGCACCGACACCTTCAAGCACCTGCGGCACCTGGAGATCCTGCAGCTGAGCAAGAACCTGGTGCGAAAGATCGAGGTGGGTGCCTTCAACGGGCTGCCCAGCCTCAACACGCTGGAGCTGTTCGACAACCGGCTGACCACGGTGCCCACGCAGGCCTTCGAATACCTGTCCAAGCTGCGGGAGCTGTGGCTGCGCAACAACCCCATCGAGAGCATCCCCTCGTACGCCTTCAACCGCGTGCCCTCGCTGCGGCGCCTGGACCTGGGCGAGCTCAAGCGGCTCGAGTACATCTCGGAGGCGGCCTTTGAGGGGCTCGTCAACCTGCGCTACCTCAACCTGGGCATGTGCAACCTCAAGGACATCCCCAACCTGACGGCCCTGGTGCGCCTCGAGGAGCTGGAGCTCTCGGGCAACCGGCTGGACCTCATCCGGCCCGGCTCCTTCCAGGGCCTCACGAGCCTGCGCAAGCTGTGGCTCATGCACGCCCAGGTGGCCACCATCGAGCGCAACGCCTTCGACGACCTCAAGTCGCTGGAGGAACTCAACCTGTCCCACAACAACCTGATGTCGCTGCCGCACGACCTCTTCACGCCGCTGCACCGCCTCGAGCGCGTGCACCTGAACCACAACCCCTGGCACTGCAACTGCGACGTGCTGTGGCTCAGCTGGTGGCTCAAGGAGACGGTGCCCAGCAACACGACGTGCTGCGCGCGCTGCCACGCGCCCGCCGGCCTCAAGGGCCGCTACATCGGCGAGCTGGACCAGTCGCACTTCACCTGCTACGCACCCGTCATCGTGGAGCCTCCCACGGACCTCAACGTCACGGAGGGCATGGCGGCCGAGCTCAAGTGCCGCACGGGCACGTCCATGACATCTGTCAACTGGCTGACGCCCAACGGCACGCTCATGACGCACGGCTCGTACCGCGTGCGCATCTCCGTCCTTCACGACGGCACACTCAACTTCACCAACGTCACGGTGCAGGACACGGGCCAGTACACGTGCATGGTCACCAACTCGGCCGGCAACACCACCGCCTCCGCCACGCTCAACGTCTCGGCCGTGGACCCCGTGGCGGCCGGGGGCGCAGGTCCCAGCGGCGGGGGCGCCGGGGGTCCCGGGGGCGGCGCTGGCGGCGGGGGCGCCGGCGGCTACACCTACTTCACCACGGTCACCGTGGAGACCCTGGAGACGCAGCCGGGGGAGGAGGCTCTGCAGCCGCGGGGCACCGAGAAGGAGCCGCCGGGGCCCACGACGGACGGCGTGTGGGGCGGGGGCCGGCCGGGGGACGCTGCGGGCCCGGCCTCGTCGTCCACCACGGCGCCCGCGCCGCGCTCCTCGCGCCCCACGGAGAAGGCGTTCACGGTGCCCATCACGGACGTGACGGAGAACGCCCTCAAGGACCTGGACGACGTCATGAAGACCACCAAGATCATCATCGGCTGCTTCGTGGCCATCACCTTCATGGCCGCCGTGATGCTCGTGGCCTTCTACAAGCTCCGCAAGCAGCACCAGTTGCACAAGCACCACGGGCCCACGCGCACCGTGGAGATCATCAACGTGGAGGACGAGCTGCCCGCCGCCTCGGCCGTGTCCGTGGCCGCAGCCGCCGCCGCCGCGGGTGCGGGAGGCGTGGGCGGGGACAGCCACCTGGCCCTGCCGGCCCTGGAGCGCGACCACCTCAACCACCACCACTACGTGGCGGCCGCCTTCAAGGCGCACTACGGCGGCGCCGCGGGCGGCGGGGGCTGCGGCAAGGGCCCGCCCGGCCTCAACTCCATCCACGAACCTCTGCTCTTCAAGAGCGGCTCCAAGGAGAACGTGCAAGAGACGCAGATCTGAGCCGCCCGCGGGGCCCCGCCCTGCCCTCGGACCGGTCACTTTTTTGCAGTTTGACGCCCGCCCCGCCCCGGCCCGCCCCCCGAGAGCCGAGCCCGCCGCGCCGCGCGCCCCCCACCCACTGACTCTTTTGATACCGAAGGGAGGTTTGCGTCCACGACTACCTGCTGTGTAATTACTTTAAAAAAAAACATGGAAAAAGTTTAAAATATTTTTTGGTCATGAAAGCACAACCCTCAAAGAATGTGGGTGGGGAGCGGAGGGGAGACCGGGGATGGCACCCTGAAACCCCTGCGCGGCGGGGCGGCCGGCCCCCCAGTGAGCACTCCTGCCGGGACGCGGGGTCTGCCCTGGGTCCCTCCACCCACCCACCCACCCGGCAGGACGGGGTCTGTGGTGGTCCCCAGGGCCACCCTGCGGGGTGGCGCCGGACCATCCCTCGTGTTTATGCCCCGTGGTGCCCTTTCCGGTGACCCACACATGTCCGCTGCCCGCAGGGGGTGCCCTTGGCTGCAGGGAGGGCGCTGGGGCCCCGGGGGGGGACCATCTGGGAGGCTACACGAGTGACCAGAGGCAGGGGACTTTGGAAAGGTCACCCACCCCCGGCATGTGGGCATGCGGAACTGGGCAGGTCCATGCTGTGTGCTTTACTCCTGAGCCACCAACGTGGGGACCCTGGCCCGCGTGCCCGCCCCGCGCGCCAGGCTCCTTCCAGCGCCCATCCTGGTTGCCATGGAAACACTGCGGCGAGGACCAGGTGGCGGCTGGGGGCAGGGAGCCGCTGCCGCAGCCTCCGCCATTTCCGGTGCCAGGCCCGCGGGCGGCCGGGCTCCGGGGCAGTCGGGGACTCCCTGGCCCAGGCAGGCGGGGAAGGGGGGAAGGGGAGTGTGTACACGGGGAGAATGGGCTACACGGAGTCAAGGTGACCTGCTGGATGAGGACTGGGGCAGCGGCCGGCCCGGGCAGGGCTGGGACGCTGGAGTCCCTGTTGTCCTTGGGGAGGCAAGCGGGCTGGACCGGGCCTCCCTTGCAGGAGGACAGGGAGATGTGCGGCCTGACCAGCTGAGGGCCCAGAGTCCCCTCCCAGCTCCCCTCCCCAGCCCCACCAGGATGCAGTTTCCATGGCAACCTGGCCAGAAAGGGGGGCAGGGGACTGCAGTGGAAATTTCCACATCAGGGAACTGGCAGGGTGCCCTGCAAGGCACAGGGCCGCGTGGGGTGGGGGCAGCCTTGCAGGGCCCTGGGCCCCAGGTCACCCTCACAGGGCGCTCTGCCCCCGGAGGAGAGACAAAGGGAGGCGTCTCACCCCCACCCCCATCTGCCCCGCTTTGCCTGCTGTGCAAGGGGAGGTTTGAGAGGCCCAAGGGTACAAGGTCCAAAGGCCCGGCACAAGGCCCCGGCTGCAGTCGGTCGGTCGGTCGGAGCTCAGGGGGACTGCAGGACATGGCTCCAAACATGGTTTCACGAAGGATAGGCGTGGTGGGCTACGGCTGCCTCGGTGAGTCCCCAGTGGTGGTGGCGGCTTCCACCCACACCAGCCCTGTGCCTGGTAGTGCCCGTGGCTGCCGACCCCACTGCCTTGCTCTGCTGACCACCTGTCTCCCTCCCCAGGACAGTCCCTGGTCTCTAACCTGCTGACTCAGGGCCCCGAGCTGGGCCTAGAACTCGTTTTTGTGTGGAATCGGGACCCAGGACGCATGGCGGGGCACGTGCCACCGGCGCTCGAACTCCCAAGCCTGGCTGCCCTTGAGGAAAGGTTGGCGGGAGGCTGGACATGGGGGGCGGGCGCCCTGTGAGCTCAGGCCAGTCCCTGCCCCTTGCTGGGGTGACAGACCCAAAGGCGCAAGGGGCCAGGCCCTGCCTGCTCTGTCCCCCTGTCCCAGACATCCTGACCTCGTGGTGGAAGTGGCCCACCCCAAAATAATCCAGGACTGGGGGCCCCAGATCCTGCGCCATGCCAATCTCCTGGTGAGCACCACCTCTCGGGTCCCCCAGCCCCTCCCGAGCGGCCACTCGGCCCTGACCACCGCCCTCCGCAGGTGGGCTCGCCCTCGGCCCTGGCCGACCAGGCCACGGAGCAGCAGCTCCTGGAGGCCTCCCGGCGCTGGGAGCATGCCGTGTTCGTGGCCCGGGGGGCCTTGTGGGGATGCGAGGACATCATGCGCCTGGACGCAGGTGGAGGCCTCCAGGTGAGGGGTCCCCGGCTGCCCTGGGCCGGGTGGGGGACTGGCAGGACGAGCCCCCGGTCCCCCTGACCGCGGCGCCCGCTCCCAGAGCCTGCGCGTCACCATGGCCACACACCCGGACGCCTTCCGGCTTGAGGGGCCGCTGGCCGCCGCCCAGGCCGCCGGGCCTCGCACAGTGCTCTACGAAGGCCCGGTCCGGGGCCTGTGCCCCTTCGCCCCTCGCAACTCCAACACCATGGCGGCCGCGGCTCTGGCCGCCCCGAGCCTGGGCTTCGACGGCGTGACCGGCGTGCTGGTGGCCGACCTCAGGTGAGCGGGCTGCGCGGGGCGGGGGGCTGCGCGGGGCGGGGGGCTGCGCGGGGCTGCAGGCGAGGGGCTGCGTGGGGCGGGGGGCTGCGCGGGGCTGAGCAGGGCGGGGGGCGGGAGGCTTCGCGGGGCTGCCCGGGGCCCGGCTGACCACCGCGTCCCGCAGCCTCGACGACAGGCACGTGGTGGACGTGGAGCTGCGCGGGCCCCCGGGCCCCACAGGCCGCCGCTTCGCCGTGCACACGCGCAGGGAGAACCCCGCCGAGCCGGGCGCCGTCACGGGCTCCGCCACCATCGCCGCCTTCTGGCGCAGCCTCCGGGGTACAGGCGCGCCCCCCGCCCTCCGCCCTCGTGGCCAGTCGCCGTCCCCTTCTCGGGGTGCAGCTCCTCCAGCCCGGCCTGCCCTCTCGTCCCCCCGCAGGATGCAGCCAGCTGCCCTCCCGGCCCGGAATCCATCTCTGCTGAGACGCCCCGGCCTCGCTGTCCCGGGGTCCCCGGCCCCGCCCCTCCAGCAAGGCCCCGCCCCGCAGGACACGCCCCTCCCGCAAGGCCCCGCCCCTCCCTTAGGACACGCCCCTTCTGCGAGGTTCCGCCCCTCGACAGGATACGCCCCTGCGACACAGGCTCCGCCCCCGGCAGGACACTCCCCGCCCTTCGCTCAGCACCGCTCCCAGTCAGTCACGCCCCTCCCACACAGGCCCCGCCCTGCCACCGAGGCCCCGCCCTCCAAGCCAGCACCGCCCCAGTCTGGCCACGCCCCTCCTGCACAGGCCCCGCCCCTCCCACAGACCCCGCCCCTCCTGGCTCTCCCACGATTCCTCTCCCGTCTCAGTAAAGCTCCTCCTTCCCGGCCCGCCCGGCTTCTCACGTCCCAGGATTCCCTTTCGTGACGTCGCGCCCGCACACCGGGCATGACGTCATCGCGGTGGGCGGACACACTGCGACGAGGCGGGCGTGGCAGCTCTCGCGAGACCCGACCGCGGGATCTTCCGAGCGCCATGGGGCGTGGTTATATCGGCCGCAGAGTAGCACTTCCGGAATGGTGGTGGCCCCGAGCTACGCGGAAGTGGTCGGCTCCCGCGCTGTCTAGGGCCGACGGCGGACTTCAGGATACGAGCGTTCCGCGGGGGCCGCTGGGAGTCGTAGTCGGCAGCGCCGGCGTCGCTGGGAGCTGTAGTCCCGCCAGGGCGGAGCTGCTCGGCCTGCGCTCCGAGCCCCGCGCCGCCGCCCAGGGGGATGCGGGAGGCCCTGGTCCCGGGAACCGAGAGGCAGGCGGGGTGAGGGCCGCGGACCGTCCCGGGGAGGGCCCGGTTGCCCGGTGATAGGGACAGAGTCGCTTCCAGACGGGGGAGGGGGCCCGGTTGCCAAGTGACCAGAGCAGGGAACCAGGTGAAATGGCGGGCCAGGGGAGTCTTACGTTGCTAGGCAACCAGAAAAGACACCCTCGTTACCTAGAAACGGAGGAGGTCTTCTTTGTCGCTAGGTGATCAGCAGAGTTGGTTGCTTAGTGGAGGGGTCCTCTGTTGCTAAGTAACCAGGGACAGGGTCGGGCAGCCAGGATTGGAGCTTTTGGCTTGACAGGGGTGGGCTCAGGGGGTCACTGTGAGTAGGCTGAGGGCCCAGGTCCTTCCAGAGTGGGCTCAGAGGTCACTATGAGCAGGGCTGGGGGCCCAGGTCTTCCTGGGGTGGACTCAGGGGTCACTGTGAGCAGGGCTGAAGGCCCAGGTCCTTCCAGGTGGGCTCGGGGGTCACTGTGAGCAGAGCCAGGGGCCCAGGTCCTCCCGGGATGGGCTCGGGGGTCACTGTGAGCAGAGCCAGGGGCCCAGGTCCTCCCGGGATGGGCTCAGGGGTCACTGTGAGCAGGGCCGGGGGCCCAGGTCCTCCCGGGGTGGGCTCGGGTCACTGTGAGCAGGGCCGGGGGCCCAGGTCCTCCCGGGGTGGGCTCAGGGGTCACTGTGAGCAGGGCCGGGGGCCCAGGTCCTCCCGGGGTGGGCTCGGGTCACTGTGAGCAGGGCCGGGGGCCCAGGTCCTCCCCGGGTGGGCTCAGGGGTCACTGTGAGCAGGGCCGGGGGCCCAGGTCCTCCCGGGGTGGGCTCAGGGGTCACTGTGAGCAGGTCTGGGGGCCCAGGTCCTCCCAGCTTACCCCACCCAGCTGCACGAGCAGCCCCAGAGGCCATCGCCCCTCATGCCCGTCTCCCCTCACATCTGTCTGCCCACTCCCGGCCCCCAGGAGGAGCCCAGGACGGCATGTCCCAGGCGCCGGGAGCTGGGCCTAGCCCGCCCGCCGTGTACCACGAGCGCCAGCGCCTGGAGCTCTGCGCTGTGCACGCACTCAACAACGTCCTGCAGCAGCAGCTCTTCAGCCAGGAGGCCGCGGACGACATCTGCAAGAGGTGACCGCTCCGAGGACGGAGGGCCTGGGAGGAGACCCTCTCCACGGCACGCCCCCCCCCCCCCCACACACACACACTCTCTTCCGGACTGGAGACACATCCCTGTCACTCCAGCCACCTGCTGTCTGTCCTCTCTGTCCTCCCGGCCTCTTTCACGTGGTCCTCCGACTCCTTCTACACCCGACACACCCCCTCCCCTCCCCTCTTGCACACAGCAGCGGGCTGGAGGCTTGAGGCTGTCCCCTCTCCACATGCCCCCCAGGAGACAAGGCTGAGGGTGTTCACACAGAGGCCCAGCTGGCTCAGGCCGACAGGGTGGGCGCTGGGCGAGCAGAAGGGACTTGGGGCAGGGCAGGGAGCAGACATCCCTCAGAAGTGCCACCTTAGATGTGTCCCGAAGGACAGGGGTGGGGAATGGTGGTGAGCAGGGGGGTTAGGAGAAGAACAGGAGGCCAGGAAGGGCAGTGTAGCCTAGGGGGACAGAGGACAGGGGACAGGGCAGTGTAGCCTAGGGGGACAGGGACAGGGAGGGCAGTGCAAGCCTGGGGGGACAGGGACAGGGAGGGCAGTGCAGCCTGGGGGGACAGGGACAGGGAGGGCAGTGCAGCCTGGGGGACAGGGACAGGGAGGGCAGTGCAGCCTGGGGGGGGCAGGGACAGGGAGGGCAGTGCAGCCTGGGGGGGCAGGGGCAGGGACAGGGAGGACAGTGCAGCCTGGGGTGACAGGGACAGGGAGGGCAGTGCAGCCTGGGGGGCAGGGGCAGGGAGGGCAGTGCAGCCTGGGGGGGACAGGGAGGGCAGTGCAGCCTGGGGGGGGACAGGGAGGGCAGTGCAGCCTGGGGGTGGACAGGGAGGGCAGTGCAGCCTGGGGGGACAGGGACAGGGAGGGCAGTGCAGCCTGGGGGCGACAGGGAGGGCAGTGCAGCCTGGGGGGACAGGGACAGGGAGGGCAGTGCAGCCTGGGGGGGAGGATAAGGACAAGGTGTAGGAGAGGATGAGGCACAGGCGGGTGTGTTGGGGCGGGAAGAAGGGCTGTCTCCGGGGTCCCCAACTTGGGCACTCCTCTCCGCAGGCTGGCCCCGGACTCCCGGCTGAACCCGCACCGCAGCCTCCTGGGCACTGGAAACTATGATGTCAACGTCATCATGGCCGCCCTGCAGGGCCTGGGCCTGGCTGCGGGTGTGGTGGGACAGGAGGCGGTAGGAGCACGCCTGGGCTCAGACCGGAGGGCAGGAGGGGCTGGTGCGCGGGGACGTGGGCCTGGCCGAGCTGGCCGCTGGGGCCGGGAGGGCGTCGGTGCGGACACACGTGGGTGGGGCGGCACGGGCAAGGAGCGGGAAAGGCGGTCGGGCCGGCCGGGTGGGCGGCGTGCGGTGGACAATGGACAGGCGGCCGGAGGCCTGGCCGGGGCCTGCCGAGGCAGGGGCTGCGGGTGGCTGGTCCGCTGAGGCCCTGCCGTCCACAGGCCGCTGGCCCAGCTGGCCCTGCCCCAGGTGCTGGGCCTCATCCTGAACCTGCCCTCGCCCGTCTCTCTGGGGCTGCTGTCCCTGCCGCTGCGCCGGCGACACTGGGTGGCGCTGCGCCAGGTGGATGGCGTCTACTACAACCTGGACTCGAAGCTGCGGGCGCCCCAGGCCCTGGGGGACGAGGACGGCGTCAGGTGAGCCGGGCTGCCCTGGGGAGCAGGGTGCTGCCGCCAGGGTGCCTGGGCCTCAGCCAGCGCCCCGCTGCGCCCCGCTCCCTCCCCAGGGCCTTTCTGGAAGCCTCGCTGGCCCGGGGCCTGTGCGAGGTGCTGCTGGTGGTGACCAAGGAGGTGGAGGAGAAGGGCTGCTGGCTGCGGACCGGCTGACCCGCGCCTGCCGTGCGCCACAGCCGCCAAGTGCCGGGGAGGGCCGCGCGGACCCCGGGGAGGCCGGACCCCTCTCCCCCGTCCCCCAAGCCGATGCTGCCTCAATAAATGTGAGATTTGCTGCTGGCCTGGCCTGCGTCGCGCTGACCCTTGCACCCCAAAGTCACCCTTGGTGCTGTCACCACCCCCACACGCCCTTCTCCCTAGGGTGCTGTCAGTGGGGTAAGAGTGTATTCCCGACTTCCGGTCCGCTGATTGTCAGGTAGGCGGAAGCCGGGGAAGGAGGGTCTCCGGGAAGAGGAGGGCCCAGTGAGCCGTCACTCACAGATGGCCGCGGCCGGCTGGCCCGGCGTCCCTGAAGGAGGGGAGGGTGCTCCAGGTGCAAAGGCCAGGGCCGCGCTGTGCCTGAAACCCTGCGAGGGAGCACGCAGGCCGAGGCCTGGCCGACCCTGGCCCCGGGCTCCCAGGTGACCGTGGAGACGCACCAGGCTCCCAGCCCCAGGTGCCAGCCTGCACGAGGGACTCCTGGTAACAGAGAAATGGAGGAATGCCAAGGGCAGAGGGGGAATGCAGGCCAAGGGGTACATGGCCTGTGGGGCGCAGGCCAAGGGGTACATGGCTGTTGTGGGGCGCAGGCCACAGGGTACGGGGCTGTTGTGGGGGGCAGAGCAGGCTGGGAGGGTAGCAGGTCTAAGCTGGGAGCACCAGGGGAGCTGTGGGCAGCAGGCAGAGGAGACGGGGAGGCAGCACCACCAGGGATCTACTGTGACCCGGAGATCCCCCAAAACACAAATGGGTCTGGGAGCCGCAGCACTCAGGACAGAGGGAGGGGCGCAGGCTGGACATGCGGGCAGTGGCGACCTAGCTGGAGATGGGGGCCCACTCTGAGGCTCCCACCGTCCCCCACTTGAGGTGTGGGGGACCCAGGAGGCCAGCAGCACAAGGAGAGGCAGGAGGGGCCGCCCCGCGGACACCCGAGGGGAGGACACAGACCTGGGGTGGAGCTGCACCCCTCTTCCTGCCAGCCCCTCCCCCTCATTGGCCTCTAGGGTTCGCCCTGCATGTCCAACAAGCTGGTATATTGGGGTGGGGGCCCTGGCTTCACCCCTGCTTTGTGCCCCGCACCCCTCCCCACCGCCTGCAGGCCTGCAGGCCTGGCCCGTGTCGTCCACCCCTCCCGGCCGCTGACAGCTGTGCCTATTTTGGGCCTGAGTGCGGGGCCCTGGCCCAGGTGCGCCCTCAGCCGTGGCCATATAAGGCCTGGAGGGCCCAGGGTGGCAGCCCCTCCCCCAAGACCCACCCGCAGTGCACAGGTGCTGGCCTACTGGGCTGCTAAGGAGGTGTCAACCCTGGCACCCCCGTGTCTCAAGGGGCTGTGGAAACCAAGAGTGTCTAGCCAGGGTCTGCGCAGGGTCGGGTATTAGGACCCAGGGTCACCCAGGGGCTGCCATCCCACGGCAGCTGTGGCGCCCAGCTGTCCCTAGCCCCATGACAGCTGATGCCTGATTTAGCTCGTGCCTGCTCCAACTAGATAAGGGGCAAGGGGGCGGTCCTGGCGTGGGTGGCACTTAAATTGCGGGTGCCTGTACTGAGGGCAGAGAACGCGGATGCAGGTGAGAGGGGCCTCAGCCATGCGACCACCCGGTGGCCCCCCAAGGCTAACGGAGCAGCGGCCATCTATCCGGCAGGGGACTTGGGCCCCATGGCAGAGGCTTGTCCCCGAGCCCCTATCGCCATAACCCGCAACTCTGTTTCAGCCAACCTTCTCCTCTTCCTCAGTGTTCCCTCCTCTCTGTCCTCATCTCCTCTGTCCCCATCTCCTCTGTCCCCATCTCCTCTGTCCCATCTCCTCTGTCCCATCTCCTCTCTCCCCGTCTACTCTCTGTCGCCATCTCCTCTGTCCCATCTCCTCTCTGTCCCATCTCCTCTCTGTCCCCATCACCTCTGTCCCTGTCTCCTCTGTCCCTGTCTCCTCTGTCCCCGTCCCTCTGTCCCTGTCTCCTCTGTCCCATCTCCTCTGTCCCATCTCCTCTGTCCCATCTCCTCTCTGTCCCCATCTCCTCTGTCCCATCTCCTCTGTCCCCGTCTCCTCTGTCCCTGTCTCCTCTGTCCCCGTCCCTCTGTCCCTGTCTCCTCTGTCCCATCTCCTCTGTCCCATCTCCTCTGTCCCATCTCCTCTCTGTCCCCTTCTCCTCTCTGTCCCATCTCCTCTGTCCCATCTCCTCTCTGTCCCCATCTCCTCTCTGTCCCCTTCTCCTCTCTGTCCCATCTCCTCTGTCCCATCTCCTCTCTGTCCCCTTCTCCTCTCTGTCCCATCTACTCTGTCCCATCTCCTTTCTGTCCCATCTCCTCTCTATCCCCATCTCCTCTGTCCCCATCTCCTCTCTGTCCCCATCTCCTCTCTGTCCCCATCTCCTCTCTCCCCATCTCCTCTCTGTCCCATCTCCTTTCTGTCCCATCTCCTCTGTCCTCATCTCCTCTCTGTCCCATCTACTCTCTGTCCCATCTCCTCAGTCCCATCTCATCTCTATCCCCATCTCCTCTCTATCCCCATCTCCTCTCTGTCCGCATCACCTCTCTGTCCCATCTCCTCTGTCCCCATCTCCTCTGTCCCATCTCTTCTCTGTCCCCGTCTCCTCTCTGTCCCCATCTCCTCTCTCCCCATCTCCTCTTTATCCCATCTCCTCTGTCCCCATCTCCTCTTGGTCCCCATCTCTGTCCCCATCTCTTCTCTGTCCCCATCTCCTCTCTGTCCCATCTCCTCTGTCCGCATCTGCTATCTGTCCCCATCTCCTCTGTCCAAATCTCCTCTGTCCCAATCTCCTCTCTATCCTCATCTCCTCTCTGCCCCATCTCCTCTCTGTCCCCATCTCCTCTCTGTCCCCATCTCCTCTGTCCCCATATCCTCTCTGTCCCATCTCCTCTCTGTCCCCATATCCTCTGTCCCATCTCCTCTGTCCCAATCTCCTCGTGTCCCCATCTCCTCTCTCCCCATCTCCTCTCTGTCCCATCTCCTCTCTGTCCCATCTCCTCTGTCCCATCTCCTCTCTGTCCCCATCTCATCTCTGTCCCCACCTCCTCTCTGTCCCATCTCCTCTGTCCCCATCTCCTCTCTGTCCCATCTCCTCTCTCTCCCCATCTCCTCTGTAACAATCTCCTCTCTGTCCCCATCTCCTCTGTCCCAATCCTCTCTGTCCCATCTCCTATCTGTCCCCATCTCCTCTCTGTCCCCATCTCCTCTGTCCCCATTTCCTCTGTCCCATCTCCTCTCTGTCCCCATCTCCTCTCTGTCCCATCTCCTCTCTGTCCCATCTCCTCCCTGTACCCATCTCCTCTCTGTCCCCATCTCCTCTGTCCCCATCTCCTCTCTGTCCCATCTCCTCTCTGTCCCATCTCCTCTGTCCCATCTCCTCTCTGTCCCCATCTCCTCTCAGTCCCCATCTCCTCTCTGTCCCATCTCCTCTGTCCCCATCTCCTCTCTGTCCCATCTCCTCTCTGTCCCCATCTCCTCTCTGTCCCCATCTCCTCTGTCCCATCTCCTCTCTGTCCAATCTCCTCTCTGTCGCCATCTCCTCTCTGTCCCCATCTCCTGTCTCCCCAGCTCCTCTGTCCCCATCTACTCTGTCCCATCTCCTCTCTGTCCCATCTCCTCTCTGTCCACATCTCCTCTGTCCCATCTCCTCTGTCCCATCTCCTCTCTGTCCCCATCTCTTCTCTGTCCCCATCTCCTCTCTGTCCCATCCCCTCTCCCCCCATCTCCTCTCCCCCATCTCCTCTCCCCCCACTCCTCTCTCCCCATCTCCACTCTGTCCCATCTCCACTCTGTCCCATCTCCTCTCTCCCCATCTCCTCTCTATCCCATCTCCTCTCTCCCTATCTCCTCTCTGTCCATTCTCCTCTCTGTCTCCATCTCCTCTGTCCCCATCTCCTCTCTGTCCCCATGTCCTCTGTCCCCATCTCCTCTGTCCCAATCTCCTCTCTGTCCCCATCTCCTCTCTGTCTCCATCTCCTCTGTCCCCATCTCCTCTCCGTCCCCATCTCCTCTCTGTCCCCATCTCCTCTGTCCCCAGCTCCTCTGTCCCAATCTCCTCTCTGTCCCCATCTCCTCTCTGTCGCCATCTCCTCTCTCCCCATCTCCTCTCCGTCCCCATCTCCTCTCTGTCCCATCTCCTCTGTCCCAATCTCCTGTCTGTCCCCATCTCCTCTCTGTCCCATCTCCTCTGTCCCATCTCCTCTGTCCCCATCTCCTCTGTCCCCGTCTCCTCTCTGTCCCCGTCTCCTCTGTCCCCATCTCCTCTCCGTCCCCTTCTCCTCTGTCCCCATCTCCTCTGTCCCAATCTCCTCTCTGTCCCCATCTCCTCTCTGTCCCATCTCCTCTGTCCCATCTCCTCTGTCCCCATCTCCTCTGTCCCCATCTCCTCTGTGCCATCTCCTCTGTCCCAATCTCCTCTCTGTCCCATCTCCTCTGTCCCATCTCCTCTCTGTCCCCTTCTCCCCTCTGTCCCATCTCCTCTGTCCCATTTCCTCTCTGTCCCAATCTCCTCTCTGTCCCCATCTCCTCTGTCCCATCTCCTCTCTGTCCCCATCTCCTCTCTGTCCCATCTCCTCGCTGTCCCCATCTCCTCTGTAGCCATCTCCTTAGTCCCATCTCCTCTGTCCCTATCTCCTCTCTGTCCCCATCTCCTCTCTGTCCCCATCTCCTCTCTCCCCATCTCCTTTCTGTCCCATCTCCTCTGTCCTCATCTCCTCTCTGTCCCATCTACTCTCTGTCCCATCTCTTCTGTTCTTCTCCTCTGTCCTTCTCCTCTGTCCCCATCTCCTCTGTCCCCATCTCCTCTGTCCCATCTCTTCTCTGTCCCCGTCTCCTCTCTGTCCCCATCTCCTCTCTCCCCATCTCCGCTCTATCCCATTTCCTCTCTATCCCATCTCCTCTGTCCCCATCTCCTCTCGGTCCCCATCTCCTCTGTCCCCATCTCCTCTCTGTCCCCATCTCCTCTGTCACAATCTCCTCTCTGTCCCATCTCTTCTCTGTCCCCATCTCCTCTCTCCCCATCTCCTCTCTATCCCATCTCCTCTGTCCCCATCTCTTCTCGGTCCCCATCTCCTCTGTAACAATCTCCTCTCTGTCCCCATCTCCTCTGTAACAATCTCCTCTCTGTCCCCATCTCCTCTGTCCCAATCCTCTCTGTCCCATCTCCTATCTGTCCCCATCTCCTCTCTGTCCCCATCTCCTCTGTCCCCATCTCCTCTGTCCCATCTCCTCTCTGTCCCCATCTCCTCTCTGTCCCATCTCCTCTGTCCCATCTCCTCTCTATCCCCATATCCTCTCTGTCCCCATCTCCTCTCTGTCCAATCTCCTCCCTGTACCCATCTCCTCTCTGTCCCCATCTCCTCTCTGTCCCATCTCCTCTGTCCCCATCTCCTCTGTCCCCATCTCCTCTCTGTCCCCATCTCCTCTCTGTCCCCATCTCCTCTGTCCCCATCTCCTCTCTGTCCCATCTCCTCTGTCCCCATCTCCTCTCTGTCCACATCTCCTCTGTCCCATCTCCTCTGTCCCCATCTCCTCTGTCCCCATCTCCTCTCTGTCCCCATCTCCTCTCTGTCCCAATATCCTCTCTCCCATCTCCTCTCTATCCCATCTCCTTTCTGTCCCATCTCCTCTGTCCCATCTCCTCTGTCCCCATCTCCTCTGTCCCATCTCCTCTCTGTCCCCATCTCCTCTGTCCCATCTCCTCTCTGTCCCCATCTCCTCTCTGTCTCCATCTCCTCTCTGTCTCCATCTCCTCTGTCCCCATATCCTCTCCGTCCCCATCTCCTCTCTGTCCCCATCTCCTCTCTGTGCCCATCGCCTCTCTCCCCATTTCCTCTGTCCCAATCTCCTCTCTGTCCCATCTCCTCTCTGTCCCCATCTCCTCTCTGTCCCATCTCCTCTGTCCCATCTCTTCTGTCCCCATCTCCTCTGTCCCATCTCCTCTGTCCCCGTCTCCTCTCTGTCCCCATCGCCTCTCTGTCCCATCTCCTCTGTCTCCATCTCCTCTGTGCCATCTCCTCTGTCCCAATGTCCTCTCTGTCCCAATGTCCTCTCTGTTTCATCTCCTCTGTCCCAATCACCTCTCTGTCCCCATCTCTTCTCTGTCCCCTTCTCCTCTCTGTCCCATCTCCTCTCTGTCCCATCTCCTCTGTCCCATCTCCTCTCTGTCCCCTTCTCCTCTCTGTCCCATCTCCTCTGTCCCCATCTCCTCTCTGTCCCCATCTCTTCTCTGTCCCCCTCTGCTCTCTGTCCCATCTCCTCTGTCCCATCTCCTCTGTCCCCATCTCCTCTGTCCCAATCTCCTCTCTGTCCCCATCTCCTCTGTCCCATCTCCTCTCTGTCCCCATCTCCTCTCTGTCCCATCTCCTCTCTGTCCCCATCTCCTCTGTCCCGTCTCCTCTGTCCCATCTCCTCTCTGTCCCCATCTCCTCTCTGTCCCCATCTCCTCTCTGTCCCATCTCCTCTGTCCCCATCTCCTCTGTCCCCATCTCCTCTCTGTCCCCATCTCCTCTCTCTGTCCCCATCTCCTCTGTCCCCATCTCCTCTGTCCCATCTCCTCTCTGTCCCCATCTCCTCTCTGTCCCATCTCCTCTGTCCCATCTCCTCTCTATCCCCATATCCTCTCTGTCCCCATCTCCTTTCTGTCCAATCTCCTCCCTGTACCCATCTCCTCTCTGTCCCCATCTCCTCTCTGTCTCCATCTCCTCTCTGTCCCATCTCCTCTGTCCCCATCTCCTCTGTCCCCATCTCCTCTCTGTCCCCATCTCCTCTCTGTCCCCATCTCCTCTGTCCCCATCTCCTCTCTGTCCCATCTCCTCTGTCCCCATCTCCTCTCTGTCCACATCTCCTCTGTCCCATCTCCTCTGTCCCCATCTCCTCTGTCCCCATCTCCTCTCTGTCCCCATCTCCTCTCTGTCCCAATATCCTCTCTCCCATCTCCTCTCTATCCCATCTCCTTTCTGTCCCATCTCCTCTGTCCCATCTCCTCTGTCCCCATCTCCTCTGTCCCATCTCCTCTCTGTCCCCATCTCCTCTGTCCCATCTCCTCTCTGTCCCCATCTCCTCTCTGTCTCCATCTCCTCTCTGTCTCCATCTCCTCTGTCCCCATATCGCTCCGTCCCCATCTCCTCTCTGTCCCCATCTCTTCTCTGTCCCCATCTCCTCTCTCCTCATCTCCTCTGTCCCAATCTCCTCTCTGTCCCATCTCCTCTCTGTCCCCATCTCCTCTCTGTCCCATCTCCTCTGTCCCATCTCCTCTGTCCCCATCTCCTCTGTCCCATCTCCTCTGTCCCCGTCTCCTCTCTGTCCCCATCGCCTCTCTGTCCCATCTCCTCTGTCCCCATCTCCTCTGTGCCATCTCCTCTGTCCCAATGTCCTCTCTGTCCCAATGTCCTCTCTGTTTCATCTCCTCTGTCCCAATCACCTCTCTGTCCCCATCTCTTCTCTGTCCCCTTCTCCTCTCTGTCCCATCTCCTCTCTGTCCCATCTCCTCTGTCCCATCTCCTCTCTGTCCCCTTCTCCTCTCTGTCCCATCTCCTCTGTCCCCATCTCCTCTCTGTCCCCATCTCCTCTCTGTCCCCCTCTGCTCTCTGTCCCATCTCCTCTGTCCCATCTCCTCTGTCCCCATCTCCTCTGTCCCAATCTCCTCTCTGTCCCCATCTCCTCTGTCCCATCTCCTCTCTGTCCCCATCTCCTCTCTGTCCCATCTCCTCTCTGTCCCCATCTCCTCTGTCCCGTCTCCTCTGTCCCATCTCCTCTCTGTCCCCATCTCCTCTCTGTCCCCATCTCCTCTCTGTCCCAATATCCTCTCTCCCATCTCCTCTCTATCCCATCTCCTCTGTCCCCATCTCCTCTGTCCCCATCTCCTCTCTGTCCCCATCTCCTCTCTGTCCCAATATCCTCTCTCCCATCTCCTCTCTATCCCATCTCCTTTCTGTCCCATCTCCTCTGTCCCATCTCCTCTGTCCCCATCTCCTCTGTCCCATCTCCTCTCTGTCCCCATCTCCTCTGTCCCATCTCCTCTCTGTCCCCATCTCCTCTCTGTCTCCATCTCCTCTCTGTCTCCATCTCCTCTGTCCCCATATCCTCTCCGTCCCCATCTCCTCTCTGTCCCCATCTCTTCTCTGTCCCCATCTCCTCTCTCCCCATCTTCTCTGTCCCAATCTCCTCTCTGTCCCATCTCCTCTCTGTCCCCATCTCCTCTCTGTCCCATCTCCTCTGTCCCATCTCCTCTGTCCCCATCTCTTCTGTCCCATCTCCTCTGTCCCCGTCTCCTCTCTGTCCCCATCGCCTCTCTGTCCCGTCTCCTCTGTCCCCATCTCCTCTGTGCCATCTCCTCTGTCCCAATGTCCTCTCTGTCCCAATGTCCTCTCTGTTTCATCTCCTCTGTCCCAATCACCTCTCTGTCCCCATCTCTTCTCTGTCCCCTTCTCCTCTCTGTCCCATCTCCTGTCTGTCCCATCTCCTCTGTCCCATCTCCTCTCTGTCCCCTTCTCCTCTCTGTCCCATCTCCTCTGTCCCCATCTCCTCTCTGTCCCCATCTCCTCTCTGTCCCCCTCTGCTCTCTGTCCCATCTCCTCTGTCCCATCTCCTCTGTCCCCATCTCCTCTGTCCCAATCTCCTCTCTGTCCCCATCTCCTCTGTCCCATCTCCTCTCTGTCCCCATCTCCTCTCTGTCCCATCTCCTCTCTGTCCCCATCTCCTCTGTCCCGTCTCCTCTGTCCCATCTCCTCTCTGTCCCCATCTCCTCTCTGTCCCCATCTACTCTCTGTCCCATCTCCTCTGTCCCCATCTCCTCTCTGTCCCCATCTCCTCTCTGTCCCCATCTCCTCTCTCTGTCCCCATCTCCTCTCTCTGTCCCCATCTCCTCTGTCCCCATCTCCTCTGTCCCCATCTCCTCTGTCCCATCTCCTCTCTGTCCCCATCTCCTCTCTGTCCCCATCTCTCTGTCCCCATCACCTCTCTCCCCATCTCCTCTCTGTCCCATCTCCTCTCTGTCCCATCTCCTCTGTCCCAATCTCCTCTGTCCACATCGCCTCTGTATCTCATCTCCTCTATCCCCATCTCCTCTGTCCCATCTCCTCTCTGTCACGTCTCCTCCGTCCCCATCTGCTATCTGTCCCCATCTCCTCTGTCCCAATCTCCTCTGTCCCAATCTCCTCTCTATCCCATCTCCTCTCTGTCCCATCTCCTCTCTGTCCCCATCACCTCTCTGTCCCCATCTCCTCTGTCCCATCTCCTCTGTCCCCATGTCCTCTCTCTCCCATCTCCTCTCTATCCCATCTCCTTTCTGTCCCATCTCCTCTGTCCCATCTCCTCTGTCCCCATCTCCTCTGTCCCATCTCCTCTCTGTCCCCATCTCCTCTGTCCCATCTCCTCTCTGTCCCCATCTCCTCTCTGTCTCCATCTCCTCTGTCCCCATATCCTCTCCGTCCCCATCTCCTCTCCGTCCCCATCTCCTCTCTGTCCCCATCTCCTCTGTCCGCATCTCCTCTGTCCCCATCTCCTCTCTGTCCCATCTCCTCTCTGTCCCCATCTCCTCTCTGTCCCATCTCCTCTGTCCCATCTCCTCTGTCCCCATCTCCTCTGTCCCATCTCCTCTGTCCCATCTCCTCTGTCCCATCTCCTCTGTCCCCATCTCCTCTGTCCCATCTCCTCTGTCCCGTCTCCTCTGTCCCATCTCCTCTCTGTCCCCATCTCCTCTCTGTCCCCATCTCCTCTCTGTCCCAATATCCTCTCTCCCATCTCCTCTCTATCCCATCTCCTCTGTCCCCATCTCCTCTGTCCCCATCTCCTCTCTGTCCCCATCTCCTCTCTGTCCCAATATCCTCTCTCCCATCTCCTCTCTATCCCATCTCCTTTCTGTCCCATCTCCTCTGTCCCATCTCCTCTGTCCCCATCTCCTCTGTCCCATCTCCTCTCTGTCCCCATCTCCTCTGTCCCATCTCCTCTCTGTCCCCATCTCCTCTCTGTCTCCATCTCCTCTCTGTCTCCATCTCCTCTGTCCCCATATCCTCTCCGTCCCCATCTCCTCTCTGTCCCCATCTCTTCTCTGTCCCCATCTCCTCTCTCCCCATCTTCTCTGTCCCAATCTCCTCTCTGTCCCATCTCCTCTCTGTCCCCATCTCCTCTCTGTCCCATCTCCTCTGTCCCATCTCCTCTGTCCCCATCTCCTCTGTCCCATCTCCTCTGTCCCCGTCTCCTCTCTGTCCCCATCGCCTCTCTGTCCCATCTCCTCTGTCCCCATCTCCTCTGTGCCATCTCCTCTGTCCCAATGTCCTCTCTGTCCCAATGTCCTCTCTGTTTCATCTCCTCTGTCCCAATCACCTCTCTGTCCCCATCTCTTCTCTGTCCCCTTCTCCTCTCTGTCCCAACTCCTGTCTGTCCCATCTCCTCTGTCCCATCTCCTCTCTGTCCCCTTCTCCTCTCTGTCCCATCTCCTCTGTCCCCATCTCCTCTCTGTCCCCATCTCCTCTCTGTCCCCCTCTGCTCTCTGTCCCATCTCCTCTGTCCCATCTCCTCTGTCCCCATCTCCTCTGTCCCAATCTCCTCTCTGTCCCCATCTCCTCTGTCCCATCTCCTCTCTGTCCCCATCTCCTCTCTGTCCCATCTCCTCTCTGTCCCCATCTCCTCTGTCCCGTCTCCTCTGTCCCATCTCCTCTCTGTCCCCATCTCCTCTCTGTCCCCATCTACTCTCTGTCCCATCTCCTCTGTCCCCATCTCCTCTCTGTCCCCATCTCCTCTCTGTCCCCATCTCCTCTCTCTGTCCCCATCTCCTCTCTCTGTCCCCATCTCCTCTGTCCCCATCTCCTCTGTCCCCATCTCCTCTGTCCCATCTCCTCTCTGTCCCCATCTCCTCTCTGTCCCCATCTCTCTGTCCCCATCACCTCTCTCCCCATCTCCTCTCTGTCCCATCTCCTCTCTGTCCCATCTCCTCTGTCCCAATCTCCTCTGTCCACATCGCCTCTGTATCTCATCTCCTCTATCCCCATCTCCTCTGTCCCATCTCCTCTCTGTCCCGTCTCCTCCGTCCCCATCTGCTATCTGTCCCCATCTCCTCTGTCCCAATCTCCTCTGTCCCAATCTCCTCTCTATCCCATCTCCTCTCTGTCCCATCTCCTCTCTGTCCCCATCACCTCTCTGTCCCCATCTCCTCTGTCCCATCTCCTCTGTCCCCATGTCCTCTCTCTCCCATCTCCTCTCTATCCCATCTCCTTTCTGTCCCATCTCCTCTGTCCCATCTCCTCTGTCCCCATCTCCTCTGTCCCATCTCCTCTCTGTCCCCATCTCCTCTGTCCCATCTCCTCTCTGTCCCCATCTCCTCTCTGTCTCCATCTCCTCTGTCCCCATATCCTCTCCGTCCCCATCTCCTCTCCGTCCCCATCTCCTCTCTGTCCCCATCTCCTCTGTCCGCATCTCCTCTGTCCCCATCTCCTCTCTGTCCCATCTCCTCTCTGTCCCCATCTCCTCTCTGTCCCATCTCCTCTGTCCCATCTCCTCTGTCCCCATCTCCTCTGTCCCATCTCCTCTGTCCCATCTCCTCTGTCCCATCTCCTCTGTCCCCATCTCCTCTGTCCCATCTCCTCTGTCCCGTCTCCTCTGTCCCATCTCCTCTCTGTCCCCATCTCCTCTCTGTCCCCATCTCCTCTCTGTCCCAATATCCTCTCTCCCATCTCCTCTCTATCCCATCTCCTCTGTCCCCATCTCCTCTGTCCCCATCTCCTCTCTGTCCCCATCTCCTCTCTGTCCCAATATCCTCTCTCCCATCTCCTCTCTATCCCATCTCCTTTCTGTCCCATCTCCTCTGTCCCATCTCCTCTGTCCCCATCTCCTCTGTCCCATCTCCTCTCTGTCCCCATCTCCTCTGTCCCATCTCCTCTCTGTCCCCATCTCCTCTCTGTCTCCATCTCCTCTCTGTCTCCATCTCCTCTGTCCCCATATCCTCTCCGTCCCCATCTCCTCTCTGTCCCCATCTCTTCTCTGTCCCCATCTCCTCTCTCCCCATCTTCTCTGTCCCAATCTCCTCTCTGTCCCATCTCCTCTCTGTCCCCATCTCCTCTCTGTCCCATCTCCTCTGTCCCATCTCCTCTGTCCCCATCTCCTCTGTCCCATCTCCTCTGTCCCCGTCTCCTCTCTGTCCCCATCGCCTCTCTGTCCCATCTCCTCTGTCCCCATCTCCTCTGTGCCATCTCCTCTGTCCCAATGTCCTCTCTGTCCCAATGTCCTCTCTGTTTCATCTCCTCTGTCCCAATCACCTCTCTGTCCCCATCTCTTCTCTGTCCCCTTCTCCTCTCTGTCCCAACTCCTGTCTGTCCCATCTCCTCTGTCCCATCTCCTCTCTGTCCCCTTCTCCTCTCTGTCCCATCTCCTCTGTCCCCATCTCCTCTCTGTCCCCATCTCCTCTCTGTCCCCCTCTGCTCTCTGTCCCATCTCCTCTGTCCCATCTCCTCTGTCCCCATCTCCTCTGTCCCAATCTCCTCTCTGTCCCCATCTCCTCTGTCCCATCTCCTCTCTGTCCCCATCTCCTCTCTGTCCCATCTCCTCTCTGTCCCCATCTCCTCTGTCCCGTCTCCTCTGTCCCATCTCCTCTCTGTCCCCATCTCCTCTCTGTCCCCATCTACTCTCTGTCCCATCTCCTCTGTCCCCATCTCCTCTCTGTCCCCATCTCCTCTCTGTCCCCATCTCCTCTCTCTGTCCCCATCTCCTCTCTCTGTCCCCATCTCCTCTGTCCCCATCTCCTCTGTCCCCATCTCCTCTGTCCCATCTCCTCTCTGTCCCCATCTCCTCTCTGTCCCCATCTCTCTGTCCCCATCACCTCTCTCCCCATCTCCTCTCTGTCCCATCTCCTCTCTGTCCCATCTCCTCTGTCCCAATCTCCTCTGTCCACATCGCCTCTGTATCTCATCTCCTCTATCCCCATCTCCTCTGTCCCATCTCCTCTCTGTCCCGTCTCCTCCGTCCCCATCTGCTATCTGTCCCCATCTCCTCTGTCCCAATCTCCTCTGTCCCAATCTCCTCTCTATCCCATCTCCTCTCTGTCCCATCTCCTCTCTGTCCCCATCACCTCTCTGTCCCCATCTCCTCTGTCCCATCTCCTCTGTCCCCATGTCCTCTCTCTCCCATCTCCTCTCTATCCCATCTCCTTTCTGTCCCATCTCCTCTGTCCCATCTCCTCTGTCCCCATCTCCTCTGTCCCATCTCCTCTCTGTCCCCATCTCCTCTGTCCCATCTCCTCTCTGTCCCCATCTCCTCTCTGTCTCCATCTCCTCTGTCCCCATATCCTCTCCGTCCCCATCTCCTCTCCGTCCCCATCTCCTCTCTGTCCCCATCTCCTCTGTCCGCATCTCCTCTGTCCCCATCTCCTCTCTGTCCCATCTCCTCTCTGTCCCCATCTCCTCTCTGTCCCATCTCCTCTGTCCCATCTCCTCTGTCCCCATCTCCTCTGTCCCATCTCCTCTGTCCCATCTCCTCTGTCCCATCTCCTCTGTCCCCATCTCCTCTGTCCCATCTCCTCTGTCCCGTCTCCTCTGTCCCATCTCCTCTCTGTCCCCATCTCCTCTCTGTCCCCATCTCCTCTCTGTCCCAATATCCTCTCTCCCATCTCCTCTCTATCCCATCTCCTCTGTCCCCATCTCCTCTGTCCCCATCTCCTCTCTGTCCCCATCTCCTCTCTGTCCCAATATCCTCTCTCCCATCTCCTCTCTATCCCATCTCCTTTCTGTCCCATCTCCTCTGTCCCATCTCCTCTGTCCCCATCTCCTCTGTCCCATCTCCTCTCTGTCCCCATCTCCTCTGTCCCATCTCCTCTCTGTCCCCATCTCCTCTCTGTCTCCATCTCCTCTCTGTCTCCATCTCCTCTGTCCCCATATCCTCTCCGTCCCCATCTCCTCTCTGTCCCCATCTCCTCTCTGTCCCCATCTCCTCTCTGTCCCCATCTCCTCTCTGTCCCAATATCCTCTCTCCCATCTCCTCTCTATCCCATCTCCTCTGTCCCCATCTCCTCTGTCCCCATCTCCTCTCTGTCCCCATCTCCTCTCTGTCCCAATATCCTCTCTCCCATCTCCTCTCTATCCCATCTCCTTTCTGTCCCATCTCCTCTGTCCCATCTCCTCTGTCCCCATCTCCTCTGTCCCATCTCCTCTCTGTCCCCATCTCCTCTGTCCCATCTCCTCTCTGTCCCCATCTCCTCTCTGTCTCCATCTCCTCTCTGTCTCCATCTCCTCTGTCCCCATATCCTCTCCGTCCCCATCTCCTCTCTGTCCCCATCTCTTCTCTGTCCCCATCTCCTCTCTGTCCCATCTCCTCTGTCCCATCTCCTCTGTCCCCATCTCCTCTGTCCCATCTCCTCTGTCCCCGTCTCCTCTCTGTCCCCATCGCCTCTCTGTCCCATCTCCTCTGTCCCCATCTCCTCTGTGCCATCTCCTCTGTCCCAATGTCCTCTCTGTCCCAATGTCCTCTCTGTTTCATCTCCTCTGTCCCAATCACCTCTCTGTCCCCATCTCTTCTCTGTCCCCTTCTCCTCTCTGTCCCATCTCCTGTCTGTCCCATCTCCTCTGTCCCATCTCCTCTCTGTCCCCTTCTCCTCTCTGTCCCATCTCCTCTGTCCCCATCTCCTCTCTGTCCCCATCTCCTCTCTGTCCCCCTCTGCTCTCTGTCCCATCTCCTCTGTCCCATCTCCTCTGTCCCCATCTCCTCTGTCCCAATCTCCTCTCTGTCCCCATCTCCTCTGTCCCATCTCCTCTCTGTCCCCATCTCCTCTCTGTCCCATCTCCTCTCTGTCCCATCTCCTCTGTCCCGTCTCCTCTGTCCCATCTCCTCTCTGTCCCCATCTCCTCTCTGTCCCCATCAACTCTCTGTCCCCATCTCCTCTCTCTGTCCCCATCTCCTCTCTCTGTCCCCATCTCCTCTCTCTGTCCCCATCTCCTCTCTCTGTCCCCATCTCCTCTGTCCCCATCTCCTCTGTCCCCATCTCCTCTGTCCCATCTCCTCTCTGTCCCCATCTCCTCTCTGTCCCCATCTCTCTGTCCCCATCACCTCTCTCCCCATCTCCTCTCTGTCCCATCTCCTCTCTGTCCCATCTCCTCTGTCCCAATCTCCTCTGTCCACATCGCCTCTGTATCTCATCTCCTCTATCCCCATCTCCTCTGTCCCATCTCCTCTCTGTCCCGTCTCCTCCATCCCCATCTGCTATCTGTCCCCATCTCCTCTGTCCCAATCTCCTCTGTCCCAATCTCCTCTCTATCCCATCTCCTCTCTGTCCCATCTCCTCTCTGTCCCCATCACCTCTCTGTCCCCATCTCCTCTGTCCCATCTCCTCTGTCCCCATGTCCTCTCTCTCCCATCTCCTCTCTATCCCATCTCCTTTCTGTCCCATCTCCTCTGTCCCATCTCGTCTGTCCCCATCTCCTCTGTCCCATCTCCTCTCTGTCCCCATCTCCTCTGTCCCATCTCTTCTCTGTCCCCATCTCCTCTCTGTCTCCATCTCCTCTGTCCCCATATCCTCTCCGTCCCCATCTCCTCTCCGTCCCCATCTCCTCTCTGTCCCCATCTCCTCTGTCCGCATCTCCTCTGTCCCAATCTCCTCTCTGTCCCATCTCCTCTCTGTCCCCATCTCCTCTCTGTCCCATCTCCTCTGTCCCATCTCCTCTGTCCCCATCTCCTCTGTCCCATCTCCTCTGTCCCATCTCCTCTGTCCCATCTCCTCTGTCCCCATCTCCTCTGTCCCATCTCCTCTGTCCCCATCTCCTCTCTGTCCCATCTCCTCTCTGTCCCCATCTCCTCTGTCCCATCTCCTCTCTGTCCAATCTCCTCTCTGTCGCCATCTCCTCTCTGTCCCCATCTCCTGTCTCCCCAGCTCCTCTGTCCCCATCTACTCTGTCCACATCTCCTCTGTCCCATCTCCTCTGTCCCAATCTCCTCTCTGTCCCCATCTCCTCTCTGTCCCCATCTCCTCTCTGTCCCATCCCCTCTCCCCCCATCTCCTCTCCCCCATCTCCTCTCCCCCAACTCCTCTCTCCCCATCTCCACTCTGTCCCATCTCCTCTCTGTCCCATCTCCTCTCTCCCCATCTCCTCTCTATCCCATCTCCTCTCTCCCTATCTCCTCTCTGTCCATTCTCCTCTCTGTCTCCATCTCCTCTGTCCCCATCTCCTCTCCGTCCCCATCTCCTCTCTGTCCCCATCTCCTCTGTCCCCATCTCCTCTGTCCCCATCTCCTCTGTCCCAATCTCCTCTCTGTCCCCATCTCCTGTCTCCATCTCCTCTGTCCCCATCTCCTCTCCGTCCCCATCTCCTCTCTGTCCCCATCTCCTCTGTCCCAATCTCCTCTCTGTCCCCATCTCCTCTCTGTCGCCATCTCCTCTCTCCCCATCTCCTCTCCGTCCCCATCTCCTCTCTGTCCCATCTCCTCTGTCCCAATCTCCTCTCTGTCCCCATCTCCTCTCTGTCCCATCTCCTCTGTCCCATCTCCTCTGTCCCCATCTCCTCTGTCCCCGTCTCCTCTCTGTCCCCGTCTCCTCTGTCCCCATCTCCTCTCCGTCCCCTTCTCCTCTGTCCCCATCTCCTCTGTCCCAATCTCCTCTCTGTCCCCATCTCCTCTCTGTCCCATCTCCTCTGTCCCATCTCCTCTGTCCCCATCTCCTCTGTCCCCGTCTCCTCTCTGTCCCCGTCTCCTCTCTGTCCCATCTCCTCTGTCCCATCTCCTCTGTCCCATCTCCTCTCTGTCCCCATCTCCTCTCTGTCCCATCTCCTCGCTGTCCCCATCTCCTCTGTAGCCATCTCCTTAGTCCCATCTCCTCTGTCCCTATCTCCTCTCTGTCCCCATCTCCTCTCTGTCCCCATCTCCTCTATCCCCATCTCCTTTCTGTCCCATCTCCTCTGTCCTCATCTCCTCTCTGTCCCATCTACTCTCTGTCCCATCTCTTCTGTCCTTCTCCTCTGTCCTTCTCCTCTGTCCCCATCTCCTCTGTCCCCATCTCCTCTCTATCCCATCTCCTCTCTGTCCCATCTCCTCTCTGTCCCATCTCCTCTGTCCCATCTCCTCTCTATCCCCATCTCCTCTCTGTCCCCATCTCCTCTCTGTCCCCATCACCTCTCTGTCCCATCTCCTCTGTCCCCATCTCCTCTGTCCCATCTCTTCTCTGTCCCCGTCTCCTCTCTGTCCCCATCTCCTCTCTCCCCATCTCCTCTCTATCCCATCTCCTCTCTATCCCATCTCCTCTGTCCCCATCTCCTCTCGGTCCCCATCTCCTCTGTCCCCATCTCCTCTCTATCCCATCTCCTCTCTATCCCATTACCTCTGTCCCCATCTCTTCTCGGTCCCCATCTCCTCTGTCCCCATCTCCTCTCTGTCCCCATCTCCTCTGTAACAATCTCCTCTCTGCCCCATCTCCTCTGTCCCAATCCTCTCTGTCCCATCTCGTATCTGTCCCCATCTCCTCTCTGTCCCCATCTCCTCTGTCCGCATCTCCTCTGTCCCATCTCCTCTCTGTCCCCATCTCCTCTCTATCCCATCTCCTCTGTCCCATCTCCTCTCTATCCCCATATCCTCCCTGTCCCCATCTCCTCTCTGTCCAATCTCCTCCCTGTACCCATCTCCTCTCTGTCCCCATCTCCTCTCTGTCCCGATCTCCTCTCTGTCCCATCTCCTCTGTCCCCATCTCCTCTGTCCCCATCTCCTCTCTGTCCCCATCTCCTCTCTGTCCCCATCTCCTCTGTCCCCATCTCCTCTCTGTCCCATCTCCTCTGTCCCCGTCTCCTCTCTGTCCACATCTCCTCTGTCCCATCTCCTCTGTCCCCATCTCCTCTGTCCCCATCTCCTCTCTGTCCCCATCTCCTCTCTGTCCCAATATCCTCTCTCCCATCTCTTCTCTATCCCATCTCCTTTCTGTCCCATCTCCTCTGTCCCATCTTCTCCTTCCCCATCTCCTCTGTCCCATCTCCTCTCTGTCCCCATCTCCTCTGTCCCATCTCCTCTCTGTCCCCATCTCCTCTCTGTCTCCATCTCCTCTCTGTCTCCATCTCCTCTGTCCCCATATCCTCTCCGTCCCCATCTCCTCTCTGTCCCCATCTCCTCTCTGTCCCCATCTCCTCTGTCCCAATCTCCTCTCTGTCCCATCTCCTCTCTGTCCCCATCTCCTCTCTGTCCCATCTCCTCTGTCCCATCTCCTCTGTCCCCATCTCCTCTGTCCCATCTCCTCTGTCCCCGTCTCCTCTCTGTCCCCATCTCCTCTCTGTCCCATCTCCTCTGTCCCCATCTCCTCTGTGCCAGCTCCTCTGTCCCAATGTCCTCTCTGTCCCAATGTCCTCTCTCTTTCATCTCCTCTGTCCCAATCACCTCTCTTTCCCCATCTCTTCTCTGTCCCCTTCTCCTCTCTGTCCCATCTCCTCTCTGTCCCATCTCCTCTGTCCCATCTCCTCTCTGTCCCCTTCTCCTCCTGTCCAATCTCCTCTGTCCCCATCTCCTCTCTGTCCCCATCTCCTCTCTGTCCCCCTCTGCTCTCTGTCCCATCTCCTCTGTCCCAACTCCTCTGTCCCCATCTCCTCTGTCCCAATCTCCTCTCTGTCCCCATCTCCTCTGTCCCATCTCCTCTCTGTCCCCATCTCCTCTCTGTCCCATCTCCTCTCTGTCCCCATCTCCTCTGTCCCGTCTCCTCTGTCCCATCTCCTCTCTGTCCCCATCTCCTCTCTGTCCCCATCTACTCTCTGTCCCATCTCCTCTGTCCCCATCTCCTCTCTGTCCCCATCTCCTCTCTGTCCCCATCTCCTCTCTCTGTCCCCATCTCCTCTGTCCCCATCTCCTCTGTCCCCATCTCCTCTGTCCCCATCTCCTCTGTCCCATCTCCTCTCTGTCCCCATTTCCTCTCTGTCCCCATCTCTCTGTCCCCATCTCCTCTCTGTCCCTTCTCCTCTCTGTCCCATCTCCTCTGTCCCAATCTCCTCTGTCCACATCGCCTCTGTATCTCATCTCCACTATCCCCATCTCCTCTGTCCCATCTCCTCTCTGTCCCGTCTCCTCCGTCCCCATCTGCTATCTGTCCCCATCTCCTCTGTCCCAATCTCCTCTGTCCCAATCTCCTCTCTATCCCATCTCCTCTCTGTCCCATCTCCTCTCTGTCCCCATCACCTCTCTGTCCCCATCTCCTCTGTCCCATCTCCTCTGTCCCCATCTCCTCTCTCTCCCATCTCCTCTCTATCCCATCTCCTTTCTGTCCCATCTCCTCTGTCCCATCTCCTCTGTCCCCATCTCCTCTGTCCCATCTCCTCTCTGTCCCCATCTCCTCTGTCCCATCTCCTCTCTGTCCCCATCTCCTCTCTGTCTCCATCTCCTCTGTCCCCATATCCTCTCCGTCCCCATCTCCTCTCCGTCCCCATCTCCTCTCTGTCCCCATCTCCTCTGTCCGCATCTCCTCTGTCCCAATCTCCTCTCTGTCCCATCTCCTCTCTGTCCCCATCTCCTCTCTGTCCCATCTCCTCTGTCCCATCTCCTCTGTCCCCATCTCCTCTGTCCCATCTCCTCTGTCCCCGTCTCCTCTCTGTCCCCATCTCCTCTGTCCCATCTCCTCTGTCCCATCTCCTCTGTCCCCATCTCCTCTGTGCCATCTCCTCTGTCCCAATGTCCTCTCTGTCCCAATGTCCCCTCTGTTTCATCTCCTCTGTCCCAATCACCTCTCTGTCCCCATCTCTTCTCTGTCCCCTTCTCCTCTCTGTCCCATCTCCTCTGTCCCATCTCCTCTGTCCCATCTCCTCTCTGTCCCCTTCTCCTCTCTGTCCCATCTCCTCTGTCCCCATCTCCTCTGTCCCAATCTCCTCTCTGTCCCCATCTCCTCTTTCCCATCTCCTCTCTGTCCCCATCTCCTCTCTGTCCCATCTCCTCTCTGTCCCCATCTCCTCTGTCCCGTCTCCTCTGTCCCATCTCCTCTCTGTCCCCATCTCCTCTCTGTCCCCATCTCCTCTATGTCCCATCTCCTCTATCCCCATCTCCTCTCTGTCCCATCTCCTCTCTGTCCCATCTCCTCTGTCCCCATCTCCTCTGTATCTCATCTCCTCTATCCCCATCTCCTCTGTCCCATCTCCTCTCTGTCCCCATCTCCTCTCTGTCCCGTCTCCTCCATCCCCATCTGCTATCTGTCCCCATCTCCTCTGTCCCAATCTCCTCTGTCCCAATCTCCTCTCTATCCCATCTCCTCTCTGTCCCATCTCCTCTCTGTCCCCATCACCTCTCTTTCCCCATCTCCTCTGTTCCCATCTCCTCTCTGTCCCATCTCCTCTCTGTCCCCATCTCCTCTCTGTCCCCATCTCCTCTGTCCCAATCTCCTCTCTGTCCCATCTCTTCTCTGTCCCCATCTCCTCTCTGTCCCATCTCCTCTCTGTCCCGTCTCCTCTGTCCCCATCTGCTATCTGTCCCCATCTCCTCTGTCCCAATCTCCTCTGTCCCAATCTCCTCTCTATCCCATCTCCTCTCTCTCAGCATCTCCTCTCTGTCCCCATCTCCTCTGTCCCCATCTCCTCTCTGTCCCATCACCTCTCTGTCCCCATCTCCTCTCTGTCCCCATATCCTCTGTCCCCATCTCCTCTCTGTCCCATCTCCTCTCTCTCCCCCCATCTGCTCGTGTCCCCATCTCCTCTCTCCCCATCTCCTCTGTCCCATCTCCTCTCTGTCCCCATCTCCTCTCTCCCCATCTCCTCTCTGTCCCATCTCCTCTCTGTCCCCGTCTCCTCTCTGTCCCTATCTCCTCTCTCCCCATCTCCTCTCTATCCCATCTCCTCTGTCCCCATCTCCTCTGTCCCCATCTCCTCTGTCCCCATATCCTCTCTGTCCCCATCTCCTCTGTCCCCAATCTCTTCTGTCCGAATCTCCTCTCTGTCCCATCTCCTCTGTCCCCATCTCCTCTGTCCCCATCTCCTCAGTCCCAATCTCCTCTGTGTCCCCATCTCCTCTCTGTCCCCATCTCCTCTCTGTCCGATCCCCTCTCCCCCCATCTCCTCTGTCCCCATCTCCTCTCTGTCCCATCTCCTCTCTGTCCCCATCTCCTGTCTCCCCATCTCCTCTGTCCCCATCTCCTCTGTCCCATCTCCTCTCTGTCCCATCTCCTCTCTGTCCACATCTCCTCTCTGTCCCATCCCCTCTCCCCGCATCTCCTCTCCCCCATCTCCTCTCCCCCCATCTCCTCTCTTCCCATCTCCTCTCTGTCCATTCTCCTCTCTGTCCCCATCTCTACGTCCCCTTATCCTCTCCGTCCCCATCTCCTCTCCGTCCCCATCTCCTCTGTCCCCTCTCCTCTGTCCCCATCTCCTCTCTGTCCCATCTCCTCTGTCACCATCTCCTCTGTGCCATCTTCTCTGTCCCAATGTCCTCTCTGTCCCATCTCCTCTGTCCCAATCACCTCTCTGTCCCCATCTCCTCTTTGTCCCCTTCTCCTCTCTGTCCCATCTCCTCTGTCCCATTTCCTCTCTGTGCCCTTCTCCTCTCTGTCCCATCTCCTCTGTCCCATCTCCTCTCTGTCCCCATCTCCTCTCTGTCCCCTTCTCCTCTCTGTCCCATCTCCACTCTGTCCCACTCCTCTCTGTCCCCTTCTCCTCTCTGTCCCATCTGCTCTGTCCCCATCTCCTCTGTCCGAATCTCCTCTCTGTCCCCATCTCCTCTTTCCCATCTCCTCTCTGTCCCCATCTCCTCTCTGTCCCATCTCCTCTGTCCCCATCTCCTCTCCGTACCATCTCCTCTCTCTCGCAATCTCCTCTGTCGCATCTCCTCTGTCCCAGTCTCCTCTGTCCCCATCTCCTCTGTCCCATCTCCTCTCTGTCCCCATCTCCTCTCTGTCCCCATCTCCTCTCTCCCCTTCTCCTCTCTGTCCCCATCTCCTCTCTGTCCCCATCTCCTCTCTCCCCTTCTCCTCTCTGTCCCCATCTCCTCTCTGTCCCCATCTCCTCTGTCGCCATCTCCTCTCTCCCCATCTCCTCTCTGTCCCCATATCCTCTCTCCCCATCTCCTCTCTGTCCCATCTCCTTTCTGTCCCATCTCCTCTGTCCCCATCTCCTCTCTCTCCCATCTCCTCTCTGTCCCATCTCCTTTCTGTCTTATCTCCTCTGTCCCATCTCCTCTGTCCCCATCTCCTCTGTCCCATCTCCTCTCTGTCCCCATCTCCTCTCTCCCCTTCTCCTCTCTGTCCCCATCTCCTCTCTGTCCCCATCTCCTCTGTCCCCATCTCCTCTGTCCCATCTCCTCTCTGTCCCCATCTCCTCTCTGTCGCCATCTCCTCTCTCCCCATCTCCTCTCTGTCCCCATCTCCTCTCTGTCCCCGTCTCCTCTCTGTCCCCATCTCCTCTCTCCCCATCTCCTCTCTATCCCATCTCCTCTCTCCCTATCTCCTCTCTGTCCATTCTCCTCTCTGTCTCCATCTCCTCTGTCTCCATCTCCTCTCCGTCCCCATCTCCTCTCTGTCCCCATCTCCTCTGTCCCCATCTCCTCTGTCCCAATCTCCTCTCTGTCCCATCTCCTCTCTGTCCCCATCTCCTCTCTGTCCCATCTCCTCTGTCCCCATCTCCTCTGTCCCATCTGCTCTGTCCCCGTCTCCTCTCTGCCCCCATCTCCTCTCTGTCCCATCTCCTCTGTCCCATCTCCTCTGTCCCCATCTCCTCTGTGCCATCTCCTCTGTCCCAATGTCCTCTCTGTCCCATCTCCTCTGTCCCATCTCCTCGGTCCCAATCACCTCTCTGTCCCCATCTCCTCTCTGTCCCCTTCTCCTCTCTGTCCCCATCTCCTCTGTCCCATCTCCTCTCTGTCCCATCTCCTCTCTGTCCATCTCCTCTGTCCCATCTCCTCTCTGTCCCCATCTCCTCTCTGTCCCCATCTCCTCTCTCCCCATCTCCTCTGTCCCATCTCCTCTCTGTCCCCATCTCCTCTCTCCCCATCTCCTCTCTGTCCCATCTCCTCTCTGTCCCCGACTCCTCTCTGTCCCCATCTCCTCTGTCCCCATCTCCTCTCTATCCCATCTCCTCTGTCCCCATCTCCTCTGTCCCCATCTCCTCTGTCCCATCTCCTCTGTCCCCATATCCTCTCTGTCCCATCTCCTCTGTCCCCAATCTCTTCTGTCCGAATCTCCTCTCTGTCCCATCTCCTCTGTCCCCATCTCCTCTGTCCCATCTCCTCAGTCCCAATCTCCTCTGTGTCCCCATCTCCTCTGTGTCCCCATCTCCTCTCTGTCCCATCCCCTCTCCCCCCATCTCCTCTGTCCCCATCTCCTCTCTGTCCTATTTCCTCTCTGTCCCCATCTCCTTTCTCCCCATTTCCTCTGTCCCTACTCCTCTGTCCCATCTCCTCTCTGTCCCATCTCCTCTCTGTCCACATCTCCTCTGTCCCATCTCCTCTGTCCCAATCTCCTCTCTGTCCCCATCTCCTCTCTGTCCCCATCTCCTCTCTGTCCCATCCCCTCTCCCCGCATCTCCTCTCCCCCATCTCCTCTCCCCCCATCTCCTCTCTCCCCATCTCCTCTCTGTCCCATCTCCACTCTGTCCCATCTCCTCTCTCCCCATCTCCTCTCTGTCCATTCTCCTCTCTGTCCCCATCTCCTCTGTCCCCATCTCCTCTGTCCCCATCTCCTCTCTGTCCCATCTCCTCTGTCCCATCTCCTCTCTGTCCCCATCTCCTCTCTGTCCCCATCTCCTCTCTCCCCATCTCCTCTGTCCCATCTCCTCTCTGTCCCCATCTCCTCTCTCCCCATCTCCTCTCTGTCCCATCTCCTCTCTGTCCCCGTCTCCTCTCTGTCCCCATCTCCTCTCTCCCCATCTCCTCTCTATCCCATCTCCTCTGTCCCCATCTCCTCTGTCCCCATCTCCTCTCTGTCCCCATCTCCTCTGTCCCCAATCTCTTCTGTCCGAATCTCCTCTCTGTCCCATCTCCTCTGTCCCCATCTCCTCTGTCCCATCTCCTCAGTTCCAATCTCCTCTGTGTCCCCATCTCCTCTGTGTCCCCATCTCCTCTCTGTCCCATCCCCTCTCCCCCCATCTCCTCTGTCCCCATCTCCTCTCTGTCCCATCTCCTCTCTGTCCCCATCTCCTGTCTCCCCATCTCCTCTGTCCCCATCTCCTCTGTCCCATTTCCTCTCTGTCCCATCTCCTCTCTGTCCCAATCTCCTCTCTGTCCCATCCCCTCTCCCCGCATCTCCTCTCCCCCATCTCCTCTCCCCCCATCTCCTCTCTCCCCATCTCCTCTCTGTCCATTCTCCTCTCTGTCCCCATCTCCTACGTCCCCATATCCTCTCCGTCCCCATCTCCTCTCCGTCCCCATCTCCTCTGTCCCCTCTCCTCTGTCCCCATCTCCTCTCTGTCCCATCTCCTCTGTCCCATCTCCTCCTTCCCCATCTCCTCTGTCCCCATCTCCTCTGTCCCAATGTCCTCTCTGTCCCATCTCCTCTTTCCCAATCACCTCTCTGTCCCCATCTCCTCTCTGTCCTCTTCTCCTCTCTGTCCCATCTCCTCTGTCCCATCTCCTCTCTGTCCCCATCTCCTCTCTGTCCCATCTCCTCTGTCCCATCTCCTCTCTGTCCCCATCTCCTCTCTGTCCCCTTCTCCTCTCTGTCCCATCTCCTCTCTGTCCCATCTCCTCTCTGTCCCCTTCTCCTCTCTGTCCCATCTGCTCTGTCCCCATCTCCTCTGTCCCAATCTCCTCTCTGTCCCCATCTCCTCTTTCCCATCTCCTCTCTGTCCCCATCTCCTCTCTGTCCCATCTCCTCTCTGTCCCCATCTCCTCTCTGTCCCATCTCCTCTGTCCCATCTCCTGTCTGTCCCCATCTTCTCTCTGTCCCCATCTACTCTCTGTCCCATCTCCTCTCTGTCCCCATCTCCTCTCTGTCCCCATCTCCTCTCTCTGTCCCATCTCCTCTGTCGCATCTCCTCTGTCCCCATCTCCTCTGTCCCCATCTCCTCTGTCCCCATCTCCTCTCTGTCCCCATCTCTCTGTCCCTATCTCCTCTCTCCCCATCTCCTCTCTGTCCCATCTCCTCTCTCCCCATCTCCTCTGTCCACATCGCCTCTGTATCTCATCTCCTCTATCCCTATCTCCTCTGTTCCATCTCCTCTCTGTCCCCATCTCCTCTGTCCCCATCTCCTCTCTGTCCCATCTCCTCTCTGTCCCATCTCCTCTGTCCCATCTCCTCTGTCCCAATCTCCTCTGTCCCATTTCCTCTCTGTCCGCATCTCCTCTGTCCCATCTCCTCTGTCCCAATCTCCTCTGCCCCATTTCCTCTCTATCCCATCTCCTTTCTGTTCCCATCTCCTCTGTTCCCATCTCCTCTGTCCCCATCTCCTCTCTGTCCCATCTACTCTCTGTCCCCATCTCCTCTCTGTCCTCATCTCCTCTCTGTCCCCATCTCCTCTCTCCCCATCTCCTCTGTCCCCATCTCCTCTGTCCCCATCTCCTCTGTCCCATCTCCTCTGTCCCATCTCCTCCGTCTCCATTTCCTCTCTCTCCCCATCTCCTCTTTTCTATCGTCTACCCTTCCTCTCTAGTCTTCCATCACCCCACTCTGTCCATCTGCCCCCTTTGCCCTCTGCATTGTCTCTTCCTGTCCTGTTTCCCCAAATCCTTTCCTGTGTTCCCTTATTCTTCACTCATCACCTGACCCTTTTTCCTTAGTGTCCCCCATTATCTCCTTTCTGTCTTCCCACCATCTCAGTGCCCCATGCCCTCTGTATCCCTGTCCCCTCCCGTCCCATCGGTCTCCTCGCTGGCCCTCATTTCCTGTTCCCTATGGCTCCTTAAGCTTTACATGTTGTCTGCCCCCACATCCTCTCTCCCCATGTCCTGTCATCCTTTTCGTCTCTTCTGCTACCTCTCCTCTCCCCCTGCTGTTCTCCCTGGTGTGTCCTTTTGTCTCCCCATTGACCTCTCTGTCCCCCTCACCTCCTGAACCCCATCTCCTCTTTGTCCCCCCATCACCTCTGTCCCCAGTCTACTCCTGTCTCCTTTTTTTAAAAGATTTTTTATTTTTATTACAAAGTCAGATATACAGAGAGGAGGGGAGACAGAGAGGAATATCTTCCATTTGATGATTCACTCCCTAAGAGAGCCGCAAGGGCCGATGCTGCGCCGATCCGAAGCCGCGAACCTGGAACCTCTTCCGGGTCTCCCACACGGGTGCAGGGTCCCAAGGCTTTGGGCCGTCCTCGACTGCTTTCCCAGGCCACAGGCAGGGAGCTGGATGGGAAGTGGAGCTGCCAGGACATGAACCGGTGCCCCTATGGGATCCCAGCATGTTCAAGAATGACTTTAGCCACAAGGTCACTGCGCGGGGCCCTTAAAATTTTTTAAATTTTTATTGACTTACTTGAAAAAGTGATGGAGAGCGAGCTGCATCCTTTGGCTCACTGCCCAAATGGTCACAACAGCCAGAGCTGGTCCAGTCCGCAACCAGAGGCCAGAATCTCCATCCAGGGAAGTGGAGCTGACGGGATTAGAACCGGCATCCATATTGGATCCCGGCGGGTTCAAGGCGAGGACTTTAGCCACTAGGCCACGCCGCCGGGCCCAAAGCTGTTTTTATTTTTAATACAAAGTCAGATATACAGAGAGGAGGAGAGACAGAGAGGAGGCTCTTCCGTCCAATGGTTCACTCCCCAAGTGAACGCAACGGCCAGTGCTGCGCCGATCCGAAGCCAGGAGCCAGAAACTTCTTCCAGCTCTCCCACACGGGTGCAGGGTCCCAAGGCTTTGGGCCGTCCTCGACTGCTTTCCCAGGCCACAGGCAGGGAGCTGGATGGGAAGTGGAGCTGCCGGGATTACAACCGGTGCCCATATGGGATCCCGGCGCGTTCAAGGCGAGGACTTTAGCTGCTAGGCCACGCTGCCGGGCCCCTCCTGTCACCTTATCTCCTCTCCATGTGCCTTGTTCTGTCTCCTTCAACTCCTCTGTCCTCCATCTTCCTTCTGTGTCAAGAAACCCTCGATCCCCCAACTCCTCTCTGTCCCCATCTTCTATTTCTTAAATCACCTCTCCTCCCACCTCCTGTCTTTGCCCCCTGTGTGTCCTCTGTCCCCCTCTTCTGTACCCCACCTCTCTGTTCCTCGTTACCTTCCACACCTCCACCCTATTCTCACCATGTCCTCTGAGCTGCATTTCACCCCGTATATCCCCTCCCCCTCTGCTGCATCCCTGTTGCCTCCATCTCTGCTCTTATCTGCCCCCTATGCCCTCTGTCCCCGTCTCCTCTCTGTCCACATCTTCCCCCTGTTCACTGTCTCCTCTCTGTGCCCATCTGCTCTCTCTCCCCCATTCCCTCTCTGTTCTCCATCACCTCCTGTCCCGCATCACCTCCTCTGTCCTCCATCACCTCCTCTCTGTTCTCCATCACCTCCTGTCCCGCATCACCTCCTCTGTCCTCCACCACCTCCTCTGTCCTCCACCACCTCCTCTGTCCTCCATCACCTCCTGTCTCCCATCATCCCCTCTGTCCCCCATCATCCCCTCTGTCCCCCATCACCTCCTCTATCCTCCATCACCTCCTCTCTGTCCTCCATCACCTCCTCTGTCATCCATCACCCTCTCTGTCCCCCATCACCTCCTCTGTCCATCATCCTCTGTCCCCCATGACCTCCTGTGTCCCCCATCACCTCCTCTCTGTCCCCCATTACCCACTCTGTCCTCCATCACCTCCTCTGTCCCCCATCATCTCGTTTCCCCATCTTCTCTTGTCCCTCATCTCCTCCTGTGTCCCCCATCTTTTCCCTTCTGTACTCATCTCTGTCCTGTATCCTCTGCCCTCCCCTCATTGCTTGCTCCCGTTTGTGCTCCCTCTCTCTCATTATGTCCCCCTCCTTCACTCTCAGCTGGGTGTTCCTTCTTGTCTCTCCTTGGGATCCTCAGCTGTCCCCAGCCCGAGTCCTGCTCTCTGGAATAAAGCTGTTCTGTGCTCACTTCTGTTCCTCGCACCTCCTTTCCGCTTCCTCACTGCTCTGCTGGTATCTGGGAGGGCCAGAGGGAGGGGCCTGGGGCAGAGGGCGAGCCTGAGACGGACAGAGTTGTGGCAGAGGTGACCAGGCCCTGGACAAGGGGCCCTTGTGTCGCCCCAGGAGCCGGGCTGCTGGGGGAGGGTTCCCTCTGCACCCCACCTCGGGCCTCCCTTGGGGTCCTGTCTTCTGCCCTACATCTACCCAGCACCTGCTGTGCCTCCTTGCCCTGCCACACTCTGCTCCTCCTGTACTTCCAGCTTTGGGCCTGGGGGAAATGGGTACTTACATTTTATGGCAGTTTGAGTTGCTGGTTCTGAGCCTTCCAACTTGCCCAGGTGGAAGCCACCCTGCCATGTGGGGACCCACAGCCGACCTCCGCTTCTGCCCCCTCACCCTGTCCTCGCCCCCTCCTCCTCCCAGGAGCAGCACACCTGCTACGAGCCCTGATTGGGCACCTGGGGTGTACCGCGTGCTCAGAACCCCCCCATCCTCCAGCAGCCCTTGGTCAGGCTGTGGACATTCGGGGGCCTGATGGGTGCTGACTGCCCTACCCCGTGTCCTGGGCACCGATCCCTCCTGCAGCTCCTCTAGCGACAAGATGCCAACCAGTGAGCACCCCCCACTCTGCTCGCTGCCAGCCTGTCTGCTGGGCTCCCTTCTGGGGGGCACCAAGCACCTGCTGAGTGGCTCCCCTCCTGCCTGGGCATGCACTGGGTGCCTGCTGGGGCCAGCTGCCTCGGACACACTGCTGACCCCGAAGGGCCTGTCCTTGTCCCTTCCCCCGTGTGCTGCGGAGGGAGGTGGACATTGACCAGGCACCTGCTGTGCGCCCCCAGCCCCTCCTGGCTCCTGCTTTTCCTGCGCCTTTGTCCATCACTGAGTGATGCCATCTGTATGTGCGGGTTGCCTCCGACTCTCCAGGGGAGGGTTCCAGTGTCCGCCGAGTGAGACTAGCTCCCCGGCTGGCAGCCGCGCAGAGGGCCAGGGCCGAGTTGCTTTGGCTGCCTCATGTCTGTGTGGGTGGGGGCAGCACCAGGGGTGGAGGTCAGCCCCCCAGGGAGATGAGGCCCCTTCCCCGGATACCAGCCCCTTCACTCTGCTCCAGCCCCTAAAGGCCTCTGCCCCTCTGCCCTCCCCGCTTCTGTCTCCTCCCCTGCCCTCTTCCCGCTCCCGTCCACTGACTGGAACCCACAGGTTCTCCTGGCTTTATTCCCAGCTGGGTCCTGAAAGCTCCCACTTGTAAAATTTTTTCCATTTCTGGAAGAACTCCACACGCAATCCTACTCAAGGTCCCCTGGCGGACCTCCCTGCCCTCGGACGTCACCCAGGCCCCAGCCCTCTGTCTCGGATTCCTGCGGACCCGGCGGCCGACAGGGGGCAGCACTGGCCCCTGCTGCCATCTCCCTGCCCCATGGGGCCAGGGTGACCCAGTCCGGAGCTGCCAGGAACCTGAGCCTCCCTTCGGCAGGCTGGGGTCTGGGAGCCGCAGGGACACCATTCCCCAGCTCGCTGCCCTGGGACCCCCATCCCTCTCCACCCTCCTCCCCACCCCCATCCCGCTCAGGTCCCAGGGCGGGAGGCTGGGCTGGGGCAGAGCAGAGCCTCGGTGACGCCGTGTTCTCTCCGCTCCCCACTCTGTCCTGCCTGTCCTGGACGCCGGACGCTGCCGGGAAGAACCAGGCCCAGCAACGAGGGAACCAGGAGCAGCACGCAGGTGCCAGGGTCCGGCGGGGTGGGCACGGGGGCAGGCCCGGAACCTCCTGTGCCGTTAGGGCAGCTGCCTGCCCGTCCCTGCCTTCCAGTGCACCCTCAGACACTGGACAGCAGGGCGAGAGGGGGAGGCCGGCTTCCTGTGCCGGGAGGCTGCCTGCCTGGGGCCTACAGGGTGCGGCCTGCAGAGGGGAGCCCCGCTGAGGCCTGCTGGCCGCCAGCCGGACCCCGAACCGGCCAAGTGAGGAACAGATGTCCTGGCGGCGCCCAGCCAGCTTCCCCAGCTGCTCACTGCACCCACTTCTGAGCTCCCGGAGCGCGCAGCGTCTCCAGCTCCCGGGGCTCCTCAGCTGGGTGGAGGCGCCTGCAGGCGCTCTGTGCCCAGGGCAGGCGGACACACAGACACGCCAGGCTCCACCACATGTCTGTATTTCATTTACCTTAAATACCACTTTCCTTCCAGATAGGCGGGAGCCCTTCCCGCGCAGAACAGGCAGGGCCAGAGTGCAGCCCCACCAGCCCCGGCCAGGCGTGGCCCCTGCAGGGTGAGGCGGGCGGCAGGGAGGGCCCCCATCGCCAGGCCCAGGGAGCAGCAGCCAGGGGCGCCCAAGCCCTTATCAGCGCCCGCTGCCCGCGCCCCCCGCTGCCCCTCCGCCCTGGGCCCCGGCGTCAGGCGCTCCGGACATCACCAGGAACAGGACCACGGGGATGATGTACATCCACTGGGGGGGCGGGGAGAGAGAGAGGGTGGTGAGGGCGGCGCCCCAGCGGGTCCCCTAGGGCGCTACGGGCTGGCGGGCTGGGGCGGCTCCTCACTCAGGCCTCCTGCGGCGGCGGCGCGGGCCCCGGGGCGGCGGGACGCAGGGCCGTGAGCAGCACGGCCCCCCCCAGGATGAGGTGCCACTGAGGGAGGGAGGGACGCGGGTCAGCCGCGGGGCTCGGCTGCCCTGGAACCGCCTGGACGGGGAACCCGCCGCCTCTGCAGCCCAGAGCCCGCGCCCTGTCCTGCCTGCCCCTCCTCGCTGCCGCACGGCCCTACAACCCATCCATCGGCTGGGCTTGGCCAGGGCGCGGGGGACGCACAGTGGACGCCTGGGGGACCGGGAAGGGGCGCGCCCACCCCGCCCCCGGGAGAGCACTCACATATCGGGCCAGGAAGGACTTCTGCTCCTGCGGGTTCCGGGCCTTCTGCGCCTGCTCCATCTCCAGGCGCTCAATGAAAGCGGCCGTCTCGGGGCTGGGGGGGCAAGAGCAGGGTGAGGGGCAGCGGCGGGGGCTGGGGCGGGCCCCACCAACCCTCCTGCCCCACCCGCCCTCCTACCCCGGGGCTGTGGCTGGCGGCCGCAGGTGCACCGTGGTGTTGAACAGTTCCAGGTCCACGTCCTCCACCTCGTGGCCGCGACAGCCCCCGGGCTGCGTCACCACCGACACACCCACCACGTTGCCCACCACGTCCACGTGCAAGGTCAGCTGGTCCGAGAGATGCGACTCCACCAGGGAGCACTGTGGAGTGGCGCAGGGTCAGGCACTGCCGCCAGCCCCCCAGCCCCGTTTGTCCCTCTCACACCCCAAGCATCCTTCTGATCCCTCCAGGGACGCCCCATGCAGCACCCAGGACCGGAGAGGGGCCCGTGGGGCAGGGATCCATTCCCCACTCACCGCTGGGACGAAGGAGGAGACGTAACCACCAGCATGGAGGCCGTCGGTGGCCCCGGGCCTCCGTGGGACTCGCACCCGGTACAGGCCGTTGTCAGCAGCCACATCCTACCGGGCAGATGGAGGTGAGGGCGCAGAGCCCCAACAGCAGCACTGCTCCCCACTGGGGCGGGCTGGCGGACAGGTGCGCTGGGGCCCACCCTGGGCTGCCCCAGCCAGGGGAGAAGGCTCAGAGGACGCCTTCCGGGGCCCTGGATCAACACGCTGCGGAGCACCAGGCACTGGGCAAGGGAGGTCCTGGGAGAGGCTGCCCCTCTGCCCCTCCCGCGGTGTGCAGCCCCAGGAGCGAGTCTAGCTGGGGTAAGCCGCCTGGCCGCCCGGGGCTAGAGGACCAGCCCGTGGAGTCCATGGCATCAAGAGCCTGGGCAAGCACAGCAGTCCAAGGCCCCAGGGTGGGGTCAGGGGGCATGGGTGGGGTCAGAAGCCCGGGGGGTGGGTCAGGGGGCACGGGGTGGGGTCAGAGGCCCTGGGGTGGGGTCAGAGGCCCGAGTGGGTCAGGGGGCATGGAGTGGGGTCAGAAGCCCCAGGGTGGGGTCAGGGGACACAGGGTGGGGTCAGGGGGCACGGCCAGAGGTGGGGGCCCTCACCCGCAGCCGGCCACGCTCCTCCTCACTGAGCTGCCGCTGGGTCAGGGACAATGTGCCATCCTGCTGGTTCCAGAGCAGGGAGCCACGCTTCCGGAAGTGTGGACTGTCATCTGTGGGGAGGGGGCAGACTCAGCGACCATCCTCCCACCCCGCCCAGGAGTGGCCTGCGGACTCCCTGGCCAGCAAGACCCAGGGGCTCCCACAGAGCAGGGGCTGATCTCCACCTCCATGCCTAACCCGGAAGTTCCACAGCCAGGCCCTGCTCTGCTCACTTAAAGGAGCTGAAGCCTGCACTGTGGTACAGCAAGCTATTCCTCCGCCTGCAAGTGGCAGCATCCCACGTGGCACGGTTCATGTCCCGGCAGCTCCACTTCCCAGCCAGCTCCCTGCTCGTGGCTTGGGAAAGCAGTCGAGGACGGCCCAATGCCTTGGGTCCCTGCACCTGCGTGGGAGGCCTGGAGGAGGTTCCTGGCTCCAGATCGGCTCAGCTCCAGCCATTGTGGCCGTTTGGGGAGTGAACCAGTGGATGGAAGATCGTTCTCTGTCTCCCCTTCTCTGTAAATCTGAGCTGCCTTTCCAATAAAATAAATAAATCTTTAAACAACGACAGAGTTGGCACAGAGTGGCTATCTTGGGGAATCGCCAAACCAGACCCCACCTACGAGTGCAGGGCGTGTGGCTGGGCAGAAGCCATTACCGCTGCACCCACTGGAACCTGTGCGTGTGGACACATGGGGACATGGGAAGGCAGCCTCCTCTCCCCACAGTCCCCACCGGCCTCGCCAGGTGCCCACTGTTGGCAAAGTGGGCAGGGGGTGACTTCATCCAGGCAAGATCTCTGCTGGCCTTACCAATCTCAAACGAGTGCTCCAGCAGCAGGCCCACCGTGCCGCAGCCCTCGGCCTCGCGGCCTTCTGCAGCAACCTGCAGGGTAGACGGGGTCCAGGTGAGGGGGTCACCCACCCCAGGGACACAGTGACCCCCCCCAACACACACACCCCAGTCCCCATTCCACCGAGAATACCCTGGGCCTGGCTTCACCTGCCAGCCGTCAACTCCCTCACCAACCCCAGGGTGCGCGGCTTCACCCTGGCGGCCCTGACTCCATCCTTCCCACCAGGGCCTTCTGCACCTGCCCAGGCCGCGGGCCTCTGATCTGGACACACCCCTGCACGCACACTCAGGAAATATGTCCCCAGCTTGCTGCAGACTGCAGCGGCATCATGACCGCCAACCCTGCATGAACACTCCCCAGCGCCGTCCCAGCCTGCACACTCCCGAGCGCCGTCCCAGCCTGCACACTCCCCAGCCTGCACACTCCCCAGCCTGCACACTCCCCAGCCTGCACACTCCCCAGCCTGCACACTCCCCAGCGCCGTCCCAGCCTGCACACTCCCCAGCGCTGTCCCAGCCTGCACACTCCCCAGCCTGCACACTCCCCAGCGTCGTCCCAGCCTGCACACTCCCCAGCCTGCACACTCCCCAGCGCCGTCCCAGCCTGCACACTCCCCAGCCTGCACACTCCCCAGCGCCGTCCCAGCCTGCACACTCCCCAGCCTGCACACTCCCGAGCGCCGTCCCAGCCTGCACACTCCCCAGCCTGCACACTCCCCAGCCTGCACACTCCCCAGCGCCTCCCCAGCCTGCACACTCCAGAGCCGGGCCTCCGGGAAGCGCTGGGCCCGCCGGGGGACGCGCGGCCTGGCCGAAGCCTCGTCTGCCCCGCGCCCCGCGGCCTGGCTCCCGCCTCACCCACCGAGACGCGCGGCTGGCGGAGCGCTCACCCCGCGCGCGGCGTTCCCGGCCCGGCAACCGCTGCCCCGGGCCCGGCTGGGCGCCGCCGCCCACAGCACGAGCAAGAGCAGCCGTGTCGTCCCCGCGGCCGCCGCCATGTCCGCGCAGACCGGGCGCGGAGCACGCCGGGAGCAGCGCCTGCGCGCCGCGCCTGTGGCGTCACGCGGCCCTATGACGTCACCGCCGGCTGTGACTTCACAGAGCCCGCAGCCGCTGTCCTCCGCCGCTGCTCTGCCTGCGCTCCTGCTCCTGCGCCCCGCCAGGGGCGGGGGCGTTGCGATGAAGCGGGGGTTCGAGGCTGAGCCGGCCCTCGATGGAGCAGGTGAGCCGGGGCGCGGGGGATGCGGCGCCGCCCGCCGGGGGTCCGGCTGCAGCCCCTGAGGTCCGCCCGCTGCCCCTCCAGACTGCCCCCTGGATGCAGCCTTCCCCACGGGCCGGCCCCGGGCCGCTGCAGCGCTGCCTCCTGAGCGGTGAGTTCGACCAGCTGCGCGACTTGCCCATCTTTGAGAGCAACTTCGTGCAGGTGTGGAGCCCCGGGACCCGCCCCGCCAGCGCCCGCCTCGGCAGCCCCTGCTCGCCCCGCTGCCCGTCCCCCAGAGGCCCGCCGTTCCTGAGCTCTCACCCCCTCCTCGCACCCTGCCTCTAACCTCTGACCTCTGTCCCCAGGTGACCCGCTCGGGAGAAGTCGTCAACAGGGTGACCATGGCGGTCGCAGCCTCTAGCCCGGCCTTGGAGCTCCCGGACCTGCTGCTGCTGGCCGGCCCCGCCAAGGAAGACGGACAGCTGCAGCTCCTAGGGTGATTGCCCCGCCCCTGCCTGACCTCCGACCTCTGACCTCCTCAGCGCGACCAGCCCTGGGCGGGGAGCCAAGGGGTCCACAGGGCCATAAATGACGGACCTGGGTGAGGAAGGGCTCCCACCGTCACACACGCGGGCGCACACTGCTTCGCCCACGGCTCAGGCCCAGCCCTGCTGGAGCTCAGCAGGTGGCAGGCAGCAGAGGCTGCCCAGGGCCTGGCCTGCAGCTCCCAGCTGGGGCCGCGGGGGTTGCAGCCATTGGGGGAGTGGGCCAGCGGATGGAAGCTACAGCAGATTCTCTGTCTTCCAAAAAAAAATTCAAGATTTACTTCTTTGTATTGGAAAATCTGACTTACAGGGAGGAGAGACACAGAAGATCTTCCATCCCCTGGCTCACTGCCCCAAGGGCCACATTGGCTGGAGCTGAGCTGAGCTGAAGCCAGGAACCAGGAGCCTCCTCCAGGTCTCCCAAATGAGTGCAGGGTCCCAAGGCTTTGGGCCGTCCTCTACTGCCTTCCCAGGCCACAGGCAGGGAGCTGGCTGGGAAGTGGAGCAGCTGGGAGACGAACCAGCACCCGTATAGGATCCCGGTGGATGCAAGGCGAGGACTTTAGCCACTAGGCTATCACACTGGGCTCCCATGTTTTGTGTTTGTTTTTGTTTAAGGAACAAAGCCAAAGGTAATGAAGGCCCAGAAGGGATGGCTCCTGATGGGGAAGGAGGGGGAGGTGTCAGCACCTGAGGCTGCCCCTCCCCCGGCCCAGACTGTTCCCCCTGCAGTTCGTCCAGCTCTTCATCCACAACAAGAGGCGGCGGCAACTCAAGGTCAAGTTCTGCACGGGCCGCGCCTTCTACCTGCAGCTGCGTGCACAGCCCGAGACCCGCAAGCGCGAGTTCGGCAAGTGGGTGCGCCTGCTGTACCGCCTGCGCTTCTGCGAGGCCCAGGGTGCCGTGCCCTTCACACAAGACCCCTGGGAGCTGGGGGATGACGAGGAGGACGAGGACGGGCCCTGCCTGGAGTGCGGGCAGGTGCGTGGGCCGGGCCTGCCCTTCCCAGCCTGCAGTTACATGGGCAGCGCCAGCCTAGCTTTGCCTCTGAAACAGACACCCCCTCTTCTTCCAGCTCCGAGCCAAGGAGGCCATACTGGACCCTCAGACCTCTGAGCTCTGGGGGCTCTGACCACATCCCGTATTGTCAGGGTAACCTAAGAACCAGGGCCAGAGGCCCCTGACGCAAGGGCTGCCCCGGGCCTGCATCAGAGTTCACAGTCTGGCCACCATGGAGATTTCCCAGGGATTGTTGGACAGCCGCGTGGAGCACCCAGAGACCTGGTGCCCCTCTTCCCAACATGCCTGCCTCACGCCCCCTTCTGTGGCTCCTGGAGTTGCTACAGCACCAGCCAGCATCCCTTCTCCCCCGGCGGCTGCCTCTTTAAAGTAGTCGTTGGAGACGCTGGCCTCGCTGCGTCCACTCTGTCACCGTTGTCCCCACTAGCCCCATACCCGCCGTGGCCTCCCCATGAGAGGGGGAGCCAGAGCCGAGGTGCAAGGACAGACAGGGAGTCAAGGGGGCTGTGCTTTTATTCTCAGCAGTGATGCCGGGTCAGGGACGCTGAGACTCACGGCCCAGGGAGGTCTCACTGTGGCACTGCAGGGAGTGAGCAGGAATGGGGTCAGGTAGGGAGGAGGGGGGGGCAGAGTCAGGCGGGGAGAGGGTGAGGTGGACCTCAGACCTAAGCCCTCCACGTGGGCCTGGCCCCGGGGATGGTGGGACAGGGTTTGGGAAGGATGGACACCTACCCAGGCGTGCCCAGGGAAGTTTGGGACACCCCCAGAAGCCATCACGCTGAGCTGGGGTGCAAGGAGGGGGCAGAGCAGATGGAGCAGGTGTGAGGCCCTGGGTGCCGTGCACCCAGGCTGTGAGCAAGGAGAGGAGGGCAGCTGTGCGTGGAGGCCACCACGGGGCCAGGGGAGGCCGGGGAAGGAAGGGGCACTGGGCCAGCCGTCGTGGTCTTCCTCCCACATGGCCACGTACCTGACTGGGCCCCCACTCACCCCGCACATCCAGCCGGCACTCGGCCAGCGCCTCGCCCAGCTCGTTGAAGGCGCGGCAGGAGTAGGTCCCCGAGTCGAAGGGCGAGGGCCGGCGGATGTTGAGCGTCAGGACCCCCTGGTGGTTGGTCATTAGGAACTTGGGGTCTTCGTGGAGCTCCATCTTATTCTTCATCCAGACCACCTTTGGCTGCAGGGGGGAGGCTGGGCTTGGTTGAGCGGCCCTTGCCGGGGCAGGAGCCCTGTATCCCCCTGGCTGGCTGGGTCCCTCCCTCAGCCTGTCTCCTCCAGCTCCTCCCTCCCACGTTGGGGGTGGGTCCCCCTTCCCCCTGCCACCAGATGGGGGCCGTGGCACTGGGTGGACCCTCCCTTGCTCTGCGTCCACAGACACCTGTGTGTCCTGGCCTCAGCCGCCATGGCACTGCCCATCCAGAGCCGGGACTCAAAGCCTGCCTGCTTCCCTGTCACTGGCTGGGGATACAGGCCAGCGGGGAAACCCTGGGTGGTCAGAGCCCACCCCTAGTTCACCAGGGTCTGCGGTTCTGGGGCAGGAGAGGGCCAAGGGGGTTGCGGGCCACCAGCAGTGGTCACAATGGTTCTAGGCAGCCCGCAGGGGCCCGCACCTTGGGGTGGCCGCGGACGGCGCAGTTGAGGGCGGCCGCGTAGCCGGCCACTACCACACGGTCGATGAGCGGCGTGAGGAACTTGGGCGCCATGCGGAAGTCATGCTCCTTGTACTCGAGCGGCTTGAGGGCGATGCCTGGGGGAGGGGGCAGGGTCAGGAACGCTGTCGCAGGGGCCGTCCACCCGCCAGTCCCAGCCCACCTGTCTTGAGGATGTGTGCCGTGTTCTTGGAGACCCCGGGTAAGTCGCTGAGGCCGCAGATGTTTTCGCTGTAGACACGGAAGTAGTACTCGTTGCCCACGATGAGGTCGGACACTGTGCAGCTCGTGTGCCGATTGTGCTCGTACACGTTGAACCACTCCTGCGCGGGGAGCAGAGGCAGCCTGGGCACTTAGGGAGCCGCGGCGGCACAGTGCCAGGCCCCAGGGCGCCCCGCGCTCACCATGGTCTTCTTGTCGGCTTTCTGCACCAAGTAGCCGGTGATGTCGCTGTTGCCGTTGTCTTTGGGCGGCTGCCACTCCACCAGCGCGTTGGTGCCCCACACCTCCTTCACCGTCACGTTCTCCGCGGGCCCTGCCTTTTCTGGAACGGTCCCGGGGTGTCCAGCGCCGCCCCCACACCACCCGGGGGAGGGGCTCTAACACCTCCTAGGCCATCCCGTGCGCCTGCCTGCCTTCCAGTCCCGCCCCCCGCGACGCACCCACGACGCGGATGCGGATGGTGGCCGTGTCCTTCATGTTCTCGATCTGCACGGACAACTCGTACTCGCCCGAGTCGGAGCGCGCAGCCTGGCGCACGAAGAACACCGTGTCGAAGTCGCTGGTCCGCACGTGCACGCGGGAGGTGTCCACGGGGGCCCCGCCCTTGGTCCACACCACCTGCGGCCGCGGCTTTCCCTGGGAGGGGAACAGTCACCAAGAGTCCAGCCTGCACAGCGGGGCGGCCCCGACCCCCGGCCCCGAGCGCCCACCTGGAAGGGGATGACCAGGTTGAGGTGTTCCCCCACTTTGCGGATGTACGTCTGACGGAGGTGGCGGGGCAGGCGGATCTTGGGCTGCTCTGAGGGCACAAACACAGGGAGGAGCCTTGCACCGGGCCAGGGGCCACTCGAGGGACGCCCAGCGACCAGGCCGGGGTGGGGGGCCCCTCACCCACGATCTCCCGGATGGTGACGGGCTGGGCCAGGGTGGCCGGCTCGCTCCGGCCGGCAATGTTGATCCCCACGACACGGAAGAGGATCTTGGCCCCGGTAGGGAGGTCCTTGACCGTGAAGCCGCAGCGTTCCACGGGCTCCTTGTTGGCGGGAATCCACTCCTCAGCTGCGAGAGAGGAGCCACGCGGGGCCTCGCGAGGGCTCCCCAGCCCCTGGTCACCCCAGGGTGGGAGCCAAGCCCGCGGCCACTGTCCGGCACACCTGGCTTTATGGGGGCACAGGTGCGGTGGCCGCCGGATTCTCCCCTCCCAGACACTGTGTCCGTTTGGGGATGAGCGGGCCACACGAGCTCAGCGTCAGGAGGGGAACACAAATGCGACCCCATCCACCTCCTGCGCCGCCCACTGCCATGACCACTGCCCCTGTCAGAAAGCCGCCAGTCCTCGGCCCTCTAAGATGAAGGAAAGGCTGTTCAGACTCGCCTGGGGTCCCAGTCACAGGGTTAGACAGTAGGGGGACAGGACAGGAGCCCACACCTCCCTGAGCATAAAGCCGGGGCTAGGGTGGCGAGGTGGTCCGTGAGTCCTCCCAGGTCTGTGAGCTGGCCGGTCGGAGGCATCTCCACAGCTGTGGCCCTGGGCCCCGCATGCAGCTGGCACTGAATGAATGTTGGTTCAGTGGAGAATGAAGGGTCAGGGTGGGTGAGTGGATGAAGCGGGGAAGGAAAGATGGTGGTAAGATGTAGAAACATCACTGGATGGATGGATAGTTGGATGGTCCCAAGTATGGCTGATGGATTGGACAGGAGGTGGGAGGGTGGGTGGATGTGTTGGGGCGGGAAGGTGGGTGGGTGGTTAGATGGGCAAATGGAGCATTGGTTGGGGGGTGAGTGGGCAGCAGCAAGGAGGCAGACAGGGAGCAGGTGGGTGGGAGGATGATGAACCATCATTGCAGTGCCCAGGCCGGATGCGGGGGCGGGAGGGAGAGAGGACACGCTGGTCACTGGGCTGACCCCTGTGGCCCTGACAGACACCGAGCACGGGCAGCCGCAGTGCCATGCATCTCTGCCTGCACGGCCCACTTGCCCTCTGCCAGCACTCACAGCCCTCCACGCAGTACTCCACCAGGTACCCGTCGATGCCGCCCGCCCCGATCCTGTCAGGGGGCCTCCACTTGAGCGTGGTGGTGGTGTCGGTCACGTCCTCCACGGTCAGGTGCTGGGGCGCACTGGTGGGCGCTGTGAGCATCAGGGGAAAGATGGTGCCACAGGTGTCAGGCTGGGGCGTCAGAGGTCAAGGTGCTGGGTCAGGGAAGTCAGGAGGATGTGAGGCCGCTGGATGAAAGGGATTGGAGGATGAGTGTGGGGGGTGAGGCCATTACCGATGGGCATGAAGGGCTTGGTGTTCATGCTGGGCTGGGAGACCCCGATGGCATTGACTGCGAAGACGCGCATCTCATAGAGGACGCCCTCGATCATCTTGGTGGACTCGTACGTGGTGTCCGTGAAGACCTCGAAGTTGAGCTTCATCCAGCGCTGGGAACCCTTCTTCTTGCGTTCTAGAAGGTACCCTGTGGGTCCCGAGCAGGGGGATGGGTCACGCCCGTACCAGAACAGCCACCACCACGCTACAGGGTCCGAGGGCTCAGGTGGCACTGAGCAGCTGCCAGTCTCGGGGTCAGAAATGCAAAGCGCTCAGGCTGCAGCAAGTCCCAGGGCCCTACCCAGGTGAGGCACCAGAGGTGTGGGGTGCAAGGCAGGACTGGGGGAGTCACCAGGCTGCCAACATGGAAGCGGGGCCCTGGCCAAGGTGGGACGCCAGGAGTGTGGGGAGCTGCGAGGCCTCCAGGATGGAAGTGGGGGGTCTCAGAAGTCATGGCTGACCCAAGGACTTGGGAAGCCAAGCAGAAGTCAGGGTGTCTGGGGCCAGCACTCACCAGTGACCGGCTGCCCCCCGTCATACTTGGGGGGTTCCCATACAAGAATGGCCCAGTCCTCTCCAACGGAGGTGACACGCACAGCCTCCGGGGGGTCTGGAACATCTGTCGGAGGGGATGCAGGAGAGTCAGGTGGCCACTTGTGGCCTCGGGGGCTAGCTCCTGCCCCAACGCCCCCGCCTCCCTGCGCACCCACAACCCGCAGGAAGATGGAGGCCACGTCCTCGCCGGCTGGGTTGGTGACCTTGATGGTGTAGCGGCCCTCGTCAGCCCGCTCTGCGCTCTCAATGACGAAGCTGCTGCACTCGGCCCGTTGCTCGACACGGACCCTGCCCTCGGTGTTCGCGAACACCTGGACAGTCACGGCCAGAGGGGCACGCTGGAGGACCGCACCCGAACCCCGGCCGCCTCTGCCCGCCCACCCGGGGGCTGCCGCTGGCGGTGTGCAGAAATAAAGCCTGAGCCGAGCCTGACCATTGTACCAAGGGGAAACTGAGGCTTGTCCCAGGGCTTGGGCAAGCCCAGGAGAGTATCAGATGGAGGGGTGGGGAGGTGGGTTTCTGAAAAGACAGATGAATACTACTGGCTCGTGAATGTATGGGTGTGTGGGTGACGGATGGATAAATGGGTTAGTGTTGGGGGCTGGGGTGAGTTGCTGATGATGGCTGCATTACAGGCTGGCTGGCAGGAACAGGGCAGTGGAGAGGCACCAGCGGATGGGCGGGCAGACAGCTGCCAAGGGGAAGCAAAGCACGGGTCACCTCCTCGCCCTTCAGCCAGGTGGCGACAGGAGGGGGCTCCCCCGTGATGGACACGTCCAGCCTCAGCTTGTTGCCGGCCACAACCACGATGGAATTATCTGAGGTCTTCCCGGAACAGTCCAGGTGGATCTTGGGTGGCTCTGGTGGCAGAGGGGACAGGAGGGGACATGGGAGTGGGTAACTGGGTCCTACCAGTTCTGACAACAGCATCTGCCAAAAAGACAGTTCTAGCAGCAATACAGGCCTGGGCATCCTCCTCCCTCACACCCAGGGTGCCAGCCCCTCCTCCCTCACACCCAGGGGTCCGGCCCAGCCCCTCCTCCCTCACACCCAGGGGTCCAGCCCAGACCCTCCTCCCTCACACCCAGGGGTCCAGCCCAGACCCTCCTCCCTCACACCCAGGGGTCCAGCCCAGACCCTCCTCCCTCACACCCAGGGGTCCGGCCCAGCCCCTCCTCCCTCAAACCCAGGGGTCCGGCCCAGACCTCCTCCCTCACACCCAGGGCTCCAGCCCAGACCCTCCTCCCTCACACCCAGGGCTCCAGCCCCTCCTCCCTCACACCCAGGGCTCCAGCCCAGCCCCTCCTCCCTCACACCCAGGGGTCCAGCGCCCAGACCCTCCTCCCTCACACCCAGGGGTCCGGCCCAGACCCTCCTCCCTCACACCCAGGGGTCCGGCCCAGCCCCTCCTCCCTCACACCCAGGGCTCCGGCCCAGACCCTCCTCCCTCACACCAAGGGAGTCCAGCCCAGACCCTCCTCCCTCACACCCAGGGGTCCAGCCCAGACCCTCCTCCCTCACACCAAGGGAGTCCAGCCCAGCCGCACCTACCTTGCTTGGGCACGTACTCCACCTTGATTTCTAGAAGGCAAGCACACTCTGAGTTAGATCGCCTCACCCCCACCTCCCCAACAGGGTTCTGCCAAGCTCATTCCCTGGCTAGGAACTGGGAATGGGGGTGCTAGTATGAGCTCCAAGCCCGGGGCCACCCCTCCCCACAGGGACCATCTGCCACCATCTGCTCTTGGGCTCTGCCCACCCTGCAGCCCCCAGGAGACAGAGGGCGTCCTCACCCAGGAAGTTGAGCTTGGCTGACAGGGACAGGGCATAGCCGTCGGGCACGAAGGTGTAGTCCCCCTCATCCTCAGGCCGGACGTCATCAATCACCAGCTTGTGGAACCTGAAGTGTGGGCGGCAGGGTCGGCACAGAGCTGCTCCCCTCTCAGGACCCGACCTCGCCCTCTGGGACCCAGGGCCTTGGGATGTGACTCCCTAGGACACAACTGCCTGCTGGTGGAGTGACCCAGGGCTGGTTACCTAAGCTCTCATGGCCTCCGCCTGCTCATCTGGGAGACTGGGGTACAGCTAACAGCAGGCCTCAGGAGCATCCAGGTTGCCCACGCACACACACAAGCACCCATCGGCGTGACGCCCCCAACTCGCCCACCCCTTCACAACAGTGTCAGGTGTCCCCAGCAGGTGCAGGTCCTTACATGGAGCACGTAGTCCCCCCGGACACGATGGTCAGGTGGCACACAGGGAAGGACATGGAGGTGGCTGCCCATCTCAGCAGGTACCGCCCTCCGCTGCTTTCCCCAGCTGCCCCTCCCAGAGATGGACGGCTCAAAGCGCGGCCCTCCCCATGTCTGCGCCCGGCAGCATCCCCCATGGCTCAGGTCTCCACCACCCTGGGGTCTCTGCCTCACAGAGGGGACACTGGTGGCAGGGCCCAGCCTCAGCTATGGCCATGCCCCTCGGCAGCCCCGGGCACCCACTCACCTCCCCACGTGGGATATGGTGATCCTCTTGCTGGGCCGCACCTCCACCCCGTTCTTGTACCACTTGCCTGTCACCTTCTCATCAGACACCTCACACTTGAACACAGCCTGCTCTGCGGCCTTGACCGTCAGGTCTGCGATGTCCTGCAGTACCTCCAGCTGTTTCTCTGCATGGGGAGGGAAGTGGATGGGACCATGGTGCCCAGGGCACCCCAGAAACTCCAAACCCACCGCAGTAGAGTAGGGGGAGTTCCCAGGAGTATGCAAGGGCCCTGAGAAGTGTGGCAGGCCAGTGGCTCCAAGGGGCCCACAGGCCAGCGGGCAGAGGGAGGAAGGGGAGGCGATGCCCACAGGGTTGGCCTACACATGCAAGTAGAGGACAGGAGGGACACACAGGACAGCCCTGCACCTTCCACGATGAGGTCGGCCTCACACTGGCCACCGTTGGTCATGACCCGATAGCGCCCCCCATCCTCCTTAGTCACGTCCGAGTAGATGAGCAGGTGTCGTTTGCCGTCCTTCTTGAAGCGGTAGCGGGACTTATAGGAGTCCTCTCGTGTCAGCTCTACTTCATCCTTCATCCTGGGCCGGGCAGGGATGTCCAGTACTCAGCCTCGCCGATGGTGCCCCCTTCTAGGGACATGCCCTGCTACCCTGTCTCCTCCTCCGGGCAGCCCTCCCTGACCTCCAGTCCCTCCCTGTGGAAAAGCTGACCCAACACCTATAGCTGCTCCTTTAAACCCTTCTGTCTCAGGCTCATGCGAAGTCTGTTGGACACTGTCTGGTTCTACACACATCTTTAAACACAACAAACTGAAAGACAAAAAATGCCATGGAGGCAGGCCTCATGTTCTGATGTCCCCCTCTCTGGCTTGTGGACAAGTGCAACAACACAAAAGCTGCCAGTAAGTGTGCGCCGGGAGGCCGCACAGAGGGACGGGCAAGCAGCCAGAAAGGCAGACGGCCAGGGGTAAGACGACGGTGGGAAAAGTGGGCGCACTGTAGCGTGGACGGGCGCCCCAGACACTCACCACATGACCTGAGCACCCTCCTCCGACACCTCGACCGACATTTCCACTCGGTCGCCCACAAACACCTGCTGGTCCTCGAGGGGCGTGACGATCAGCACGGGTGGCTCTGTGGGCAGGCGGGAGGTCAGAGCTGGGGGCCCACCAGCCGGGCCCCCTCGCAGGCGCCTCCCCCTCACCTTTGACAAAGAGCTCCGTGAAGCACTTCTCATCGTTGACCGCCACCTCGTAGGCCGCGTCGTCCGCCAGCGTGCACTTGTTGATGGTGAGAATGCGCTTCTTGCCCACGTTCTCAAACACGTACCTGGGTGCAGAGGCCTGCCCTCAGCCCGGGGCCAGCGACAGCGGCCACCAGCCCAGGGGCAGCCCCCGCCTCTCTCACTAAGGTAATCCCCTCCAGCGCCCACTGCCTCCCACCTGCAGAACTGCATTTCCCAGCCTCCTCTGCGGCTGGGACAGCCAGAGGGGCAGTGGAGCCCACTTGAAAGCATCACTGCCAACTCTGAGAGGAGGCTTGCTCCGGGCACCCTCCTCCCCGCTTCCTGTCACCGAGCACGCGCACTTGCTGCCTGGCTTGATCTCCTGGCCGTTCTTGAACCACTTGAGAGGCAAGTCAGGGTCGCTGATCTCCACCACCAGCTTGACCTTGTTACCTCGGTCCACCTGGTAGGCCGGGTCCAGCTTCTTGGTAAAGGCTGCAGGGCAGACAGATGGTGGCGGTCGGGGACCCCCTCTGTGCACCCTGGGCTCGCACTCCCCTGCCCCGACGCCGCATGGCTCCTCCTCGGCGGACCTGCGCTCTTCTTGACCTCCACCTTGGCCTTCTTGAGGCGCTTGAGCATGCCCCGCAGGTCGGTGATGCCGTACTGGAAGGCGATCTTCTCGTACTCGCTCTTCTTGGCCCCCTTCAGGAGCTCCCAGATCTCCGGGGGGATGCCCAGGTCATCCTCGTCCTTCTTCTTCTTCCTCTTCTCCTCCTCCTCCACCACCTCCCTGGGGGCCGAGACGGAGAGACACAGAGAGAGGAAGAGAAGGAGAGACAGAGAGGCAGAGAGAGACGGACAGAGGGAGGAGGTCAGGGTCTCTGGCTGTCCCTGCCCGCATGCTGTGTGACCAGGCCGTCTCGCTCCCTCTCTGGGCCCTAGTTCTGTGCCGTGCAGTCTCGCCCCCAGCTCTCGCCTCACCAGGCCCCCAACGCCACCCTGGGCTCTCTCAAATCCCCCCTTGTTCATGACTTCTCTCTGACTCCCTGCTGCTTTGGGAGGAGCCCCCACGCCCCCCAACATCTCCTAACTCAGCCCCTGCAGCCCCAGATGCCCAGCCTGGGCACGGAATGTCTCCCTGCTCCTTTCTCTGGTCAGATCAGACAGTCTCCCCCGTGCCCACGTCTATTGCACCAGACCCATCTTCCCAGGGCACGTAGCGGCTCAACATCATGGAAGCTGCCAAACTGCCCCGTCCCCTGAGCTCTGGTTCAGAGCCTGGTGGGTGGGACTATGGGGGGACGCAGGAGGTGTCTGACAATGGGCAAGGGCAGTTCAGAGCAGGCGGAGAGTGAGCTGATGGACAGTGGAAGGATGTGGCGAGGGGTGGCCAGCCTGGGTAAGACTGGGCTGGGAGGCAGTGGGTAGGCAGGCAGCTAGTGGCAGTCAGCTGCCTGGCAACAAAGTGATGATGCCATTTGAAAATGCAGTGAGGCTGGCAGTGAGGGCGGGAGAGGAAGGAAGAAGGGGGTGGGCAGGTGGGATGGATGAGGGGGACAGGGTGGATGGATGGTAGGTGGCTGGGGCCCCTGTGGAGAGGAGAATGGGTGTGAGGGCGACGGGGACAGGGGTGAGTAAGAAGGGGTGGGGAGCAGGTGGCTGGCTGGGGTATGGATGATGGTGTAGCCAGGCAAGTAGGCAGAGGGTGCAAGATGGGTTGGTGTGTGTGGGGGGCCCCCTATATAAATAAATAATAATCGGGGGCGTAGAGGGAGGAGGCGGAGGGGGCGCAGGGATGAGCAGGGAGTCCAGGGGTGGCGGTGGTCTGGGTCGTGGTGCTTCCCGCCTCGCCCCAGGCCCCACCGTCCACTCCGCACCACAGGCCTCACCTCTTCTTCAGCAGGCCGCTGAAGTCCAGCTCGCCCGCGTCCTCCGATTTCCCTTCTCCCCTGCGGCCAGAAAAGGCATGTGGACCCCGCGCAGGTCCAGCACCACCCCCATCCCCCACTCAGCAGACCCCAGGATGCCCCCGCTGGGGAGGGGCCGGGCCCACTTACGAGCGCTTGAAGCTTTCCAGACCTCCGGCAGAGGTGTCGTGACGGGGCGCTGGGGAGGGGTGGCGGGGAGAGGAAGGTGAGTCCCACACCCTCTCCCCCAGGCCTGGCAGCCCCTGCTCCCAGGCTGCTTCAGGCTGGTCTCCCTCGGCCGCCCCTCTCGGGCCTCCACAGTCACTCTGGCTGCAGATCCAAGCCTGCACATCCTTGCTTCCCTGTGATTTTCTCAAAGCTGGGGTCCCCCTAACACACCTGCTAAGACTGCGCACACACCAGCCCCACAAGCCCACACTGCCTCCTGCCCCAGGGCTCCACTCCCTGGGTCTGGAAGCCCTAGCTGCCCGCTCCCTCGCCCCTGCGCGGCCCGCGCACCCTCCACATCGATGTTGAATGCGCAGCTGTCACACAGGTCCTTGGCCTTAATCTCCAGACGGTAATCCCCGCGGTCCCCCAGGACCACCTTCCCAATGTGCAGTTCCACCGTGTACACCTGGAGGTGGGAACAGGGGCAGTGAGTGAATGTGACCCCAGCCATCCCGCCCAGCTCCCGGGTCCCTGCACCCTCTGTCCGCAGGGTCCCCCACTGCACAGGGGCTTTCCTTCACAGCTGTGACAGCAGAGGGCATCCTGCCCCCACTGCCAGGCACACAGCCCTTGCGCATCCCGCAAGCCTTACGTTGCTGGCTGCATCGTGGGACTCTTTGAAGGAGAACCGGGCTCCGCTCTTGCTGCCCAGCTCCAGCCACTTCCCTTTGAACCACTTGACGGTCGGTTTAGCTGGGAGCTCTTTCCCATTCAGCTTTGCCAGGATCACCACGTCATTTCCTGGGAGTCCAGGAGGGGGCGTCAGTCAGGAATTCTGAGACTGCCTGGGGTCCAGCCCCTCCTCCCTCACACCCAGGGGTCCAGCCCAGCCCCTCCTCCCTCACACCCAGGGGTCCAGCCCCTCCTCCCTCACACCCAGGGGTCCAGCCCAGCCCCTCCTCCCTCACACCCAGGGGTCCAGCCCCTCCTCCCTCACACCCAGGGGTCCAGCCCAGACCCTCCTCCCTCACACCCAGGGGTCCAGCCCAGCCCCTCCTCCCTCACACCCAGGGGTCCAGCCCTCCTCCCTCACACCCAGGGGTCCAGCCCAGACCCTCCTCCTTCACACCCAGGGGTCCAGCCCTCCTCCCTCAATCCCAGAGGTCCAGCCCAGCCCCTCCTTCCACACAGGGGTCCAACCCCTTATCCTTACACCCCTTACCAGTCTCCACTGATACAGTGTCTGGCTTCTTCAGGAAAATTCCAGTGGGCTCCTCAGCAGTGGGGGACTGGTCCTCAGGCGGGGCTTCTATTGGGAGATAAGATGGGGAAGTCCATGACAAGCTGCCAAGGGGGACGCTCTGGGGAAGGGACCCAGAGCCAGGGAGGGACCACCTCCTAAGTGACCAGAAACAGTTTCTTCTGGTCTTGCAAAAAAAACCTGTGTTGCTCAGCAGTGTTCTGGGCCAGGCTCTCCCAGCCCTTAGGGCTGCCCTGGCTGGCAGTGACAGACTCACCAGGGGCGGCAGCAGGACACCAGGCTCAGGCGCTGGGCGCTGGGAGCCACGGCAGGGCAGAAGGCCAGCCAGGCACTGGTGGGGCTGGGCCAAGGAGGCTGAAGGGGGACAGGACACAGACAACAGGGAGCATCACCTCACCTTGGGGGGGCTCCGCAGGAGCCTCTTTGGGGGGCTCCTCCTTGGGGGCATCCTTGCCTTTTGGTGCCTTCTTGGCCGCTGTGCGGGAAGGAGGCAGCAGTCACAGAGTTTGGGAGAGCGGTCCCACCCTCCTCCCTCAGACCCAGGAGTCCTGGTGCTCCAGCCCCCATGCCCCCAGCCCAGGGTATAATTTATCTCTAATCATGAGAGTTGGTGGGTCAGATTTCCCTCAGCCACCAGGCCACCAAGCCCTGACCTTCTGGGTTCTGGGGGTATAATTAGCTTTCCCCCAGGGGCTAGAAATTGGACACCTGCTGACCACAGCATCCTTCACCTGCCCTGCCTGCTGGCTCCGGCTCCACCCCACAGAACCCCAGGGGAAGGGGCACTGGTGTCCGTTTGGGGATGAGCGGGCCACACGAGCTCAGGAGGGGAACAGAATGCGACCCCATCCTCCTCCTGCGCCGCCCACTGCCATGACCACTGACCCTGTGGGAAAGCCGCCAGCCCTCCACCCTCCATGTGAAGGTTCCTGGCCCTGGTATGGAGAGAGCCTTGGAACCCTATGTCCCACCCAGGGATACCCCCGCTTCCTGTAGAAAACAGTCCCCACTTGGATGGGAAGGCTGGGATGGAAACCTGGGAAGTCCTCCAGGAAAAGGGACCAGTCCTTGGTCTCCACAGTCATCACCCCACCCCACCGCCCTGCCCACGGAGAAATGCACTAAGCTCCAACCAGAGACGCTCCCACCCCCACACAGAGATGGAGCCCCTTCCCACAGTCCCACATAGAGGCCCACCCCACTATCTCAGGAGGGGGTGCACTGGCACCTGGTTTTGCCTCAGGCATGTTTGCCCACTCTCCCGGCTCTGCAGCTCTCGCTCCTGCGATGCGGCTGGCTCCAGGGAAGGACAAGCGGCCCCTGGGGCAGGCTCTTTAAGGAGTCTTCAAACTCCCAGGAGGCTCCAGGAGGCCCCCACACCTCGGCCACCCCCTCCCCCAGCACGGTCTAAAGTAACAGCTGGACAGACAGATGGCTGCTGGCCATCCCTAGGGAGGAGGGGCAGAGGACAGGGACAGACACCTGCATCCTGGGGAGGAGGGGCCAGAAACCCTGGGTGTGAGAGAGGAGGGGCTGGACCCCTGGGTGAGGGAGGAGGGGCTGGGCTGGACCCCTGGGTGTGAGGGAGGAGGGGCTGGGGGCCTGGACCCCTGGGTGTGAGGGAGGAGGGGCTGGGCTGGACCCCTGGGTGTGAGGGAGGAGGGGCTGGACCCCTGGGTGTGAGGGAGGAGGGTCTGGACCCCACCCCTGGGTGTGAGGGAGGAGGGGCCAGAAACCCCTGGGTGAGGGAGGAGGGGCTGGACCCCTGGGAGTGAGGGAGGAGGGGCTGGGCTGGACCCCTGGGTGTGAGGGAGGAGGGTCTGGACCCCTGGGAGTGAGGGAGGAGGGGCTGGACCCCTGGGTGTGAGGGAGGAGGGGCTGGACCCCTGGGTGTGAGGGAGGAGGGGCTGGACCCCTGGGTGTGAGGGAGGAGAGGCTGGACCCCTGGGTGTGAGGGAGGAGGGGCTGGAGCCCTGGGTGTGAGGGAGGAGGGGCTGGACCCCTGGGTGTGTGGGAGGCAGAGCATGAGCTAGGAGAGGCCAGAAGGGGTCTAAAGTGAGTGAGCTGAGCGCCAGGGCCGGGCGAAGGCCAAGTCCCGCGAGCCATTCTTAGTATCTGCAAGTCAGGAGTTTTCGGGAAACCAGAGCCCAGAGGGAAGGTCCGGTTTCCCAGCGCAGAGCAGGCGGCGGAGGTTTGCGGGCCCCCAGAGTCGGCGCTCCAGGGCATGGGGCCCGCCGCCTCCCGTCACTGTTCCCGGAGCGGGCGCGGCGGACACCGGACGTGGGGTTGGGAGTGCGGACGGGGAGGCTGGGAAGGCCCTGGAGGGCTGCCCGGCCTTGGCGCCCTTCCCGGCAGGGGGACCCGCGGCTGGAGGCGGCGTGGAGCGAGGGGAAGGAAGCGGGGGTCTTGGCGGGACCGGACTGTGGAGGCGAGAAGGGTGTGGGGGACCTGGGGGGTCGTAGGCGGACAGCTAGGGAGCTAACCGGTCGCGACCGACCCCGTTGCCCTGTCTCCCTTTCCCAAAACTCCCTACGAGCCGGAAACTTCCCTGCCTCCGAGGAGCGGCCGGCCAACCCGAAGGCAGCCTCTCCGGAACGTCACGGGTTGCCGGGCAGACTGTTGCGCGCGGCCGTGCACGCCGCCAGGGGCTGAGAAAGGGCAGGGGTCGTCAGAGGCTTGGAGAGCCGGGCAGGGAGGAGGTCGGGGGAGACGGCGGCACTGCCCGGGCCTCGTGGTGCCACGCGCGGCACCGTGCGCCAGGCTGGCGTCCCTGTCAGAGCCCAGCGCCCTGGAGGGGCAGGCTCGCTCCCCAGCAAGGCCCCCCACCTACAGGATGCCTGTCGCGCGTGTTTCTCGTGTTTTCGTTTATTTCAGATAGAGGGTGACAGTGGGCGCTTGGGGAATTAGTACCTTCGTCGGAGGGGACACCCCTGTGCACACGGCCCTCCCTCTCCACCCCTGCCCCCTGTCCTGGTCATCCCTGCAGTGGATTTGGGGCGCGAGAGTGGGGCGAGGGCCTTCTGAATCTCCCTCCTTGGCGTCTTCCCCTTGCTCAGAGGGCACCCCGGGGTCTGGGTTTTTGTCCACCCTGGACCCCCAGCCCACCTGGACTCCACAATTGGATGCCCCGCCTCCCCTCAGGCTGTGTAGGGGTGAGGTTTGTAACTGCTGCCCCTGCAGCCTGTCCCCTGTCCCAGCGCTGACAGGGGAACCAGCAAGGTCTCCCCGCGGGGTGTGGAGGTGTCAGGCCCCTGCCCCTCCCCCCAGGGCCTGCCCGGTCTCCGGGTGGGGGTGGGCTGTAGGGAGGGCACCCCAAGAAGGTTATGATCCCCAGGAGACCTCAGCGCTGCTGAGGGGGGCCCGATGGGGCCTCATTGTTTGGGGTGCTAGGGTGCCTTCCATGTGGCTGTGGGATGCGAGAGAGTACCCCCAAAAGCGCCAATGCAAGTCCCTTCCACTCCCTCCCAGGGCTCAGCCCTGCGACTTCAGACACAAGGAAGGATCTCAGAGGGGCCCTGGGTGTGAGGAGGCTGGGAGACACGGACAAGGGCTGCTGAGCGCGTCCGGAGGAGTGGGGGGCTCTCTGACGTGACCAGGGGGTGTTAGCGGACATGAGCGAGGAGAGCGCCCTCCATAAACCCCGAGAGCCACAGCTCACAGACAGGACTGAGGCCAGGGCGCCCCTGCCGCAGGGCCCCCTCATGGTGCGACCCCATGGAGTCCCCCAACCCCAGAGGAGACTGAGGGGTGCTCCCTGTCTAGCAGCGGGCGGGGGTCTCCGGCCTCACGGGGAAGGGGGTGGTCCTCGAGTTCTTCCACAGGGACCCTGAGCAGGGCGGCGGTCCCCCGCCCCCAATGTGGGGGTGCCAGGGCGCAGCCTTGGGGGGCCGGGCTCAGGCGCGGCGGGCGGCGGGGAGCAGCGCGCTATCGAACTGGTAGGTGAGCTTGCGCTTGACCTTGCGGATCTCGCCGGTCTTGGCGTAGTTGCGCAGCGCGCGCGCCAGCTTCTGGTAGGTCATGCGCTTGCGGTTGCCCTTCTGCTGGCCCCAGCGGCGCGCCAGCAGCTCCTTGTACTTGGACGAGAACTGGAAGACTCCCGCGCCCGGCTCCACCCACCACACACACTCGCGCATGTCCCCGCGCGTCAGCAGCCCCAGCAGGAACTGGTACAGGCGCAGCTTCTTGCGGGCCCCTAAGGTGCAGGAGTGGGGCGTCAGGCCCGTGGAAGGGGGACCCTCGGCAGCCACCCCTGCGCAGCCGGCGGCCCCTCCTGTGCCCCCTCCGCCTCTCTCCTACCTGCCTCGGAGCCCCTCCCCTCCTGGCCAGCCAGCAGGGCCTCGTCCGCCTCGCTGTCCGAGACTTCGAGGGCGGGGCTGTCCAGCAGCAGATCCTCCTCCTCCGACAGCACCGGGCTGGGGTACGGGGCAAACGCCGGGGGGCCCAGAGTCTGGGGAAGGTCAGGGGCGCCTGTCTGAGTGTCCTATGTCAGCTCCCCCTCCACTTCCTCCTCTCCACCCAGCCCCCTGCCACGGGTAGGAATGAGGGGGAGTAAGGAGCCCAGGGCTAGCCCCTCACCGGCCCAGGGAAGTCTTCTGAGGTGGGATAGGCGGGGAGGCCGGGCCCCTCGAGGCTGGGGGTGGGCTCGAGGCTCCCTGCAGGGCTGTAGCTGGCAGGGGAGGGCGCATAGCACAGCTGCACGGCCTGGGGATGGCTGAAGGTGGCGGCTGCCGCTGCCGCTGGGTCGAAGGCTTCGTAGGGCACGGCGGACACAGGCTGCGGGGCCTCAGCCCAGCCCCACAGGGAGTCTAGGGAAGGGGTGGGGGCCCTGGGTCAGACGCCCGCTCTCACCGCAGCCCCCAGCACACAGGGCCATTGTGAGCCGTGCAAATCTCTGACCCCGCGATTTGCATGGGGCAGCAGGCAGGCAAGGAGGCTGGGGGGTTGGGCTGCCCTTTTCCTGCTGTTAGGGGAGCAGCCCCCCCTTGCAGACTGTTTCAGCCTTCCCCACCCCCCAGACTCTGAAGTGGACCCAAGGTCAGGAGCGGGAGCCACTCACCAGGAGCCCCATCTGGGTCGGGGCAGCCGGAATGCTTACAACTGTCCAGGTCATAGAAGACGCCTTCGGGGTACTGTGGGGGGAGGGGAAGGTGTCACTGCTGCCCTACAACCCTTGGGGAGACTCAGTATGGGATGGACAAGCACAGACACACACCACTCAGGAGCAACACACAGTCCCTGCCTCCAAGAGCTTCAGAGAGCTCACCCCAACCTTGTCCACCTGCTAGGCGGGGGTGGGGACACGGGAGGGGACAGGCAGGGCAAGCTCCACTACCCCTCCCCACCAGGGGAACTCTCCTAGCACGGTCCCATGGGAAGAGCACCTCCACAAACACGCCTGGCAGAGAAGCACCCAGGCACCCAACAATAGGAACATGGGGCCCCCAGGGTGGGGCAGCAGTGTGGGCTGGGAAGACACTGGACTGCTCCTGGGCTCAGGTGGAAGCCTAACGGGAAAACTGGGAAAACTTGGAGCGCCACGGTGCAGCCTGAAGTGACTCACGGGTTAAACTTCAATGAAGCGCGTGCGCGCGCGCACACACATGCAGGCGAGGGTTCCTTTCAACCACATCAAAAAGGGTTCCTCTCTCAGGCTGGCTTGTGGGTTCCAGGGGTGGTAGAGAAGTGGGCTGGAGTGGACGCAGACACACACGCACATACACACAGCCCCACAGCTTCAGGCATGAGCAGGTGGGCAGCCAGGGGATGGCTGGGGGAAGACTAGAGTCCAGAAAGACACAGCGTCAGGAAGGGGAAACTGAGGCAGGCAGGAGTAGCTAGCTCCTAGCTCCCTTCACTCCCCCCGGGCCTGCCCACCCTCCTCCAGACTCACCAGACAGCTGAAGTGTGGCCCATCCAGCCTGGCGGGGGAGAGAGACAGCGGCATGTCAAAGCCGGGGAGGGGGACTGGGGGCAGCAAGCTGTGTGGTGCGACCCTGACTGCAAGTCAAGGCCTGCTATGTCCAATCCTCACCGCTCCCCCAATGGGACAGGAAGTGGGGGTCAGGCAAATGTTCCCCCTCCCTGGGATTTGCATAGACAGAGGTTGGGGGGCGGGGGCAGGGAAAGTGAGGGAGAGAAAGTCCCCAGAGAGATGTGGGTACCCAGTGGGGGCGGCGAGTCGGAGCACAGCCTCAGTGAGCCAATTGGTTAAATGGGTCCACTGGGGCGGGAAGAGACAGTGTCCAGGGCAGGGCAGGGAGGAGCTCTGAGGGTGGAGATGGAGGTGCAGGGGCTCTCAGACATGGAGAGACGGGGTGGGGGGGGAAGGAGTGAGAATCGGGGAGACAGAGGCAGAGCGAGGCCCAGCAGGGTGAAGGAGCAGCAGGTGTCGATCCTGGGAGGAAGCAGAGACCACAGCCAGGAGCTGCAGGTGTCCCAGCACTCAGACCCAGAGGGGCAGCCTGTGCAGACCCTCCCCTCCCGCCCACCTGCCTGTGGCTGAGGGGTGGTACGTGGGGGGCACTTACTGTGCAGCCTCCAGGGCGAGCATGGTGCAGGCTGGGCTGGGCTTGCTGCGGGCTGTGGCCGCCACCCCTATATATACCTTGGCCCAGCCCCCGGGGTGCAGAGCGCTGGGCCCTCCCCAAAAATCCCCTCAGGGAGGGGGCTGGATTGCACAACTCCTGGGTCACGTGGTAGGGAGGGCGGAGCCCCAGGGCAGTCTGGATTTGGGGATCCCCATAACTGGGGGGGCATTTGCAGATGGGAGGAGCTGATGTTTTGGGGGGCCCTGCAGAGTGAAGGGCAGGCCAGGGTCGCTGCAGCGGGAGGGGGTGCTGGGGTATGTGTGAGGTGAGGGAGGCCCTAGAGCTAGTGGGCAGGCCCAGGAGAGGCCTGCAGGGACAGCTGGGGGTTGCCGAGTGGCCGTGGGTCAGCAGCTGGTTACCAGGACCCCCTTGTGGAAACTTCTGTGGGTGTGGATGGTGGAGGGGGGGGTTCCCTGGCTATGCCAGGGGATGCCCCGGAGCAAGCAGGTTAGCACCTGGATGGGGGTGGCCACCAGGGACCCTGAGGGCAGGGGAGAGGGCTAGGGCAGGACACCTGGTGTGTGCACTAGCAGTAGTGGGCTGTGGATGAAAGCTATCCACTCAGGACCCCAGAGGGCCACAGGGAAAGCTGAGGTGGACTTGGCCTGTGGGGCCTGGGGGCCCGGGGAGGAGGAGGAGGCTCGCTCTATAGTCCAGCAGAGCCTCACCCACGGCCTGGGTCTGTCTGGGTCTGCGCTCGGTCTGGGCTTGTAACATTGGAACGTGGGCCCCTCCCCCAGGAAAGCACACGGCACAGGCAGCCAAGGGCAGACTTTATTGCTGTCCGGGGGTGGGGTGCAGCGGGGTCACCAGGCCTCGGGGCCTGGGGGGCCGAAGCGACGCAGCAGCTGCTCCTGGTCCTCCAGGTCCTTCCGCACCTTCTTGCGCATGTAGAAGATGGGGCAGTCCCGACTGCGGGGAGGCCAGGTCAGCAGCCTGCCCGGGAGGAGGGGGCCCGGGCTGGCGCTGCTCCCAGGACTTTGGCCCCGCCCGCCGCCCACCTGCCCCCTCCTGCGGCCACCCTGTTTACTCAGCGGGCTGGGGGGAGCCGATAACGGCAAGTGCCAGGCTAAGGCCCAGACCAGGGCCGTATATCACCTGTCACCTGGCGTGGGAACCAGCCCCGCCCACCTGTTCCCTGGGGAAAGCCCAGCCCCACCCTGGGGGAAGGGGGACAGGGTGTGTGTGTCTGTGGGGCCGCCCAGCCAGGAGGGTGGCCTGGGTGCCCACCTGGTGCAGATGACATCTTCATGCAGGCTGCCCTGGCAGCGCTGGCACTGTGTCCAGAGGCGGGAGAAGCGTTCCTCCAGAGCGTTCAGGTGCGACACCTGAAGAGGGAGTGGGGTTCAGCAGGGTGCCCCACCTCCCCACCTCCCCCCGCCAGCCCTGCTCCCGCCCCACGGGCCCTCACCTCCTTCTGATAGAGCTCCGACTCCCGGGACTGACAGAACTCGCACACGGCTCCTGTGCACACAGAGGCGGGAGGGGTCGACAGGGCCAGGCGGTCCTTCCCTGCCCCTCCCGCCTCTGAAAGTCCCCCGCGGACAGAGAACAAGGGAGCAGTGTGCGGGAGAGAACTCCCCGGGGAACTCCCGGGCGGGGGGCTCACCCTGGTGGCTGAGCACTGTGCGGCAGCCAATGCAGCAGCTGCGGCGCTTGGCGAAGGCCAGCAGGCCGCCCACCTTGCCGGTCAGCACCGTCTTGCAGCGTGTGTGGTCTCCCCCTGTGGGAGGGAGGGGGACGATGGGCCCTGCGCCCTGGCCCCGGCCAGCCCCCCGCCCGCCCCTGCCTGGGCCCTCGTACGCAGCAGGACGGCCTCGGCGCGGCCCTCGCCCAGGATGGGCTCGAAGATGCGCAGCAGGGGCTTGGCGAGCTGCTGCTCCAGGTAGTACTGCGTGTCGATGGGCAGGCTGTGCTCCAGCACAAACAGCGGGTCCTGTGGGGGCCACTGGTCACTGCCAGGGCCCACAGGCACCGGCAGTGAGAGGCCAGGGGTCACCAGGGCTCTGGGACCCACCCTGGGGGCAGTGGGTGGAAGCCCTCAGGTCAGGAAGGGCCAGAGTTCATGGGAAAAGCAAGGCTGAAACAGGTCATGGGGTCAGAGGTCACAGGGACCAAGAACTGGGGGGGACATTTGGGTGCAGCAGAGGGAATCATAAATCTAAGACACTTGGCTGTGGGGAGGAGCCAGGGGCCAGGGTCCCCAGGGTGTGCACCTAGGGACAATGTTGTCAGGGCCCCTGGGGCCGCCTGCCCGCCCCTGACCCGCCCACCACGGAAAGCAGAAGTGAGAGCTGCAGGGGCAGGGAGCCGCGGGCGGGCCAGGTGGGCCTGACCTCCGACTTCATGTAGGCGGCGACGCCCTTGGCGGCACCGATGATCACGTAAGGGACGCGGTCGCCCAGGCTGGGCGCACTCCCGGGGTCGCGCTTCCTCATCCTGCATGGACATGGAGGGTGGGTGGTGAGGCAGGTGCGGTGCGGGAGGTGGGGACTCCCTTGGGGCCCTGGCCCACCCGGACCTCTCGGCCAGCTCCACGTGGGCCTGCTTGCCAGCGTAGTCGGCTGCGGCACGGGTCAGCTCCTTGGTGATGACCAGCTGCGAGATGTCGACGCGGTTGCACAGCAGGTCGGAGATGACGTCCTTGGCGTGGGCCACGGCGCCCTCGGGGTCCCTGTGGGTTGGGGTGCACAGGCAGCTGTCAGTGGCAGCCAGCGGTTGGGGACCAGGGCGGGGTCTGTGGGATGAGGGTAACAGCGGGAGGGCTGGCTCAGCTTCAGCTGCAGAGTGATGGGGGCCGGGCGTGAACCCACAGCTCTCCCCCATCTTGCCTGCTTCTTTCCACTCTCTCACCATCCAGCAAGAGTGGGCCTGACACCTGTTCCCAAGGGAGAGGGCTGGGCTGGACCCCTGGGTGTGAGGGAGGAGGGTCTGGGCTGGACCCCTGGGTGTGAGGGAGGAGGGGCTGGGCTGGAGCCCTGGGTGTGAGGGAGGAGGGTCTGGGCTGGACCCCTGGGTGTGAGGGAGGAGGGTCTGGGCTGGACCCCTGGGTGTGAGGGAGGAGGGTCTGGGCTGGACCCCTGGGTATGAGGCAGGAGGGGCTGGGCTGGACCCCTGGGTGTGAGGGAGGAGGGGCTGGGCTGGACCCCTGGGTGTGAGGGAGGAGGGGCTGGGCTGGACCCCTGGGTATGAGGCAGGAGGGGCTGGGCTGGACCCCTGGGTGTGAGGGAGGAGGGGCTGGGCTGGACCCCTGGGTGTGAGGGAGGAGGGGCTGGGCTGGACCCCTGGGTGTGAGGGAGGAGGGGCTGGGCTGGACCCCTGGGTGTGAGGCAGGAGGGGCTGGGCTGGACCCCTGGGTGTGAGGGAGGAGGGGCTGGGCTGGACCCCTGGGTGTGAGGCAGGAGGGGCTGGGCTGGACCCCTGGGTGTGAGGGAGGAGGGGCTGGGCTGGACCCCTGGGTGTGAGGCAGGAGGGGCTGGGCTGGACCCCTGGGTGTGAGGGAGGAGGGGCTGGGCTGGACCCCTGGGTGTGAGGGAGGAGGGGCTGGGCTGGACCCCTGGGTGTGAGGGAGGAGGGGCTGGGCTGGACCCCTGGGTGTGAGGGAGGAGAGGCTGGACCCCTGGTCTGAGGGAGGGCCGCACACACCGGTCAATGAGCAGGCGGCGCAGCGAGGCAGTGATGAGGTTGGCCACCAGGGGGCAGTTGTCCCTGCGCACGGCCTCCAGCCCCTTGCAGTCCATGCGGTCATGGGTGTCCGGACTGCTGGAGAAGAGCAGGCCTGCGTAGCGCTTTTTGCTGATGAGCAGGTAGGGGAAGTACACCTGGGAGGGACCCGCGGCCTTAACCCTGAGCCCGTGGAGGGCAAGCCCTGCCCCACAGGCTGAGGGCGTGGTCCCTGGGACACCTGCAGACTGCTCAGAGCAAAGCCAAATGCCAGGGCAGCCCACAGGTGCATGGCGTGCGGGTTTGAGCCCTTGGGGCACCCTGGCGGACCTCCTGTGCCAAGATCCCCACCACTTGAATGAAGGCTGCCCCAGACCATCCAGTATGACTGAGGACAGTAAGCCTCTGGACATGGGTCTCCTAGATGGAAGCAGGGGACACCCAGGGCACCCTGAGGTGGGCACCCACGTCAGGAGAGGCTGAGCAGTGTCAGGGTCTGCCACATGAGCGCTTTTGGGGCTCTGCAGGCGCCCCAGCACCGGCAGGGCCTCACATACCTTCTCAAACTCCAGCCGGATGGGTGGTGGGAAGTGTCCTGAGACCCAGTCAGCAGCCTCCCGCCCCAGGGCCATTGCTTCGACCACAGAGGAGACACCGAAGCGACACATGACAGAGTCGGTGTCGCCATACACCACCTAGGGAGCAGAGGGGATGCGTGAGAGGGCGGGAGCGGGAGCCCCAGGACGCTATAGGATGGGGCCAGCCGCTACCTTGGCATTGTTGCTGTAGCCATTCTCCACCGTGTACTTGGACTCCACCAGCTGCTTGGTCTTCTCAATCATCTGGCGCCCAAATCCCGTGACGCTCTGTTGGTGGTGGGGAAGAGTCGGGCAGGAGCAGGGTCAGGCCTCTGTGTGGCTCAACTCTGTCCCCTCAACCCCTTCTGTGCCTCGGTCTTCATTTTGCAGAATGGGGCTTGCATCGAAGCCCTGCTGGGGAGTAGTGGGCTCCCTGGGCCAGAGCTCATGGCATGGGCAGGGGCTGCCGGGAAGGGCAAAGTCCCAGGCCCGGAGCTTCCCTGTGGCTGACACTTCAGGGCAGCTGGTACCCTGGCCTCTCCGTGCCAGCCTGCCCACCCCCTCCTGTGCAGCCAGGCGTGGCCTGGGCCACATATTAGCACTTGTGCAGGGACAAATGTGAGAAACCACAGCCCGCTGAGGGTGTTGGCTCACAGACGGGCAAGACAGCTGTGCAGTGGCCTCAGTGGGACAATGTACTTGCTCCACCAGGAAGGCCCTGCCTCTGTCCCCTTCACAGGCAGTGCCCGCCCTGTACTCTGCTCCTCGCCTTTGCTCTTTAACAACTTTATTACTATTCCATGAGCTTGAGGGAGAAGTGAGGCCGAGGCCGAGGGGGCAGGGTCGGCGAGATGCAGCCTGGAGAAAGGGGAGGTTGCATCTGTTGGCCAGCTCAGCTGAGGACTGGGTCCCATCCCCGAGGGAGGCTGAGCAGGCACCCAGGGCAGAAGGCCACAGCAGAGTAGAATGGGCTCAACCTGCGGTATGAGGGTGAGGGAGTCCCCTCGCCCCCTTGCTGGGGAGGGGCCCCTGGTGTCATCTGCTGACCTGAGGCCTTCGGTCATCCAGTTTATAGTGGGAGCTGTGGGCCAGGAGCCAGGGCAGGCTGAGGGCCGAGACTACTCTGTGCCTACGGGACCAATCCCCAATAAAAGGCCTCGGCCAAGATCGCTGGGCAATGCCCCTGGCTGGCAGGTTTACCACCCTTGGGGACTCAGGGGCAGGGCTGACCTGATGGCCGCTGCCCCGCCTGCCTGCGCCCTGCCGCCTGCAAGTCTCATCACATGGTGCAGCTGTCCTATATATTGTGGCTTCTCCACCCCATGGCCTCTCTCGGAGACCACCTTGGCCAACCATTGCCAGACGGTACCCTGTGCCCCCTCCTGTGGTGACCCGGGCCACGGGACCCACCGAGGACCCACAGCAAAGTGTCAGAGCATCGGAGCCTGGCTGTGCTGGTGTCCCCAGCCCCAGCTGGCCTGCCCAGCTCCCCTGCCCGTAGGGGAGGACTCCTGAGGAGGACACGGCCTTGAGCCCAGCCTGTCCGCTCTGTGTGTGTTGGGGGACAGGTGCTGACAGGTGACCTTCCACAAGGGAGTCAAGGAACACAGCCTCCCCCTTCTCAGGCTGCTCTGCACGCCTGTCACCCCCACCCGGTATCTGCAGAGTCCTCAGCGCCCCCCGCACCCCAAGCACATTTCCTGCCATCACTGTCCACACACCCCAGGCCTCAGCTGCCGCTCACCTCTGAATGCCCAGGACCCAGAGTGAGGCCTGACCCCCCCACCCCATGCACACTCAGCAGGCGTTTGAGGAGCAAAGGAAGGAGGCACCCCCCAAAGGCCAGGGGCTTGGGGCTCACCTGTGAGATCTCCAGGCAAGGCAGCTTGCCCACCTGGGCGCCCGTGAAGCCATACACGGAGTTCGCGCTCACCTTCAGCGCCAGCTGCCGCCCGTCCAGGACCTGCCGCCGCAGGGGATCTGTCTCCTGTGCCAACTCCGCCTTGGCCCTGCGCAGGGTCGCAACAAAGCTGCTCAAGCAGTGTCCGGGCTGAGCCCAGGTTGTGGGGTGGGGGAGGCCCCAAGCAGTGTCCCAGGCAGAGCTCGGGGTTGCGGGGTTGGGGGGCGCCTACCTCTTGCGGGCGCTGAGCAGGTTCTCCAGGATCTGTGGCAACAGCCCCTTCCGCACCGACGCCTTCACAAACTCGTCCCCGGTGGGCGTCTTGATGAACTGATCAGCAGCCAGGCTGGGGGGACAGGGCGGCAGCCCCAGGTGGAACGTGAGCCCACCTTCTCCCTTGGGCCCCTGACACTTTGTGGGCCTCGGGGATGTGTGGGAAGGCCTACCCCAGCTTCTGGGTGGCCCCGGGCCGCAGCAGGGTGGTGTAGCACAGGTTGTGGGCCATCATGATGGACGGGTACAGTGAGGAGAAGTCCAGGGTGGCGATGGGGACATCGTAGTACCTGGGGGCCGCGCAGCGGACAGTCAGGGCTAGGGACCCTGCCCGCCAGCCCGCCCGCCTGCCCTGAACCCGGGCCTCACCCTTTGAGGGGCTCAATGACCGTGGCCCCCGTGTAGTCCTCGCCTCCTTCGGTCTTCACCACGGGCATCAGCAGCCCCTGGCGCCTGGCCTGAGGAAGGGCGGCAGTGAGCTCATGGCCCGGAGTGGGAGTTGGGGCAGAGAGGGACCTGGGTCTGAGATGGGCCGGGTCACTGACCTGCCGCAGCAGCTGGGACACAACCTTGACCTGCTGGCCACGGCTGAGCAGGTAGCTGAGGGGCACGCCTGTGACGCGCGCCATTTCCATGCTGTTCACCAGCACCATGAGCCGCTCCAGCAACCGCAGGGGCAGCAGGGCGTCCTTGAGGCAGTAGACGGCCAGCCGGCGGCGCGTCTGGTCGTTGCCGTTCTGGGGACAGGCACCATCAGGGCAGAGATCAGGTGGAAGGGAGGCAGAGCCAAGGGAGGAAAGGGGCTCCAAGGGGGAGGGGTAAGGGTGGGGGTGGGAGGGGAGTTGAGGGAGGGAGCAGTCTGCGGGGCCATGTGGACCAGAGGCCAGGAAGAGGTGAGGGGTGAGAGGGGAGAGGTGAGTCGTGATGGGGTGAGAGGGGAAATGGGGGCTAGAGGGGAAAGGTGAGGAGTAACAGGTGGAGGGGAGAGGTGAGGCGTGATGGGGTGAGAGGGAGAGATGAGGTGTAACGGGTGAGAGGGAGAGGTAAAAGATGATGGAGGTGAGAGGTGAGAGGTGACAGGGTGAGAGGGAGAGGTGAGGCGTGACGGGTGAGATGAGAGGTGACAGGGTGAGGGAAGAGGTGAGGAGTGATGGGTGAGGGAGAGGTGAGGTGTGAGAGGTGACAGGTGACAGGGTGAGGGAAGAGGTGAGGCGTGACGGGTGAGGGAGAGGTGAGGTGTGACGGGTGAGAGGGAGAGGTAAAAGATGATGGAGGTGAGAGGTGAGAGGGTGAGAGGGAGAGGTGAGGCGTGACGGGTGAGATGAGAGGTGACAGGGTGAGGGAAGAGGTGAGGAGTGATGGGTGAGGGAGAGGTGAGGTGTGAGAGGTGACAGGTGACAGGGTGAGAGGGAAGAGGTGAGGTGTGACGGGGGGAGAGGTGAGGCGTGATGAGAGGGAGAGGTGAGGCGTGACGGGCGGCACCTGCAGGTCGGTGATGATGCTGTGTTGCACATCCTCCTTCTGCTCGCCCAGGAAGTGGAAGCTCACGGCATTGAGCGTGTATGAACGCAGCTTGTACTCCCGCAGCAGCACCTGGGGCAGCAGGCCAGGCCGGATGGGCACAGGTGCCAGGGGGCCTCCCAGGTCCCTAGGCACTGGCCAGGGCCCAGCCAGCCTACCTGCAGCATGTCCATCTGCACGCGGCCCACCATGCTGACCACCTTGCTGTCCCGCCGACCTGTCTGCTTGGACTGGAAGGACGAGTCCCGGATGTTGGAGCGGAGGTTGGCGACGCGGCCCAGGAAAGGGAAGGACGGCACCTGGGTGGGGTGACAGCCAGGTGGGCAGGTGAGGCTGTGCCAGGGCCAGCAGACAAGGGGAGAGGCCGGGGAGGAAGTCCCAAGGCCCGAGGAGGACTAACAGGGAGAGGAGCGGACGCTGGGCTGACCCAGGGTGGGCTCTGTTGTGTTCTTCCTGACCTAGCTGGCAGGCAGCGAGGACCATGGGCTCCACGGTGAGCCCTGGAGGACGTGGAGCTCCCAGCCTGACCGCATCCAGAAACATGCCTGCAGTTCGACAGCTGCGACGCCAGAGGTTGCCGTGCCGCTTACACGGGGGCTGCACAAGGTGCCCCGTGGGCCAGTGTCTGACCACCTGCCCAGTCGGCCACGTTCTTGTCTGCACCCCACAGGTGCCTCTGGGGAGTCCGTGTCCTGAGGGCAGCCAGCCGTCCGCTCAGGTACTCTGTGCCATCTTCACCCATGCCTTTATGTCGGCTCGTTAATCCTGTGCCCACCCCTCACCCCAAGCCAAGTCCGGTGCCTGCTGGACTTGACCAGGCCAGGGTCTGGTCCCCCAGCACCTCTGGGATGCCAGGTCTGCGACTGTGGGGACAAGAGAATAGCAAGGTGGCTACAGGAAGACCCTGCCTTGCCCTCACCTTCAGAGTCTGGGCCCGGGAGATGAGGTACGGGAGGTCAAAGTTCTGAATGTTGTAGCCGGTGATCACATCGGGGTCCATGTCGCGGATGAATGTGGACCAGGCCTGGTTCGGGGGCACAGGGTCACTCACCTGGGTGTTGTGGCTGTACCTGTTCCCGTGTGTGGAACATTCTAGAATGACCCCCATCCTGTCCCACCCGAAAATGCCACAGGATGCGGGGTGGGTGGGCTGGCACCTGGAGCAGCTCCTCCTCCTGCTCGTAGCTCTGCACCTGAGCACCCAGGATGGGGGCGCAGGGCCGCAGGGTGAGTGCCAGGCGCAGGAAGGGCTCCGGTTCGCCCCAGCGCAAGCCCAGTGAGCAGATCTGGATCACGGGGTCCCGCTCGGGCTCGGGGAAGATGCCTGCAAGGGAGTGAGGAGGAAGGCGTGCAGGTAGTGCTCTCTGGCCGCTCCCTCCGCCAACACCCAGGGCAGCATTCTCTGCACCCCGACCACTCATCTCCCTTCCTCCGGCAGCTGCCAGGCCTGTGGCCCCCGTCCGGGTCCAGGCTACAGGTGGCGTCCTGAGGACTGACCTTTGCGGCCGGCACACTCGATGTCGAAGCTGAGCACGCGCAGCGGTGCGATGCGCTGCCAAGGACCCTCTGGCGGGTGACTGACCACGTCCGACCACAGCACGTCTGCCTCCAGCTGGCACAGTGTGACCTGCGGAACTGGGCAGCTCAGTGGCTGCCACCAGGTCCGGGATCCCCTGCCCCGGCCCTGGGGAGCCCCACACCTTGCCCTCGGGCCTCAGGACATATTTCCCAGCTGGGAGCTCGAGCCAGTTGCAGCCAACGATGTCGGTGTCCACCATGAACCTGTGGGGTGGAGGGTCAGCGGGCAGAGGCTGGACCAAGGCGGGGGCAGGGGAGGGGCGCATGGAGGGTTGGAGTGGGGCTGTACCGGATCTCAAAGTCCACGTTGGTTTCATAGGGCGCGAAGCTGGGGGTACCCAGGCCTGCCACACGGATACCCTGTTCCAGCAGGCGGCGGGCTGGTGCCATGAGGCGGGGCAGTGCCAGCGTGATGCGTAGGAACGGGGAGGGGCCGTGCCCATGGTACCCGAACATGCCTGCAGACACAGAGGGCTGGGACCGGCCCTGGGATCCTCCATCCTGTCCACCTCCCTGCCACTCCATGATACTCACTCTCACGTGAGCACAGCTCCACGGCCAGCACAGCGGGTCCTGCCAGCTCCTTCCCCCCACGCTGGTCCCGGCTGATGGCCAAGTTCAGCTCCCGCTGGAAGTCGCTCAGGTGCTCGGGCCCAAATCCTGGGGAGACAGCTGGTCAGGGGTGCAGGGGCCGGGGGAAAGAGCGCAAAGGCAGGGCTCCCTGGGTTGGGTCATGATGGAGGGTGAAGGAGTCACCACTCACCGGAGGGTGCGGGGACATAGAAGTAGGGCGAGAAGCCATGGATGTGGCAGCAGACCGAGACTCCCTCGTCGGTGACCCCAAAGGCACGGAGCACAGGCACAGAGGTGCTGGCTGGAGGCGGCCCCCAAGGCAGGGGCTGCGCCGGGCCTGGGGTGGGGGTACAGAGGGAGGCAGAGGGAGGCCCCTCAGGCCCTGAGAAGGTGGTCTCCCCAGACCAAAGCCCTCACCCCCACTTCTCTACAACGCTAAGAAACGAACACTGACTGGGGCCGGTGCTGTGCCACAGCGCCATGGTCGCTAGTCTGAGTCTCAGTGGCTGCATTCCTGATCCAGCTCCCCGCTAATGTTCCTGGGAAAACAGTGGTGGATGGCCCAAGTGCCTGGACCCCTGCACCAACGTGGGAGACTCGAAGACCTGGCCCCACCCTGGCTGTTGTGGCCATCTGGGGAGTGAACCAGCTGACACAAGATCTCTCTGTCTCTCTCTAACTTTCAAATAAATAAATAGAGCCTTCAACTGTATCAGTCTTTCAACTCTGGCATACAGATCTGTGGTGCATGGCTGGACTCTGGTCACTCGCACCCCGGCCCCCACCCATCTGTCCTCTGTCACTGGGTCAGCTGCAGAGATGTCACCCAACCCTGACCCCTTCCCCCAACTTACCCACGTAGTGGTCGATCTCCAGCTGCTGGAAGATGAGGGCTTGGGTCTGGGGGTCCAGCGGGGATGGGGTGGGCCGCCGCCAGCGGGGGTCAATGGGCGACGCTGAGAACGGCCCTAGGGAGGAGGAGGGGCTCCGTGAGGGGGGTACTCTTCACTCCCCCTGCCCCATCCCAGGGGAAGGCCAGGAGAGCCAGGGGTGTGTGTGCCAGGCGGCAGACCAAAGGCTCTCAGGCTGAGGGCACAGGCGCCAGCTCAGGCCTCACCGTCAACAGGCCCCTCCACGGCGGCCCGCAGCTCCTCCTCCTGCTCCTGCAGCCTGCGCTCCAGCTCCAGCTCCTCCATCAAGGCCAGCTCGTCCTCTCCCGGGGAGGCTGGCTGCATCTCTTCATCAGCCCATGGGCCCCTGCGGGCCCGCTTCGGGGGCACCTCAGCCTCCGGGCCTGGCCGCCGCTTGCTGTCCATCCTACCGGGAGAGAGGGGGCTGGATGTGGGCTGTGACCAGGAACACCCCGTCCTCGCCTGCCCCACGCCGCCCATGCACCTGCTGTGACCGTGGGCCATGGGTCCTTGGCAGCAGCTGACAGGGCACAGGGCCGCCCCCCACCCCCCGCGGGCTGATGGAATGCCTGCGGCCAGCTGACACAAGCACACTCCCTCTCTGTACAGGTTTGAGCCCCAGGTCCTTTCCAGCCTGTCTGCCCCCACAGACCTCCCGCGCCCTGTGCCATCTGCCCTGCCCCCAGGGTCCTCATCCACTCCAAATGCAAGTCCCAGTTCCCCAGGTCTGATTGGGTCACCTTGCTGCTTGAAACACCCCAGAGGGCCCCCATCGTGGGAAGAAACCAAGGCCCTCTTCGTTTTGAAACAATGGGGCTGCTGCACACCTGTCCCCAGACAGACCCTCCACTGGCCACCAAACTGTGCCACTTGCCCTTGTCCCCACAGTGCCCACTGCTCTTGCCCTCCTAGACTGTCCCAGAGCGACACAGAGGGACAGCATGGGAAGGAGGAAGGAACGGAGACAGAGAGCTCATTTATCCACTGGTTCTCTCCAAATGGCCACAGTAGCAGGGGCCAGCCCAGGTGAAGCCAGGAGTGTCAGCTGGGTCTCCACGGGCGTTGGCAGGGGCCCTGGGCCGCAGTGCCAGCCTGGAGCCTGTGTCCTCCCTTCACGCTGACACAGCTCGGGTGGACAACGATGTCCCTTTACATAAGCTCAGCGCAGGCTCACAGCAGCATGGCTGACTGAGGAATAGAGGGGACGAGACGGCCTGGGTCCTGTGCCCCCGCCAGCCTGCCAGTGGACCCTCTGCACCAGATCCCGTGGGCAGTGCCCGCACCACCCCAATGCTCCCAGTCTCCCCAGAACCTTGAAATGACTACAAAAGCACAGGAAGCTGGAAGAACAAGCAGCCTGTCCTGAGGGGTCGGGCTGAGGGCAGCCCCAGACCCAGCCGGGCGGGCAGCTGAGCAAAACAAGGGAGCTCAGCTTGGGCCTGCGCCAGGCGCCCGCTGGCATGTCTGCAGTGCACCCACTGGCTGCACTGTGTGCCTGCACGTGGCACGTGCCATGCGCCTTGCCCGGAGCGCTTTCGTGCTCAACTTCCAGGACCATGCGATAAAAAAGCAGTAAATCACCTCTCTCCCACTCCTTATGGCGGAGGGTTGAGGGGGTGGAACACGGGTGCCCGGGGCCAAGGCTTTGGTGTGCAGGGAGGGTGCCACCCTGAGCTGGGCTCTTTGTCATGGCAGAACACAGCCCGGACAGTGCCAGCCGTGGCCAGGGGGAGGCGTCAGCAGGCGAGAGGTACATCTCAGAAGCATGTGGCGGCACAGCAGGAGTCCCACACAAGAAAGCCATGCTGGGGGCGGGGAGTACCTGCTCCGGGTGCAGGGCAGGTTCCTTTTTGGGGTATGAAGAAATTCTAGAACCGGACAGAGGCCTGGGCAGCTTCATACGGCGAATGTTCCGCCCTGGGTCACTAACCATTGCTCTGAGGCAGGCAGTGTAAGTCAAGAAGGCACCACCGTGGCTGAGCGTGGCTGAGCCAGGCGGGGACACCACGGCACTGCGCATGTCATGAAATGTCAGTCACGCCTTGATTAAAAACCCGACCAGTGGGCCTGGCACTTGTGTCCTGTGCAAACAGTGGAGGATGGCCCAAAGCCTTGGGACTCTGCACCCGCATGGGAGACCCAGAAGATGCTCCTGGCTTTGGATTGGCTCAGCTGTAGCCATTGTGACCATTTGGGGAGTAAATGAGCAGACGGAAGATCTTCTGCTCTGTAATTCTGCCTTTCCAATAAAAAATAAATCTTGAAAAAAAAAAAACAAAGACCCACAGCACGGCGGTTTAAGCTGCCAAGTAAGTGTGGTGTTGGCATTCCGTGTAAGTACAGGTTCGAGTCCCGGTTGGTCCACATCCGATCCAGCTCCCTGCTAACACACCTAGGAAAAGCAGCAGAGGATAGCCCAAGTGCTGGGGCTCCCTCTGACTGCCCAGGTGGGAGACCCAGATGGAACTCCAAGCTCCTGGCTTTGGCCCAGCCCAGCCCTGGCACTGTGGACATTTGAGCAGAGGAGGGAACCAGCTGACAGAAGATCTTCTCTCTCTGGAACTCTGTTTTCCAAACAAAAAGCCAAACCAAACCAACCCAGAGTGTAGAAGCCACAGGCCCACCTGCCGGGACGTAGGCACTGGCCTCAGAAAATGGGCATTTACGAGGTTATTTCCGGCAGCATTGTTTGACATCACAAAAGGCTGGAAACCACCTAAATGTCCTCCCTCGGGGGACTCTGTGAACAACTGAACGGTCGCTGGGCTCCTCGGAATACTATGCAGCTGTATACAGAAATGAGGAAGCGCAGCCCGGGCCACTTGGGTGGCTCTGAAAGGAGTATTGTTCCAGAGGTCGGGGGCAGGGCAGTGTGCCTGGGGCTCAGCCCTTCTGTGAGGGAACACCTGCACCCCACTCCAGGTGCCCACACACCAACACAGCACAGGGAATAGGGAGCTGACACTGTCGCCATCAGGAGAAAGGTTGTCATGGCGACCTGACACCAGGTGTGACCCCTGACCGTGCCTAGGATTTAGGGGCCTGAGAAGGGCTGTGCGCAGACAACGGGCCATCTCCCCTGAGTGCATGGACACTCATCCTTATTCTCCACGGAGCCCTGCTCGGGGATTCGGAGGAATCATGACCACAACTTAAAAAGAGAGAGAGAGAGAGAGAGATCTTCCACCTGCTGGCTTGCTCCCAAATGCCCACAGACAAGAGCTGGGAGTGGGTTGGGGGTCCAGGCGCCAGAACTCCATCAGGGTCTCCCATGTAGATGACGGGGGTCCAGGCACCTGAGCCACCACCTGTTGCCTCCTGGGATCCCTGTCAGCAGCGGGAGCTGGAGGTGGGGGGCCCAGGATGCAAGCCGTGTGCTCCCACATCGGACTCACGACTGTCCCATTGCGGCTCTCAATGTCCACAGCCTGCAGGCTGGGCCTCATCACACTGAAACTGGACAAGACACCTGCACAATCGGCACGCTTCCATGAGGTGTGAGGGGACTGTGCACAGGTCTAGGGTAGGAACCAGGCACATGGCAGATGTCCTTAGCCGCAAGGACACACAACCCACTCTCCAAAGGGGACCAGGCCACACTTGAAGGACACCCGGAGCCAGACAGTCTATGCAGCCTGCAGCTGGGATCTGAACAGGAACAGCCCTGCCCTTCTCAAGTCCTCACACCCTCATACACACACACACAGCCTGTCCTCACACACACACAGCCCCCTGCCCTCTCTCTCACACACACAGACCCCTGACCTCACACACTCACACACACACACAGAGGCCCCTGCCCTCATACACACACACACAGGACCCCCTGCCCTCATACACACACACACATCCCCCTGCCCTCTCTCTCACACACACAGGCCCCTGACCTCTCTCACACACACAGGCCCCTGACCTCTCTCACACACACACAGACCCCTGTCCTCACACACTCACAGGTCCCTGCCCTCATACACACACACACACACACTCACAGCCCCCTGACCCCCCCCAGAGGCCCACTCAGGGCTCACAGTCCTATGGATATCACACTTGGTTTTTGCACCTGTGAGCTCACGGCCTGTGTGTCCCCCTGCTGGCGACAAACACAGGCGCCTGCCCAGGTGTGACTATCTCTAGGCGGAGAACCATCCACGGGCCTCACTCTCCCAGCGAGCAGGACACTCAGCTTGGCCACCCCTGGCTTCCCACAGCACCTGAAAGCGGCAGTGCGGAGGGAGCCGGGCATGCACGCTGGGCGGCCATTGCGTGCTCACTCGGCTCAGGCCCCGGGCTCCTGCTGGCCATGTGGGTCCCAGAGCCCTCTGCTGCCAGGGTCAGCTCCTGCTCGCCCCCATCTGCTGCCTGTGCACCCCGGCCCCTACTTACAATAGACAGAGGTTCCCACAGCCACTGGAATCGCCTCACCTCATGCACACGCACTCCAGCTGCAAACCGCAGCAGGGCCACCGCCAGGCCTGCACCAGGGAACAGCAGAGGTATCCACCCCCTGCCTGGCCAAGGGGACACAGACGGCAAGCCCCACTTGCCTTGCTGGGTCGCCACTGTTTCTGCTCACACACCACGCCTGTGGAGCAACGGCTACAGAATAGCAAGTGTAACCTGTGTGGAAGCCCAGGACGGGTGGGCTGATCTCTCTCCTCCATCCCCGTTTCCCAATCTCCCAGACCAGCACCGCCTCCCCCGTGGCTGCTCTCCCGAGGAGCCCCCCGCATGGGCCTGCAGGACTTCTCTTACAACAGCTTCTCTTATGCAAAAGCCTGCAAGGAGGGACAAGGAGGGGTCCAGGGAGTGGACACCACCGGCTCCTCCTGGTGCACCCGCCTAACGCCGTCCACTCCCTTCCTGCCCTGCCTTCACAGTGGTACCGCAAACCTGCTCCTCTCCCACCCTGCAAAACCCAGAGTCCGCTCCCACAGCCAAGCCTGGCGGGCTCCACCTGCCACCCACCCCCAGGCCAGACCAGATGCACGTCGCCCTCCTGCACCCCAACACCTCAGCTCAGGGGCAGCGGCGCCGCACTGCCCCCAATGGCTCCCGGGCGCACCGTCCTAAAGCCCCCTATCCATCACACGCCGAGCGCCTTCCCGCCTCGAGCCCGTGGCAGCTCGGGGCGCTCTGCCACCCCGCCACTGCTGCCGTGAGCACGTCAGCCGCGGATTCCAGGTCACAGCCCGCAAGGGTCTCCACCGCAGTCGGCGGCCGCGTCCCTCTTCCCACCGCCTTCTCCGGGCTGCAGCTCGCGCTCCAGGACCGGGCCTTTCCCCGAGGGCCCCCCGAGCCCAGGGGCTCCCTCGCGCCCCACGTCCTGCGCAGCACCTCACAGCCTTGTCCTCCAGACGGCGCCCCCGGCTACTCAAGCGCCCCTTCCCGGTCGGCCCGACCACCCCCGCTTGCCCCTCTGCTTTGCCTCACCTGCTTCAAACACCGTTTCCCGCCACAGTCTACGCCGCCGCGACCCCTGACCCCGCCGCGCGCAAGCCCAGAGCCGGCGCGCTCGGCACTGGTCACGCCCCTTCCGCCCAGAGACGGGCATGACCACGCCCCAGAGGCACCAAGCCCCTCCCCATCAGGGCGGCAGCGTTACAGACCACGCCCCCAGCCCAGATGCTGGGGCCACGCCCCTTCACGGGCGGCTTTGCCCGCCTCTCGGTGTCTGCGCATGCGCCCGGCATGCTCCCTCCCGTCCTCTGGCGCTGCGCGCGCAGCCCCTCTGCGCCGCCCGGGCCACGTCGGGAGGGCTGGCTGCTTGACACCCGGCGCGGCGTCGGGACTGCGGGAGGCTCGCTCGGCCCCCGGCCCGTCTCGCGATTCAGCAGCACGCCCCTCTAAGCTGCGACCAGGCCCGACCCACCAGCTCCTGCAGCCCTGCAGGGCCGGCTCAGCCTCAACTCGGGCCCCTTCCCTCCGCAACGGCTGGCCGCCACTACCAAATGCCCCACTCCTCGCATTCCCGAAGCTCGGAGGGCGTCCCCAGAACCTCTGTGTTACTCAGACGTGAACAGGAGCCCCCAAACACAGCGCCCACAGAGCACCCCCCCCAGTACCAACTCGTGTTTCTCCTTGGACAACAAACCCTGCAAGAGGAAACCACGCCTACTGGCCACACTCCCTGCTGAGGGCTGGTTCCTGTTGGCATCTTACTGTCTGCTTTCTACTGTGTTTTCAGTTTTATTAAATAAAAGGCGCAGTGGGGGAGGGGGCCCTCCGGTGGGCTCTCCCCTCCCTCTCATTCAAGGTGCACGGCGTGGTGGTCTTGGGGGGGGGTAAGCTGGCAGGGAGGGCACCAGGGGAGGTCAGAGGTGCAGCCCCCAACCCCTGTATCCTCCTGGAAGACTCAGGGGGCAGGGAGCCTCCTGGACCCCCACGGGGCTGGAGCCAGTGCCCAGCCCAGGCCCCGTACCCCCGGGGAAGAGGAAGGACGAGGCGGCCGTCTGCTGGGGTGGCGGCTGGCGGTCAGGCAAGGCAGCAGGGCAGTCAGCGGGCCGGCCTTTCACTCATGCACGTCCCAGATCTCTGACAGCAGAGGCGGCAGCTTCTTGTCCTGGAGTCGCAGAGCGAAGACCTGCTCCGAGTGCACGGAGCTCAGCGTGCGCAGGCTCACCAGCTTCATCAGCATGCGCGGGAAGCGGAGCTGGTCCTGCAGGCAGAGGGCGGGCAGCGGAGATGAGCAGTGGGTGGTGGGCGGCAGGCAGTGGACCGCAGGTGGTTGGCAGCACCAGGCCCTGCCCTGTCAGGCTCATCAGCCCTTGGGGCCGCCGTACCTGTGGCCTCTTGATGCGCGTGTAGGACAGGAGCGCCTCTACATAGGGCTGCTGCAGCGCCTCCACGCGGCCAGGCTCCTGCACGTTGGGCCGGTCAGCTGAGAAGATGTTGATGGCAATGAGCAGGGCGTACTCGGCGTCATCCAGGCCCAGGCGCCGCATGGCCCGCGACAACTCGAAGATGGGGTTGATGAACTCCACCTGCAGGCCTGCGGGGTGGGAGGCCAGCCTGGTCAGCAGCTGGGCACAGCCGGTGCCACACGGGGTGTGGACTGAGGGACTGGGCAGGGGGTCCAGGACAGAGCAGACGAGCGAGTAGTGCTCTTTCCAAGCAAGGCAATGGCCAGCACAAGGGCCCGAGGCTAGGGCACGCCCAATCGACCAAAGGAAGGTGACAGTGAGAGGTTGTAGCCAAGGCCTGGAGGGCTTCGGGACCATACTGTGAGGAGGAAGCTCTGGAAAGTTCCAGACTGAGCAGAGAGGAGTGTCAACCTAGGTGTGCCTGCTGGGCAGGTACATTAGGAGGGGGTAGGCAGGGAGCCTGGTGAGGGGCTTCTAGAATGTTCCATGGAGAAACAAAGGATGCCCTGCAAAGCTGGACAGAGGGTCAGGGCTGCGCTACACAGTGGGTGTGTCCACTGCAGGCCCGCCTCTCTGTGAGCCCAGGCTGGGGGAGAGGGAAGAGGTTGCAGGACCACCCAGCAACAACCCCGCTGCCTGTGTGCAGCGCCGGCCCGACCTGCACGGTGGAAGTCATCCTTGCTGTAGGTGAAGTCCTTCAGGAAGGTGATGCACTCAGTCTCGTGGTTGTAGCGCCGCGCCGTCTCCAGCAGCATGATCTGGGGCGGCAGGACCCGTGACCCCTCTGCGGCTGCCCACCCCTCCTGCCCAGAACGGGGTCTGGCGGGGTCCCCCTCCGCCCTGGGCTCCGGCACCTGCCACACATCCTCCCCCAGGCGGAGACCAGGCAGGTGGGAGGCTGGCTTTGTCTGTGTCGTTCCGAGTCACGCATGAGCACTGGGGGTCCACCCTGCATACAGCAGGAGAACACTTCTTATCCCTGACTTAAGCCAGATGTCAAGGCCACTGAGAAACCTTCCATGCACACGGGAAGACTTCAAAAACTTCACGGGAAGCCCAGCACAATGGCTCAACTAGCTAATATTCCTCCTGGAGGCGCCTGGATCCCATTAGGTACCAGTTTGTGTCCCAGCTGCTCTACTTCCCCTCCAGCTCCCTGCCTGTGGCCTGGGAAGGCAGTGGAGGACGGCCCAAAGCCCTGGGACCCTGCATCTGCATGGGAGACCTGGAAGAAGCTCCTGACTCCTGGCTCTGGCCTGACCCAGTGCTGGCTGTTGTGGCTACGTGGGGGAGTGAGCCAGCAGATGGGGGACTCTAGGGTTCCGTTATTTCTTCTAAAGGTGACCCCACCAGCACCTGGGCTCGTGGGAGGCTCGCTGTTGGTTATGGCTAGACTGATCACCACAGAGGTGGTCGCCCTGTTCCTGGCATCCATTCACGCACTCTCCCCTGGGGCTCCTTGGGAGCAGAGGGGGAAGGGGTCACGCTGAGGGCGAGGCGGGGCCGTTACCTCGATGGTGGACGCCTTCAGCAGCGCGATCTGGTCCTCCCGGCCCAGCTGCAGGAAGCCGGGCACCTGCTTGGCGAAGTCCACGATCTCCTGGACCGAGATGATGGCCAGCTCCGTGAAGTGGGCAAAGCGCTGCTGCCGGGCGTCGCGGGACTGTGGGTCAGCACCTAGGGGCCAGGGCTGCGGCACAGGAGACCGCAGTCACTCCCAGGAACCCTCCCCTAACTCCACCCCTAGCCCGCAAGACCAAGGCCTCCAGGGCTTCTTGAGGCAGGACCCCCTTTCTAAGCCCTTCCCTCCAGCACCCGGGCCCAGCCCCTCCCCCACCACCTGGTACCGTGACTTTAGGCTGGTCTGAGAAGGAGCGCTTGTTGCACTGCAGCTGGGCCGCCACCAGCTGCTGGATCATGAGCTCCTGGGCCGCTGTGAGCTGGATGCCCTCAGCCTCTGCCAGGCCCTGGCCACCGGCCTCAGGACACCCAGGGGACGCGCCTGGTGCAGCGCCTAAGCTGCTTCCCAGCTCCGTGGGTGCCGGAGGCTGCTGTTGCTGCTGCTTCCGGATCTTCTTCTTGCGGATCTGCTCCTCTGAGAGGACGCCTGGTGGGGGGACGGAGCTCAGCAGCGGCTCGGCCTGCCCACCGCCCCTTCCCCTGCCCGGGCCACTCACACTGCTCCCGCATCCCGGCCTCCTTGCACTTGCGCAGCCGGCACAGCTGGCACTTGCGCCTCATGAAGGCATCCATCTGGCAGGTGCCGCCGCCCCGGCAGGCATAGCGCCCAGCCCCGCCATGGACCACACTGCGCCGGAAGAAGCCCTTGCAGCCCTCGCAGCTCAGCACGTTGTAGTGGAAGCCAGAGGCCTTGTCCCCGCACACGCGGCAAAGCTCGTGGCCCAGCATCTTGGGGGCTGGGCCCTTCTTGCGCTTGCGTTCCGGCTCCTCCTCTGGATCCAGGGTGACTGGGGGGCGACAGACAAGGGTTGTGAGCTGGCTGCAGGGGACACATGAGACAGCAGAGGGACGGCAGGGAGAGAGGTCACCTGCACCCACAAACATCGTGCACAACTTGGCAGCGGGAGGGAGGTGCTATACACACTGAATACATCACAGGAAGGACATCCCAGAGACGAGCAGCGGGTCCCCACCCACATCCTCAGTCCCATTTTCCCTTCCTGAGTGTCTCCTGGGGCCCTTCTCCATGCCTGGGCACCTGTCACCGGGTCCTTACCCACGACGCAGGCTGAGGCCGCCTCATCTGGGCCCGGGGCCCCGGGCTCCTGGCCCTCAGGACCCTCTTCCTTTACGGTGGGCGAAGAGGAGCAGGAGGAGGTGCTGGGCTGGGCAGGGCCATTTCCTGCCAGATGGATGCATGAAGGACAGAGGGAAAGAGGGTGGTCACTTTCTCCGGCCACTGTGCGGGGCGCCAGGGAGGCACAGGGTCACTCACCGGGCTGGGAGGTGTCCAGCGAACTCGTGGTGGGGGAAGACATGGTGGGGTCACGGAGCAGCCTGCAGAACACGGGCATGGACGGCCCGGGGTGGGGGGGAAGGGGAACCGGATCAGGCCAGCTGCAGGTCCTGATGGGAGGCGGGGGCGTCTTTCTTCCATCTCCCCTCCACTCTGGCGACTGCTTGGAGACCTCAGCCCCAGGCAACCCCCTTCCTACCCTTCTAACAGCCTGGCCTGCAAACACACCCCTTCCAGGCCCGGCCCACCTGCTTGCCCACGACTGTCTGGTTTTCCTCAGGCGGTGGTCCTACTCTCATTCTGACCATCTGCTTCAGTCACATCCCCATCTTTTCCTCCTAGGCCACGCCCCAGCCCGCCAGGCCCCGCCCCAGCCCATCAGGCCCCGCCCATGCAACGAGGCCCCGCCCCAGCCCACCCAGACACTGCACATCACCTCACTCCTGGTCCCGCCTTTCACCTGACCTCAGGCCACGCCCCGACCCCGCCCCATCACTCACTCCAGGCTCCGCCCACCCCTCCATCCTCTAGCTCATGGCCCCGCCCACCGCCTCGCCCAGGCCCCGCCCATCACCGGCAAGCCCCGCCCATCACCTCGCTCCAGGCCCCGCCCCTCTCCGACCGCCCGTGGGGGGCGGGGCTCATGGCTGCACGGGGGTCTCGCGTCCTCTCGCGGGGAGGGAGGGAGGGGTCTCCTCGCGTTGCCGTGGGAACAGCCGAGGGGGATGCACGAGCTACGGCGGCGGGAAGGAGGGCAGGAGAAGGGAAACGAGCGGAAGCGCTCGGGGACAGCAGGCCGGGCCCGGGGCTGCTCCGCCGCGCCCCGCTCTCGGGGGCACCTGCCGCCGCGCCCCTCCTCGGCTCCCCTTCCTCCTCTGCTTCCGTACTGCCTGACACGCCGCCGCCACTCGAGTCCCCCTCAAAAGTAACTTCGCCACTTCTTCCGGCAACCCCGCCGGGCGTCACGTCCGGAAAGGGTGGAGCGTGAAGGGCGACGGACTTCCGGTCCGCTGGGGAACCGGCCCCCGGGGTGGGGTGGAGCTGCCCCGAGCGGAAGTGTGGGGCTGCCAGCGGAAGTGTGCCCTGCGGCGGCCTCCGGGGAGCTGTGTCCGCCCGCAGCGGCTCGACCCGCGTCCGACCCGTCACTTGGGCGCATCCCACGCCGTTTGTGATACAGTCCCTGCACCTGCGTGGGAGACCCGGAAGAAGCTCCAGGCTCCTGGCTTCGGATCGCTCAGCTCCGGCCATTGTGGCCGCTTGGGGAATGAATCATCGGACAGAAGATCTATATCTGACTTTGAAATAAATCTTAAAAAAAAAAAAAAAGATAATCTTTGGGGCCTGGTGCAGTAGCCTAGTGGGTAAAATCCTTGCCTTTCTTGCTCCTGGATCCCATCTGGGCGCCGATTCAAATTCTCCTACACCTGCAGGACTCCCTGCTCCCGGCTTTTTTTTTTTTTTTTTTTTGGATCAAGTGAGGTGGTCACATCTGAACCAAGACAGCCCCGAGGGAGGAGCACCCCACGTCTGCTGTGTTTGTGGATGTGGGGTTGAGTCATTATAGTTGGCTCCAGCTGCCCTCACCTAGGCAGCGCGTCACCCGACGTAGAGGCGTGCAGTTGGTTCACGGAGAAGTGCCAACCATTGCTGTGACCACTGGCGAAACATTTTTTCCTCACCCAACAAAGAAACCCCACTCTCTCCACTGTGCCACAGCCGCTCCGAGCCTGGATGTTTGCCGGCCGGGCATTTCATGCACACAGCACGCACACACTGAGTGTCCCTTGGATATGGAAGAGATCAAAGTGCACTTGGGCGTCAGGACTCCAGACCCGTGTGTGGCTGCCTACCACCGCACCGTGCGTCCCTGCTCCTGGGCTCCGTCCTCGCGGACCTGGCAGCCTGCACTGCCTGTGCAGCATCCCACCAGCGCCGCCAGGTGGCGCCAGTCTGCACTTCCTGGCCAGCACTTACTACGTTCGTTTGTTAGCCATTCCCCGGGTGTGAACTGACGTTTCGTTGGGGTTTTAATTTTCCCCTTGGCTGTGATGGACAGTTGTATTATATTTTTATCACAAATAATTCCCACGGTGTAATCCTGTGCTTACTACACCTTTTTATTTTTTAAAAAAGCTTAATTGGGCCCGGCGCAGTGGCCTAGTGGCTAAAGTCCTCGCCTTGAACGCCCCGGGATCCCATATGGCCGTTGGTTCTAATCCCGGCAGCTCCACTTCCCATCCAGCTCCCTGCTTGTGGCCTGGGAAAGCAGTTGAGGACGGCCCAAAGCTTTGGGACCCTGCACCCGTGTGGGAGACCTGGAAGAGGTTCCAGGTTCCTGGCATCGGATCAGCGCGTATCGGCCGGTTGCGGCTCACTTGGGGAGTGAATCATCGGACGGAAGATCTTCCTCTCTGTCTCTCCTCCTCTCTCTGTATATCTGACTTTGTAATAAAAATAAATCTTTTAAAAAAAGCTTAATTTTTATTCATTTGCAAGTCATGAGTTGCAGACAGAAAAAACGAGAGAGAGAAAGTCTTCCAGGCACTGCCTCACTCTCCAAATGGCTGCAGTGACGGAAGCTGGGCCAGGCCAAATCCAGGAGCCACAGCCCGTCTCCCTGTGGGGACAGGGTCCCAAGCACTCGAGCCATGCGCTGCTGCTTTCACAGGGCGTTGGTAGGGAGCTGGGTCAGGAATGGAACAGCCAGAGCTCAGACCGGCACTTACACAGGATGTTTACCTGCTGTGCTATGCCACGACGCCCTGCAACTCTGCCTTTCAAATAAATACATTTTTTTTTGAAAAGAGTTATTTATTTTTATTGGAAAGGCAGACTTACAGAGGAAGAAGAGACAGAAAGATCTTCCATCTCCTGGTTTGCTCCCTAAATGGCCACAACAGTCAGAGTTAAGTTGATCTGAAGCCAGGAGCCTGGAGCTGCTTTCGGGTCTCCCATGCAGGTGCAGGGTCCCAAAGACCTGGGCCATCCTTGACTGTTTTCCCAGACCACAGCAGGGAGCTGGATGGGAAATGGAGCATCCAGGGCTTACCTAGAGCCTATGTGGGATGCTGGTGCTTGCAGGCACAGCAGTAGCTACTCCACATTTACTATTCTAAAATGGAATCAGAGGTGACATAACCTATGCCCACAGCAACAGATAAAGTGTGCCTTAACCAATTGTAATTCTTTATAAGTTGATTTTTGATGATGTTTCTGCAGTGCAGAAGGCTGCATGCCCATGTGGACCACCAGTCAGGATGCGGAGGGTTAAGGAGTGGGGGAAGTGGAGCAGACAACTGCCTCCGATCCACTTCTTTCCTCCTGTATCCGGGGAAAGCGGGGATAGAAGGTGAGGCCTGTTCACAGCAACCCAACTGCATCAGTCCCCAGGGATGGGCGACAGCCGCTGGATGTCATCCCAGGGTCCCCGAAGCGGAGCATGCTCCAAAGGTTCTGTTTAAATGGTTCTGATAGTTCGGAGATGCTGTTGACCTCACTGCTCCAAGGGTGAGGAAATCCTTCCACGGTCCACTGGCCGACATAGTCTACCTTAGAGTCTCCATCCATCCAGAGAGTTGCTGTCAATGCTTGGCCAAGAGAGTTGTCCAGTTTGTTCTGCCTTCCATCCTCTGCCATGGTACTGGATGTCCTCTGTAGGTCTCAGTGAGCTGTCATGTCCCCCGTGTGCATCTGGGCATGCTGTCCACTGGCCAGGCTTCAGGAACTGAGGAGACCCAATTCTGACACATGCACTCCACGTCAGACCCCAGAGCCTGTGAATTTCCCCGTGATTAGAATTTCGAGTCTAGCCGTCCAGTTTGGGCTCCCCAAAGAAACCTCACCAGAGGTGACCCCAGCCCTGGTTCCTGTATGTGCCAGCCAGCGCAGGGTCTGGATCCGTTGTCACCCACGTCAGCCCCCCCCACACACACACACTGGTAGTTGCAGTCACCCGGTCAGTTCTGTCCCCAGCCCCATCTCATACGCAAACCATTGGATGCTGCAGCCCAGTCCAACTCTGTCCAACACACACTCAGCCCTCACACACACCAGCGGGAACTGCCTCCCAGTCAGAGTGACCCCGGTAGCTCCCAGCAGGCCTGTCCCCAGCCCTGATTACTAAGCATATCTGTATGTGCAGCAGACTGGATCAATGGGTGCTGCAGCCTATCTCAGTCCAGCCAACCCCACCATCCAGCTCACATTTACCGCCTGTCCAGCCAGGCCTGCCCCCAGCCCTGGTCTCCTGCTCACCGGTGGGAGCTGCAGCCCATCAAAGTGGTGCCCATAGTTTTCCCTACAAGGTCCACTTTCTGCTCCAGATCTTGCATTTTCCAGGTGGTATTGTGGTCTAGCCTGACAGGACCTGCCCCCAGTCCTGGCACTCGCCAGCTGATATGGCGGTGAAGCCCAGCCAGTGGCCACTTAGCCTGGCTCTTGTGTGTGCCAACAGATGCAGTGACCTGACCTAGCCCAGCCCTCCCCGACACCAGCTTGCATGCAAGCCAACAGGCATTCTAGTCCTGCCCAGCCTGGTCCACCCCAAGTCCCAGCTCTTATACACAGCAGTGGGAGCAGTGGCCCAACAGGGGAGCTCCTGCTGCCCCTACCACGTTTACACTGCCCACCCACCTTGGGTCTCATGTATGCTGGTGGGTGCTGTGACCATGTCTGTCATGGCCTGCCTCACCTTGACATTCAGCGGCAGGAGCTGCAGCCTGGCCCAGCCCAATCTGCTAGGCATGGCTGCAGCATCCCTGGGCATGGGTGTGGACTGGGTCTGGGGTTTTACAGTCCCACAGGAATAAGCTCATGAATTCCCCACAGGATCTACCCCGAGAGCTGGTTCTTTTGTGTGCTGGTTAGCGTCATGGCCCAGCCTAACATGGCTCAGCCCCTGCCTTGACACTCACTGGTGAGTACCTGCCAGCAGGCCCCCAGTGGGCACTGATTCATGCCAGCTAGCCCAGCCTAGGTCTCCCACATGGGCAGGTGTCCTGGGCTGACCCAGACACAGTGTCTGGCTTCCCTTGCTGGTTCAACTGTGATCACATTGGCCTGGTCTGTGCAAGTCCCTCACAGGTCATTCCTCACCTGTAATGGGCTTCCTCGGTGGTCCTCCAACCCACACATCTCCAACTCTCCCTCCTAGGACAATTCACAGCCACTGTGTCTGTGGCCAAGGGCGCTGCGGGCCCGGGCTTCTGGCCTTACACTGCACACACTGCCCGGGATCTGCCCCGTCCATCCTGTTCCCAGAACATACAGAAATAACACTGTAACAAAGGGACCCATCCCTTCACCTGTGCACACAGAAGGCAGCAGCTGGCTCCTACTCGCAGTGCAGAGTCCCTGGACTGATGCTTTGCACTGAGAGGTGACCAGTCCTGCCCCACGTCCACACCGGATCAGCGCTGTCAATCACCTCGGCCAGCATGACATTTTTTTTTCTTCAAAATTGCAGCTTTTAATGAAGTTCATAGCAAAGACCAACTATATTGCTTCCCCCTGGGTACAGTTCAGAACATATCCAAATGTGGTCTGAAACTGGGCCTGGAGTGGTAGCCTAGCGGCCAAAGTCCTCGCCTTCCATGTGCCAGGATCCCATATGGGTACCAGTTCATGTCCCGGCTTCTCTACTTCCCATCCAGCTCCCTGCTTGTGGCCTGGGAAAGCAGTGGAGGACGGCCCAGGTCCTTGCTACCCTGCACCCGCGTGGGAGACCCAGAAGAAGCTCCTGGCTCCTGGCTTCAGAGCAGTTCAGTTCTGGCTGTTGCGGTCACTTGGGGAGTGAACCAGTGGATGGAAGATTTTTCTGTCTCTCCTCTCTGTAAATGAGTTCACGATAAAAATAAATCTTAAAAATAAGAGAGGGGCCCGGCGGCGTGGCCTAGCGGCTGGGGTCCTCGCCTTGAACGCCTCAGGATCCCATATGGGCACCGGTTTTAATCCCAGCAGCTCCACTTCCCGTTCAGCTCCCTGCTTGTGGCCTGGGAAAGCAGTCGAGGACGGCCCAAAGCCTTGGGACCCTGCACCTGCGTGGGAGACCTGGAAGAGGTTCCAGGTTCCCGGCTTCGGATCGGCCCGTTGCGGCTCACTTGGGGAGTGAATCATCGGACGGAAGATCTTCCTCTCTGTCTCCTCCTCTGTGTATATCTGGCTGTAATGGAGTGAATAAATCTTTAAAAATAAATAAATAAATAATAAAAGAGAGGCAGCAAGAGACTGAAGAAATGGAGGTTGGAATATCAGATCGTAGGTCGCGCCACCCTCCCGGAGGCCTCATCATGAGCTATACGAACAAAAGTCTGCAGCCCTGGACGCAGCTGGACTACACAGTGACCGGTCCAGGAGCGTGGGTGCGCACCGCCACCCTGTGGCCGTGTGGGGCATTGCCGACGAGAGAGCTGAAGCAGAGATGGGCGTGAGGGAGGCCCGACCTTGCACCTGCATGGGAGACCCGGAGGACGTGGGCTCCTGGTTTTGGATCGGCACAGCACCGGCCATTGTGGTCACTTAGGGAGTGAATCATCAGATGAAAGATCTTCTCTGTCTCTCCTCCTCTCTGTATATCTGATTTTGTAAGAAAAATTTAAAAATCATTAAAAAAAAATTAAAATTTTTAAAATTTATTTTCATTGGAAAGGCAGATTTACAGAGAGAGGGAGAAATGGATCCTCCATCTGCTAGTTCACTCCCCAAATGGCCTCAAACGACCAGAGCTGAGCCGATTCAAAGCCAGCAGCTATAAGGTCTTGCACGTGGGGGCTGGGTCTCAAGGCTTTGGGCCGTCCTGCGCTGCTTTCCCAGGCCACAGGCAGGGAGCTGGATGGGAAGTGGAGAAGCCAGGATACAAACTGGCGCTCATATGGGATTCCAATTCTTGGGCGTGGAGGATTAGCCAGTTGAGCCATTGTGCCAGCCCCAATAAACTATTTTTTTTTTAAGTTGCAAATCAGTCAATAAGCAATAGTCTGTTTTTATTTACCGGGTGGCGGGGGAATAAGTTGAAATAGATGGAGCTTCTCTGAGAACTGTTGAGCCCTGTGAGGTGTGGTGCAACGTGACGTTTTCCTGGCTTGTTCCAGACCTTCTGAGCCTGGGTGTCTGTGGGGTGGGGAGGGGTACCCAGGAATCTGCATTTGTTAAAGTCTAACAAGCATCCTGGGGGGGGGGGATGGCCCAGGGGCACAGCAGGTGGCTGTGAACCTCGCTGGGGCTCTGGGCAGTTTTGCTTGCATGAGGGTTTTTCCGTTGGTGGCCCTCCAAAGTCGGGGTCCTGAGCCCCAGCAGGCAGAGGAAGCATCTGGGGTCACACCCGGCCCCAACCTTCACAAACGCCCTCCTATCCTTCCTCCCTCTGTGGTTCCTGAGCCTCAGAAAAAGGGAAGTGAGAGATAAAAGTAAAAGCCAGAAACTGTGCAGTGAGAGCAAGGTGGTAGGGAGGAGGTGCCAGACAAGAAGACCCCACAACTGTCAGCCCCCAAAGGTGGGAGTCAGGAACAGCAGGGCTTCTGGCAAACCACGCCCCGCAAAAGTACCACATACACATCTTCCAAAACAGCCACGTGAGCCCTTCCCCGTGTCCTGCCAAGGGCCTCCACGTCCTGGTCACCCCTGTGATCCGAGGGGTGGGGCGTGGACCAGGGCGGAGCCTCAGAGTGGGGAACCAACCCCCGGGACGCCTGGGGCACACTGGAGCCCAGCATGCTGTCGCCACTGCTGCTGCTGCTGCTGCTGCCTGCCCTGCTGGACTTGAAGCCAGCGGGAGCCGCGCTGATCCGGTATGGACGTGGGGCAGGACTGGTCACCTCTCAGCCTATAGATCAAGGTCCCATGAAGCCCATGACCCCTGACTTCTCCTTCTTAGGCTCCCAGATCACCAAACCAGGTTTTACTCCTGGGCCCCAAAACTGGAAGGCTCTTGCCCATGTCACTCTGGGCTGGGATGCTTGGGGAGGGATGTCTGGGGTTTAATTCCGAGATCCACCCCCCAATCCTGGGACATTCAGAGTGAGACTGACTGCTTCCACCCACCCAGTTACACCCTGCCAGCCACTGAGTGCCAGGGAGCCGTCTGGGGGCCTCAGCTAAGGTGTGCAACAGCCCCCACCTCCTCTTGCCTGTCCCCTCTCCTCACTCTCTGTCTCCTGGAACTGTTGATTGGCAGGTGTATGTGTGTGTGTGGGGGAGGACTTTTCCAGGAAGGCACTCCCCACTTGACATTCCCCAGCCTCTCAAACCTATTCACCCGGTGGGGGGCCGTGAGGGGGCCCAGGCTTGTGGAGCTGAGAGCAAGGATGCCCACGGTGCGGACCCAGGGGTGTCGGCCAGGACACCCCCAGCCCCCAGCCCCCATGGGCTTCGTACCACACAGAAGGGGCCTGAACCGGAACTGGCTTTTCAGATGCATTGGGGGCTGCGGGACGGGAGGGGGTAAGAGGAGGTGAGGCTTCCAGGCCAAACCTCCAGAGAGGACTGATTTTGTCAGCAGCCATTTACAAGACATCACAGGGATTCAACGACAGCCTTTGGTCTTAGAGGAAGGTTGGCCTGCAGCCCTGGCTTTACGGTCAAGGCCAAGGACCACAGCACAGCCCAGCCTCATCCTGTGACTGGCGGTTTCACGTACGGAAGCCTGTGAAGTGTGTGGCACGGGCTCCCACTTCCCTGTTAAGACGCAGCCTCAAGAACACACCTGCTTGTGCTCATCCAGAGCTGGACCTGCTGGGCCAATTTCTGTGTCGGAGAGGCAGAGTGGGGGAGACACAGGGCCATCTTAAACCTGCTGGTTCAGGCCTGGTGCAGTAGCCTAGTAGCTAAAGTCCTCACCTTTCATCTGTCAAGACCCCATATGGGTGCCACCTTGTGTTTCAGCTACTCCGCTTCCCATCCAGCTCCCTCTCTGTGGCCTGGGAAAGCAGTCAAGGATGGCCCAAAGCCTTGGGACCCTGCACTCTCGTGGGAGACCCAGAGGAAGCGGTGGCTGGCTTCAGATCAGCTCAGCTCTGGCCATTGCAGCCACTTGGAGAGTGAACCAGCAGACAGAAGATCTCTCTCTGTATCTCCTCCTCTCTGTATATCTGCCTTTCATATATATAAATCTGCTGTTTCACTCTCCACAAATGGCTGTAAGAGCCAGGGTTGGGCCACGTTAAAGCCACGAGCCAGTAGCCTCCTCTGGGTCTCCCACGTGGTTGGGCCATTTTCTGCAGCGTTGTCTGAGTGCGCTATCAGGGGGCTGGGCCAGAAGTGGGGCTGGAACTCACAGCGTCGGCCATGCGGGAAGCCAAGAGCGCTGGTGTGGACCGCTCAAGGCTTTCCCAAAGCATCTCTGGTAAAGCGTGTACCGGTCTAGACCTCCTATGCCAGCTGCCAATATTGCAAAATAAGGTTTCTCAAGTCGCCATGGGTGTTCTGTTGAGGTTGTCTGTGGTCAAACATCTTTTCTTGTGGTTAGAAGCCGTTTGCATTTTTTTAAAGATATATTTATTTTTATTGGAAAGGCAGATATAGAGGAGAGACAGAGAGGAAGATCTTCCGTCCATTGATTCACTCCTCAAGTGACCGCAATGGCTGGAGCTGCTCCGATCTGAAGCCAGGAGCCAGGAGCCTCTTCCGGGTCTCCCACGCAGGTGCAGGATCCCAAGGCTTTGGGCTGTCCCCTGCTGTTTTCCCAGGCCACAAGCAGGGAGCTGCATGGGAAGCAGGGCTGCTGGGATTAGGACTGGTGCCCATGCGGGATCCTAGCTCATGTAAAGACTTTAGCCGCTAGGCTACTGCACCTGGCCCCATTTGTACTTTTTTTTTTTTAAATCCTAAGTATCTATTTATGTTCTTTGCTCATTTTGTTACTTAGTGTCAAGAACTGGAAAGTGAGTTTGCCACATTTTGTTTGTAAAGGTTTTCTCTGATTTATTTGACAGGCAGAGTGACGGAGGGAGAGAGTTGTTTCTTCACTGCTCTCCTCCGACCTTCCCAGGCGCAGCAGTGTGACTGGGCACTGGGATGCGGGGTGTCCATGTGGCAAGTGGTGGCTTCACCTGCTGCAACACGGGGTCCCCCCGCCACAATTCTGTGGCTGTGAGAGATGTAACACTCGGGGATCGGTCATCCAGGGCATCTTACCGCTCCCGCTCCCGGCACCCATAACAGCAGGAGGGGCACCAGGTGGGAGCACTTCTCTGACCGCATTTCCTCAGCCGGGAGACACGAGGGGCCAACACACAGGCAGCGAGTGTAGACACTTGGCCCCTCCTGCCCACATGGCAGAGACTCTTCCAACAATGAACTGTTCTATTGTTGTTTACCCATAAGGGCTGTTTGTGTATGAAGGACGTAAGCTCATTAGCATGCAGCTCACCCTTATTTCCTCTATGTTTTCTGCTGTGTGTGTGTGTGTGTGTGTGTGTGTGTATACAGTCATGCTGGAGTGTGTGCCCACGTGCAGTTTTTCAGCCACCCCTGCCACTGTTTCTCCCCCATGGCGTTTCCTCCCAGCCTCATGCTTGGGGAAGCTGCCCCCTTGCTTTGAGCACTCAGTGTCTGGCTTCCTCTGAGCCCTTTGCTCCGCGTGGGACAGTTATGGGGCAGAGCGCAAACAGGAGCTGCTGTGGATTCAGCCATGAACCAGAACCAGGTTCTGGCAGCGCCAGGGTTGGAGACAGGAGGGCACGTGCTCTCCCTCACCCGCAGGGGCGCAGGGGGCAACGGCAGTTAGGATGGCGGGGACGGAGAGGTGGCACGGGGCATTCACGGTGCAGGTGGACAGGAGGGAAGGCTGGCAGGCTCTGCGGCACAGCAGGCGACTGCGGCTCACAGCACCCCAAAGAAGCAGAAGGAGGATCCTGAGCGTTTGCAGTGCGGGGAAACAATGGATGCCTGAGCTGACAGATGGACAGAGGGGCACTCGCCCTCCTCAGCCCGCTCCGTGTGCAGGGACCAGAACGCCCCCACAGCACTCCCCCCATACGATTCCAGAAATATAACAGAATTAACCGCCCCTGGCAGCCTTGCCTCTGCCCTCTGCAGCGGCTGCTGCACTAGCTGGGATCTGGGCAGCCAAGGCGGGAGTCAGGGGCGTGGGGTCTGTTGCAGTGACCCGGGGGCTGCCTGACTGGTCCACCTGTGTCTCCTCCCAGCATTCCTCTGCAGCGTGTCCAGCCAGCACACAGACACCTGAGCCCTCTGGGAGCCTGGGGCGCGGGGTCCCCACAGCCGGGAGCCCCATCACCCAGGGACAAGCCCACCTTTGTGCCTCTCTCCAACTACATGAATGTGAGTCACAGCCCTCCCCCCCGCGCCCCCCTGCTGAGCTCCTCCTGGACGCTGTGTCCGCTCCTGTCCCCAGGCCCAGTACTTCGGGGAGATTGGGCTGGGGTCCCCACCCCAGAACTTCTCTGTGGTCTTCGACACCGGCTCCTCCAACCTCTGGGTGCCCTCCAGGAGATGCCACTTCTTCAGCTTGCCCTGCTGTGAGTGTCGGGGGGGCATGGGGTGGGGCGCGGGGTCAGCTTTCTCAACGAGTCCCAGTCATTATTCTCTTCCGACACCTTACAGGTGAGCAGGTCACAGGGGTGACGGGTACCCAGGAGACTGGACTGCTCCAGTGACCCCTCTCTGACCTTTGGCCCAGGGTTCCACCATCGCTTCAACTCCAAAGCCTCCAGCTCCTTCCGGCCCAACGGGACCAAGTTTGCCATTCAGTACGGAACTGGGCGGCTGGACGGAATCCTGAGTAAGGACAAGCTGACGGTGAGAGACCCACGGCCCTGGATGCCTGAGGTGGGAGAACACCAAGGCCTGAGAGACCAACTGCCCCCGAGGGGCTCCAGGCAGGACTTCCTGGGACAAGGGGTGGGGCTTGCTGGGTGGAAAGGGGGGATTTTATCTCCCAGATCTGGGATTCATGCCTTGCTTTGTGGGGTCTCCTGGAAATGGCGGTAACGCCCTCTAGGCAGTAACCAGACCTGTGCCGCTCCACCCCTAGCTTGGGGGGCTCCACGGTGCATCAGTGACCTTCGGGGAGGCACTGTGGGAGCCCAGCCTGGTCTTCACCATCGCCCACTTCGATGGGATCCTGGGCCTCGGTTTCCCCTCTCTGGCCGTGGAGGGAGTTCAGCCCCCTTTGGACGCCCTGGTGGAGCAGGGGCTGCTGGACAAGCCTGTCTTCTCCTTTTACCTCAACAGGTATGGGGGAGGGCTGCCCCCAGACAGCTGTTCTGTCCTCTGGGAAGCACCCCCACCCGAGGAGAGGAAACAAACCCTGGCCCTCAGAGGAAGCCACTGGCCCAAAGCAGGGTCCCCACCCTCCTCCCGGGGAGTCACCCAGCCCCCAACTACACAGGAACCCTGCTCAGAACACCCATTGCTTAAGCAAGGACGGAAGCTGCTGGAAGGAGCCTCAACGACGTCCATTCACAATGCTCCCCGCTTCCAAATCAAACACGAGATTCCACTCCCCACCTAATTAAACACTCCAAATCACTCGCTTCCAGCATACAACCCTTGGCGACCACTCACCAGGGGTCAAGAACTGCCTCTCCCCCTGGAAGTTCCACCCCAGCCCTATACAAGCCCAGAACTCAAAGGCGCCAACTTGGTGCCCAGCAACACTCAGGGGCTGTCCCCTCCTGCAGCAGCCAAACCCATAGTTGCACCTGCTCCACCGTGTCCCCAGACACCCCGGGGTTCTAACCTACACGCAGAAAGGCTCATGCACACACTACTACCTTGCCTAGAACCTGAGGCACACCCCCATGTCCATTCTCGGTGGACAGGGAGTGCCATTGACCACACTCTGTTGCTGCAGGGACCCCGAGGGATCGGAAGGAGGAGAGCTGGTCCTGGGAGGCTCCGACCCGGCCCACTACATCCCACCCCTCACCTTCCTGCCGGTCACTGCCCCTGCCTACTGGCAGGTCCACATGAAGCGGTGAGCGTCCTGGGGCTTAGGGCCTGGAGTCTAGAGCCGTGCCTACCCCTCGGATGACTGCCCCCTTTCCCCTTGCAGCATGGAGGTGGGCAGGGGGCTGACTCTCTGTGCCCAGGGCTGTGCGGCCATCCTGGACACGGGCACGTCCCTCATCACGGGACCCACGGAGGAGATCCGCGCCCTCCACACAGCCATCGGGGGACTGCCCCTGATGATGACGGGGGAGGTGAGGACCCACTCTGGTGCAGGTGTGGGCCTGAGTGGGCTGAAGGGAGTTTGCTGGCACACGCGTGGCAGGGGCTGAGGCAGCAGGGCAGGCCAGGCTGTCTTCCAGGATAGCAGGCTGCGGGGTGCAAGGCAGTCAGGAAGCTCCAGGTGACTGCTCCGAGGGAGGATGCAAGGTGGTGGGGACTGCAGGATGCCTGCGTGCCAGGAGCACAACGGGTGAGATCCCGCCACCCTCACCTGTTGCTTTTCTACCCTAGTATTTAATCCAGTGCTCGCAAATTCCAAAGCTGCCCCCGGTCTCCCTCCTCCTTGGAGGGGTCTGGTTTAACCTCACGGCCCAGGATTACGTCATCCAGGTAATAACGCCAGAGAAGGGGTGGGCAGGGTGGAGCCGGGAAAAGGGTTTCCCGGAGGTCCGGGACAAGCAGGGACCCCCAACCCCATGCTGTGGCTTGCAGATCTCCCGGGGTGGCGTCCGCCTCTGCCTGTCCGGCTTCCAGGCCTTGGACGTGCCTCCGCCGGCGGGGCCCCTCTGGATCCTCGGCGACGTGTTCCTTGGGCCCTACGTGGCCGTGTTCGACCGTGGGGACTCGGACACCGGCGCCCGCGTGGGCCTGGCCCGTGCTCGTCCCCGCAGACTGGGACCGCAGGTGCAGCGCTCTGGGTGACGCCCTGCCAGGCACCAGAGGCCTTCCCCCCGCCCCCCTACCCCGTCCTCCAGTGAAAAACTGTTGTTTCCATTTAACAAAATACTCGAGTCGCCTTGTTTGTGTTGAGTGGAAAGAAAAGTAGGTGTCCAGCCCTCAGGAGCGGAAGGCAAGGCCTTCATCATCATCATCACCACCCTTGCTCCTCAACTGACTGGCGGGGGCCTGGTACTACAATTCCCATGAGGCCCTCTCCCACGCTGCCTCCGGTCCCAGGAGCCTAGCGCCGCGGAGCATCACGGGCATTGTAGTCCACCTCATGCACATGCTCGGCCGGGGGCGGGCGCAGCCACAACAGGCGTAGGAGGCGACAGGTCGCGACGACAGCGACAGGTGGCAGTGGAGGGGGGTGCTGACTGAACTCGGTGAAAGGCTTTCTAACCCCGCGGCCCGGGGCCCCATCTCCTCTCCCTCCTCTCTGCCCCCCTTGGGATTCCAGGACCCCTGGGCCGCCATAAAGGCGGAGCCTGAAGCCCCCGGGGTTGGGGGGAGCCGTGCTGCCCCTCCTCCGGCGGTGATGTCACTCCCCCCCAGCAGCTTCTAGCTGCCCGGAGCTGCGGGACCTGGGTCACCCCTCCCCCCATCGCCAGCCCCCGGATCCCCCCATCCCCGCCTCGCCTTGGCTTGGGGTGAGTAGGCCCAGGGGCCGGGGGCGGTGAAACAGCCTGCATTCCGGATTTGGAGGTGGGGGACTGCAGACGCGGGGGGGGGGGCGGGTGGAGAACGCCTAGAGATTTTCCCTAGGATCCAAGGTCCTTGCAGGGCCTGGAGGGGAGCTTGGGGCTGGCGAGGAGTGTCCGGGAGCTCCCGGGCCTCTGGGGGTGACCGGCGGAGCAGGGAATTGCAAGCTTTCAGGAACTGTGTGCTGAGAAAGGGTAGGCGGGGAGCAGCAGGCACGGGGGACAGCCTGGAGGCGCCCACACACACCACTTTCTCCGTGGGGTCCTCATCATTGCCCTGAGCACAGCCCAGGCTCACAGCGCGCCCCCTCACCCTGCACCTTCATCCTCTGCTGGCACTACAGGGTGCCAGGCAGCAGTGACAAATCAGTATTGCCCAGGGCCAGAGGGCGTCTGGGCCATCCACTGCTGCACCCCACATCCTCCTCCCTTCAGCCCCCACTTTCCTCCAGTTTCTGACATCTGCAGAACAACAACAAAACAAAACAAAAAGGGCTGCTGCAGGAACTGTCCCGTGCCCGAGGTGTGAGGCTGGGCAGGTGGATGGTGACGGGTCCTGCCCTGCTCCCAGCCCCTATCGCAGACTGCCCCAAGTCTCCCTCCACGCCAGCACAGTCCCCTGCTACAGAGGGCTACACCAGAGGGGGAGGCAGGGTCCCCCCAGAGGCTGCCAGGAGGATCCGGACCCCGGGATGGGGGCAGGACAGAGTCCAGAGTCCTGGGAGTGAAGGGAAAACTACCTCCTGGTCTGCAAGGCAGCCCTGGCTCCTGCGCTCCCCGCAGTGACGCAGTCAGGATGGCTTCCAGAGGGGGAGGGGGACAGAGGGATGGAGGGAACACAGAGACCCAGAGGGAGAGGGGACAGAGACCCAGAGAGAGAGAGAGGGACAGAGACCCGGGGGGGGGGGGGGGACAGACCTACAGAAAGAGGAGACAGAGACCCAGAGAGAGAGGAAAAAGGGGGACAGAGACCCAGAGAGAGAGAGAGGGACAGAGACGCAGAGAGAGAGAGAGAGAGAGAGAGAGAGAGAGAGGACAGAGACCCAGAGTGAAGGGACAGAGACCCAGAGAGAGAGGACAGAGACCAAGAGAGAGAGAGAGAGGGGACAGGGACCCAGAGGTGGGGACAGAGAACCAGAGAGATAGAACAGAGAGGGGAGTCTCAGGAATAGTGGGCAGAGGCTTAGAAGGGGTGCACCCTTCCTAGAGTTGGAGGCCCAGGAACTAACAGGAAAGGACTGGGGTGGTTGGAGGCACAGAGGGGGGTGACAAAATCGAGGGGGAGCGTAGATGCGGAAAGCAGTGGGGACACAGATGGCAGGATAAACACGGAAGCGGCGGAGAGGGACAGCAAGAGACAGACACGGGGTCTGGGGTGGGGGGAGGCGATACGAACCAGCGCAACCCTGCAGTGGGAGGCGGCGGGCCAGGTCTGGGCAGCCCGAGCTGCAGCCCCTGACCCGCCCCCTTCGCTCCCACAGGCGCCTGCACCTGCCGCAGCCCCGCGCCTGCGCTCTGCGACCAGAGGGGCGGGGCTGGCGGTTCCGAGAGGCGGCCCGCTGACCGTGGCCCCGCCCCTGACCCCACCTCCCGTCGGCCACCTGACCACGCCCCGCCTGTGGCCCCGCCCCCAGATCTAGCCTTGTCCCGCCTCTGGCTCCACCTCCCGACAAGATGGCTCCGCCCCTAGCTTAGCCCCGCCTCCGGTTCCACCTCTCCGTGTTCAACTAATCCCGCCCCCTGGCTGTGGCTCCGCCTTAGCCCCACCCCCGGCGGCCACCTGGCTCCGCCCCTGACTGCCCCACCTCCCGGCGTCCGGCTGGCTCCGGCCCCGCCCCGTTGCCCTCCCCGGTCCGGTGCCTCCGGGTCCCGTGCCCTCCGCCCTCTCCCATCACGCAGTTCACGCCCCTTCCTCCCTGTCCATCTGCAGCCGGCCGGTGTCTAGGCTTCCTCCTTCGCACCGCTTGGAAGTTCCTGTCTGGCTCGTTTTAGGGCTTGCTGGCCGTTAGTCAGGGTCCTCTCCCCGGTTCTCCGACGTCCGAGAATCCCTATTCTCTCTGTCCCACGAGGGAGCTTCGTGCTGCTCAGCAAGTCCCTTTGCTCCTGGTGACCGTAGCCCGCCCCGCTGCGGCCGAGCCCCCTGGCTGCGCCTGGCCTTCCCACAGCCCACCCAAGACGCTGTCCACTCCCCCGAGTCCCACCCCGTCCGTCCGCACGCTCATCCTCCCTGCTCAGTCCCGTTTACCCGGCTGTAGCTGGCAGCCTCGCCGCCCTCGGGCTTCCCGGCCTCGCTGCCGTCCTACCGGGTCTCCATCTCCGCTCCCCTCAGTCGGCTCCTGAAGTCCAGGGGAACGTTCCCGCTCTCGCCTCAGCCCCGCCCCCTGCCCCGCAGCCCAATCAGGACGGCCGCTAGTCCCAGGCCCCGCCCCCTCCAAACCCTGATAGGCGCCCCTCCCCTTTTAGCCCCGCCCACTCATGGTGCAGGTCTGCGCGTGCAAGCGCTAGCTGGTTCGCCCCGCCTCCGTCCCTTCTCCTCCCAATCAGAGCAGCTCTTCCCAATGGGGCCCCGCCCCTCCCGGATAGTCCGGGCCTTTTAAATAACCGGTACCGGTGCCGCCCCCTGACTCTCCGCCCCTCCACCGTGCTGTCTCCAATCAGCGCGCCTGAACCCCCGCCCTCTTCCCCCAGCCAATCAGAGACGCTCCTCTCGCACTCCCTTCCCCAGCGAGGCTCCACCTCCTCTCCCTCCCCTCTGCTCCTCCCCGCCCACTCGTGTCTGACCCCGCCCTCGACGGGCACGCCCCCGCCTCCCACCCAATCCCGTCCGCGTCTGTCCTGCGCCACGCCCCTCGAGGCCCCGCCCCGCAGCCCCGCCCCCCGGCCAATGCTGAGCTCAGTCTGCGTCTCGTCGTTCCGCGGGCGCCAGGGGGCCAGCAAGCAGCAGCCGGCGCCGCAGCCGCCCGAGTCCCCGCCGCCGCTGCCCGCGCCGCCTCCGCCGCCCGCTCCGCCGCCGCCGCCGCAGCCTGCGCAGCCCGGCCCCGCCGCGTCCCCGGCGGGCCCCCCGCCACCCCGCGGGCCCGGGGGCCGGCGCGCCGAGCCATGCCCCGGGCTGCCGGCGGCGGCCATGGGGCGGCACGGCGGCGGCGGTGGCGACAGCGGCAAGATCGTGATCAACGTGGGCGGCGTGCGCCATGAGACGTACCGCTCGACGCTGCGCACCCTCCCGGGGACGCGGCTGGCCGGCCTCACGGAGCCCGAAGCGGCGGCGCGCTTCGATTACGACCCGGGAGCCGACGAGTTCTTCTTCGACCGGCACCCGGGCGTCTTCGCCTACGTGCTCAACTACTACCGCACCGGCAAGCTGCACTGCCCGGCCGACGTGTGCGGGCCGCTCTTCGAGGAGGAGCTGGGCTTCTGGGGCATCGACGAGACGGACGTGGAGGCTTGCTGCTGGATGACCTACCGGCAGCACCGCGACGCCGAGGAGGCGCTCGACTCCTTCGAGGCGCCCGACCCCTCGGGCGCCGCCGGTGCAGCCAACGCGGGCGGCGCCCACGACGCAGGCCTGGACGACGAGGCGGGCGCGGGCGGCGGCGGCCTGGACGGTGCGGGCGGCGAGCTCAAGCGCCTCTGCTTCCAGGATGCGGGCGGCGGCGCCGGGGGCCCGCCGGGGGGCGCGGGCGGCGCGGGCGGCACGTGGTGGCGCCGCTGGCAGCCGCGCGTGTGGGCGCTCTTCGAGGACCCCTACTCGTCGCGGGCTGCCAGGGTGAGCCCCCCACACGCTGACCCCACACTGATCTCACCCGCCCCCCCCCCGCCCCAGACACACAACCCCGAGTCTCCTGTCCTCCTCTGAACACGCCCCCACCATCCCCAACCCGCTTCGCTAGGCAGAAACTTCCTTCCTGGCATCTCAAATCTTTCCCAGACTCCACTCCCCCAACACACACACCCCAGAAAACCTTTCCTAGTCCCCAAAGTGCCCTGGGCCTCTGAACACTTGTGTCCTACTCCTGCAGCCCCCTCTTCTGTCCCCAGGTTCTCCCAGCACCTTTCTGGGCCTCCTCACTAAGTTTGGGGTCCCCTGGCAATTTTTGAGTCCCGTCCTCCTTCTGTTCACCCCCACTCTCCGGGATCCCCCAAGGGGAATGTCCAAACCGCTTACTTTAGCCAGGAATCCCACAGCACTGAGTTTCAGGGTGTCCCTCCACCGACCTCCATGTTCCCGCACCCCCCAGTGACTCCCATCGCAGAGTTCCCCAGAGGAGCTACTGTCTCACCAAGACCCAGTTCCAGCTAGTTTCTCGCTCCCACCCGCCCTTCCCGGGACCCTCCCTCAGCCCTCCAGCTCCTTTCCTGGTCTCTGAAGTGACTTCCGCTCTGGTGTCCACCCCCAGTCCAGCCTCAGGCCTTGGGCCCCCTCCTGTCCCAAGCCGTCTGTCCCAAAACTTTCTTCTGGAATTAGCTTCCAAGGCTTTCTACCCTTGGCTACTGCTGCACTGCCTCCCTCCCTCTCTTAGGCGCCCAGCACCCAGGACTGGGCCCCCTCACCCTCTCCTCCACCAAACCCAAGAGCTCCCACCCCAACCTTCTCTCCCCTCCACCCGCAGCTCCCTCCCAACCCCAGAGTTTCCCTGGCTTTCTCTCTGTCTCTCCCAGAAAACTTTTCCCTAAACATCTCTAACTTCCCCGTTAGAGATGTCCCTGGAGACCCCTGAGGGAGAAGGTGTCCTAAGGGGGTGGTGCAGTTCAGGACCCGCTGGAGGGGGAGGAGCCCTCCGAGGGCCCAGTCACCCCAGGAGCCCTGTGGGGCCCCCTCCCCCCCGTAGTGCGCGTCCTGGCCCCAGGAAGGACGCACGGAGCCGCAGTGCCGCATTCGCGTCGGGGGAGGGAGCGAGGGGGGGCCGGAGGCACCGCGTAAAGTTTGGTCCCTGAGAAGCGCTGACTTGGCTAGAATTGGGGTCGGGTGGGGGAAGGAGAGGTGCGCGAGCGACGTGGCCCTAGATGCCCCCCTCGGGCTTCTGAGCGCCTCCCTCCTCCACCCCCCCCCGTGGCCTGGGCGCCCTTCGCTCCGTGACCCCATTGAAGGGTGCTGAGGGAGGAGGAGGAGGGAGGGAGAGTCCTGGCTGTGCGGGCTAGGGGTCTGGGACATACACCGAGGTCACTCTACACTTGATTTTTGAGTCTGCAAGGCGCGCTCAGCACTTGCTAGCCTCCAGGCACAACCAAGAGTTGGGAGCTGGGAGAGTCCAGTCCTACCCGCCTCTTCCTTCTCTCTGCCTCCCTAACCCTTCCGCTCTTTGGCCACCTTGGGGTAAGGGACTGAGTTAGCCTGTGCAGCTGTGCACTGCGGTGGGTGCCCACCATCCCCGCCTTGTCCTGAGGGGCGAGGAGTTCACGTGAAACTCCTGGTGCGTGGCCTCCCGCCGGGTCCCAGCCCGGAAGGGGTTAAGGCGGCTGCCGGCCGCTGCGGCTGCGCACTGCGGCGGGGAGCTGTCCATGGTGCTGGCCGCTGTGCGCCCCGCCCCCCGGCCGGCCGGCCCGCCCCCACTGCGGTGCCGCAGCCTTGGAGGGGGCGGGGAAGCATGGGGCATGCGCTCTGCGGCGGCCTCTGGCCTCTGAAACCACTGCGGAGAATCCAAGGGAGGCGGGCAGTGGGCAGAGAGGACCAGCATCGACCCCCGACCCACTCCTGGGTCCCACTTGCGGCCTGAGCCAGGCTGCCCTCTGTTTTGTGCCTCAGGCTAAATCAAGCTCCCATGCGCACCCTCCCTTCACCCCAACGCCTGCCCCTGTAGCACACACCAATCCACCCGTGGCTGACAATCCAAGCTTCACCCATTGCTTTTTCTCCCCAAGACCTTGGCACACCCTCTCCTCTTCCAGGCTTCCATCAGCACCCCACACCACGAGGGCCAACCCTGGTACCCCACTTCCAGCTCCCTCACCCCTCTGGCCCTGGCCTCTGCCTTTCCCTGCCACTTCCCCTGCAGCAGCCTTCTGTTTAACGACCCTCTCCTGGGGTTCCACCCTGCCCTGTCCTCCCTAAGTGTGGCCTTTACCCAGCTCTACCCTTTCGCCCAGCTTGGACATTAGCACCAAACTCCTTAACCCCTGGGCAAACCCGAGGCCAACCTTGCCTCCCTGGCTAATGGGGGCCCGTGTACCCTCATAGTTCAGAGCTTCCTGTGTTCCAGACCCTGGGCCAAGCACTGCCTTGAGAGCCAAACTCCTTCTACACTCACCTACACCGAACCCTCCCGAGAACCCCCATGGGTATAAGAGGCTTGGAAAGCGTCATCTCCCAGCCTGCACTTGGCAGGGTAAAAACCAGCCAGACCCCAAAATGCGGGCGCTCTGACTCTCGAAGTCCTCTCCCACCTCCTCCCGTTCCCCTTCCCACAGCTCCAAGCTGCAACACTGGAGGTGGTGGGGGAAGGGGGTGTGAGAGCCTGCCCTCCTTTGCCAGTCCCTCTGCAGGGCCCGTGGACCTGCGGGAGACTCAGAACAGGAGGATGGGGGAGGTGATCTGGACAACAGAGCCAGGGGCCAGCAAGGCTGTTCCCACGAAAGGCTCTGCCCATCTGCTCTGCATGCAGGGCCAGCTCCCCTCCCACTGCTGTTCCTTCCTGTCCCCTGTTGTTAGTTTCAGAGGAGTCAGTTGGGCGCTGCAGGGAATGGAGCCACAGGCTCAGAAGGCTGGCTAGCTGGCTGGGGTGGGGGGAGCTGGCAGGGTCAGCCTGCTGCTGCTGCTGCCACCCAATCACCTCTCCCCTCCTGCCTCCCGCCCTGCAGTATGTGGCCTTCGCCTCACTCTTCTTCATCCTCATCTCCATCACCACCTTCTGCCTGGAGACCCACGAGGGCTTCCTCCACATCAGCAACAAGACGGTGACCCAGGCTTCGCCGATCCCGGGGGCCCCGCCGGAGAACATCACCAACGTGGAGGTGGAGACGGAGCCCTTCCTGACGTACGTGGAGGGCGTGTGCGTAGTGTGGTTCACCTTCGAGTTCCTCATGCGCATCACCTTCTGCCCAGACAAGGTGGAGTTCCTCAAGAGCAGCCTCAACATCATCGACTGTGTGGCCATCCTGCCCTTCTACCTGGAGGTCGGGCTCAGCGGCCTCTCATCCAAGGCTGCCAAGGACGTGCTGGGCTTCCTGCGCGTCGTGCGCTTTGTGCGCATTCTACGCATCTTCAAACTTACGCGCCACTTCGTGGGCCTGCGTGTGCTGGGCCACACGCTCCGGGCCAGCACCAACGAGTTCCTACTGCTCATCATCTTCCTGGCCCTGGGCGTGCTCATCTTCGCCACCATGATCTACTACGCCGAGCGCATCGGTGCAGACCCCGATGATATCCTGGGCTCCAACCACACCTACTTCAAGAACATCCCCATCGGCTTCTGGTGGGCTGTGGTCACCATGACCACCCTGGGCTACGGAGACATGTACCCCAAGACCTGGTCAGGGATGCTGGTCGGGGCACTGTGTGCCTTGGCTGGGGTGCTGACCATCGCCATGCCCGTGCCCGTCATCGTCAACAACTTTGGCATGTACTACTCACTGGCCATGGCCAAGCAGAAGCTGCCCAAGAAGAAGAACAAACACATCCCCCGGCCCCCGCAGCCCGGCTCGCCCAACTACTGCAAGCCCGAGCCGCCCCCACCACCCCCGCCCCACCCGCACCACGGCAGCAGCAGTGGCATCAGCCCGCCACCACCCATCACCCCACCCTCTGTGGGGATGACTGTGGCTGGGGCCTACCCACCAGGACCCCACACGCACCCTGGGCTGCTCAGGGGGGGAGCGGGTGGGCTGGGGATCATGGGGCTGCCTCCTCTGCCCGCCCCTGGCGAGCCCTGCCCACTGGCTCAGGAAGAAGTCATTGAGATCAACCGGGCAGGTGAGGTGGGGCTGAGGGCTGGTGGTGGGAGAGGTTTGGGCGAGGGTGAGCAGGTGGGGTGAGCAACAAGAGCAGGAGAGGCATGGTGGGGCTGTGGGCAAGGAGTCCCCATGGTCAGCAAGAGAGGGAAGAGAAAGGAAGAGCTAGAGCCAGGGCCAGAGAGCAGACAGCTGTGGTGACCATGGGCAGAAGGCTCTGTGTACCAGGGGAGAGGCGTGCAGGGAGAGGGACTACCCCCAGGAGACAGAGGCTGAGGCTGGAATACAAATAGTCCCCCAGAGCCAGGAAAACTTGGACAGAGTGGTGGTTCCGGCAGAGGAGGGGTTTTGGCAGCTGAGATCAAAGACACAGGGTTGGGGGCCCCATAGTGAGCTGGGGGTGCCTGGTGCTGGGAGGGAGCTGGCTGCACCCATGTAGGTGTCCGGGAGGAGGGAAAGGCTGGTGTGCACCCCACTTCCCTCCCCCCAGCAGGCCTTAAGTAGGTCAATAAAGGGAGCTGGGCCACCCGGCCCCCATCTTGTTCCCTCAGCCACCGACCCAGTTTCACACCCATTAAAAATAGCTCAAGTCAGAGCCTGGGGGACCCCCGCCTCCCCCACCCTCCTGTCACCTTCCCAGCCCTTCCCCACCTTGTCCTCCCCCCCCGCAGCTTCCAGGCCTGTCACATCTTCCCAAGTCAGTTCAGTGCAGGGCCCCAAAACACCAGGGTGGCACCACCAAAGCCCCTGTACCCATTGCTGACCACCCCTGACCTACCAGGTGCCCCCGTAGTGCCCACCCTGGGAAGGCCATCACCTGTGCCTACCTGCAGCTCTTGGGCTCCTCTGAGGCCATCCTCTCCTAGCCCTCCACTCTCCCCTTTTGTCTCTTGCACAGATCCCCGCCCCAATGGGGACCCAGCGGCAGCCGCGCTGGCCCACGAGGACTGCCCCGCTATCGACCAGCCCGCCATGTCTCCAGAGGACAAGAGCCCCATCACACCTGGAAGCCGGGGCCGCTACAGCCGCGACCGGGCCTGCTTCCTCCTCACTGACTACGCCCCGTCCCCTGATGGCTCCATCCGGAAAGGTGAGGTGACCCCCCATGGGGTCCCTGTGTCCTCCCCTTCTCCCAGGGGAGGGAGGAGTGGGTGATGGGGGTGGAATTGGGCTTCCCTCCCCACCTTCCTCCCAGCCTCCCACCCCTGCCTTAGTCCCTCACATAGACCCTCACCTGTCTCTGTTCCATGTCCATTTCCCCGCCTCCCGCCCTGCCCCCTGGACTCTGGCCTCTTCCCCTGCCCCCAGCCACTGGTGCTGCCCCAGTGCCCCCCCTAGACTGGCGTAAGCCAGGCCCCCCAAGCTTCTTGCCCGACCTCAACGCAAACGCCGCGGCCTGGATATCCCCCTAGTGGACGAACCCCTTTTCCCCGGGGTAAGTAGCCCCCCACCCATCCCCTGACTAACCCCTCCCTCCTGACTAACCCCTCTGAGACCATGCAGACCCCCACTGACAGACTTCCACCCCCACCTTGAACAGCTGCACCCTGTTTATCCCCAAGCCCTGACACTGACCCCCACCTGCCTGCCCACCCCAAGACTCAGCACACCCCTCACTTAACCCCCCAGAACTAATATCACCCCTCCCTGCACACTCAGCACCTGACCCCCCCACCTGCCCTCACAACTGAGCCCCATCCTCATCTCCATCAGCATTGCTTTCCCTGCCTCCATCCTGGACTTGTTAGTTCAATCAGGAAAAAGGGATACATGCCTAGGGTGGCCCCTGTTAGTTGCTGGGCTCAGGGAGACCCCGTGGGCTGGAGTTGGCAGACCCTGGAGATCTGTGCTGATGGGGGTGAGAGAAGTGTCCCCCTGCTCCCCCGCTTCCCCCAGCCCCTGGGACTCTGGCCCCAGCACAGAGGCTCTCTGTGCAGATGCTGATGGGGAGGCCTTGGACATAGACTGGAGGAGGAGGGCGGGGAGGAGGAACAGCAGATCAGGAGGCAGAGGGTCCAGGGGAAGAGGATGTGGCTTGAGCTGGGCCCAGAGAGGAAGGAACAAGGCAGAGAGCTGGGGGCCAAGGGGCAAAGGGGACAGGCAAGAAGGTGAGCTGGGGTGAGCCAGCAAGCAGAGGTCACCCAGCTCTTTTCCTGGCATTTGTTTGTTCAATGTTCTTGAGCACACTTGCACTGAAGAGAACTGGCAGCCAGCCAGGCAAGAAACCTACCTTGCTAATGGGCTAAAAGCTTTTGTCAATAAAGCTTTATTGGAACACAGCCACTGGCCAGACACTGACCAGCCAGCCGTTGATAGAGTTTGCTGACCCCTGATGGGAAGTAGAACATCAACAACTGGGAAAAAGACAAGAATGAGAGAACTGCTCTGGCCACTTCACAGCGGGGAGCTGTGGAGGCCTTTGTCGGGGAGGAAGGATGAGCCCAGGGCCCTGGGTGCTGCTGTGGGTTTGCTTCGTGCCGCTGACAGTCTGGGAGGAAAGTGTGGGGTTTTGTGGTCATGGTGAGGCTACATTCCATCTTAGCAATGATCTTGAACCATCACTTCCTCATTCAACAAACACCCAAAGGGCCTAGAGAATTCCTGCCACAGGGTGGAGGTGGGGGGCCCTTACAGAGCCCCCAGGACAGCCCCACAGCAGTTCCCATGTTTCCCCTAAGTTCAGACAGCCATCTAGGTACAGCCCCAGGTCACAGAGCAGACAGGACAAGCACTGGCTTCCAGGTCCAGAGGGGCCTGTCTGGCTCCTGGTCCCCTCCCCTCTCTTTTCTGCACCCGTTCCCCACCATCATCACCTTCCATTCTCATCTCATCACCCTCCCCCAATTCTCCTCCCAGCAACCCCTCCCTGCCTGCACCCCCCTTCCCACCCTCTTCCAGTTCCTGAGTCTGGAGGGACCCTCATGGGAGGGAGTGGGTGGATGATGGGGAGAGGTGGCAGGGGAGAATTGTGGGGTGTGGGAGCAGTGGGAGTGGGGGGCCACCAAGGAAGGTCCCTGCTTCTCTTGCCTCCAATGCCAAAACCCTTTCATTGAACTCAAATGATGGCTGGAGCCGATGGGGCTGGCTGCACCTGGGCTCCGGGTCCTGGACCCTGCCCTCCCCTCCCCTGTCCTTTTGCCCCCTCCCTTAACTACCCACCCTTCTCCCACTCCGTGCCCTCCCCAGTACCCTCCTGTCCTCAGCCCTGACCCTGACCCCGACCCCTGACCCCTCCAGCCACCCGGAAGCTCCTTCCATATTTGATGTCTCTGACCGCCCCCATTTCACTGCTCCCTTTCACCTTGGAGAACACCAGCGTGGAGATCAGCGTCTCTCCAGCCCCCCAACCAGGAGGCTGTGTTGGGGGTCCCCCTGGCCATCCTCCCCTCGCCTTGACTCTGTGTATTTCTGTCCCCAGCTCTTGTCACCGCCTGAGATCTCGGGAGACCCTCGGTCCCCCCCTGCCCCTTCCCCCCAGGTTAGCAATTGGGAATGGCTGGGAGGGGAGGGCTTTCCAGGACACGGGTTACAGCTCCCCTCTCTCAGGGTCAGGACCCTCTCCTCCACAGCACTCTGCGCTCCCCCAGGCACCGGCAGAGCCGACACCCCTGCCCTGTCCCCAGCCCTGGAGCCCCCAGCGTCCCACACACACACTTGCCAGCACCTGCCCACAGCCTGCCTTGCCCCTCCCACTTTCCACGGAGTCTCATCTGCCTGCCCAAGACCACTGCCGCCAGCTTCTGCTCCCTTCAGCCCCCACCCAGATCTCTGGCCGCTGCCAGGTTCGCCCCAGCCCTGCGCCCCACCCGCTCCACCGGCTGCTCCCCTACATGCATTGTGCAGGCCCTGCCGCCCACCATCCCGCCTCGCTGCCCACCTTCACCTTCTGAGAAGAGGACCAATGGGGTGGGGAGGGGGGAAGAGAGGTGGAGCGGGGAGGGGCCCCCAGGGGGCGGGGGGAGGCTCGGTGGGCGCCTCCTAACCCTGAGTCTCCCCTCCCTGTGTCTGGACCGTGCTGTGGTGTAGACTGACTGCCCTCTGTTCCCCTTCTCTCCGTCTCTGCCCTCGCCGTCCACCCGGCTCCATCTGCCTCCCTCCTGGTCTCTCGGGCTGTCTCTTGCCCCCTTCCCTCCCTCATCTCTGTCTCCCCTCCCATGTCTTGGGGTCTGTCCGCCTCGGCCCCATCCCCACCCGTCCTCCCTCCATGCTCCTCCCGTTCTCTGTCCCTCCCCAGGTTATGAGAAGTCCCGCAGTCTGAGCAGCATCGCGGGCCTCAGTGGGGTGTCCCTGCGCCTTGCGCCTCTGGCCACCCCCCCTGGCTCTCCCAGGGCTGCCCGCCGCGCTCCTCCAACCCTGCCCTCCATCCTTTAGTGCTCCCCTCCCCCCTGTGGGGGGACTCGGGGGTGACTGGGAAGAAGGTCCAAGGAGCTGGGGGTGGGGGTGGGGGAAAGGGTTTTTTTTTAGAAAAAAATCAAAAGTCATTAATAATGTGCAACGGAGATGAAGACGCCAGCAGACACCCCTGGGCCCCTCCCCCCCTTGGGCCCTTCCAGGATGAAAGGGGAGGAACCAAAGCCCATCCCCCAACTCCTCCTCCCTTCCAAAATAAGCCTTCTCAGGTCTCCACAGCCATATGATCCCTCCCATCCACTTGTGTAAATAAGGCCAAATTATGCCAATTACATCTTGAGAAACCTCCACTATTCTGCATGCCCTTCCCCTCCCCACCCGACCCCCTCCTCAGCTCCACCTCAGCAATAAGGCGCCGCCAGCGGCTGCATGCGCGAGTTAGAGGGAAGGGGGCTTGGAGCCAAGGTCTGCAAAACCACCGGAGGGGCTCCCGGCTTCCGGGGCTTCTGGGGAAGAGGGCGCCCTCACCTCGTGGAGTTGCAGGGGAGCTAGCCTGGCCCCAGTAAAGCTGCCTGCTCAGGGCTGAGCCTGAGGGAGGCAGCCACGTGGCTGTGACAGCTGCTCCCAGCCTCTGCCCCCACCCCCACCAGGGATCTGCTCCCCTCGGTTCCTGCTGCTGGGACCCAGTTGCGCCCCACACCCCCAGAGTTCCAGGATGATCTTGTCCCCAGCACACAATCTACCCCACCTTCCCACGGCCCCCATCCCATTCCCAGGACTGGAGAGCTGCACCCAGATCCTTTTACACTGATCCTGGCACTCCACATCCCTCAAATCTGCCTCCCACACACCAGCCTGGGACTTCCCCTCCGCTGCCCTGCCCGCCCCCATTTCCCTGGACTGCATCCCAGCACTTAAACCTCCAAGACTTGACCCAGCTCTGAGCTCAGTTCCAGCCTTTGGGATGCTCCAGCCTCCTTCCCAGCCCTGCCTCTTGCGGGGTCCCCTGACGCTCTGGGGAGCTGTCTACAACTCCAGGGAAACCAGCCTTCCCCGGCCTGGCTCTCCACCCCGCCCAGCCAAAGCCCCCCTTTCTTAGACGGTGCCCAAAAGGCAGCCCCTCTGCGGATAGCTGCTTCCCAGAGGGTAGTGTCCGAGCCACTCACCGCGGTGTGCGCCGAGTTCAGGCCATCCAGGGACACAACACATACTTCCTGTGTGTTTTGCACATCAGCCTGTGGGGCTGCGGGGTAGAGACACGCAGCCAGGACATGGTTCCTTTAAGCTCCACGTGGAGAGGCCCTGAGGCCGGGAGGCGCCACCCCCCACCCCCCTAGCGCGTGGGCCTGGATCCCTTCCTCACCTCCCATCCAGGCTCGAGGCTGCGCTACCTCCCCCAGGCCCAGAGACCACAGCGGTCCGCATCCTTAGCGGACCCTTCTCCCTCCTTTGAGATTTGCAGAGGGGGAGCCATGGAATGGACACCCTCCCCCTTTGCTCCCACGGTCTCAGGAACTCCTTCCCCCCAGGGTGGGCCGGGGCAGGGGGCGTCACTGGGCAGATTCTTGTTGCAACGATTCCTATGCAAGGGGCATTTTGAGTCCCTCCCCAACCTTCCCCCAGTCCCTAAACCCTGGTGAATCAGGGGTGAGGGGTGGGGCGAGTTCTGGCGGGGGCGGGCAAAGGGCTAGGGGCTCCAGATTCCAGGGTATGGGGGGAGGGGTACTGATTATTTTGCCAAAGGGTTCAACTTCTTTCAACGCCCCAGTTTCCCCTGGCCCTCAGGAAAGCCGGAGAGGCGGGGAAAGGGGTGAGGGTCTTTCCCAAAGGATACTGACCTCTTCCCAGTGTCTCCCCTCAACTGCTCGCCATCCCCCAGCTTTTTAGTTCAGCTTTTAAAAAGTAACTACAGTCATAAATGTCCACCACAACGTGAACCCCGACCCCTCCCACATCCTTAAGTCAACCACCAGTGTGGGCTGCGGGGAGGGGAAGAGCGAGCTAAGGGGCCTGCCCCCCGCAACCCGAGTCCCGCTCCCCCTCTTCGCCCCGGCCGCCAGGGTGCCTGCAACCACACGCATGCGCTGCATGCTGCGCCCCCACACGCATGCCGCGCGCCTCCTGCGCTCCGGGAACGCACGGACACGGGGCAGGGGGCGGGCCGGTCGGGGCGGGAGGAGCGGAGCGGTGTGGGGGGTCTTCCTGAGCTCGGCGGCTCCCCTCCCCAACCCACACAGCAATAAGTTTCTCTCACTCCAATGTGGGCGGGGCGGGCCTGACCTGTGGAGGGCGTGGGGGCGGGTGGGGGCGGGAAAGGGGTGCTCTCAGGGATGGGGGCGGGGCCTGGAGTCGGTGGGGAAGGGGAGGCCTGCAAATCGTCCACCTCTGGTGCTAACCGCGGGTCTTCTCGGCCCACCCGCAGGGCGGGGGGCACCCGGCCCTCCCCCAGCCTCCCCCACGCCCACCCTGGGTGCATGACCGCCCAATGCAAAAGCTGCCGCATGTCACCCCCACCTCCCCCCAAAGAACAAGTGTCATGTCCTTGTCCCACCCATCCAGTCAACCCTCTCCAAAATAAAAGTTTCCTTTTCATTTACTAGTGGCTGGTTCTTGACTGCTAAGAGGGTCTCTCCAAGGAGTGCAGGTGGGCTGGAGGTGGGGAGCAAGTGCCTCAGTTTCCCTGGTGGGAAAATCAACACCTGAGGAATATAGGTCTGGTGAGGGGAGGTGAGGCTCGGGAGCAGGGTGGCTCAGTGCCCTGGGGGACGGGAGATGTGGGGGGACCTAGGCCCCAGAGCAGACCCTGATCTAGCTGTGTGCCCTGGGGCTAGTGGCACAGCCTCTCTGAGCCTGTTTCCACACCTTCCATGGCAGCAGGGCAGTGCCTGACTCATCCCATTGGGCACAGGCAGGCGATAGGACCGGCCCACGGTGCAGCACCCAGGATTGCTGGGGCCAAGGCCAAGGCTCAGGAGGGGGCATGCCCGTTGCAGCACCCATGGGCTCGGAGGGCCACTGCTGTTTGGCTCCTCCATCTCCCCCTCTGTGTCCTGGGGAGGAGGGAATGCAGCCCCCCACCCCACCCCTGCACTGTTGTAGCTGGGATGAGAGACATCCGCCCAGGAACACACACACAGGGGGAGCCAAGGGTGGAGACCGGGCTGAGGTTTATTTCTGCCAGAGCCAGGAGGCCCCTCTACCAGCTGTCACATCACGAGCAGCAGCCAGGAAGTAGGGCAAGGGGAGAGGGAGGCTGAGGAAGGGGGAGCCCCAGGCCTGGAGGGCAGGGAGCACCTGACTGCCCTCATTAACACCTGAAGGCAGGGTGGGGTGCACATGGGACCCTCAATTTCCCCTCGAGAGAGTGAACCAGTCCTTGCCTCTTGGAGGCCCCTCTCCTCAGTTTTGGGGTCATTGAAGGCCTCAGGTTGAGTGGACAAATGCCAAAGTGCAGGGCCAGGGTGGGGTGGGAAGGGGCTCAGGAGAGGGGTCAGGCCTGTCCTTTAGTGCATCTGGGTGTATGCAGCTGGGTCACTGGGGCTGGGCTGGTAAGGGCCCCTCAGACTCTGGGCCCGGCTGCCCAGACCCCGGCTCAGCTTCCTCAGCCTCCTCATCAGATACCACACCTTCTTCCAGTCGAAAGACCTGGCGCACTGTGCGGGTGGTGAAGGTGAGGGGGCCACGCCTGTGGGGAGGAGAGACACAGAGATGATATGTTGGGAAGAGAGGTGGGGGGAGGCAAACATGACGTGATGTGTGGGGAAGGAAGACAGAGATGACATGAGCCAAGGAGCCAAGGAGCCAAGGAGAGACAGACATGACAAAGGGAGGTAGAGATGACCTGTGGGGGCAGAGAGCATAGTGGACAGAGTTAGGATGGAGAGCAGAGAGAGCCAGAAATAAGAGAGGAGAGAGAGAAGTCACCATGCCACCATGGGTCCCCTCCTGCTGCCCCTGGCATCCCCAGCATTTCAGATCAGGGCATGTGTGTGTGTGTGTGCCGTACCGCAGCCGGTTCCTCAGCGTGGTAACCTCACGGTTCATGGACTCAGCCGACTCTGTGACGTCCTCCAATTCCCGCTGCAGCCTCCGGCGGCCGGCATGGGCCCGGGATGCCTCCTCCTCAGCTTCCTCCAGCTGCCGTTTCAGCTGCTTCACTCGAAGGTTGCCTTTCTCCAGCTTGGCAGGAGGAAGAAGCAGGGGTGACTCCAGGTGCTGCCCTCAGGCTGGCCTTCCCCTGGCCCCACTCCTCCTGTCTCCTGCCAGTCTCTGTCCCATCCCCATTCTCCGTTGGGTATTCTCTCCCCACCTCGGGTTGGCCTCCACCCTGACCTGTCTTTCCCCTCCAGGCTGCGTCTCACACAGCTTTAGAGGGGTCTTTCTATGTTTATAGGTGATAATCTCTCATGACCCTGAGTCCCTCTTCCTGTCATTCCAAGCCCTGTAGGGTCTTATTCTTTCCACAAACACTGAGCAGACCAGCATCACCAAGATGCTCCCCAGTTCTTGCTGTCTCTCTAGTGGAAGGAAGCAAGGAAGCACATCTCCGGACCTCATGAGCAGTTACTCAGCTGGTTAGTCCATGCCCCTCTTGGCTCTGAACTCACCTTGATTACTGCTGTCCCCTCGACCTGGTCCTCCTCATCCTGCAGGTCTCAGTTCAAGATCCCCTCACAGATACCCTCTTCCTGTGTCTCCCTCTCTTTTAATGCTCCCCTCCACCCCCAGAACCTGGCCTGCAGCAGGTGTCGAGTGAGGGATGACGGTTAAGAAGCACAGCTGAGCTTTTAAGGGCACAGGGATGCTGACCTGGGATTTGATTCAGGTCTTATCATCTATGGACACTGACCTTCTTGTACATGATAGCCTTTCTTAAGGTTTCCTCTTCCTACTAGGAAATGTAAGCATTATTTTGACAGCAGCCATCGTCATGCTCAGGAGAGTCACCGCCCAAATCTTGGAGCTCACAGACACTGGGGCCAGGGTGCTGAGGTTGGAGAACCACTTCCTCCTTATTAGGGAACCCTGAGTAGGCGGCATCATGTGTTGTGCCTCAGTTTCCTCACCAGAATAAGAGGGAGATCATAATCCTCATCCCACAGTTGCTGATAAGAGCTAAACTATACCCCATGTTATAACTATAGTAGTGCCTCGCATACATAAATCACTGACATGACTGATGTTTTCATTCTGCTCTAGTTTATGGGTGTGGCTCAACTTCTATGCTCATCAGGGCTGCCTCAGCTCCCTTCAGACTCCATGGACAGCAGATTATGCCCTTTAGCTCTGTTCTGAGGCTCCAGGTCCCAAGAGGAACCTTTCCAAGGAGCTGTCCAGCAGCAGCTGCACATTACTCTTTAGAGAGGGCTTCCAGAGAGGGCCCATGCTGCACCCCAATCAGTGTCCATCCCCTTCTTCCCATTCCCCAGTGATGCCAATTGCTTACCTGGTCCCGGAGCTGGTCAGCCACCCTCCTCTCCTCCTCCACCTGCAGAACCACTTCCTTGAGCCGCTTCTCGGCCCGGCGCACCAGCTTCCCCGACAGGATGCGCTCCCTGCAGGCAGGGGTTGAGGGGAGGAGGTACTCAGGCGAGTCCAGCGGCTGTCCTGTGTTTGGCCTAGCCTCTCCCCTCTTTCCTATCTCCAGATCCAGACTGTGAAGAGCCTGTAACCCTCTCCTGTGCTCTGAGAACCTCGACCCCTGAGCTGGCCCAACCTGCCAGAGCATAAGTGGTCACTGGAGCAGACCAGCTGGCCTATTGGCCTTAGATCAAGCCAAACTCAGCCAGCACTAGCAAGTGACCCTCACAGCTGGGTGAAGATGATGTGCAAGTGAGCCCCCTTGAGGCCACAGTGGCAGAACCCACCCACTGGCCTAAAGACTCCTGAGTTGTTGTTGGCATCAAGTCCTAACTTCCAGTGTGGCTTGTTATTAGGTTATTGATGAATGCTACACGGTTGCCTTACTCTCCCCAGCACTAGAGTTCCTTGCATCCTAAAACATCCTAAATGATACAGGAAATCAACATTAATATAATGGTGCCTCTTGGATAATAGCAAGCCAGGTGCCTGTCACACAGCTGCCCTCTCTCGGGCCTCAGCTTCCCCACTCAGGCCTCAGCTTCCCCACTTACCTGCTCTCCTGTTCCAGCTGCTCTTCAGCCTGGGCCAGCTTGGATTCGAGGGCAGCGATTACCATCTTCTGGCGTGCCCGGGCCCCTGCGTCCTCTTCACCCAGCCGTCCCCGAAGCTCCTGGATTTGTCTCTCCAGCTGCTGCCGCCCACTCTCAGCCTTGGCCGAGAAGCTGCGTTCAGCTGACAACTCTGTGGTCAGCGTCTCCACCTGTGGTGCGTGGGCAAACAAGAATGACAGTGTGGAGCCTGAGAGGGGATGGGTGGGGAGTCCCAGGCACCCCACCTGCATCCAGAGGGCTGAAGGCTGTTCTGTGAAGAGCACTAAGTACTTACAAGCAAGGATGACAGTGGGAGCCCGAAAGGGGATGGGTGGGGAACCCCAGGCACCCCGCCTGCATCCAGAGGGCTGAAGGCTGTTCTGTGAAGAGAACTAAGTACTCAGCACACACTGTGCTTTCCGGCACTGACTTATCATGAAGCAGTTCTAAATGTTCCTCTTTCTGGACAGCTTTTTTTTTTTTTTTCTATTTTGATTATGTCCACCATGAGGGGCCAGTCAATATTCAACTGGCTAATCCTCCAAGCACCAGCATCCCATATGGGTGCCAGTTTGTGTCTTGACTGCTCCACTTCCCATCCAGCTCCCAGCTTGTGGCCTGGGAAAACAGTGAAGAATGGCTCAAAGTCTTGGGACCCTGCGCCCATGTGGGAGGACCAGAAGAAGGTCCTGGCTCCTGGCTTTGGATTGGCTCAGCTTAAACAGTAGTAGCCATGGAGTGAACCAGCAAATGGAAGATCTTTCTGTCTCTCCTTCTCTCCATAATGCTGCCTTCCCAATAAAAATAAAAATACCACTGTAAAGGCATGGGTTCAGGCAAGCCTGCTGAGATTAAATTAGTTAATATCATGCTGGAGCTCATAGCGCCCCCTTCAGGGCAGCAGAGGAACGCCCCACGTGCCCTTCCTGCTGTGATGAGATGGTCCTAGCTGCCTTTGTTCACCTCCTGCTTTGCATCTAGACACAGCCATTTCTTAACAAGTCGTGGCTGCCATTTCCAGGTCTTCTCTAGGCAGATGTGCCCGTGGTTATGGTTTCGAGATCCTCTTGGGTGGACAGAGGGCGAGCAGATCTGTGTAACACACCAGCATCCATGAGCAAAAGAACTTGGGCTGGGTTTGTGGAATAGTTGGTGAACACGGTGAACATTCACGTGGGTTTCACCTGCACTTCCACACACTGTAGCTTGCAGGTGTATCCATGCAGCATTTGTCACAGTGCCTGCTGTCTGATTATAGCCTGTCCCATGAGGCTGTTTGCACTTGTGGAGTTCCATTGGTGCTCAGAGTTTGGGGCCTTCGATAAGCGATGCTCAGCCTGTATTGTACGTGACACAAAGGGGCACAGAGCCATGAGGGAGCTCATGGTGGCTCACACTCCCAACATGTGACCACTGCCCCTCAGGGGCAGTATCCTGTAGGGTCACAAACCATAGTTCCAGCAGATCCCTCAGGGAGGGTCCAGAACTACCCACAGTGTCTGGGGTCTCCCTGCTAAGGACACGTCTGTGCCCCCATCGGTAAAGTCTTGCTGCAAACAAAATCCTTAGCTTGGGATGTGTGTGATGCTGGCATCCCATATGGGTGCTGGTTCCCTGCTGGGCCTTGGCCTTGGTCTTTTAAGGGAGTACACAAGCTGTCTTCTAGTGTCTTAGAAATATTCCTCCAGGCCCAGTGCAGTGGCCTAGCGGCTAAAGTCCTCGCCTTGAACACACCAGGATCCCATGTGGGCGCCGGTTTTAATCCCGGCAGCTCCACTTCCCATCCAGCTCCCTGCTTGTGGCCTGGGAAAGCAGTCGAGGACGGCCCAAAGCCTTGGGACCCTGCACCCGTGTGGGAGACCTGGAAGAGGTTCCTGCCTCCTGGCCTCGGATCAGCATAGCACCGACCATTGTGGTCACTTGGGGAGTGAATCATCGGACGGAAGAGCTTCCTCTCTGTCTCTCCTCCTCTCTGTATATCTTACTTTCCAATTAAAATAAATAAATATTAAAAAAAAATTCCTCCATTTTCTTCTTGTATCAGGTCTTCTGATGGTCTGCTTCCCTAGGGTGAGTGCCAGGCCCAGCAGTTAAGACACTGGTTGAGATACCCACATTCCCCTACCAGGTTGCTGGGGTTCGAGTCCCCACTCTGCCTCCTACCCCAGCTTCCCTCCTTTGCACTCACTGAGATTAGCAGGTGGCAGTTCAAGAAGCTGGATTCCTACCATCCTCATGGGAGACCTGGACTGAGTCCCTGCTTCCTGGTTTCCTCCCAGCCCTGCCCCAGCGGTTGAGGGCGTTTGGCAAGCAAGTTGAGGGATAGGATCTTGGCCTCTGTGATTCCTAAGACAGATCATTTAGAAGATGTTTTCCACTCCTTGCACCTCATTGCTCACTGGGCTGAAGGACCTATTTTCCCCTTGAAAACCTCACGCCTCAGGCTTACCTAAGATCTGTATTCATCCGGCAGGGGAATAAGGGGTGGTTCCCTTGCTGAACAGCTACTCCCACTGGAGAGTGTGAGCTGGGATGGGGGTAGACCAGACTAGGCAGGGCTACAGCACCTGTGCGTCTCATGTAGAACAGATCAGGAAAAAAACAGGCTGGGCTGATTATTCCTACTGATGCAATCTACAATTAGAGTGGGTGAGGGTTGTTGGGGCTTAGCCACAGCATCAGCTGGCAGAAGCTGGCATTGGGGGCTAGTTCTGTTAAATTAAGCCACAGAACCACCTGGAGAGTGCATAATCTGGGAGTGGGAGTGGTCTGGGAGGGAAATAGTGGGCTCCTCCCTCTTGGGTTACCACCCCCAAGGAAGGGCACGAAAACTAGGACAGGGGCTGGAGTGGTTAGACAGACACCCAACAACATCCGTGAAGGCTGGAGAGTTGAGCTGGTTAGATGGAACAAGGGTTTAATACCCATCGACATGTACGAGAGCAGAAGGGAATGTGGGGCAGACTGGACTAGTCTGCCACACATACTGGCAAACCAGGGTAGGGGCGGGACTGGTTGGGGTTATTGTGGGTCGCTCCGGCTGGGCTGCAGCTCCCACTGGTTTATGTGAGGGTCGAGTATGTGCTGGGCAGAACCAGGCTGGACTGCAAACACCCATTGGTTCCAGTGGAAGACAGGGATGGAAACAGAACCAACCCAGCAACTGCAACCACCAGCTGACCAGGGCGATGGACTGTGCTGGGCCCTGTTCTTGCTAGTACATAAAAGAATCTGATCTGGAAACACCTCAGACAAAGTTTCTTTGGGGATCTCCCCAGTCGAGCTTTCGAACTCAGAATGCTAACTATCAAATGACAGAGGACAGATTCTCCAACGACCGCATCATGCTTGGAGTGGTGAGACTGGCAGCAATTCAGAAGTGTTGAACTATCAAAACCACTTGAGCAAGACCCTCGGAGCATGCCCCACATCTGGGACCTGGGGTGGGTGGGAGACCGGGTCGGGCTTCTCCCTTAAAATCTCCTTTTACATCAGATATATTAAGGAAACAATAAAAAGCTTATATATAAAAAAGAATCTGTGTTCATGCTGGCATTTCTGGGTTGATATTGTCACAGACTCACTGTGCTGCCCCAACTTGTAGCTGCAGACTTCTTTCTCCCAGGGGCGGCTTTGCGAGCTGGTTTGGGGTACTGCTTCGTCCCCTTGCTTTGGTTTCTTCTTCAAGGACTCCTATTACCCATATGTTGGATCTGTTTTGCCCGTCTTCAATATTTGCTGTTTTCGCATGCATTCCTTTTAATATCTTTTTTTTTTTTGCACACACACAAAAAAGCAAACCTGCTCTTTGTCCCCCCAACAGCCAAGGACAGGTCAGGCTGGCTAGGTCCCTGCAGGTGTCAGCAGCATCATAGGTGCCCAGGCTGCCTGAGGGGCTGGGGATGCTGCTGTGAACGAGCTAAGACAAAGCACCTGTCTCCAGGGTGCTCACCCACTGAGGGCAGGCGGGAGATGGGCAAGGCAGTGCTCAGTGTAATGCCGTGGCAGTGGGAAGTGACAGGAAAGGTGTAAATACTGAGAGGAATGACAGGTGGGAAAGTGGCTGTGAGGGACATGGAGGCTCCTGGAGTAGGGGGGCTAGGGTGCAGGAGGAAGTGAGGGTGAGGCCTGAATGGCTGCGGACAGGACTGTGTGCAACAGTGTAGGTGGCTGAGGGCTGACTGTGAGCAGGATGGGTGCTGCAACATCCTGGAACTGATGCCTGAGCTATCCCCAGAGGCGGGGCCTCTCTCCTCTCTGGGTCTTCCACAGGGCCAGAGCATCACCCAGGCCTCAGGGTGTGACACAGTTCCTGTTCTGGGAGGCCCATCCCACTACTGCCTGTGTGGAGAAAGTCTCTCATGGCCTCACTGCTGCCAGGAAGCCTTTCTGGGGACCCCCACCTCCAGGTGAGCTTAGGAGCCTCCCCTAGGTCCCTCCACCTGTGTGTCTGTCCTGGGCTGCTCCGCCTGCTCCATCACACCGGGAAGGTCTCTGAGGGTGGAGACCTGGTCTGATCCATTTCCAGATCCCAGGCATGGCCTATAGCAGGTTCTAGGCTCCAGAAAGTTCAGGAAGTGTTTACAAGCCAACATACACACAGAAGCCTGTGCTTTCCTGCTACTCTGACTTATACTTCTAAAACCCTAGCCAACTGTCTCTCCAATGCACTCTGACCTCTCTCTCTCCAATGCACTTCATTATAGCCGGTGCCATGTGACACACAGCAGAACAGTCTTAGGATTCCCACACAAGACATGTTTGGGTGTAGCCTGTGTGAAGCCTTAAAAACTCAGGTGAGTTGGTGTGTCACGCCTCCCCATCAAGAACTTGTACACAACATTCAGCACCTGACGCGGACAGAACCTCTGGTGTTGCTCCAGAGGTCGGAGGCTGCCCCCGAGCTCACCTGCAGGACCAGCTTGCGGTAGCGGTCGTTGAGCAGCTCCGCACTGCTCTGCTCCTCCTCCAGCTCCTCCTCCAGCTGCCCTAGGCGCCCCTCCAGCTGGCGCTTCTCCTCCAGAATGGCTGCCCTGGGGACAGCAGGACAAGCCAGGGCTGAGTGAGCAGCACAGCCAGACGAGGGGGCCTCCCTCACCCTCCTGCCCTCCGCGCCACATGCTACTCACTTGCTCAGGTTGCCATTGGCTACCTCATCGGCCATCTCATCCCGGTCCTGCTGGGCCTGCCGCCGGGCTCTGTCGGAGGCGGCCAGCTCCTGCAACCACGGACAGGGTGCTCAGCAGGGTTGCGGAGGGAGCTATCTGGCCCTGGGTCCACCCAAGGCTGTTAGCCTTTTTCGCTCTTGCGTGTGAACAGCTCTCCCTGGGCAACCTTGAACTCCAGCCTCTTAAGCTCCTCCCATGTCCCTAGCTTTAGCCCATGTCCACCTCTGGCTGCTTGACCCCAGGCTCCTCATCCTATTCATTTCCATCAAGTTCAGACCTGTTCTTCCTCTGGCTTCTCCCCTCACCGGGACACTCCCAAAGGTGCTTTCTGGTCCCCTTCCCCTCTCTGCTCCCCCACACCTGGAACCCTCTAGGCTCCCAGGTGCCCCAGGACAAGAATTTGGAGACCTTCTGGTCAGTGCTGCCCAATGCCCTGCCCATTGCCCTGTCCTCGCCTCGCCCAGCACCTCCACCCAGCCCATTTTTGAGTCCCGCCCATTCTCAGGGCTCTGCCCAGCACCCCACCCCGCCCCGCCCCGCACCTCACCTCCTGCAGCCGCAGCACCTCCGCCTCCAGCCACTTGAGTCGCTTCTCACTCTCACGGCTCTGAACGAAGATCTCCTCCCTGGAGGTGCGGGTTTCCTCCACCTCGCGCCACAGCTCCTTCATCTGGGTCTGGGCGGGACGGAGCGGCGGACCGGCTCAGCTGTGCGGGGTTCCTCCAGGGGAGCCCACACCTCGCACCAGTCCAAAGACCTTTGGGGCTGCTGCCTGGGCGACCCTGGTCCAGTCCCTACACCTCTTGGGCTCTCAGTTCCCTGGTGTGTAAGGGAAGCAGTTGCCTGGAAGGCAGCTGGGGGCCCACAGGTGGGTCTGGTTTATCAGCTGGACTGGGTTTAGGTGTTACGAACACCAATTTAACCTGGTGTGTTACAACACCTGCCTCTGAACCTTACCTCATATTTAGCCCAAGTGTGCAAAAGGTTATGTTCATTTATCACTAACACAAAAACTTACTGAAATGTCCTATTATTTGGGGGCTGTTTCTGAGAGTCGGCATACAGGCTGGATGTCAGGCCTGCAATGCTGCAGTCTGATGGCTACCTGAGGCTGGTGCCTGCTGCACTGAGAAGGCTAGCCACTCCTCTCAGCAGGGCTTTCAAAACTGGATTGTCACGTCCTGACTGTACATATTCACGGGGCCCTGCATAGTGCTTGTAACATGTGCACACAGTACATAATTTTTTAAAGAAATAGGTCTGTTACCTTCAACACCTTTTTTTTTAAATCCTATAATTTTTTTTAACCAAAATAAAAACAAGGAAAGTGGACTAAAAGTGGACTTTTCGGGGCAGCTGTTTGGGCCTAGCAGTTCAGAGGCGCACATCCCATATTTTAGTGCCAGGGTTTGAGTCCCAGATCCCACGCCCGGCTCCAGCTTCCTGCTAACACAGACCCAGGGCAGATGGTGGCTGAAGGAGCTGGCCTCGGAGCCTGGGTGGAGTTCCCAGCGCCTGGCCTTGGCCAGGTCCTAGCAGTGTGTCCTCGTGCCCCTCCTGCCCTTCCCAACCCTCACCTGCATCTTCCGCAGCTGCTTCACGGCCTCCTCCTTGCCCTGCCCTGCGGACTCCGTCTGAGCCTTCAGCTCCTCCAGCTCAGCCTCTAGCTTCTTGCGGGCGGCCACCGCTAAGGCCCGCTGCTTGCGCTCCTCGTCCCTCTCCACCTCTGCGTCTCGCAGCTGGGGTTGGCGGGAGGCACAGGGTGAGAGGCTCCTATGTGCACTGGTGGTGGCCATGTCCCCCAGGGAGCATAGCCCCAGCTCAGGCTTCCTCCTCCCACACACACCCCTTCCTGACCTTCCATGTCTCCCTTCCCTCCCATCCCTGCGTAGTTCCAGAAAGTTCTCTGTGCTCCCAGAGCTGACCCTGCATGTAGTGCCCCCCCCCCCCCGTGGCTCCCCAGCCCCCTGGTGCATTCCTGGCACTCAGCGTGGCTTAGGACAGGGAACAATGTGGACTCCTCACCACCCCCTCCCACCCACAGGCCCCAGAGGGATCCTTGCAGCCCATGCACCGTGGCATGCAGCGCTTGTCCCCTAGTTGGGTGATGGATGACTGTGGCTGGGTGTTTGGGGTGTCAGCAGGAAGTATGTGGCTCATGGGTCACAGGGGGCTTTGGGGCAAGACCCTCGGGCCCCTCTGCAGCAGGGCACACTCCACTGCTGGCTCTGTAGCACTACCCCCTCAAACCCATGCACCTGCTTGGCTAGTTGTCTCCGTCTCTCCTCGCCAGCCTCATCACGGCCCTGCAGGTCCCGCTCGTGCTGCGCCTTCAGCGCCTGCACCGTCACCTCCAGGCGCAGCTTGGCGTCCTCAGCCGCCGTCAGCTCATCCTCCAGCTCCGTCACCTGAGTTCTTAGGTCGTTGGTTGCCTGTTCTGCCATGCGGCGGGCTCGCTCCAGCTCATGGACCTGTGGGAGGGATGGTGGGCCTGGGTGCCTGTGAAGGGAGGTGGGACCCTGGGGAGGGTGGGAGATGCGTGGATGGCGATAGGGAGTCTGTAGGACAAATTGTCACCCTGGCTCATTCATTCATTCACCTTCCTACAAACTTCTCCTGTATCACTGAGCCATCCTGAGGCTGATCTTAGAAGGAACCTGAGTGCTGATGCTGTTGTCTGAAGCCCAGGGGAGCACTGTGGCAGGACCTGCTGGGTGAACTGCCACTCACGGAAGCCATGTAATTCAGGGTTGGGAGCTCACTCCTGGGCCAGGTCTCTGGGACTCTTACATGAAAATGGGTCAAGGGCGTGCAGCTCCTGGGCCGCCAGCCAGACTCCCCAGGGGCTCAGCAACCCAGTATCTGCCTCTATTTTCTTCTCAGCTTGGGGGTTCCTCGAGCTTCTGGGAGGGCAGTGAAAATGAAAACCCAGGTGCTCTCTTTAATTCTGAGAGCTCCCTGGAGTCCCCTGCCCCCGCAGTGTTCTTGACCTTCCAGGCGTCCCTGCCACCCACCCCTCACGTCCACAACCCTCCCCCTCTTGGCCCTCATCACAACCATCACTTCACAGCAGCTGCCTGCGTTCTCCTTCAACACCTGCCTCTGCGGGTAGACGGGGTGCCACAGTGGGCAGGGCCCACATCCTGGTACCCACCATGTCAGTTAAATTCTGGTCAGTGACAGGGCCTGCCTGAGGTCTGGGAAGGGACCTCCCCTCCTGTCTGCCACCTAATAGTTAATTTTCTTTACAGGAAAGGGTAAGATTTCCTTGTGTCAACATCCCATTTCCCACAAAGGCCTCAGGAGTTACCTTAAGCCAGGGGGTGCATGAGGCGGGGGGAGGGGACATGATATGTATACAGGTGTGCAGGGCGGTCTCTGCAGCTCTGGCTGAACCTGCTGTGGCCAGAAGGCCAGAGGAGTGCGCTGCTTGGCAGTCAGGCAGTACCAGGGTGTCTGCCCTGGGACCCAGCATCACAGAATTCTGCCCGTGCCTCTTGTGGTCCAGGAGGGTGACTGCGACCCTGGGTCAGGCCACAGTGTATGCAGGGGATGGAAGGATGAAGGAGTGAAGGGTGTAGTGGACCTGCTTGGCTGTTCAGAAGCTTGGAAACCAGATGGGTGAACAGGCCTGGGGCACCCTCTACAGGCCTGAGAGAAACTAGGAGCCGGGCAGACAGCAGGAGTTGAGGAATCTGTAAGGGTGGGTTAGGAAGGGCTGGGAACGGTCATACTGTGGGCACGTGAGGTGCACGTGTGCAGGTGTCCATGTAAGTACGTGTGTGGTACATGTGTGCAGGTGTTTGTGTCTGTATGGGTGTGCCTATGTATGTGCACGGCATGTGTGTGCAGGTGCTGGTGTGTGTGGTGTGTGTGTGTGTGGTGCATGTGTGTGTGTGGGGTCACAGGTATTTGCCGGCAGGTTCCCCTCACCTCCTGCACACATGTGTGTTTTGCTCTGGGCCTGTGCAGGCCTGTGCGAGCCCTCGTGCCTGTCCCCCCTCGCAGCCGCGCCTGCTCACGCTCTGGCCGACGTCGTCCTTGCTGCTCAGCAGCGCCTCCAGCTCCGCCCGCAGGGCCCGGTTCTGGCGCTCCAGCTCCTCGCGGGCCTCCTGCTCCTCCTCCAGCGCCCGCGTCAGGGCCAGGGCCCGGGCCTCGCGCTCCCGGCCCTCCGCCTCCACCCTCTCTCGTTCCTCCGCCACGCGCAGCACAGCCGCCTTCTCCTCCGCCAGGAGCTGCAGGATGTGGGGAAGAGATGAGCTGGGAGAAGCAGCCATGCGGAGGGAGATCAGAGGGAAGCGGAAGATTCAGTCACAGCCACATCCCAAACTGGCTCAACTCCCAGGCGGCTCTCACTGGCTAGTCGTTAAAGAGTGGTGGCCCAAAACAAGACATACACGCATTTTACAGAGACTTCAACATTTGCCATTTTCTCAAAAAGATACAGTAACTGGCAAACAAACATAAGGTTTTCAGCAAAGGAGAAGAACAAGATTCATGAGAAGGAAAAAAAAAATAATCAACTGATACAAGACCCATGGACGATTTCCTCAGTGCCATGACCGCACAAGGGGCGGGCGCAGTCAGCACACTTGCAGATGAAGACGGAGATGATGGGGGTGTGGGGGAGGGTGGGGACATGGCTATTTCAAGGAGGGACCCGAGGCTGTCCAACAGAATCAGACAGAAATGCCAGCCCAGATAACTGTCCCATCTAAAATCTAGAAAATCAAGAGCAGATTGGCCATGTGAAAAACATCAATAAAATTGAACTCAGGCCCGTGGACGTTATCCAAGCACGGCCAACAAAGAAACAAGATTGTAAAAGCAACTGACATAGCCTTCATAACTGGTGGGAGAGTATCCAGCAGACAAACACAGGAGCCTCTGTATTCGGAGTCCCACAAGAAAGGTAAAGAACTTCCATCATATATAAACTATAATTGATTGTGTAAGAAAACTAGATAAAAAGTTGTAACAAAGCTACTAGCCACTAATAAGTGATTTTAGCCAAGCTGGCAGGACATGAATGACAGGAGGCAGAAACGGAAATAAAATATCACGGAGACAGCACCGAAACCATCAAACGGGCAGCATATCAAGTTGCTGCCTGCAACACTGGCATCCCACATGGGTACCGGTTTGAGTCCCGGCTACTCCACGTTCAGTCCAGCTCCCTGCTAACATACCTTGGAAGGCAGCAGACGATGGCCTGATTGCTGGAGCCCCCATATAGAAGACCCGAATGGGGGTCCAGGCTCTGGCATCAGTCTGGCTCAACAGTGGCTGTTGCAGACATTTAGGGAATCAATCAGTGGATGAGAGGCCTGTTTCCCCTTCTGTGTTAATTTAGCTTTCACATAAAATCACAAAAGGAAATTTTTTTCCTAAGAAAAACCTAGCCAGACGTTATGGCTCAATTGGCTAACCCCCTCTACCTCCAAGTGCCAGCTTTCCTATGGGCACTGGTTCATTCCCATCCAGCTCCCTGCTTGGGGCCTGGGAAAGCAGCAGAAGTTGAGAAGGGCCCAAAGCCTTGGGACCTGCACCTACATGGGAGATCTGGAGGAAGTTCCTGGCTTGAACTGGCTCTGCTACCACTGTTACAGCCATATGGGAGTGAATCAACAGATGGAAGATCTTTTCCTCTGTGCCTCTCCTTATCTCTGTAAATCTACCTTTCCAATAAAAATGAATAAGTCTTTAAAAAAAAAAGAGAGAGCAAAGAAAAACTATGGCTTCATTTTTAATAGCTCAAAACTGGAAGCAATTCAACTGTTGACAAATAGGATAGCAAACAACATTTTTTTTATATAAAAGAATACTAAAGGGCCACACCATGGCATAGCAGGCTGAGCTTCTGTCTGTGGTGTCAGCAACCCACGTAGTCATCAGTTTAAGCCCTGGCAGCTCCACTTCTTACTCATCTCCCTGGTAATGGCCTGAGAGGCAGCTGAGGTGAGCCCAAGTCCTTGGGTGCCTGGGAGACCTGGAAGAAGCTCCAGGCTCCTGGCTTCAGAACGTCTGAGCTCTGGCTATTATGGTTATTTGGGAAGGGAATCAGTGGATGGAAGATCTCTCACACACACTCTATCTTTTCTTTCTCTGTAAAGGGAAACTGTTTTTTTTTTTTTAAGATTTATTATTATTGGAAAGCCGGATATACAGAGAGGAGGAGAGACAGAGAAGAAGATCTTCCATCTGATGTTTCACTCCCCAAGTGAGCCGCAACGGCCCGGTATGCGCCGATCCAAAGCCGGGAACCTGGAACCTCTTCCAGGTCTCCCAAGTGGGTGCAGGGTCTCAAAGCACTGGGCTGTCCTCAACTGCTTTCCCAGGCCACAAGCAGGGAGCTGGATGGGAAGTGGAGCTGCCGGGATTAGAACCGGCGCCCATATAGGATCCCAGGGCGTTCAAGGCGAGGACTTTAGCCGCTAGGCTACACCGCCGGGCCCCTCTCTCCTCTCTGTTTATCTGACTTTTGCAATAAGAATAAATAAATCTTTTTTTAAAAAAAATAGCTTATATAAAATTTAAAACATTGGGGCCCGACACAGTGGCCTAGCAGCTAAAGTCCTTGTGCTGCAAGCCTGGGATCTAATCCCAGTGGCACTGGTTCTAATCCCAGTGGCCCTACTTCCCACCCAGCTCCCTGCTTGTGGCCTGGGAAAGCAGTCTAGGACGGCCCTAAGCCTTGGGAACCTGCACCCACATGGGAGATGCAGAATAAGCTCTGGGATCCTGGCTTCAGATCAATGCAGCTCCAGCCAGTTGTGGTGATGTGGGGAGTAAATCAGTGGATGGAAGATCTTCCTCTCTGTATATCTGACTTTCTAATTAAAATAAATAAATATTTTAAAAAGATTTAAAACATTAAGATAGCCTCAGTAGCCTGTGATATGGTTAAACAATTATTTACACATGCATTTGTGTATGTATCTCCTCTAAGGAGAGGGGGGACAGAAAAAAAATAATGCTTAAAAGCTCCGATTTTATTTTAAAAAATTGAGTTAGAGCTGCAGGAAGCTCAGTGAATCTGAAGGAGGATAAAGACAGCCAACTGAAACGACTTTAAAACAAGCTAGAAACCCCGTGACCTGAGCCCCTCTGAGAATATGGGCCGGCTGACTGCAGACTCTCAACTTGAGACAATGGAGCCCTGAGACGATGGTACAAGAGCAGCATTTGTCTCTAATTCTGCATCTAGACTGCCTCTCAAACACGAAAACAAACTCATCACACCCTCCTCTTGCATTTTCCAAGTGACCAGAACAAGGTACATGATGCCCCATTCGGCACCCACCCAATGCACAGCCAGGAAAAGCCCAGCCTGGGATGTGGCCTGATCTCAACTCTCTGGGGTTTTCACATTTCTGCCTCATTCTCAGACTGTTGGATGTTTGCTGTCATTCTCATTTTCTGGGTGGGCAGAGCAAGGCCGAGATGGTAAAAGCAGCTTGCTTGAAAAAAAAAAAGAGCCTAATAACTGAACAGCAGTGAGATGCGTTACTTCATTTACTCCCCAGGAGCAGCCCTTGGGGTACCCATAGGTCAACACCCAACCAGCACCCCTCTGAGATAAAACGTGCTGCTGTGGGTGATGGCAGAGAGTGATGCTGGGACAAGAGGCATAAACCAGGCCAGACAAGTGTCCCAGTTCACAGAGGCCCCAAGGGAGCCAACCCTGCCTCTCGCCACCCCTGGTCACAGCAGAGCTGCCCCCAGTGACTAACTGCCAGCCCCACCTGGTCGAATTTGCGTTGCTTCTTCTCCAGTGTGCTCACGAGCTGCCGCTGCTGCTCCAGATCCACAGTGGCATCGTCCAACTCCTGCTGCAGCCGGCGCCGCCCCCGCTCTAGGCGCTCCACAGCCTCTGTCTTCTCCGTCAGGCGCTGGGCCAGGGTCTCTGCCTCACGGGCTGCCTTGCGCCGAGCTTCCTCCCCTGCCTCCAGGGCAGATGCCTCCTCCTCCTGGCGCCGCCGCCAGTCTGAGAGCTGAGGGTACAGGGGAGAAGCCAGAGCCGTGGATGTGAGGGGCCAAGGCATGGGCAAACCAAGCCCCATTTCCCAAAGGAGGATATGGTTGCCTGAACAGGGAAAGGAGTCGCTCCATGGGGCTCTTCTGCCTCAGAGTGTAGTTGAGAGTATGAAGGCCATGGGCCCTATCTTCATTCTCTCACTTGGGAGCACCCAGTGAGGTCAGGGAGATGAACTGTTACAGCCAGGAGCCTATAGGTTAAGGCCTAAGAAGTAGATGTCCCACAGAAGTACATGAGAGGGGTTAGGATCTATTTAGAACATTCAGGATGCTTCCCAGAGGATGGGACATTTGAGACAGGTCTTGAGGCATGTGTAGGAGTTCAGCAACTAAACAGTCCTGGAGCCATCACCCACTCATCCAAAAGGCCCTTCTCATGGCCGACCATGCACAGGCTCTGTGTGGGGACCCAGGCCTAACTCACAAGTCTCCACTCAGAAGGGGCTCACTGTGGGGACACTCAGGGACAGAGACAGCTTCGGTCCTGGGTGACCAGAGTTAGGAGGGAGGAAAGCAAGTAGGCAGGTAAGAGAGACGGTCAGCAGCCGGGGAGGCTAGGGTAAGTCTAGAGGATGGACAGGGTTTTCTCAGCAGAACTGGGGAGCAGGGATGAAGGTGAACACTGAGCACACTGGGCTTTGTCTAGGGGGCACTGGGGAGCTGTGGGGGCACTGTGAGTGCTGCCAGGGCAGGGTTGAGCAGGACAGATCTGGTGTAGAAAGAACCCACAGGGGATGAACTGGATGGAGAAGAGAGGCTGGCCCAGGTGATAGAGGAAGAGGCCAGAGCCAGAGCTGGGCTTGGGGCCGGGTAGATGGACAGTGTAGGGCAGAGCAGAGCAAGGACAGCGGGGCCAGACTGGCACAGTGGCCAGTGAGAAAGGAAGAACATGGGGACAGCATGCAGGTGACAGCCCAGGACCAAATGGTCCTGCTGGGGTCATTGTTGAGCGAAGTACAGCCTAGGGATCTAACCTCCCTACATGGGCTGCTTGGGGTGACTTACCTGGACCTGGGCAGCCTGCAGCTCCCGGGCCACCCGCTCCCTGGCAGCCACCTCCTCCTCCAGCTGCTCCCGCAGCCCGGCTGCCTCGGCCTCCATGGCTCGAACCCGGGAGCCCAGGGCCAGCTTGGCTCTCGTCTCCTCCTGCATCAGCTCCTGTGGATAGAGGAGAGATGATGGAGGCTGGGGGTAGGCAGAAGAAGGACAAGCAGGGAGAGTCATGGTGAGGTCAAGGGCAGGCTGGAGTCACCTGGGCATCATGCAGCTGGGCTTCTGTGCTGCTCAGCTCCTTGCCCAGCCTGATGGCTTTGGATTCAGCCTCGCTCAGGGCGCCGGACATGGTCTCGAGTTCAGCCTGTGGAGAGAAGACAGCTAAGTGAGGCCCTTCATCTGCCACCTCTGCCTACCCTAGCCCAATGGCATCTCAAATCCCTACCCTGCGTGAATGTGAAAAGGCACATCTGTCTCAGAGCTCCCACTTGATCCAGCAGTTCTGCTCTCTGATATACACCCAGGGGAAACGAAAGCATTTGCCTTTGAGGAACATGTGTATGGGGCAGGGTGTTGGCACAGCAGTCAAGATGGTGCCTGGTCAATCCCAAATCCGGGTGCCTGAGTCTTAGCCCTGACTGTTGCCCTGGTTCCAGCTCCCTGCTATTGTGTGCCCTGTGAGTTGGAAGCTGTGGCTCAAGTCTCTCCCATGGTGAGTGCCTGGCTCCTGGCTTTGCCTTGGCCTAGGTCAGGCTCCCTGAATTCACACCGGCCCTAGCAGGTAGATATCCGTATCTTCCTCAGATTAAGCAGAGGGAAGCAGAGAGGTTAGGCGGTGGCCCTGAATCACACAGCTATAAGTAGGGAATTGCAACTGGGGTGGAAGGAAAATGGCTGTAGGGTTGCCGTGTTCAGTGCTGAGGCCACAAGCCACATACAACAACCTGGACCTCAAGTGATTAAAGCAACAGAAGTCACACTTGAGTTCCTCCACTGAAATCATCACCATGCATTTGTTAGGGCCAGATGTGGTGCATGGACAGTGTGAACACAGAGCATTGTGCGGGTAGTTCTGCTGAGAACTCAGGCTATTAACCACATTCAGTTTCACTCCTAACTTTTGTTACAGGTGAAGGGCCCAGTACAGTGGCCAAGAGGTAGCAAGACTCCTTCTGAGGTAGACCCCAGCTGTTCCCGCTCAACCAGTCTGCTCTTCTGGCTCCCCCTGTAACTGACTGCTAGAAACTACATCCCCCAGCCTCCCTTGCAGCTAACTGTGGTCATGTGATGAAGCTAAGCCAATGGAATGTAAGCAAACCAACAGACATCAATTCTGTCATGTATTTGCCTTTGCGAAGCTGCAGCCCAGATGTTTGCACAGTTTAGAGGATGTCCCTGGAGGGGGAACATCAAGTCCAAGGGTCTTGGGGCCTTGAAGGAGCACAGCATCCCATCTCTTGTTGGACAGGGAGAGGCACGGGTCTCATGTCAGCTGATGAATTCTGGTAGTGTCTCTGTCTTTGTCTCGCTCTCTCTCTCTTTTTGTGGGAGTCTCTTTCTTATAGCAGCTTTGCCTTTTCCCTAATATATAACTTATGCTGGAAACTAAAACCAGTGGTGTCTCCTGGTGAGCCAGTGAATTAAAATCTCTGTTCTTGCATTGACTCTCTTTGCTTGTCTGAATTCTCAGACATGAACAGAGGGTAGAGTACGTTCCTGAGTTGAATATGTAATATTCGCTTTTTAAAACCTATGTTTCTTTGACTGGTCACAGCAGCAGAGGGTTCTCTGTTCCAACCGAGGCGCCCTGACTGAAAGGCAGGACAGAAGGGGTGTACAGTGACAAGGCCGAGAGCCAAGGGGGCAGGCACACCTGGGTTTGAGTTCCAGCCTGAGGGACCTTGAGCAAGCTACCTGATTTCCCGGGGCCTCTGTGTCCTCGCATCCAAGATAGGAACAATACTCAGCTATTCCCTATGGATGCCTGCCCAGGCGGACACCAGCCACTCAGGTGTGACTATGTTGTTCACAGTAGATGTGGCTCGAACGGAAGCCTGGAGCTGGCAGGAGCTGGTGGGCACTGCCCCGGGGCTGCCACGGCCCTCGCTCACCTGCGTTCGCTGCAGCTTCTCGGCAGCCTCCAGGCGGGCCCGCTCTCCGTCGCCAGCCCGGCCCTGTGCCTCCTGCAGCTGGGACTCCAGGCGGCGGCGGCGCTGTTCTCCCTCCTGCCGTACATTCTGCAGGTTGCTCAGCTCTGTCCGCAGCTCCGACACCTCGGCCTCCAGGGCCAGCCGTGTCTTCTCCCAGGCCCCTTTGCCCTGGCAAGGAGGGCAACAAGCAGAGCGCTGAGTCCTCCCCTTCACCAGCCAGGCACACTCTTTGCCCATGGCCTCAGTCCCACGGCTTGCCCAGCCTGGTACATAACTCCCGATGCCAGACTGCTCAGCCCTCACCTCCCCCAGTTCTGCTTAGAGTCACCTTCTCCCAGAACCTCTCCAGGCCTGGTTAACATCACAGTGCCCTCCTCAGCACTTGGGTCCCCCTGTCCTGTTCCTCATCTTCCCATGGCACCTGCTACCCCATGCTAGGGTGTGGCCTGAGTGCAGGCATCCTCTCCTGGAGGGAGGGCAGGAGCCGGCTCTGTCCACAACTCCCGTCCTGAAGCATAGTACACACTCCATAACCATGGATGAGGGCACGCATAGGAGAGGAAAGAGCCCCAGGAAGATGTGCTGCCTGCAGTCACCCAGAAGCCCCAGTCCTGGTCCCGCCCCATGACCCCACCTCCTTCAGAGGCCCCCCAGATCCCCCTAAGTCCACCCCCTACAGAGCATCCTCCCTGGCCCCGCCTCCTGCATAGGCCCCACCCACAGACCCACCCCATTCAGAGGCCCCGCCTCCTGCAGAGGCCCACCCACAGCCCCACCCTCCAGAGGCCCCTCCTCCTGCATAGGCCCCACCCACAGCCCCACCCTCTAGAGGCCCTCCCTGGCCCCGCCTCCTGCAGAGGCCCACCCACAGCCCCACCCCCTCCAGAGGCCTCTCCTCCTGCATAGGCCCCACCCACAGTCCCACCCCATTCAGAGGCCCCTCCTCCTGCATAGGCCCTACCCACAGCCCCACCCTCCAGAGGCCCCACCCACAGCCCCACCCCCTCCAGAGGACCCACCCACAGCCTCACCCGCTTCAGAGGCCCTCCCTGGCCCCGCCCCACGGACATCCCCACACTCACTCTGCGGGCTTGCTCCAGCTGCTCTGTCAGCTCCCCCAGCGCCTGGCCATGCCGCTGCCTCAGCTCCTGCACCGCCACCTCGTGAACCCGCGTCTCCTCCTCCAGCGCCTTCTTGAGCTCTGTAACCTCCTGCTCCCTCTTGGTCCTTTTATGGAAGGAGGAAAGGAATTCCAGAGAGGGGAAGGTAGGGATTCAGGACTCTGGGGGTCCCCCCGCAGCTGGCTGTCCTCTGCGGACTGTCCCTCTCCCCTCCTCCAGGGACCTGGGCAGTGTTGGGGGAAGGGTGTGGCTTTCAGGGTGGGCCAGTGCTCAGCTCTTTATCTACGGGGCCCCTCCTCAGGGAAGTCCTTCCGGATCACCACCCACACTCCCTTCAGCTCTGGATTGGACCTGTGTGTCTCCCCTGAGACTAGAAGCTCCTGGCTGTAACGCCCAGGTCTGACTCTGTTCCCAGCATGGCCCACCTGGGGCCCAGAGCTGATGTTTAGCCTTGGTGAGCAAGCAGCCTCGCCCCGGCCTTATTCCCGGCTCCGCTCCATCCCTCTCCAGGTCTGCTCCACCCCTCTTACGGCAGCCCCACAGACCACTGCTTTTGCCTGTGCCCCGTATCTCCTAGGTCCTACCCAACTCTCTTCAGGCCCTACCCCTTCCCAGCCGTACCCCAACCAGCTCCAGGTCTCACCTCTGGCTCCGCCCCATTCTCCCCCAGGTCCCACCCATCCCCTGCCTGCACCCAGTCCTGGCGTTGGCCCTGTCCTGCCAGGGGCACCAGTCTCACCGGAGCTCCTGCTGTGCGTTGGTAGAGTCCAGCGTGTCCTCCAACTCCCCCCGCAGCGCCTCCAGCTCCTCGCCTAGGTCCCGGCGCTGCTTCTCTGCCTTGGCCCTGGCCGCCCGTTCAGCCTCCAGGTCCTCCTGGGCCTCGGCCAGGCCGGCCTGGGCCTCCCGCAGGGATTTGAGCAGCTGGGCCCGGGCCCCACCCTCGTCCTCGGCCCTGAGGTGGTGACAAGTACCATGGAGTTGATTCAGGGCTGGCAGGGATTGGGGTAATCTCTGGGGATGGAGGAGCAGATGCAGGCTCGACTGGGGACACACATACTCCTGGGTTCCGATGCCGGTTCTGCCCTGGGGCCCATGACTTCAGCTGCCTTAGCTGTAACAGTGCTGAGTCCCCCAGCAGTGCTGATCCCTGCCCCCTCGCAAGCGCCTGACTGTGCTGTCTCTTTTCATGCTCATGCCAGATGAGGAAACTGAGGCATGGTGTGTGTGGGAAAGGCCCCTGCAAGGATTGCTCAGGTGGGCAGAGCCTGCGCCATCCCCTTTTCCAGTGCAAATGGAAGCTGAACTGTGAACCTCTGGCCTAGGCTGTGTCCTCTCTGTCCCCTGCCCTGGCCTGAGAGAGACTGTCACTGAGCCCAGCCCAGAGCCCAGGCAGTGTGGCTTTGTGATGGCTGGGGACAGCGAGTGGCAGCTGGGTGGGCACAGGGGCTCCTCTGGGGGCCCTAGGATGGTTAACACCAGAGATGAGGGTCCCCCGGCACTGTGAGTGGCAGAATGGACCCCACTGTACACCGAGAGGGATGTTTGTGAGTTGTATCTTAATGCAAGGGCCAAGGCGGGAACAAGAAGAGGACAAGTAGTCGTAACAAAACCCCTAACGCTGGCACAGGCATTGGCCACGGGGTGGGATGCCGGCGCCCTGCCACAGGGAGCTGGGCCTCCCGTTCTGGCTCCCCTCCCAGTCCCAGCTTCCTGGGAAGCACTAGGTGCCGGCTCAAGCAGCAGTCCCTGCCACCTGTGTGGGGATCTGGGCTGAGTTCCTGGCTTCGCCCAGCCCCAGCTGGGCAACTGAGGAATCAGCTGGCACATGGGATGTCTTTCTCCCCTTGACAAACAAAAAAAATCAGTATAAATTCTAAATATATGTATATGTATAATTTATTGTGGGGCTTAGTACTTTGCACTCTCGATGGCCCCTCCTTGTACTAACGCTAGGAGCAGCTTCTGGAATCATCCCCATTTTACAGATGAAGAAACTGAGGCTAAAGAGATGATGTCACCTCAGGGAGGAGCCAGCACCTGATCCCACAGGCGGACTCCAGTTTGCTCATTCCTACCTCCACCCACCCTACACACAGCACAGGCTGTGTCACACGGATACATGCACTTTCTCCCACCCTGACCCAGAACTGTTCCTGCAGCCAAGGGTTTCTTAGGGTGCAGGATGCCCCAAACATAAAAAGCCCTGGAAATGCCCTGAGCACCATGTCCAGTATGCAGGGTGCCCAGTCATCGTGGGCGACAGTGATTGCAACAGCACAGACTCCTCACACGAGGGTGGAGTGTAGAGGAACGTGGTCACTTCCCTCCTTCTTGCCCCAAGCGCTCTGCTGACTGCTGGGCACATGAGGTCTTGGCTCTCTCCCCGGGACCTGGTGGCCTCCAGGGACACGGGGACTCAGGAGGCTCTGCCCGCAGCACCCTGGCTGCCCACCGCCCGCGTGCCTGCCCAGCGCACCTGGCCAGCGCTGCCTGCAGCTCCTCTTCCTTGCGGCCCAGCTGGATGCGCAGCTCCTCCGCCCGCTGCTGCTGCTCCAGCACCTGCTCCTGCAGCTCCGAGCTCTCTCCGTCCAGCCGCCTCTTCAGCTTCTCCAGCTCCTGGCGGCCCTTCTCCTCCTTCCGCAGGCGGTCTGCAGGGGCCCCGGAGCTCAGCTGTCCCATCGTGAGGACACACACACACACACACACACACACACACACGCTGCCTTCCTCTTGCCTCCTGCCTCTACCCTGTGGCCGGCTTCTTCCTCCGCCCCTTCCAAGCCCACAGTAAAAGATGGAAACACAGACTGTGGGACTGGGAGGGCACTCAGTGCATCCCGCCGCCCCTCCTGTCCCCTTGCGGCCCCCCAGCCTGCAGCAGGCCTGCCCCGCATCGCTGCCCCACAGCACTCACCTTCCATGTCGGCGATGGTGGCCTCATACTTGAGCCTCAGCTTCGTGAGGCTCTTGATCTTCTCCTCCTCCTCGGCCGCCTGGGACGAGAACTCGGCCAGCCGCTCTTCCAGCAGCTTCCGCTCCTGCGGGGTGGTAGAGGCAGTCAGGGGCCGGCCCAGGTGCCTCCACTCCATACCCTCCACGTGGGTGAAGGGTCCCAAGGCTTTGGGCTGTACTCGACTGCTTTCCCAGGCCATTAGCAGGGAGCAGGATGGGAAGTGGAGCAGCCAGGATGCGAACTGGTGCCCATATGGGATGCTGGCGCTTGAAAGGTGAGGATTTAGCCACTGAGCTATCACACTGACCCCCCGGCCCCTAATCTTAACTCCTTATCCTTAGCCCTTAACCCTTAACACTGACATTAATTCTCATCCTAACCCTAGCCCTAATCCTAACTCTAATCTTTTATCCCCAACCCTAACCCTAATGCCTCATTCCCAACCCTAACCTGACTGCCAACCCTATTCTTAAGTCCTGATCCCTAGCCCTAATACTGACTATAACACGAATCTAATCCCAACCCTAGCTCCCACCCTGACGCTAACCCTATTCCTAACACTAATCCATCACTTTTATCCTACCCCTACCACAGTGGACTGGGCACAGCCTTTCAGCAGGCAGGCACAAGGCAGAGTGGACGAGGCCAGGAGACACCACCCATGTTCTATCTGCCACACACATCTACCCCTTGGAGGGTATCCAGCTGCAGTCAACAGAAAACAGGTGGCTGTGATAGGCATGGAGGAGGTGACAGGGGTGGGCTGCAGCCTCTGTACTTGCACTGGACACAGGAAGACCTGGCCAAGGGTTGCTGCCACCACAAGGTGCGTCTCAGCCGGGCCCGAACCTAGCTAGCTGGCAGCTCCAGGCAGCAGGCAGCCACCGAGACTCCGGGGTGTCTGTCAACATCATTGCAGCAACAATCCAATAGACACAGCCAGAAAGAAGATGGATTTAGGCATTCCAGCCAAGAGAGCGTTCTGATTAACGCCAGCGTTCCACCTCCACACTGTCCACAGATGCTACTGAGCATCTGACGTATGTACGGGACTGAGGTGGGACTTGAGTGAGCTTATGTCCACACAAACACACATGGCTGGGGCGGCCATTCCGGATGCCGTGGTTACTGGTCACACACCTGCGAGGGGGATTCTGGGACCCCTTGCCAACACCAGCATCCCTGGAGGGCCCATGCTCCCTCCCCTGCAGAACGGCCCACAGTGCCTGATGCAAGCTCAACGTGGGGTCAGCAGCCGGGACACCGCGTTGCTTACACGTTCCAACTACACATGTCCAGCCCTGCTTTAAACAGATGCTTCGATCCGCACTAGACTGAGCCCACAGATGCCAAGCCCTGGCTGCAGAGGGCTGGCCTGGGGAAGGAACGGGCTGCACCGTCACGGGTGCCTATGTCCCCACAGCACGTCTGCAGTTGCTAAGCTGTGAGCGAGAAAAACATGGCTCTCAAGCTCCCTTTCCTGGCTTGGTGCCCGGGCCTCAATCTCCTGCTCTTTTTTTCTCTTTGCTCTTTTTTTTTTTTTCTCTTTGCTGCTTGCTCAATCGTGGACGGCCTGGCCAGAGACTGCCCAGTTCTCAGCAGCGTTGAGCTCGGAATTGTTGCTCTCTGGACACCCCTTGCCCTCCATGGACACTCTCAACCCAGCAGGCTTGAGCTCGCCATGGGGAGGCGCCCCACCCCACTGCAGCCTTGTACACAGCCCCGCCCCTATTGACACAGCCACGCCCCCATCACTTACAGCCACGCCCCACCACCCACACGCCCCTCATGCTTCCCACTGCTCATGACCACGCCCCGCCTCTAAGCCACGCCCCGCTGCCCTCGCGGCCACACCCACACTCAGGCCCCGCCCCACCTTGCTCAGCTTGGTGTTCTGGTCCTCCAGGAGCACCAGGTCCTCCTCGAACTTCTTCAGCCTCGCCTCGGTCGTCACCTTCTCCAGCTGCAGCTTCTGCCGCGCCCCCTCCTCGGCCTCCAAATGGGTCTCCAGCTCCTGGAGGGGGAGAGCAACAGGGAGTGAAACGGACGGACGGTCCTCCGCCCCCTGGAGCCAGTGACTCAGGCACCTGCACACCCTCAGAGGTCCTTCCCTCCAGCCTGGCCTAAGCGGCGGTGGATCCCCTGGGTGGAGGAACAGGCTAGGATTCAAGCCTCACGGAACCGTTGAAATGCAGTTGGCCTAACTGGAGAACTGAATTTTCTGATTTGATTTTGTGTATTTTAAATTAAACATCTTTTCATCGCAGGAAGACTTTTTGATGTAGGTTTGGAACCGTTGGGCCATCAACTTTCTGTAAAAGCTCCAGCAGGGAAGCAGAGAGCCAGGGTTCTTGGTGACAACCTAGCATCTAAACTATAGCGTACCCGAGTATCAGACACACACTAGATCTCTATGGGGAGCAAGAACCCTGGGAATGGAAGGGCACAGGGGCCGTTGGAGCCAGGAGGCAAAGCAGGCAGAACACGAAGGGCCTCCCACAAACGAACACCTGGATCCAGCCATACCTGAGGCTCATGCCCAGTACGGCCTCCCATTATCTGAACCTAAGGTTGCTCAGAGTTCAGTTATTTGCAAGGGAACTGCCAAAAGGAGGGCTTGTGGAAGCAGAGGAGGGAAGGGCAGGCAGACGGAGGGTGTGCATGTGTGCGCGGGGGGTCTGGTGGGCACGCGGCCCCACTGGATGTGTGTGTGTGGGGTCTGGCGGGCACACGCCCCCACTGGATGTGTGTGTGTGGGGTCTGGCGGGCACACGACCCCACTGGATGTGTGTGTGTGGGGTCTGGCGGGCACACGCCCCCACTGGATGTGTGTGTGTGGGGTCTGGCTGGCACACGACCCCACTGGATGTGTGTGTGTGGGGTCTGGCTGGCATGCGGCCTCACCTGGATGTGTGTGTGTGTGGGGTCTGGCGGGCACACGCCCCCACTGGATGTGTGTGTGTGGGGTCTGGCGGGCACACGCCCCCACTGGATGTGTGTGGGGGGGGTCTGGCTGGCACACGACCCCACTGGATGTGTGTGTGGGGGGGTCTGGCTGGCACACGACCCCAGTGGATGTGTGTGTGTGGGGTCTGGCTGGCACACGACCCCACTGGATGTGTGTGTGTGGGGTCTGGCTGGCACACGACCCCACTGGATGTGGGTGTGGGGGGTCTGGCTGGCACACGACCCCACTGGATGTGTGTGGGGGGGGGGTCTGGCTGGCACGCGGCCTCACCTGGATGTGCTGCTGCAGCCGCCTCTTCTCCGTCTGCAACTGGCGGCTGCACTCCTCCTCCTCGCCCACACGGGCCTCCAGCTCCGCCACCACCAGCTCCAGCTCCTGCTTGCGGGTTGCCAGCCGCCCCCGTGTCTCCTCCGCCTCCGCGCACAGCTCTGCCTCTGCTCGCAGTTGTTCCGCCAGGCGGGTGCGCTCCTCCTCCAGCTGGGAACCCCGGGGAAGGCCAGGAGTCAGCGGCAGTGCCCCCGGGACAGCCCTCCACTGCCTGCCCCCAGCAGCCATCTCTGCCTGGTCCCTCAGCTCCGTCCCCATAGCCCTGGAGGCCAGGAGCACCTCCCTGCCCCGAGGACTCACCCCTGCCCAGTTCTCCCAGCCCTCCTCCTGCCTGGCTTACCCTCCATTTCACATTTCACTTGCTACTCCCATGCAGCGAAATATAGCCAAAGGAAATCATTGGGAAAGTACAAACATAAAAGGCTTAAGAAGAGTGCTAACCAAGCATTCTTATGGGACAGCAATGATACTGCAAATACAAGGTGCATCATGGTTTAACCCTCTGTTACACCTCCCCATACACACCTGCCAGCTTCCACCCTACCCATTCCACTCAGCCAGAAGCCCCGCCCCTCCAGCAAAGCCCCGCCCACTCAGCTCCGCCCCACCTCACGGCCCTCGTTCCTCACCTGAGCCACGCGGACCTGGAGCTCGCCCACCTCGCGGGCACTCTGTTGCTGCAGCTCCTGCACCTTCTGCAGCTCCTGGGCCCGCGCCTGCAGCACCTCGTCCTGCCGCGTCACCTGCAGCAGCGGCTTCACCTAGAAAAGGCCCAGGGAGGCTGAGCTCTCGGCGTCAAAGCCTGGCTGCTCTGCAGGGCCAGCGGCGTCCTTCCGGCGCTCACAGCAAGGATGAAGTGAGGTACCCCTGCCCAAGAGCCTGTAGCAGGGAAGGGTGCCCGCCTGCACTCTGCACCCCCAGTGTGTGTGTGTGTTTAAGATTTATTTATTTTTATTGCAAAGTCAGATATACAGAGAGGAGGAGAGACAGAGATCTTGCATCTGTTGATTCACTCCCCAAGTGACCACAATGGTCGGTGCTGCGCCAATCCGAAGCCAGGAGCCCAGAACTTCCTCCAGGTCTCCTACATGGGTGCAGGGTGCCAAGGCTTTGGGCCGTCCTTGACTGCTTTCCCAGGCCACAAGCAGGGAGCTGGATGGGAAGTGGAGCTGCCGGGATTAGAACCGGCGTCCATATGGGATCCCAGTGTGTTCAAGGCGAGGGCGCTAACCGCTAGGCCACCGTGCTGGGCCTCCCAGTGTGGTTTTGTTTCCTTTTTGCTAAAGGAATCCCCTACCCTCCACATCCGAGAGGCACTGTGGCTGGTGTGCTGGGGTGTGGGAGAGCGTCTCTGAAGGCCTGTGCCCAGAGTCTACAGCGACCTGCACCTCACACAGTGACCCAGGGAGGTGGGAGCACCCACTTACGTGCACACATGCTCACACACAGCCTGCCCTCCCTTTCGCTAAGTGGGACCTACTCTGATGGGTTCTGTTCCATTGTTTCCCACGTCATTCTCTCCAATCTTGCTTTCTCTTCCTGCATTCACACTGACTCTAGTACCTTCCTTCTTGCCCTAAGTCATGGTGTTCACCACCACAGGAGGGAAAGGGCCAGTCCCCTAAGCGTCCTGGTTTGCAGGGGGCTCTGGGTGGAGCCCACAGTGTTGTCTCTGCCGGTGACATGCTAGATCCAGGAGCCTCGGGCCATATGGGTCCTGAGTGACCCCTGCAGCGGCTGCAGCGGGAGTAGGACAGTCGTGTGGCTAAGTGGGCACGTGGGATCTCTAGGAAATCCCTGCCCACGAGGCTGCGGGGAGCTTCCCAGGCAGGCGGAGCCCAAGATGTGCCATCACACGCGTTCTCCGTGCGCCATCAGTGCCCCATGTACAGTGCCATGTGCTGCATATCATTACTGTGTGTGTCACACGTGTTGAGAGGCTGTCACATGTGTGTGTGTGTGTGTCATCATTCCAGCCGCTGAAAGGAGGCTGGCTGAGCCCCAGAAACCCCTCACCTTGATGAAGAGCCGCCACCACTGCCAGTGCCGCAGCTTGAGGTAGGCGGCACAGTTACGCTGCATCACCCGCAAGGCGCTCTGCTGCTGCTGTCGCTTCTGAAAGGCCCTGGGACGGGGTGAGGGGGAGACACAGGTGTGAGGTGCTTGGGCTGCCAGGCCCTGTCCCCCGGCCAGGGAGTCCCGTTGGCAACTGTGCACAGGTGCCATCTCCGCTTCACCCCCAGCTCCAGCCCGCCTGGTCCATCCCCACCCACCTCCCCAGGGTGTCTCTACACCCAGAGCAGACCTGCCCTGCCCGCCAGCTCTCACAGCCCCTCAGTGTCCCTGGCCAAAGCTCCTCTCTATACTGAGCTTCCTCTCCCACAAGCCCTTGCATCCCTGCAACAGGCCAGGCACCTGTCCCAGGGCCCTGGCACAAGCTCTCCCTGCTGGAACACGGGTCCCCAACCCCTTTGTTGACCTGGCCACATGCAACAGGGGGAGGCAGAGGGCATGGACAACCACCAAAGACCATCACACCTGGACCTCGGTTCCCTGGCACCAGGGGCCATCTGGGTGAGAACATGGTCCCCACCTGCGAGCCAGATATCCCCGGGCAGCTGCCTGGAAGGACACGATGATATCTGTGACCTTTAGGTCCCGCTCCTCTTCCAGCTGCGCCAGCACCCCCGCCCGGAAGAAGATCTTGCTCTGTCCCACGCGGTACAGGTTGGGGTCCAGTTCCAGGGCCTGGATCTGTGGTCAGCAGAGGGGAGGGGTGGTGATGAGGGGGGCAGGAGTGATGGGGGAGGGGCAACAAGGAAGGAGGGAGAGTCCTAGCTTCCCTCCTCCGACCTCCCCTACCTGGGCATGTACACACACATGCACACAAACACACACACACACTGGGTCCCCAGGCACACACATACAAACAGATACACACACACACTTGGTCTGACCCCTAGGCACGTGCAAACACACACATGTACACACATACACCCCAGGCCCCCAGGCACACTCACCATCTTCTCACAGGCCTGCTTCCCATCCATGAAGCCCTTGGGGATGGCATTGGGAGTCAGGATCTCGTACCTGCAACAGGTGGGAGGGTTGGGAGACAGATGTCATACCATATCAAGATGTCCCTGAGCACCTGTCATGGCCAGCACTGGACTCAGGGGGACAGACAGAGAAGTGATGGTGACAAGGACAAGAACAGTAACACCAAGCCAGTGCCACACACCAGCCAAGCACACTGACCCCACCACCCAGGAGGCAGCAGCAGAAACCTGGTTCTGCCCCGCAGCCCTCTCTCTGGACCCTGACTGTGATCCCCATGACACACAGCTGGTCTGGATCGCCAGGTTCTAGCCCCACACATTCAACCACAGGTGCTCCCCCAGATTACAGCAGCACATCACCTGCTTAGCGTTCCCATGTGTTGGGTCCCATTACGGGGTAGAAAGGACTGAGGAATGTGGGGGCGTAGGGGTCTTGGCTCAGCAGTTATAATACCTCTTGGGCACCCCTGTCTGTATCAGGGTATCAGGGTACCAGGGTTCAAGGTCTGGCTCGGCCTCAAATTCTAGCTCCCTGCTGATGCCAGGAGGTAGCAGCCAGAGGTGGCTCAAGGACTTGAGTGTCTGCCACCCACATGGGAGACCCAGAGTGAGTTCCTGGCTCTGGGCTTCAGATTCGCCCAGCTCTGGCCATTGTGGCCATTTAGGGGGTGAACCAGTGAATGGAAGATCTCTATTTCTTCTTGTCTCTCCACAAATCTGCCTTTCAAATAAAAGCAAAAATAACTCTTAAAAAAAAAAAAAACAATCAAGTCCGAGCTGGCACTATGGCTTAAACGGTTAAGTTTCCACCTATAGTGCTGGCATCTGATATGGGCACCAGTTCGAGTCCCGGCTGCTCCACTTCCAATCCAGCTCCCTGTTTGTGGCCTGGGGAAGCGGTGGTAGACAGGGCCCCTGCACTGACATGGGAGACCTGGAAGATGCTCCAGGTTCCTGGCTTGGAACTGGCCCATCCCTGGCTATCATGGCCATTTGGGGAGTGAACCCCCAAACAGAAGATCGCTCTCTGATTCCCCTTCTCTCACTATAAATCTTCCTTTCAAACAGAAATAAAACTTTCTTTAGAAAGTAAAATAAAAATAAATGAATAAAGCATACAGGAGAATGTGCGTAGATTGCAAATACTGCTAGACCATTTTAGACAGAGGATTTTTGGTCCGAAGCAGAACAGCCTGCAAATGCTGTGAACGTGAAGGGAAGACTGCACACACGTCATGGGTGTGCTATCATAGCACAACTGGAGAGCCCAAAACTTTCCCGTGTGTACTTATGAAAATGCTAACAGAAGGTAAAAAGTAAGCTTATCTTAGTGTGAAGAATGTTTGAAATTCATATGGCTTTTTGGAACCTGCATTTCTGCAAACCTCTCACGCACCCTGGCATAGCAGCGGGTGTACACATGTACATGATCCTGTCTCCCACCACCTGGGACCTATTCAAAACGCAGATCCTGGCTCAGTGGGTCTGGGGTGGCCCCAGGGTGTGGCTGACCCAGGGACACCCTCTGGGACGCTGCAGACCTGAAGCCTGAAGCCAGAAGCCAGCACTCCATCTGGGTCTCCCGTGTGGGCGGCAGGGCCCCAGGTACTCGGGCCATCACCAGCTATCCCCGGCGTGCATTTTAGCAGGGAGCTAAGTTGAAAGCAGAGTGAAATTTAAATTTAAAAACAAAAAAAGCTGAAGAAGATGGGGCCGTTACTATGGCATGGTAGGTTTAGCCTCCATTAGTGGTGCCAGCATACCATATGGGCACCAGTTTACGTCCAGGCTGCAGCACTTCCAATCCTTCTCCCTGTTAATGTGCCTGGGAAAGTAGTAAAAGATGGCCCAAGTGCCTGGGCTCCTGAACCCACGGGAGACCGGGAGAAAGCTCCAGGCTCCTGGCTTCAGATTGGCTCAGTTCCGACCACTTGAGTGAAGCAGTGGATGGAAGAGCTTTCTCTCTCTCCTTTTTTCTCTGTAACTCCACTTTCCAATAAATAACTAAATCCTAAAAATATTTTAGATGAAATGGGTTAAATAACTTGTTAAGAACTGGTTTAGCCTTTTTTCTTTACTTTTTCTTTCTTGTTTTTTTTTTTTTTAAGATTTATTTATTTTTATTGAAAGGTGGATATACAGAGAGGAAGATCTTCTGTCCGATGGTTCAATCCCCAAGTGACCGCAATGGCTAAAGCTGAGCTGATCCGAAGCCAGAAGCCAGGAGCTCTTCCAGGTCTCCCACACGGGTGCAGGGTCCCAGGGCTTTGGGCCTTCCTTGACTGCTTTCCCAGGCCACAAGCAGGGAGCTGGATGGGAAGCAAAGCTGCCGGGATTAGAACCGGCGCCCATATGGGATCCCGGGTGTGCAAGGCGAGGACATTAATCACTACGCTATCATGCCGGACCCTCAAAGCTGTTTTCTAATGTAACTCCATTAGCCCCATCTGGCTCATGTGTCACACCCCACCTGTGTGAGACCTGGGTTTCTTCCATATTTGCCTCGCCGTCTGTTATTGGGTTTCTTTCCCAGTCCTACCCTGTTCTCAACAAATGTGAACTGCAGCTCGCTGACCTCAGTCCACGTGCACCCTAAAAGAGGCCGTGGTTCCCCAAACCGCCAGCCTGGAAAGCACAGCGCGGAAGCAGCCGGGTGTCCTACGCATGTCCCTTGGCCCAGCGGGCCGCGCTCACCGCTGCCGGAACTCCTGGAAGAGGATGCGGTTGGGGAAGCCCTGGCGGCAGATGCGGATGCCCTCCAGGACACCGTTACAGCGCAGCTGGTCCAGCACCAGCTTCGGCTCCAGCTTCCCGGACTGCAGAGAAAGGCAGGGATGTGGGGGTCAGCGGGGTCAGCAGGAGGGACGCGGGGTCAGTTGGGGGGTCAGCAGAAGGGACACAAGGTCAGCAGGCCGAGGTCAACAGGAGGGATGTGGGGTCAGAGGGAGGGACGCCAAGGTGAGTGGGAGGGAGATAAGGTCAGCGGGAAGGATGAGTGGGTCAGTGGCTGCCAGGTGGGGTGCCCACAGCACCCTGGGCATCAGGCAGCCGCAGCAGAGCGCTGACCACTGACTCTCATGAGACCCAAGGGCAAAACGAGGCCAACGCTCAGGAACCTGAGCAGGAGGCTGTCATTCCCCCGCTCCCAGGGTCCTGAACCTGGCAATCCAAGGTGCTCAGACTGCCAGAAGCCAGGGCTCACCCAGCCCCAAGCCCCCGGCACCCCAAGGCCCACCTCCCGCCGTCTGAGGACAGGGAGGCCCCGGGTGCCAGGGCCTGTGGCCTAGGTTCCCACCCACAAAGACCCTCCCTTGATTTTCCCAACAAGATACAGCATCACTGTGTCCTCTAAGGCCAGGAGCGGTCTCACTGACCCCTTGGCTTTCATCCGCCCCATGGCCTTTGCAGCAGCTCCCTTCAGAGTCCAGTCATCACCTCCTCCAAGGAGCCTCTCCTGATTTTCCCTACCAGATCAACACTGAAGGCACCTTCCATCTGTACACAGGAACTGGACACTTGGTGATCAGCCTGTAGCCCAGGGCCTTTACCCACAGCCCTGCCCTGGCTGGGGTCACTCACCCTCTTCTCGTGGTTAGGGACGATGCAGCGGACGAAGCTGGGGTTGGTGTTGCTGAGCGTGGCCATGAGGCGGCTCAGGGACTCCTTGTAGAGCTGGCCCACGGTCCGGAACATGCCACGGCGGGGGCGGCCCCCGGGGGGGCCATCACCCAGGCTGCTCACCTGCTCTAGCCCCACGATGCCTTCCACTGCAGAGAGTGGACAGCAGGGTCAGTGTGACGGAGCCGGGGGGTTCAAAGGTCAAGGATATCACTGTCTACAAGACCAACCCTCTGCCCAAGAAACACCTCAGTCTGCATGGGAAGGTGGGGCAGGCAGTCCCGTGGGACAGAAAGGCCAACTGAGGCTTGGAAGGTGGGAGACCGTGCTCGGGGCCATGCTGTTGAGCAGGGGATGGTTACCTAATGGCCCTCTGAGTACCCACAGATGTCACAGATGTGGTGGCAGAAATTCTCTTGGACTCAGCCTTGGCCGTGACCTCCCCTCAAGAAGGGGACGTGCAAGATACGGGCTCTGCCAGGCTGCACACACAACAAGCTACACACAGCAGCCTCGGGGTCCCGTGAGGATGGCTCCACTTTGCAGACAGGGACACTGGGGCACAGCGGGGGTGAGGTGACCAGCGAGTGCCTCCATTAAAAACACCAAGTCCTGCTTGCTTGCATGTTTCACTCCCCACCCCCACCCCATCCGCCCTGCTAACACCATTCCCTCCACGGCCGCCAGGGGCGCCGCCTCAACAGCTGGTGCCCAGCTGGCCCAGGTAGAGCAGGACCTGGACCTCTTCCTCCTCGGGCTCAACCCCTCTGCCCCCTTTGAATGAAAGCGTGCACTGGCTAACGCACAAGGAAGGTTCTGAGGCCTGAGCCCATTTCCCAGCTGGCTGTGTGACCTCAGGCCGGCTGCTTAACCCCTCTGTGCTTCTGCTTCCGCCTAGATAGAATGGGAACACTGGGCTAATGTCAGGAAGCACGCAGGGACACTGGCTGTCAGTGATTCCACAGAGCCTCCTTAGAAGAGCTTTGGCTGACAGGGAGCCGAGGGTAGGGGAGGAAGAGGCAGAGAGAGGGGGCCGAGAGCAGTTCCCGGCCCCACAAGGCACCCTCCCCGCCGGCCAGCCTCACCGTCCTCGCAGATCCGCCCACCCCCTGCCGGAGCGGCTCCTGGGGGCGCCGGCGGGAAGGCGCCAAGCAAGGAGAGCGGCTGGAAGGCCCCATGTGCTGGGGATGGGGACAGGCGTGAGGTGGGGGAGATGGTGGAGGGGGATGGCAGAGAGAAGCATGAGGGGACAGGAGGGAGGGTGGGCAGCAGGAAGAGAGAGAGGAGAGCAGCGTTAGTCAGCAGCACAGGGCAAAGCCGGAGCGAAGCCCGGACACTGGCCATGAGCATGTCAATCCTGCCCGCCTCCCATCCACGCCCTCAGAGTGGGAAAAAACCCTCCCCCAGCAGTGGCGGCTGCGTCTGCTATGTGCTTTCCCTGTGCTGGGTGCCTGTGGCCTTGCATGCAGGACATGGGCGGCCCACGCTGAGCAAGGTGGCTGCAGGGGACACTGACAGGGAGCCGGCGCCAGCTCCAGCCCTGCCACACTCCAACAAGGAGCTGGCCTTGCTTGGAGGATGGTGGATGAGGTGGCTCCAGGCCAGCTCTGAGCCCACGCCTTGGTCCGCAGTCTCCAGGAAGCTTCCAGAGCCAGGACCCCACAGAGCAGTGGGACGGCTGAGGGACGCTTGGGGCCCGTGAAAGGGCCGAAGTTTCCAGAAAGGGGATGTGTTTTGGGGGTGGGGAGATGACGCTCAGGGCAGAACCCAGGTCTGGTCCTGCACAGCTAACTGTCACAAGCTACTCTGTAATGCCTGGGGTGAACTCTGCCCCTCTCTGCAGCACCGGCTCCCGAGAGAGGGCCTGATACCCCCAGCCCCAGGGCTGTCGTCCTGGGACCCTCTTGTCCTGCACGATCAAACACAGGCCCCTCTCCAGCCATGCCTTTGAAGACCCCAGGAAAGCTCAGGGCAGGCCAGCACACTGGCTAAGATGCCCATGAACTCTGTACTGGGGTTCCACTCTGGGGCCTGGTGCTTGACTCCACCTTCCCACAGCACACCCTGGGGGCAGCAGTGTTAGCTCATACGGCTGGGCCTGCTGGGCCTGCCACCCACAGGGGGACCTGGACCTTCGGTCGCAGCCCGGGGCTGCAGTGGACAGGGGGCTCTCTTTGTGTCTCTGTCCTTCAAATTAAAAAAAAAAAAACTAATTCAAAAACTTTGAAGATGAGGGGAAAACAGATAAACATGGAGGACACTGCGATGCTGGTCCTGCTAGCCGTGATGCCATTGCTTGAGCCACTTCTAGGACGGGGGTGGCACTAGAGCCAGAGGGGTCAGGCCCTACTCCAGCTACCTTCTCGAAGGGTCTATCTGTGCCCACCCATGCCTGCGGCCTGTCTCCGTTAGCCTGGGACTAACGTTGTCAGCAGACACCCTTAATTATTTTAGAGACCCAGCCTCAGAGCACATGTGCAAACACCAGGTGTCCCTCAACCACAACATCCCCACCCAGCCGGCCCCCCATTGACCCCGGTCGGCACTGGCATCACATCTGGTATTGCAAGTAACCCTCATGGGCAAGTGCCTAACTCTACGCCAATGCTGGGCTGAGCACCTACACACGTCAGATTCCATGCAGGGTCCTAAACAGATCCCCCTCGGATTGCACAGAGCAGCTTTGTCGGGTCTGATGGCACAGGCGAGCAGAGCTTAAGGCAGAGTTGGCGACAGCGTCTGCGTCCAGTCCGGGCTCTGGCCTTAATCCAAACCCAACCCGCCCTGGGAACGGCCTGGCTCTTCCGTCTGAAGGGGCGGGAGCTGCGTCCTCACCGTCCTTCCAGATCTCAGCAGTCATCCGGTCCGTGCTCTGGTGAAGCAGGCCCGCCACGTTGTCGTTCAGGGGGTCCATGTTCTTCATCAGCCACTCGTTGGCCTTGTAGTCCACCTATGGGCGTGGGAGACTGTCGTGGGGAGCTTACAGCCTCCTCATGGCTCGAGAAAGCTGTGCCACTAGTATCCCCAGCTGCATCCTGGTGAGTGTGACCCCGTCCACAACATCTCTTCCTATCTGCTGCCGCCAGGTATGGGTGGACACCAGGTGGACCCCACTTGCCCCCACCCTCCTCACCTAACCTAGCTCCCTGGCCCTGCTCCCACCCACATTTCCCCAGGCCGGCCCAGCTTCCACCTTGCCCGCGTAGTGCAGGACGCTGAAGTCTGCCTGATCCCGCAGCTGCCGTGGCCGCTGGAACTTGGGGTGGCTGCCCTGCTCCTGGGCCACCTTCTCCACGAAGGACTTGTCCGTGGCTTTGGGGAACCAGCACTCCTCGTCCAGCAGGGCCAGGAGCCCAGGGGGGTTGGCCTGACCAGTGATAGGAGGGGAGGGTGGGTCAGACCTCCCAGGACCAGGGTGATGGCTGGGGGTGCCATCAGTGACAGATCGGCCTGCGGATGGCAGCCAGGCCCCACAGCTGCCTGATTATCACACAGGTCAAGCAGATGGCCGCCCTCCTTGCCCCTCTTCCCTCCCCGGAGGCGGGAGCAGGGTGGGCGCACCGGACGCTCTATGAGGTCGATGCAGGGCTGCAGGTCGAGGCCGAAGTCGAGGAAAGTCCAGGGGATGCCCTCGCGCTGGTACTCCTCCTGCTCCAGCACGAACATGGTGTGGTTGAAGAGCTGCTGCAGCTTCTCGTTGGTGTAGTTGATGCAGAGCTGCTCGAAGGAGTTCAGCTGCGGGCGGCAGGGCAGTGAGTGGATGGGAGGACAGAGACCTGGGGTGGCACACAGACCCAGAGAGGGAACAGATACCCAGAGAGGGGGAACACAGACCCAGAAAAGAGAGAGGGACAGAGACCAAGAAGGGCAGGAGGACAGAGGCTAGGGAGGGAGGCCAGAGACCCAGCGGAGGGGGACGGGGACCCAGCTTCCCGCCAAGCCAGCGACTGGAGGACAGACCTGGAAGATCTCAAAGCCGGCGATGTCCAGGATGCCCAGGAAGGAGGCGCCCTGGCGGGGACTGCGATCCAGGGCCCGGTTGAGGCGCAGGACCAGCCAGCGGAAGAGGCGCTCATAGGTGGCCTTGGCCAAAGCCTCCAGGGCGAAGTCAGCCTGCAGGGCCGGGCACAGTGTGAGGGCCGAAGCATCCCCAGGAACTGGCCCCAAGCAAACGCCGGGCCTTCCTGCAGCCCCTCTGGGTGGCACTGGGAACACAGGCTCAGGAGAATACAGCCCGTCCCCATCCCTACTGCATCCACCCTGGGCCCTTAGGGTCCCCTCAGCCCCCTTACAGCAGCAGGGGAGGGGACAGCTCCCCTACAGAAGCCTACAGAAGACGGACCAATCCAGCTGCTCTCCGCCAGCCTCCCGCCAAGCCGCCTCTGTTCTGTGGCTCCTTAGATCTCACAGTACCCAGGCCATGCTGATCTCTCCCCACACTGCTGCCTTTGCTTCATGCCTGGTGATCCTCAATGTCCCCAAACCCCCAAACGGCTACCGCACAGGCTGCCCTCCTGTGCCTTGCGCCTTCCGGGTCTCTCCTCAGAGAGGACGCTCCTGGCCACCCATGGCTCGGCCACCAGGGAGCCTCGCCTGTTGGGCTATTCTCTCGCTTGCGTTCCCAGCACCCGCACTGAAGCAGGTGCAATGGACCGACGCAGGGCCCCGCCCCCGACTCACCCCACAGCACCTCCCTACCTGCTCCTTGGTCTGGGCCTTCTGCACATAGTCCCGGCCCACCTTGATGCGGGGTGTGAGCAGCGCCCGGGAGAAGTCAGTCACGCCCAGTCCCAGCAGGCGGCACAGCTTCTGAGCAGCTGCAGCAGACATCAGCCTTGGCCAGGGAGCGGGGGCAGGGGACCCCACCCTCCTTCCCTAAGTCCCCACCCCCAGTCTTAAGCCTGTGTGGAGCAGGGAGCATTCTTGAACGTCTGATTCTTTATGGTGAAGCAATGTAGGAACAACCGTGTTGTTAGGTTGGTGCTGTGGCACAGCACGTTAAGCCAATGCCTGTGATGTGGGCACCCAGTGTGAGCACTGGCTGGAATCCCAGCTGCTTCGCTTCTCCATCCAGCCCCCTGCTGATGTGTCTGGCAAGGCAGTGGATGATGGACACTTGTGGGAGAGTTGAATGGAGACTGGCTCCCACTTGGCCTGGCCCCAGTCATTACAGCTGTGTGGGACGTGAACCAGTGGACGGAAGATCTGTGTGTGTGTGTGTGTGTGTGTGAGAGAGAGAGAAACTCTGCTACTCAGACAAAATATTTCATAAAAATGAAAAAAGCACGCGCTGCGTGATGAATGTTGTACCCTAAAGTGTGTCCCAGGGGATGCCCAAGAGGGGTCGTGTCTTGTAGAATTGTGCGGGAGCCCTGCAGCAGGGCCGGGAGCACAGGGCTGAGGGCCGGGGTGGGCCGGAGGGTGCGGCCAGCAGGCTGTACCTGTGTTGTCAGGCATGGTGGCCTGGTCGGTGTTTCGCTCCTGCTTCAGGACGACATTGCCGAACTGGAGGACAGCCGAGACCATCCGCAGCATGGCTGAGGGCAAGGGCGGGAAGGTGAGAGGTCACAGGATAGGGTGGGGGCCAGTATTGAAGCATAGCAGGTTAAGCCACCACGTACAACACCAGCATCCCACACTGTATTTGAAAAAATACAACTTAGGGCCCAGTTAAGATGGTCACACTCGGTGTCAGAAGTTCTGGTCATGAGCCCCAGCTTCATCCCTAATCCCAACTTCCTTTTAAGGCACCCTGGGTTACAACAGGTGAGTACTTGAGTCCCTGCCAGGAGTTCCAGACGCCCGGCTGTGGCTTTGCCCAGCGGCTCACTTGATGGGTGAACCAATTTGGGGATTGCAAGAGCAGGGGAAGCCGCGAATGCACAGCCTGCCAGCAAGGAGTGTGGCCTGCTGGGCCTACAGCCCTCAGAGTTCTGGAAAGGAGGCAGTGCTGCCCTCTAGCGTTCGTCTCGGGAACCTGCAGGGGTGAAGGATGCTCGGGAGATTTGGGGATGAGAACGGGAAGGACCAGTCCCAGGCTGCGTGGCCTTGCTGGTGTCCCCTTAGACAGTGGGTCTGTGAGCTGCTGGCCCGCAGCTCTGCAGGAATTCGCTGGTGTTTTACGTCTGCATGAGCGCTCTGCTCGGTTCTGACGCACAGTGAGCCTCCCCGGAGGGAAGACGGTCACCGGCTTCGCACAGAGCTTTATCAAGATACCGTCACTGCTGCAAAACACCCTCTCCCCCGACAGCAGGCTCTGTTTGTCTGCTGCTCTCATGGTTACGCCACGCGTCAGAGAGCACTCAGCCACCCCGTCCAGTGTTTATTTTAGAAGTTTCTACAACTGCAATGGAAATTGTTTAACTGTCACTTCCTCTGTGCCACCCCCAGTCACAAACACTAACAATGACCTCAGGTAACCTTCATTCAATGAGACAGATCCCGCTCGGATGCCCGTGTGGCAGACAGGGAAACCGAGGCATAATCATGATCGCCTCGCCTGGGAGGGCTGGGCACACACACTGGCAGTGCTGGAACGTGTGCAGGGCGGGCAGAGCCTGGGGGTGAAGAGTCCCCTGTTCCCTCCTTTGTGACATGAACTCCAAACACGGACACAAGCAGGCAGCACACACAGCAGGACCCCCACCACATGCCCCACACGTGCCTGCTACGTGAGTGCGACTCCTTGGACCACATTCAAGTGCAGACAGAGCAGCTCCTGGCTGCTGGCAGCTGCACTTACAGGGTGCTGGTGGCAGGAAGGGGCAGGAGTGGGCTCCGGACACTGGTGAGCGTGCCCCTGGCCACCCACCTCCGACCGTTCCACGTCCCCGGGGCATGAGGTGTGTGTCTCCTTTCCAAGTGAAGTGGATCTGGCAAAGAGCTCGGGGCCAGGCAAGCAGGGAGCTATCCCTTCTGCCAAGAGCTCAGACTGAAATCTCATGGTAAGGAAACAAAAGCACTGGAAAAGGTCAAGGTCATGAAGACCACAGGAAAACTCAGGAGCAGGTCTAGGCTGTGGGAAGAGTGGAGGGCGTGAGTATCAAACACCACGTGGCACTGGAGGGGAGAGAGAAGGAGGGGGAGGAGGAAGAGTGAGGGAGCAACCGAGGCCGCAGGGCTCCGGGCTCAGCCAGCTGAGCAGCACCGGTGGCGGCGAGACGAAAATGACTGTGAGAGGAGGGGCCTGGCACTCGGTGGGGAATTGACAACTGATGTCACAGTGCCTGTTGGACTGTGCCCATCTCTGCCCCCAGCAGGGCCCAGGGTCCAGCAGAGCCACCCGGTGACAGGTGTAGAAGGAAGGAATCAGGGTTTCTGGCCTAGCAGTGAAGACAGGTTAGGACACCACGTCCCACAGCTGGCTCCCAGGCAACGCAGACCCTGGGAGGACGCTGTGACCGCTCAAGCAGTCAGTCCCTACCATGTGTGTAGGTGACCCACACTGAGCTGCTGGCCCCCAGCCCCCATGTGTGTCACCTCCCTGACAACACACCATCTCCCAGTCAGCAGCCCTCTCTTCTGCCTCCCCCGTCAGACTGGAGGCTCCTCCGAGGCAAGATCCACACATGTGCCCGGGATGGGACTGTTTCTGAAAGTGCATTCCCAGGAACCCCAACCATGACAAAGGAGCCCATGGCCTCCTGCCTCCCCTGAGTGTCCCTGCAGGCAGCTGCTGACCCCAACATCTCCCCAACGTGTAGCTGAGTTGGAACTGCTCTCACAGCAACACCTGCTCACGTGCCAGGAGCTTGCCTCAGGGCCTGCAGATGTGGGGTTATTATAACTGTGACCGGGCTGGTGCTGTGGTGTCATGGGTTAAGCGGCCATCTGTGACACCAGCATCCCATACGGGCACTGGTCAAAGTCCCTGCTGACCCATTCCCAATCTAGCTCGCTGCTAATGTAGCGATAGATGGTCCAAGTACTTGGGTCCCTGTCCCCCGCTGGGAGACCCAGACGAAGTGTCCGTTTTCCGTCTAGCCCAGCTCTGGCTGCTGCAGCCACCCGGGGGAGTGAGCCAGTGCACACAAGATAACTCTTCTTCTCTTCTTACATTTCCCTCTCTGTTGCTCTTTCAAACAAATAAATAAGTTAATTAAAATAAAATAAACCAGACCTGGACCAGAGCTGTGGTGGATCAGGTTAAACCTTTGCCTGCAATATCAGAATCCTGAATGGTCACTGTTTTGTGTCCTGGCTCAGTTTTTGATCCAGCTCTCAGCTCAGGAAAGCAGCAGAGCATGGCCCATGCGCTTAGCTTTCTGCACCCCTGGAACACCCGGAAGGAGCACCGGGCTCCTGGCGTTGGCCTGGTCCAGCCCCAGCCAGTGCAGCCATCTGGGTAGTGAACCCTTCAAAGGAAGGTTCTCATTCATTCTCATTCTCTCTCTCTCTCTCTCTCTCTCTCTCTCTCTCTCTCTCTCTCTCTCCCTCCTCTCTAACTCAGCCTTTCCAATAAAAATAAAAAATCTTTAAAACAAACACTTGCGAGGGTCTTGGTGCAGTGAGGCTGTTGTCTCCAACATGGGCACCTGTTCGAGCCTCAGCTGCCCCACATCTGATCCAGGGTCCTGTTCATGCACTTGAGAAAGCAGTGACACACGGCCCAGGTGTGTGGGGGGACCTGGCTGGAACTCCTGGTGCCCGGCTTTGGCCTGGCCCAGCCCCAGCCAGTGCAGCCATCCGGGAGTAAACAAGTGAGCAGGAGATCTCTACCTGTCTCACGCTCTGACTCTGTCTTCTAAATGAATAAATCAGTCTTTTTTTTTTTTTTTTTTTAAAAAAAAGATGTAACGTCTACCAGAGGAGATTCTGTACTAACAATGACATGCACAGCTTTGTTGGGAGACTTGAGCACTGGAGGGCCTGGGGATCAGTGGGGAGTCCTGGAACCAGCCCTCATGCACACTGAGGCATGACTATGGACATAAGGGCCAGGGCTTCGGCGAGACCTGGGCCATTCTCCTGTCAGGTCCCTCCACACAAAGCTGTACAGTGTTCACTTCCGGACTGCAAACGTCAGGGCAGCTGTTCATGCTCACTGCACTACCGGGCGGCTGCCAGCAGGACCATGTGAGCTGGCAGCTGTCGCTAAGCCCAGCGGGACCTCCAGGGATGGGCTGGGAGGCCCAGGCCCCCGCCATCAACACCCTCTGTGTTTGCCACCTGACTAGCTGCAGAGACGGAATTGTGCAAGCCCGACTAGGAAACAGGACTGGGCTGGGTAAACCATGTTGGCCCACGGAAGCCACCAACAGCCCCAGGAAGCCACCAGGCTGGCATCCACGTCCAGCCTTCCCAGTTCAGCCGGGAGCCAGTCAAGGGACCAGCACAGGGACCTGGCGGCCTGGCAGAGACATCTACGCAGCCACCCACCAGGAGGTGCCAGAGGTGCTGCGACAGGACAGGGTTTTCAGGGGAACAGAGTGAGGCAGAGTGCAGGGTGCTCAGCACTGGGGCTGCCCGGCTCTGGCCCTCAGAAAACACCGCGGCGTCCCGAGACCCCCATCCTGACTCCCACTGGCCTCACCCCTTCCACTGCAGTGTATCTCAGAGCCGCCCTTGTAATGTCCCTACTCCCCCGTCCCTGCCATGGCTGCCCAGTGCCCCGGGCCCAGGGCCTTGCCCACTTTGGCAGCTCCAGTTCCTTGGTCTCCCATCACACTCCACATGGAACACACTAGAAGTCCCAACGCCCCAAACGTGCCACAGCCCTTCCTGCCCCAGGGCCTCACTCTCCAGGTTGAGCTCAAACGCAGCACCCCTCTCTGACCCCTGAACCCCTGCAGCATACACAGGGCGTCCTTCCTTCCAGATCTGCCCCGTGGTTCTCTAACATTCCCCTTACTGTAAGGGCAGTGCCTGCACATAACCAACAGCAGCCACTCAATAAACTCGTGACAGAGTGAGCAGAGGCCTGAAGGCCTGGGGGGCTAACTCACAGGTGATCTCCTCGTGGCTGAACCCCAGCACCCGCAGCGACTCCAGCGTCTCCTGGAAGAGCTCCCGCTCCTGGCCGGGGGAGGACGACGGCCCGTTGGTCAGGAAGCGGTAGTGGGAGTAGGGCTCCAGGAGGAGGTCAGCTGCAGCAGGGAGGGGTGGGAGTCAAGGTCAGCTGTGGGCTTGCCAGCATTGCAGGTGACCCTGCATGAGCCACCACCCCTCCACCAATAGCTGAGGTCCTCTCCTCCCGGCCGTGTGGCAGCGCTGTCACTGTCAGCACGTGGTACTCCTCCTTGCTCCTTCCAGACTCTCGAATCAGGCAACTGCCCTAAGCAAGCAGGGCAGGGGCGACAGGGCCAGCGACAGGACACGTGGCCTCAGCAGCCACAGTGAGAAGGGACCACATGGCAGCAGCGGGAGTTGAGGGAGGCACAAGGTATGGGGCAGAAGAAGGCAGAACAAGAGGGCGGTGCGGGGCAGACGGGAGAGCCCAGGACCCAGACGCGATGGGAGCTGCACGGGAAGCCGTAGCCACTACAGGGTCCAGGGTCATCAGGAACCACTAGGCAGCAGCAGCCACAGGAACACAGCAGGAGCCATGCAAAGCTGGTTACAACAGGACCCCTGCGGGGTGGGCAGAAGCCTCGGGAAGGGCACCGATGGGGCCGGCACAGCTGAACAGGAGAGAGATTCAGTGAGACCCGGAGGCACAGGTGGAATCTGCCATGCAGAGCCAGAACCAGGGGCAGGGTTGCAGACCCCTCACGGGACGTAGGCACGGGCAGCAGTGCCTCCCACCTCGTCCCTCTCCAGGGTCTCGCCCGACCCCAACTCCCGGCCTGTTGAGCTGGGCAGGAGGGCAGGGGACACCAACCTTTGAGCTGCTCCCCGGCGCCCCCGAGCAGCTGGTAGAAGATGTGGAAGCTGCACTCATCCTTGGCCTGGCGGATGGCGCGTGACTTCTCCAGCAGGTCTGGGCAGAGGCCAGTCAAGGTGTGCGGTGGAGGTGGGCAGAGAAGGGCAGGAGAGGAGAGGGACACCCACCAACCCACCTCTCTCTGCCTCCCAAAGCTGTGGAGTCCTTCACAGCCCGGGCTGACGAATTGGTAAGTGACTGATTTGGGGCAGTGGGCCTGTCACTCGAGCCCTTGCCCCCCAGTTTTCTCATCTGTTCCCCCTGCTCCCTAGGGTAATTAACCCACTCATCGTGCAGTGCCCGGCTCACCACCAGCCACACCCAAGTGCATGGCCCATCAGCTTCGCTCTCCCAGTCTCAGATTTCCCCACACAGATGTCGCTGACAACAGATCTCGCCTCCCATGACTCGGTGCTCCTGCTAGCTGCTCCCTTCTGAGAAGTCACATGACATGTGGGGAGCCCGTGACCCACGCTCACGAACCACAGAGCCCGGGTTATGCCCAAGATCAGCCGTGAGGCCGAGAACCAGCACCTTCCGACGCTGGGAGAGGACAGCCACTAATGGGCTTAGCGTGGACAGGGGACACGGAATGAAGGGGTGGGGAGCAGGGGATGTGTGCACGTGCCGGACAGCCCTGGGTCAGGCTGGTCCCAGCGTCGCCCTCCCCCTCCATTAGTGAGGCAATGGCAGTGGTTGTGTCTCGGTGTTGAGGGCAGACTGAGATGATATGGTAGAGCCCAGAGTGGTGGGGCTCAGTCAGCACTCAAGCCAGAATGGGGTGTCACGGCTGACCTGAGCCCGCGGCACAGACCCGAGTTCCCCACTAACCTGAGATCCCAGGCAGCCAGGGGCCACCTGACCCCAAGTACCCTCCCCCACATGCTGGTCCTTGCCGCCACCTGGTCCAGCCAAGTGTGAGCTCAGGAGGTTGTGGGAACCCCGGAGCGGGACAGGCCGAGGATGGGAGGGCTGACCAGCCAGGAAGAGCTCCCAGAGGAGCGAGGGGCACACTCAGATGGCAGAGGAGCCGTGTGGCAGAAGCCGTGAAGCCACCAAGTGGAGAGGAGCCATGAAGCCAGGACAGCGGCCTGGCAGCTGCAGGAGGCAGCAGCTGTGCAGCTTAGGGGACCAGAGGCTGTGGGAGCCTGAGCAGAGGTGCCAGGGTCAGCAGCCGGGACCCCGCTGCTCGTGCCCTGAGCAGCCTCTCTGTCACCCTAGGCCTTGGCTTTTCCCCCTCATCTGTGATTTGGGGACCTGAAGGGAGGGCCTGACCAGCGCCAGGCTTCTGCTGGGCTCCTGGGGTCCCACCTCGTCCTCTTGGCTGGGGCAGTTCAGTACCATGGGACACTGGGCCAGTCTGGAGACGCCATGCCTGCCTCACCAGGCCTTGCCCCTGGCGATCTGCCACTTGCTCACTGCTCTGTCCATGCGTTGCTGGCGAATCGCTGAACCAGGGTGGTCCTGCAGCCCCCTAACCTTCAACTCCGCACCGCACCAGAAAAGCTGCCAGGAGCAGCTGGCTGCCACAGCGCTTCAGGGCTGGGGACCCTGAACACCTGGTCTCCCATTTCCTGGGAGTGGGGAGACCCACAGGGCCCCTCTCCCCAGCCCAGCCAGGCCTACAGCGCCCCTAGAGCTTGGAGGATACAGGTCTCGATGTTGGCGCCCACAATGTAGCCGGCCACGTCGAAGTTGATGCGGATGAATTTGCCCTGGGAAGGGAAGGTGGTCACGGCTGAGATCTGCTCTCATGCAGACCTGAAAATAGACATGCCCTCCCCGCATGTCCCTTCCTCACCAGCCCAGAACTGGCCTGATTCCCTACTTCTTTCCTTCCTTATCTGAGCCCCACTCACATTGGGGACTCCCTGGGGAACTTTGGTCCAGACTCTTGCTCCTCCTATCTCAGGACCCCTATCTCCTCCCTCAGACCCAGAACTTCCAGGCACCCCAACTTCCAGGCCCCACGTTCAGGCCCCACTCCTGCAAACCCTCCCAGGCCCCACCTGCCGCATAGCTAAGTCCCGCCCTCACATCCAAACCCCACCCCATAATCAGGCCCCGCCCCGTGGTCAGGCTCCGCCCCCGTGATCAGGCCCCGCCTCCCGCACGCAGACTCCTCCCCAGCCCGGTACTCACAAATCGGGAGGAATTGTCATTCTTAACTGTCTTGGCGTTGCCGAAGGCTTCCAGGATGGGGTTGGCCTGCAACAGCTGCCGCTCCAGCTCCCCCTGTGGGCACCGAGACGTCATCAGAGGGGCCCCGGAAGGAGCAGAGGGCCCAGCCCACCAGGAGATGGGTCTCCGGGAAAGGTTATTGAACGAAAACCAAACCAAACACAGACGAGCCACAGGACAACTGCTCCAGGGGGCCAGTGTTAAAAACAGCTCAGGGCGGGCCCAGCGCTGTGGCCTAGTGGCTAAAGTCCTCGCCTTGAACGCACCAAGATCCCATATGGGCGCAGGTTCTAATCCTGTCAGCTCCACTTCCCATCCAGCTCCCTGCTTGTGGCCTGGGAAAGCAGTCGAGGATGACCCAAAGCTTTGGGATCCTGCACCGTGTGGGAGACCCGGAAGAGGTTCCTGGTTCCTGACATTCGGATCGGCACAGCACCGGCTGTTACGGCTCACTTGGGGAGTGAATCATCGGACGGAAGATCTTCCTCTCTGTCTCTCCTCCTCTCTGTATATCTGACTTTGTAATGAAAATAAATAAATCTTAAAAAAAGAAAAACTCAGGGAGTAGCACAGGTGGGGCTGGGGCAGCCCTGTGTGTGCACGGGGGGGCTTTGGAGAGGTTGGAGGTGCCCCCTGACCTTGGCTGCCACCGGCTGCCGAGGAAACGAGTTCACCGCATGTAAGATGCTCCACACGCAGGGACATGGTAGGTGGCCAAGACACGGAGCTGGCCCCTGGGGTGGACACGTCACTCAACTTCCCTTCAGCCCAAGGGTCAGTTAGGCATGAGGCAGGCATTCGGCAAATGCCAGTCTGCATGGCCCAGCCAGGCTGGTGGCTTTGCTGAGGGAAGTGGTGGACGTGGCACACCTGCAGACACTGCCAAAGGTTTGTGAAAAACGGATTTGAAAGGCAAGCTTAAAAAACAACAACAACAACAAAATGAAAGGCAAGCTTAGGGGTCAGTGTTGTGGCATAGCGAATAAAGCCACCACCTCCAATGTTGACCCCTGGGCATGGGGTTAGGTCCCAATGGCTCCCTTTCCCTCCGCAACTCCAGCTTTCAAATAAGTAAGTCTTTTAAAAATGTGAAATCTAGGCAAACGCAGTCTTCCAAAGTCAACAGAAAACACATCCTGATGAAGAACCAAGTAGAACTAGCATTTGAGTTTGTCTCCCTAGCTCTCCTGCCAACTTTCCACGTGCTGAGATTGCGCAGGGACCCTGCCTGGACATACCCAGCCCATCGGCCACGCTCTAGTCCCTGGGGTGTTGCTGTGGCTGTCCATGGCCCAGCTGTGTGCACACAGTAGGGCTGCTGTGACTGGCGCAGGGGCTCTGATTGCACACACACACAGTAGGCCTGCACTGGTTGGGGACATGGCCTGTGTGTACACAGTGGGGGTACCCCAGAGGGCAGCATGGGCCCTGGAAGGTTTGACCACTGGTGCCTTGGGTCGTGTCTACCAGGGAAAGCCACAGCCAAGGTGACCAGAGTGGTACGAGGTGGGGCAGCCAGATTGGAGGAGATTCCTGTTACTCACATAGGACACGGTGCTGGTGGAGGCCTGAGGAGGTCACAGGACACGAGACACAGCCAAGGACACGGGACATGCAACATGGACAGACATGGTGGTGAACCGGCAGCCTCGGGTCAGGAAGGGGGGGAGCAGAGGGGCTGGGGAGGGGAAACCAGGTGTGGGGAGAGGTGGCCTCAGGGGACTGGCTGCCTGGCCTTGAATCTCTCTTGCCCCCTACCTAGGGCTATGGCCAACAGTGGTGATAACAGCACCCACTGTGCCACAGGGCTCAGCCCAGGGAAGCAAGGGGCACCACACAGCAGCCACTCAGACAAGCAGCAGAGGCACAGAGTAGGTGCTGAGAGAACCAAGCGCCTACTAAGTGCCAGGTTCCGTTCTGGGGTTAAGGGGGCCCGGGACTTTGGATCTGTCCTGCCTCTGCCCCAACAGGTGCCATGTGGGGTAGCAAGCTGAGAGCAGGCCCCAACCCAACCGTGGCGTTCTGTGAATGCAGCACACAGCTGTGGAGGGACACACAGGGCTGGGACGCTGCTGGGCACAGGGCCGGGGCACCCCGAGACTGCTCTCGTACCGGGACCCCGGGCTCCTTCCTGCCCTTCGGGGACGAAGCCACGTGGGCCAGGTACTGGATGACCTTCTTGGTGTTCTCCGTCTTCCCGGCTCCAGACTCCCCACTGCGGGGGGAATGACACGATGCCGAGAGGGTGGGTGGCATGGCCAGGAATGGCCTGCCCAGTCCAGAAGAGCCTCTCCCAGACCCACCTCCTGCAGGAAGACCTCCACGATTACTCACGTGCAGAGAATGGACTGGTCCTCACGATCTGTAGGGGACAGAGAGGGACGTATGTCACTGGGGAGGGTGCGTGGGGGGGCCCTCTGCCCGTTATGCTGGCCACTCCCTGTTCAAAACTGTCCTGAGGGGCAAGGGACAGGGGGTTGATGCCTGCCATTTCCAGATCTTAAGATCCCACCGGCTCGCCCTCTCTCTCTGCTGTGTGGCCTTGACCAGGTCCCTGAGTGGCTCTGACTGTTTCCACACCTGGAAAGTGGGGCTGAAAACAGTGAGCCAGTGGTCAGCACTCTGAGGGCCACCCAGCATGCCTCAGCACGCTCTCCGCGAGGGACAGACACAGTGCACGGAGGTCATGCCAGGCCCTGGGTCCCAGTTCCACCTCCGCCCCACACCCACCAGTGTGACTGTGGGCGACCACCTGGTTGCTCTAACTTGGAAATCAGACACCAGGAAAGTAGCGAGGAATGAGCGAGCCTTGAGGCAACCGCACCAGGAGCCAGGAACGGGCTGCGGCTCGAGGGCCCTCTGTGAGGAGCGGACAGGTGGAGCGGCAGGGCTGGTAGGGACAGAGTGGGCTCAGCAGCACACACGCGGCGGCTCCACACAGTGCCCGTTCTCCCTTCTCAAGCCCACAGCCGAGTTCACCCGAGCAGAGCAGCCTCCTCGCCTTTGCCAGTGTCACAGGACACAGTGGCGTTAGACTGGAAATGGGCACTGGAAGGATAGCCAGGGACTCCTCAGTGCATGGAGACTGAGCAGTTCACTGTTAAAGACCAAAGAGCAGCTCACAGGACCCGTAGATAGCACGACATTCCTGCACTACTGCAAGGACGGACAAAGGGCAGTAGCTCAGAGTTGTCATGGAAACATTCACACAATAAGTAACTTTACGTAGCCAGATGCCCAGCTCCCTCTGACTGCGTAAAGGCATGACGTGGGAGTAGCACACAGCACACTACATCCAGAATAAACAAACTGCTGTCTTCTGTGACCTGTCATACGATGGAAACAGAGACAGTCAGAAATGCACATGAAGTGCATCCTGACCCCACAGCGGGGGCAGAACGTGTGGCGCGTGCGGCAGTCACCTGACTTGGTCATCCTGTGCCTCACTCTCACGTTGTCTCAGATCACACAGCCCTGGTCCAGTGCACGACCTGGGCAGCTGTCCACAGCTGCCATCTGCCTTAAGGTGCCGTGATGACGCAGAGCGTGTCTACATGCCCGCAAGGTGGACCGGATGAGCGGGAGCTGCAGGCTTCCCTGCCCCTGGGGAAATTCCTTTAGAAGTCACAGTGAAGGGTGAGCAGAGACTCGGGGGCTTGGGTGCTCAGAGCTCGTCCCTTTGTCACCTGACCTGAAGCCCCCTCCACTACCCCAGGGAGCATCCAGTCCAGCCCCAGGCCAGCACTCACCCTGCAGCATGCTTCGATAGGCCCCCTCGGTCACAGCGTACACGTGGGGTGGCACCTCGTGGCGCTTCTTGCCCCGATACATCTCCACGATGGCCTCCGTGTAGATGGGGAGCTGCTTGTACGGGTTGATGACCACACAGAAAAGACCGGAGTACGTCTACAATGGGCGAGAGGGGAGAGGACGTCAGGGGCGAGCCTGCATCCCCGGGCGCAGCTGGGCAGGCCGTGCGCTGCCTGAGAGTGTGTGGCACAGTGCTGGGCACAGGTGATGCACACTTGCAGGCTGCTGAAGGGAATGACCCTTTCCAAATCACACAAAAGGCGCTGGGGGGACAGAGACCGAGACCGTGAGAACACGAGGGCTTTGCCGTCAGCCATGCCGGGCTGCCTGGAGTGAAGTGACCACGTGCAGGGTCATCCCTTGAGGCATGCTCTGGAGTGCAGGGGAAAACAGTCCCTGCACAGGACAGGCCACTATGGAGCTCTGGGCACACTGATGTGGGGAGGGACCAGAAGGAAGGACAGCAATGACAAGGTTCTGAAAGGGTGCCTTCTGGGACACCTCCGGAAGGATGCCCAGGGCACCTGCCGCTACTGGGATGTGGAAGGACCAGTGCGTGGTTGGACCCGTCCTGTGATATCTGTGTGCTTAGGGGCGCTGCACTACAAGAGATGCTCAACCTCCGACTCAAGGTGTGGGGAGATAAGAGTCTGTCATCCAAGTTCACAGACATCTCCTGCACCTGAGTTCCAGCCACATCCTCCTGGGGCCACAGTCAGGACTCCACAGCAGCTTAACAACTGGTCTGGCTCCCAGGATGGCAGGTGGACGAGAGGTTGCTTGGCAGACAGGGAGAGCCAGCTGGCCGCTGAGTTAGCCCAGCCCCGGGGCTCGCCAGCTGTGCAGGCACCTGAGCCAGCTGGAGTCAGCTGCTTGGTGGCTCACCTAGTTAAATATTTAGCTCCTTGACCAGCGAGTCACCAGCTTGCCTAGTCCACAGGCAGCTGTTCACAAGCTGGTGAGGAGTAAGGCTGGTGGGAGCTCCTGAGAGCCTGGACTGTGGGATGCAGGGCGTGGTCACCGCCGGCTCCAGGTGCCACACTTGTAATGGAGGGGAGGGTGGTGGGTGGCCAGCCTGGAGCCGAACAACCGGTTTGCTGGGTGCCTGCCCAGAGCTCTCAGAGGGTGCGGCGGCTGGACTACATTCCCCGGGAGGGTATCTCATGGCTGCTGGCGCCCCGGCCCCCACTTCTGGCTGGCGGAGGACCCCACTCCCTATGCCACCTCCCCATGCCAGCACCCTACCCTCGCCCCGGCCAGCCATGCCTTGCTCCCTGGGTGACACCTGAGCTGACCATGAGTGGCCACCAGTGCCACCAGCAAGGGTCGGGAGCAGCCAGGGTGGGCCAGGGACGCATCCCCCGCCCTCGGGGCTGTGCAGACAGGGCCGCCCCACCTCTTGGGTTTCCTCCTGGAGAAAGCAGAGGAGACACTCCCTGCCTCATTACAAAGGCCGCAGGGATTAAGGGAGATAATGAATAAAAACCCAGCCAGGCCAAGGTGGGGGCCCTGCGCAGCCACGCACTCCAAATAAGGCCTGGCGACTCAGGTTACGTCCCACCTGGCTCCCACTTCTCAGCCACGCTGCCACGCCACCCCAGGCTGGGATTCAGATGTGGCCTTCCCTGGCTGTGCAGAGCCTGGCAAAAAGGAAGGGCCTCTTGTGAGCTCCAGTTTCCTGCTCTGAAAAACTGGGGGGAGGACAGGTTAACCCCTGCCTCCCGGGAGGGTTCTGTGGACGATGCTGTCACAGGGTCCTCCAGGGCTGCTGCAGTGCCTTCCTGCTACAAGTGCCCCAACAAGGGCACAGGGACCTCGGCAGCCTCTGGTGGAAACACACCTCAGTCAGTCAACAAACACCCCCAGCGCAGTCCCTCAGACAGACAGGAGGGACCCACATGTCCTAGCTGCTCTGGCCCTTCGCACAGGGTGGCCAGGAGCTGTGCACCGTGGGAAAGAGGTGCACCACCTGTCGCTGCACCCTAGAGAAACAGGCACCCACTATCTCCTGACAATCACCAGTAAGCTCCAAGTCGTGTTCTCTTTGGGCTTCCAAAATCTTCTATCTCACTGTCATCTTTGGGACCCCAGTTCTCCTTTCCAGTCACCACCTCAGCCCAGCCCCCACTACGTTTTCCTCTGAATGTTCTGAATCATCCTCCAGTGCAGTGGTAAGGAACTGAGTCTGGAGCCAGACCAAACTGGGTTCAAATCGCAGCTGAGCCAACGCCCAGCTCTGGGTTTTGGATCCAAGACCCACCACGGGGGCCCAGCGTTCTCCACGCCCCATGTACATATGCTTCACAAGGCAGCCGTGAGGGCTCAGGGTATTTAGCAAAGACAAAGAATGCCTCAATGTTGTGGGTGTGGACGGCCTCCAGGGGTCTTAGGTTGTGGGGGAAGAGGGTCAGGCCCTGCCCTTTATGAGGAATCTAAGAAGCTGGTGCAGCTGAGAGAAGGCACCTCCCCCCACCCCAAGGCCACGCAGGCCTGGTTCAGATTCTACCTCTGCCTCCCAGGGCCCAGTTTTCCATATGGAGTTGAACTTGCTGACCTGGGCTCTGTGAGACCCCAGTCACCGGAGCTGGGGCTTGGGGCTGTGCTCTGGGCTGGCTGCCTGGCTTCCACTCCCAGCCTGAGTCCATCACAGGCTCTAAGAACTGAGCCCAGGATACTGAACATTCCAGGAGAGCTCCAGGGTCATGCCCTGTCCTCCAAGGCAGCGGGCCAACTCCTGGGCAGCACTCAGGGCAGTGCTGGGTAAGTGTTCCATCAATATTTGCAGGCCGGCCTTCCATTAGTGTCGTATTTTCACAACTCCTGTTGACATTCCTGTCGCTCTCTCTAACCCTGTTGGCTGTCACCTTTAACAGAATTAACCAGCTGTCGGTTGGCCACTAGGGTCCTCCAACCAGCTGGGTGGCCACGTCACACAAGATGGCTTGACATCAGAGGTCCTCGGTGCTCTTAGGAACCCCCGAGACAGTTCCAACAGGAAGTCAGGGGGACACATCACTGCCCTCCCACACCCCATGTGTACCCTGAAAACAACAGAGAATGGGGCACACAGCATAGCACATGCCTCTAGAGACCAACAGAGCCAACCTCACTCTCACCAGTCCCATCCTGAACTTGCACAGAGACTCCCCGGTCTGCCAGGTCCAACGGCGGCCCCGGTCAAGGGCCCGAGCGCCTTCCTGCTACAGGCATCCCAACAAGGGCACAGTAAACTGCCTCAGTTTATTTATCTGTTGAATCGGGACCAAGCGCTTTCTAAGTGTAACACTTTTTAAGGGGGAGACAACATATTATAGGAGGCTTAAAGGAGTACTTAGTCCATGTTCAATAAATGTTCCTTTTGATGGTTATTGGCGCTGATGGCCTAAACGGTCTGCCATGTAAAACAGAAAGAACAGAAGCTACAGTTTGGAAATTGTCATTTAGAGGCCAATGGCTCAACTGGTTCATCCTCCACCTGCAAGTGCCACCATCCCATACAGGCACCAGTTCATGTCCCAGCGGTTCCACTTCCCATCCAGCAACTTGCTTACGACCTGAGCAGGTAACAGAGGACGGCCGAAGTCCTTGGATTCTGCACCAGCATGGCAGACCTGGAAGAGGCTTCTGGCTCCTGGTTTTAGAAGAGTTTTGGGCTCAGCTCTGGCTGTTGTGGCCATTTGGGGAGTGAACAAGCAGATGGATGATCTTTCTCTTTCTTTTTCCCTTCCAATGCAAGTAAATTAATCTTTTAAATAATAAATACAACATGGCATCATAAAACAACACTTGCCACAGATACTTTTGCACACATGACCGTGTCCCCACTGGGGTCTGAGGCTGACCTGGTCATTGGATACTTTTTTTTTAAATTTATTTATATTTATTGGAAAGTCAGACATACAGAAAGGAAGAAAGAGGAGGAAGATCTTCCGTCCACTGATTCACTCCCCAAGTGGCTGCAACTGAGATCAGAAGCCAGGAGCCTCTACTGGGTCTCCCATGCGGGTGCAGGGTCCCAAGGCTTCGGGCCGTCCTCGACTGCTTTCCCAGGCTACAAGCAGGGGGTTAGATCAGAAGCCGGGACACAAACCAGTGCCCATATGGTCTCCCAGCACATGCAAGGCGAGGACTTTAGCCATTAGGCTACCCTGCCAGGTTCCACCAGAAAATTTCTAACCTGGCCACCACAGGAGTGTCCTGCGGGTTTGGGAGAGCCCACTGCCCCCTACCCCGCACCTCCCCACCGAAAGACCCAAGGCTACTCACATAGATGAGGCCCGAGTAGTAGCGCTCACGGAGGTTGTGCAGCACCGAGGCCTCGTTCAGGCAAGTCAGCTCGGCCATGTCCTCCGCCTTGCTGAACTTTGGCGGGTTCATGCGCTGGATCTGGTCCCGCGGCAGCCGCAGACGCCGGCCACTCTCCGCCAGCTCCACCTCAGCCTCCTCCTCACCCTCATCCCGCAGTGCCGCGGCCTCAAACCCATGCAGCTCCGAGGGCACCCACACCAGGCGCCTGGCCGTCCACTCTACTTGCGGGGAGGCGCCAGAGCCTCCGGGGCCGCCACCTACACCCGGTGTGTTGGGTGCAAACAGGTATGGCTGGGCTGCCTCGGGCACTGGTCCGGGCCTAGAGGCTGTCTTCCTCCCAGGCACCGACAATGTCACTGTCGCCATGCTCTGCTGGGGACAGAGAAACAGGTGGATGTCAGGTGAGATTCATCCCTGGTGAGCCCATGCATACCCCAGACCCTGTCCCCAGGGAGTCTTCTCTTGTTTTCCTCCACCAGGTCTCAGTTGGCCCTTCTGCCAAATGGCTACACAGATCTTAGTTCCACTCCTTGAAATTGTTCAATAAGTCGTTAACAAGCAAACGTGGGCAATACAGTAACAAATGAGCCAGCGAGGTTCCCTTCCTCGGGAAGCCATTCACATTGCAGTCCCAGGCTGACCAAGGCTAATGCCATGGCAAGACACCTGCCACTGGGCACTTGAAATGTGGCAAGTACAGTTGAGCAAGTAGACTTAAGTTCAAATAGACCCATTTGACTGGGGCCGGTGTTGTACTTCTGATCTAGCTCTCTGCCAACACACCTAGGACAATGGCTCAAGGGCTCGGGCCCTGTCACCCTATGGAGGCCTGGCTGGAGCCCCACGCTCCTGGCTTCCATCCGTGCAGCCCCTGCCACTGAAGTCACCTGGATAGTGAGCAGCACACGGAAAATTCATCTGCTCTCAATTGCTAACTCTGCCTTGCAAATAAAAATACATAAATCTTTTCTTTTTAATAGATCCACTTGGCAACTGCACACTTGCAAAGGAGTGCATGAACATGACGAGGCTGCGGAGTCAGCAACACACCAGACTTTAAACAGAAAGATGGCCCATTGAGGTTTTTAGGATTTTCTGGCATGTTGAGATAGCCACACTTCAGATACGCTGGGTTAAATAAAATATCATTAGCATCCATGCCAGCTGCTCCTTTGTGTTCTGCCCTATTTCATGTGGCTACTGTGAGAATCTGAGGTGATATGCTTGCCCCTCTTTCTACGGCACAGAGGCACTCTGGGACAGAGAGATACATGAGCGAATTACAGTGTGGCAGGGCCAGGGTGGGGGTGTCAGGAGTGAGGACGGCCTGGGCGTGTGAAGGGAGCAGGCGGGGGGAGGGGCAGAACTGTTCCAGATGGCTGGTGCAAAAGCCCTGAGGCAGGACAGGGCTGGGCAGCTAGAGTGGCTGGGGCTGCGTGATCCAGAGGCAGAGGGCGTTGAGGCAAGATAAAATCGGGCACCACAGATGCTATTTAGTGCCTGTGTCTGAGATGTGGGTCCAGAAAGAAGGTCATCGGATTTGTTCCTCAGGTGCCCCAACCACCTCTGGTCATACCTGCCCCATACCTACAGGACAGTCTAGGCACTCACTGCCTGCCTACCCCTACACCTCTTCCTCCCTGCCCCAGTTTGGCTCTCCTGCATTCAGCAGAGACCTTTCCAGGCCTACCCTCTGATGCATGGGCTGAGAGGCCCTGGCTTGTGGGCGCAGCCTGCCCTCGTCCCAGACAATCAAAAATAGCTGTGGCTGTTGCCGTCACAGAGGCAACGGGGGCCTTGCAGGTGCCAGCACTGTCTGGCCCCACCCTGCCTTCCAGGGGGCATGGGCAGAGGTGGGGCGGGACATGGGAGGCAGTGCCCAGGCAGGGTCAAGACAATGCCCTCCTGGACAGTTTGGGCTGCTTCAGTGCCTGTGTCATGACTCCAGACACTACGACCTCCTCGCCCCAGCGCCTCCACCTCTGCTCGCCCCCCTCAGCCCTGGGGAGAACCCTTTCTAGACAGCCAGCTCCCAAGCCATCTGGGCCCTGGTCCCAAGACACCCCTCTCCCCTGAGGAAACTTACCCTCCCAGCCCCTCTCCTCATACCCTGAGCCCCAGCAGTGAGATAGCAAACGCTGGTCCCCGGCCTCTGTGGGAAGCCAGCATCTATTCCACAGGCCCCAGCCCAGACCCACCCAGAGCCAAGCTCCATCCACAGGACTTTACCCCCCACTCCCGCCCCACTTCCTCTCCAGCCTGGTGGCCTTTGACCAGGAAGTGTCGGGGACCTGTTGCAATCACTCAGCCGGGAGCCTCCTCTCTACAGAGCCAGGAGCTCAGGCCCCCAGCCTTCTCTGTCCCCAGCAGGCTCAGGAGGTCGTGTCCCCTAGGTCCTTCATCTGCCAGGGCACATGAGTTGGAGTACCAGACCTTCCTCCTGTGGGACGTAAGTGGGGACCCTGTACCTCGCCATGGAGGGTCTACAGGTGAAGCGGCTGGGTTCCCAGGACTCGCCGCAGACTAGAATGGGTGACTTTGTGCTGCCCATCCCCTGGCTTCCAGGCTGAGCTCCTGCAGCAGCCCCACCTTGCCTCAGCCAGCAGGAAAGCGCTGCCAGGGCTCATTACTGTCGCCTGGGCAGCTGAAAGCACCTGCCCTGGGCGGGGCGGCCACTGCTGGGCTGGAAAAGGAAAAGCAGCCAGGGAGCCACCCCTGAAGCCAGGGTGGCCCCCACCTTGGCATCCAGACCTCTGACCTCAACCTGGTGCCACAGTACAGAGGCAGGCACTCCTCCCTCAGACCTGGGATCCAGCCCCTCCTCCCTCACACCCAGGGGTCCAGACCCTCCTCCCTCATACCCAGGGGTCCAGCCCCTCCTCCCTCACACCCAGGGGTCCAGCCCCTCCTCCCTCACACCCGGGGGTCCAGTCCCTCCTCCCTCACACCCAGGGGTCCAGCCCAGCCCTCCTCCCTCACACCCAGGGCTCCAGCCCTCCTCCCTCACACCCAGGGGCCCAGCCCATCCCATCCTCCCTCACACCCAGGGGTCCAACCCATCCCCTACTCCCTTCACACCCAGGGGTCCAGCCCAGCCCTCCTCCCTCACACCCAGGAGCCCAAACACTCTGCCTGGGACTGTCCTTTTCTTCTCTCCTAACCCAGGAGTCTCAGCTCCGGCGTCTTCCTCAGGCCTGAGACACCAGGCGGGTAACGCCAGGAGTCAGGGCGCGTGGGATCCTAATCTCCGCCAGACTCACGCCAGTGTCGCCCCCCTCCCGGAACTCAGGCCAGGGACCCGCGAGGTTACCTGGGGACGCCAGCCGGCGGGGCAGCAGGGAGACGGGGAGGGGGCACGGGGATCCCGGGCGCTTCAGAGCCCTCAGGTGAGTCTACCCGGCGGTCCAGCGCGGGGCGGGGCGGGGCGGGGCCGGACCCTGACGTCACCCTGCACCTGCCGGGCTGGGAGGGGCGGGGCCTGAGCCCGCGGCCAGGTGGGCGGTGGGGCCAGGGGCTCCTCCTCTCCTCCTCTTCTCCTCTACTGCTCCTCTCCTCTTCTGCTCTCCTCCTCTTCTCCTTTTCTCCTCTCCTCCTTTCTCCTCGGGGTTTAGAAAGGTCAGGAACCCACACGTGCACTCACACCAAGAGCCCTGAGGACCCCGGGGATTAAAATCTCGCTGCTGTTTTTCTTGGCTGAAGGGTGGCCAAGGAAACAAATAAGACCACGCGAAGCAAAGGTCCCCCCAGGCGACTGCTTCCTCACTTAGCCTGTCTGGGTCTCTGTTTTGCCACCCCTGGAATGGGATACCGCAAGAACAAGACAGCAGTGTGCTCGGGCCCCTGGGTGGGTGACAGGTGCAGGGTTTTCTTGAGTTTGACTCCTACATTCACCTCAGCCATCAGGGAAGCTCTCCATTCATTCCCGAGGCACTGAGTCGGGGAGCTGGTGCCCCAAGCTCGCAGGGCGCTGGGTTTCCTGCTGCTCCAGAGGCAGGCAGGAGTGGAGCCCCACTCTGAATCCTCACTTCCCATTCCTGGGGGCTAACGTGGCCCCCGAGGTAGCGGGCTAGGCCACTGCGCGACCACCGGGCTGCCCCAACTCGGCAGGAGACCCCCGGGGTGCCCTCCCAGAGCCTGCAGGCGAGGGCATGACTCAGGTATTGAAGTCTCCGAGGTGCCAACTGGAGCCTCGTCGTCCTCCCTTCTGCGGCCCTGACCCCGGAGCGGGGCGACAAGGACCCCGACCGAGGACCCCGAAACCCGGCAGGAAGCCAAGCGTCCCCGGGGGGCCGCGGGGTGGGCGTGTGTGGCCGGCCCGCCCGCGCCCCGCAGCGCGCCCGAGGTGCGGGTCGGCGTCCCCGCCTGGCCCCCCACCGCCCGCGCCGGGTCCCCGTCTGGCCCCCAGCCTCTCGGCTGGCCGTGGCCTGGCTCGCTCCGCCACCTCAGCAGGCCCGGCCGGCCCCCCGGGCGGGGAGACTCACCGGCTTCCAGAAGCCGTCCCGAGGCTTCGGCCTGAGGAGAAAGAGGGGCGGTCCCACCCAGACAGCCCCGCCCCCACGAGCACACGAGGGTCCAATCGGCGTCCGCTGCGGCAAGAGGCGGCTCCGCCCATGGGGGCCGGCGACCGCCAATCATGACGAGCGGCTGGTGGGAAGAGCCAATGAGAAGTTACCGAAGGGTGCCAGGCGTGGGAAAAGATCCCGGCCGGAGCGCCGAGCCTGGCGGCGCGGTGGTGGGTGGGACCCGAGCCCTGACTGGCAGGGGGCGCGACCAATGACGAGTGCGCGGGGGGCGGCAGGGGCAGGAGGCCCCAGGAGTCGGGGTGAATGGGCTGCTTTGTGCACAGGGCTTCAATGGGGACCTTTGTGAGCGCCGGCGTGGGGTGGAAGCCGGGTGGTGGTGGTGGCTGGAGACCGGAATGCCTCGGTTCCCCCTGCCAGGAGCCGGAGGGCAGGACGATCAGGAGAGAGAATTGTCCTATGCTGATCGCTGACTGCGGAGCTGGTGGCCTCCAGGACTGTCACCCGCCACGCAGAAGTGGATGGTGACAGCAGAAATAAAGATGGCTCGTACATACAGGGTCTGGTGTTCGCCAGGAGCTGGGTGGGTGTCAAGCGTGTTACCTTCATGAGCTCATCGGAGCCTGACAAGCCAGCCCTGGAAAATGGGTGCTATTAAAAGCATCACACTCCAGATGAGATCAACCCAAGCTGGGAAGTGGGCTGGATAATTGCAGGCAGTGGGGCTGGCCCCAGCGGTGGGAGTCCAGAACCTATGCTTGGGGCCCAATGTGCCCAACCTACGGGTGGGAAAACAGGCTCTGCCAAAAGAGGAGAGGCTGCCCAAGTTCCCAGGCCTCAGGGATAGCCAGGCCTGGTTGTTCATTCAGCTCCTGTGTGGGTTGACCCTATGGCTGGGCTTTTTTAAAATTTCTGCTTGGGCACCTGCACCCAGAGAAGCTCCTGCCTTCCAATGGGCCCAGCTCCAATCCTTCCTTGCAGCCACTCTGGGAGGACTGGCAAATTCAGCCTTTCTATTCAGAACTTTGCACTTCGCTCAGGAAAAGTCCAAGTCCTCTAGAGCTGGCCTTGATCTGTGGCAACTGGCACCTACGGGAGCTGGTTTGAATCCTGGCTGCTCCAGGTTCCTGGCTTCAGATCAGCTCAGCTCTGACCATTGCAGCCACTTGGGGAGTGAACCAGTGGATTGAAGATCTTTCTGTCTCCCCTTCTCCCTGTAAATCTGACTTTCCAATAAAAATAAGTCTATAGGCCCGGCATGGAGGCCTAGCGGCTAAGGTCCTCGCCTTGAAAGCCCCGGGATCCCATATGGGCGCCGGTTCTAATCCCGGCAGTTCCACTTCCCATCCAGCTCCCTGCTTGTGGCCTGGGAAAGCAGTCGAGGACGGCCCAATGCATTGGGATCCTGCACCCTCGTGGGAGACCCAGAAGAGGTTCCTGGTTCCCGGCTTTGGATTGGCGCGCATCGGCCCGTTGCGGCTCACTTGGGGAGTGAATCATCGGACGGAAGATCTTCCTCTCTGTCTCTCCTCCTCTGTGTATATCTGGCTGTAATAAAAAATGAATAGGGGGCTCGGCAGCGTAGCCTAGTGGCTAAGGTCCTCACCTTGATCCCATATGGCCGCTGGTTCTAATCCCGGCAGCTCCACTTCCTCTCTATCTCTCCTCCTCTCAGTATATCTGACTTTGTAATAAAAATAAAACAAATCTTTAAAAAAAATTTTTAAAAATGAATAAATCTTTTAAAAAAATAAGTCTACAAAATATTTTTTAAAAGACATGTTTGTTGGATGGATAGTAACAAGCCCTTGTGTTGTGTCAATTAAATGAATTAATGCATACAAGAGTCGTAGTATGGCCCTGGTACTGGGAAAAGGCTAAATAAGCGAAGCTTGATGAAGATGATTTGTTGTTCTACCAAAAGTACAAAGGAAAGGACTTCCACATGCATAGAGTCAAGTTTAGAACCGGGGAAGAAGCAGAGAGCAGGAAAGGGGAAAGCTTGCCATGAGCTGGAGACACAGAGACCAGAGAGAGATGGGGCTGGACATTGACGGCAGAAGGGTTAGACTGTCCAGCCCCCCACGCATCAGTTCAGCAGTGGCCCAGGCTGACACAGGGCTTCCTTTTATTGTGACCAGAAAAAAAAGGTTGGCAAGTCATTACAGGCTAGTGACACACCCAGAGGCTCCTGGCCTCAGCTGGGGCCAGAGCTGGGAGTCTGTGCTCTCAACCCAGGCAGGGCTGGGGCTCCTGGCACATTCTCCGTGGAAGCACGCCACAGTGAGGCGCACAGACGGGGCGCTGAGGACAGCCAGAGCTGTGCATGCAGTGTGGATTGTGTGTTGGACATTGTGCCCTGGGAATGCATCAACTCATCACATCCTCTTAACAACCCCATAACGGTGGTACTTTATTTTCCCCGTTTGATGGATAGAAAACACGGGCTACCAGACAGGAGTAATCTGTGGGTGAGCGCAAGGACAGGGAATGCAGCAGAATTTAAAACAGGGAACAGGACTCTGGTACCCACATTCCAACCATCATCTGCCTGGCAACTAGTGATGTCATCGTTCTCATCCAAGTTCTAAATCTGCCCAAATCCCGCTCAGTCTGCAGAGGTAATTGATAACATTGTGAATGAGGCTCATGATAATACACTTCCCCTGGCTCAGGGCATTCTGTGTGCCCTGCTGAGAACCACCACAGTTGCCGATATTTGCCATACTTCCTGAACACTTACTCTGTGCCAAACAAAGCAATAGCCTTTTGTGAAAACCCTCCCCACAGCTCTTCATGAGGCATGAACATTAAAAAAAAGATTTGGGCCCGGCGGCGTGGCCTAGTGGCTAAAGTCCTCGCCTTGAACGCCCCGGGATCCCATATGGGCGCCGGTTCTAATCCCAGCAGCTCCACTTCCCATCCAGCTCCCTGCTTGTGGCCTGGGAAAGCAGTTGAGGACGGCCCAAAGCCTTGGGACCCTGCACCCGTGTGGGAGACCCGGAAGAGGTTCCAGGTTCCCGGCTTCGGATCGGCGCAGAACCGGCCATTGCGTTCACTTGGGGAGTGAATCATTGGACAGAAGATCTTCCTCTCTGTCTCTCCTTCTCTCTGTATATCTGACTTTCCAATACAAATTTCGACAGAGAGGAAGATCCTCTATCCACTGATTCACTCCCCAAGTGGCTGTAATGGCCTGAGCTGAGCTGATCTGAAATCAGGAGCCAGGAGCCTCTTCTGGGTCTCCCAAGTGGGTGCAAGATCCCAAGGCTTTGGGCCATCCTCGACTTTGTTCCCAGGCCACAAGCAGGGAATTGGATGGGAAGTAGGGCTGCCAGGATTAGAACTGGCACCCACGTGGAATCCCGGTGCGCACAAGGCAAGGACTCTAGCCACGAGGTGAGGGCTAGTGTGAGCCTTATTGCAGCTGTCTTACATATCCGGACCCTGAGGCATGTTCACAGAAAACAATAGAACCTTGGACCAGTTCGGTGCTGTAGCCAATTAAGCTGTTGCCTGCTGTGCTGGCGACCCACATGGGTGCTAGTTGGAGTCCTGGCTGCTCCACTTCCCATCCAGCTCCCTGCAAATGCACCTGGGAAAGCAGCAGAAGATGGCCCAAGTGCTTGGGTCTCTGCACCTATGGCCACAGGCTAGCCCTGGCTGTTGTGTTCATTTGGAGAGTGAACCAGTAGATGGGAAATCTCTCCCTTTCTCTCTCTCTCCAACTCTGCTTTTCAAATAAGTAAGACTTAAAAAAAAAAAAAAGGCAGCAGAGCCAGGGTCAAACCCCCATAGGTGTCGGTCACTCCAGGAGGCCGCGACCCAAAAGCCGTCCCTGGAGGAGACACCTGGCACCTCGGAGCCTCCCATTCATCTCACACAGCACCATCTCTGAGCCCCAGGACCTGCAGTCTTCCCCACTAAGCTATGAGATGTTGGCTGCTGGAGATTTGGTCCAATCCTTCTGGGGTCCCAGTGGTGCGTACAGAGGGGGGCTAGAAGGGGGGCTGGGATGCCAGGATGGAATGGGCTGGGGAAAACAAGGCAGGGATCATGTGGAATCTGAGTAACAGGCTAGCCAGACGGGCAGGGTAGGGGGATCCAGCCAAGAGCCGAGCGGAGCTGATGGACAGAAGTGAAAGGATGAGACCCAAAGAGAAGGATCCAGGAACACCCAAAAATGGGCTGCTTTGTGCATAACGAGTTTGGGGGAGAATTTGAAAAAGAGTGATGGTATCAGCTTCCATACCTGGGGTGTGGCAGGGAGAGAGAGGCTGCCGAGTCCCACCTGCCAGGGCACTTGGCGGCTGGCAAAGCCTCATGTGGCTCCGTGTTTATTTTCAGCCACTGGGCTGTTGTTTTCCTGCATGTGATTTGGAACTGGAAGTGGCCAGGGACAAGAGCACGTTGGCAGCCTTGTGAGGGTCACAGAGGAGTGACAGTCTCTTCTCCACGACCATGGATGTTCATGGAGTGCCTAGTGCATGGCTGTCGTTGTTCTAGAGCTCTTGTGTGAAAAGCTGCATAGCGAGCGCCATCAGCTTCCCGGCTGGTCTCAGCTCTGAAAGTCCCCTTTGCCCTTGCATAAATAGGGGAGGTGTGCACCAATAAAACTTTATTCACACACCTGCAAAGTCCAGGAAAGCAGCCAGAGCCCATGGCTAAATGAATGGGGGAAAGTGTATACCAATAAAACTTTATTCATACACCCAGGGAGCTCTGGGAAAGCCGCCAAGGTCATGGGTACATGAATGGGGGAGGTGTGTGCCAATACGTCTTTATTGAGACACAGGCCTGGGCTTTTGCGGTACTATTTGCAGAACGCTGGCTTAGGCACGAGTGACAACAAGGTGTAAAGACAAGTGCCAGCTCTCTAGAAAACTCGAATGCTCATCTGCTGCTTTCCAGCTCCCATCATGGCCACAGTTACAGTGGCATTTTTAGTGTGCTCCACAGCACACCACTGCCTTCACTTCACATCTTCCCACCCTCCCTCACTGCACGCTGGATGCCCTGGTCTCCATCCATGCTCTGCAAACACACCAGGCTCAGCCCTGTCCCAGGATCTTGGCAGCTGCCATTCTCTCTCTTTGGAGTCCTCTTCCCCCAGCTGCACATTCAGCCTCCTCACCTCTTTGCAGGCATTGCTCAACCACGGCCATTGCAGCGAGGCATGCTTGTAGGCCCTGGTGCCCCAATGCCCTCACACCAGCTCTGTGTATTCTTTGTGCCGCACAGTAGAGAGGCCAGGGGAGGTGCGGGTCTTTTATTAAGGGTATCAGGTGAGGTTCTCTAAGGAAGTGATGTTGGGGAAGGATGAAAGTGAATGGATGAGCATATGACAGAGGAGTGGATAACAGGATGAATGAGGGAACAGATGGCCGTTGAATGGATGGATAAATAGATGGATGGATGGAAAAGAACAGGGAGAGGTGACTGTGCAGGTGGATATACAGACACACAGGTTGGGTGGATGATGGCTGGGTTAATGGATGACAGATACATAGATGGATGAGTGGATGGATGACAGGTGGATGGGCTAATGTATGTAGGTTGCAGGATGGACAGATGGACAGATGGACAGATAGTTTGATAAACAGTTGAGAGAAAGCATCCATCCACTCAGGCATTCCATAAAATTCCAACAATGAGCAGAGTTGGACCAGGTCAAAACTAGGAATCTAGAATACAGTCCATGTCTCCCACATGGGTAGGGCAGTGACCGCGTCCTGGAGCCATCCATCACTCCCTGGTGCCTACGAGGGTCTGATCAGCAGGAAGCTGGTGTCAGCACCCTGAGCCGGGAACTGAATCCAGGTACCAGGATGTGGAACACGGGACATCTTACTCTCTAGGTACACCTCTAGCCTTTGAGTTTCATCCTCCAGGCACTATGTGGACCCTCTGGTCCCTTTGGATGGGTGGATGGGGGGACATCTTTCACAGGGGACAGTGCAGCCATACTCTCCCTCCCCTGCCCAGCCAGGGCAAGGCCAGGCGGAGCACACCCAAGGGCAGTGAAAGCTTTGGTATGTGTTGCCAGGCTGCGGCCACAACAGCACTGTTTACGGTTTGGATGGGGGAGTGGGGAAAGGAGAGAGGATCCAGTGCCTTACTTATCACGTGGGCAGTTCCAGCATGCTGTCAGTGGGGAGGTTCCTGACCGGGCCACCCTGTTCCCTGGGACTGGGTGACCGCACCTTCCCAGGAATCAGGAAGAATGCTCCTCATACCATGAACCTGAATCTCCCACAATTACACACAGCAAACGCAAGCCACAGCACAGGTCCGCAGAGCATGGTGGATGCTACCTTGACGCCAAACAATGCAGGTGATGCTAACTACCGACTCACGGGTGCACCCCGCAACCCTGAGGGTGTGGCCACAGTATGCACCGCCGATAAGCACACAAAAGCCTGGCAGATTAGCGGAAGGGATAATTCACAGAGGAGCACGCTGGAATAATGGACAGAACAGAATGTGCCTCCAGCCCCGTCCACTCCCCCCACGACACTCTCAGCCCCCAACCACGCCTTTCCCAGCCAAGCTCAGTCTCTCTCCTCTCCTGTCCCACTAGTGTCTGCCACCAGCACGGATAAAGCACACGGGTCCAACTTACGCAGGGACTGCCAGGGTTGGGTGTGCCTCGACTTCCCTGCTGTTAGCATCAGCAATAGGGAGCAGTCGTCATCCCTGCGACTGCTGGGGTTGGCTTTGGCACATTGGGGAAGGACTTCCATGATTGTTCCCTAAGGAAGTTGGCCAGACTCGCCTCTGTGGCAACTCCACTGGCTTCTTCTCCCGCGCCCCCACGCCCCTCCCCCAAACCAGCCCCACTGGCTCACCTGTCTCTCTCTCCCACTCCCCAAGGACTGGGCCCAGGATCGGCTTATCTCAGGTTCCCCGGAGCCTGGCATGGTGGCAGCTGTCCCTTGGACCTCCAGAACTTTCTGCACACCTGAGTGGAACTCAGATCAGGAGAGCAATAAGTCAGGTATATAATTAACCAATATATGGCAGGCTGTATCCATAACAGCTTGGCTACCTGGGCAGGAGCCCCACACTGTGAGTCTCTGTCAGGCTGCAACTCATCCTGCCTCCTCCCTGCCACTCCCCAGCTTGCTCCTGGAGGGCTCACCTGACCCAGGTGCTACTCCAGAGCCAGGCGGGGCGCCGCCCTTGGGCGGCCGTCCGCTCTTTCCATTCTCACTGCTGCAGGTGAGCACAGGCCACCTCTGCGTCCACCCATCCCCAGCACGGAAAGTCTGCACCCTCCCTGGGTCACATCCTGATTGCCAGCAAAAAAAAATGCTAACCCCAGGGGCTGTTGTGTGTTAGAGGGACAGAACTTCTTTGTGCTGGTTCAATGTCCCCTGGAAGCCTGAAATGGCCAGAAATAGGATGGGCTGGGCTGGGCTGGGAGCGCCATACAGGTCTCCCACATTTTGCTGGAAGGAACCCAGTGACTTGAGCCATCACTACTGCCTCCTAGGGTCTGCATTACCAGGAAGCAGGAGACAGAAGCAGAGCTGAGGGCCCAGCGTGATGGCTCAGTTGGCTAATCCTCCCCCTTGCAAGCACCAGGATCCCTTATGGGTGTTGGTTCATGTCCTGGCTGCTCCACTTCCCATCCAGCTCCCTGCTTGTGGCCTGGGAAAGCAGTGGAGGATGATCCAAGCCTTGGAACCCTGCACTCGCATAGGAGACCCAGAAGAAGCTCCTGGCTTCAGATTGGCTCAGCTCCGGCTGGTGTGGCCATTTGGGGAGTAACCAGCAAATGAAAGATCTCTCTGTAACTGCCTTTCAAGCAAATCAACAAATCTTCTTTTAATCAAAATGAAAAAAAGAAGAAGAAGAAGAAGAAGGAGAAAGAAGAGGGAGACGCATGGGGTGGACACACACCATCTCACTGGATGCTCCTCTCTGCATCACAATGTAGCCAGGAGCCCTTGCCAGACACTGTGCAGAGGCCAGCACCACATCTCACCCAGCCCCGGGAATCAGATAAACTCCTCCTCTGTAAACACGCAGGTGTCAGGACTTTGTCATAGCAACAGCAGCCGGACCAAAACAGACAGGCAGAGTTTAGCAAGGAGACCCACTGTTACAGGAGGGTATGGCTGCACAGTGGTGGGGTGGGGTGCAGCAGTGTTAACCCTCGGGACTCCAGCTGTTTCACCTCTCACCAATGCCGGAATGAATCCAAGTTTCTCTTGACTCAGGGCCGTCTTCACCAATACTGGTCACTGGGCACTGCCCTCTGGACCAAGGACGATTGTAGTTTCATGGTGCTCAGTAAATGGGTGTGTGTGTGTCATGGAAAAAAGAAAAAACAATTCCTAATCACTCACGCCCAGCAAGCCCCTTGTGGTAAAACAGCAGCTTGAGCAGAGGAGTGAGGCCCATCTCACCACTCATGAAACCTCTGGGGTCACACACAGGAGAGGACACGGCCTTCCTTCCCCGAGGAAAGGCCCAGCGACTCGCCGGTGGGGAGGCAAGCTTGTTCAGACCTCCACTGCTGCTCCCCGGGTTCGGCTCCAGTCCAGCAAGCCTCCCTGTGCAGACCCGAGTTGCTCAGGCCTTCTGTGTGGCCAGTGCCCTGCAGAGGCTTTTGCCCATCTGGCCACACCCAGAGACACATGTGTGTCACTGAGCAGGGGCCAGTGACCTTCAAGGGCCGGCAGCATCGTCAGCTCCATGGTCACAGGCCCTCCCACCCCCCAAACCTGAACCTTATCTTCCCCCCAAGAGCAGCTCAGGGGGTTCTTGCTGCTCACCTTTGCTCGGGTTCTGGCCTCCACCTTCCGTGGCCCTTCCCACCCTGCCCTTTGGCCCTTACATTGGCTTGGTGGCAAAGCCATAAATGCATACCACAAGCTGGGTGGCTTCAGTGACAGATACTGACTCACCCTAATGACAGCCAGCAACGTGTGGGCTGCTTCCTTCTACAGGGCCCAGAGGGAGACCCCGGCCCAAGCCTCTCCACGTGTCTACCATGCCTTCCCCCTTCTGCACACAGCTGTCTGTGCCCAGGTTTCCCCTTCCTGAGAGGAGGAGAGACGGAGAGCAAGATCTTCCGTCCGATGATTCACTCCCCAAGTGGCCGCAACAGCCAGAGTTGCGCTGATCCCAAGGCAGGAGCCAGGAACTTCGTCCAGATCTCCCACACGGGTGCAGGGTCCCAAGGAACTGGGCCGTCCTCGACTGCTTTCCCAGGCCACAGGCAGGGAGCTGGATGGGAAGCGGGGCCGCTGGGATTAGAATTGGCACCCATATGGGATCTTGGTGCATTCAAGGCAAGGACTTAAGCAGCTAGGCCACCGCACTGGGCCAAAAATCGGTTTCCCCTTCTTAAAAGGGCACAAGTTCATGTTGGGTGGGGGGTCTACACCATAATCTTCTGATCAGTGCAGAGACCCCAGAGGTACAGGTGCTGGTGGCCCTGCAGCATCTCTTAAGGCACCACAACTCAACCCAGTATATCAGCTGCCAGGGCTCAACTCAAATTCTAATTCCTCCTTAAAGGGCTCCTTAATTTCTCAACCCAAACTAAGCTCTTGGTGGACTTTCCTCCCCCAGATGGGAGGAACACACAGAATGATCTAGGTATTTTTGTCTATATTTTGTAATCATCCTGTTGGGATGTGAGCTGATCAAGAGAGCCTCCTTGTCTTGGACACTCACTCTGCTCACTTAGTGCAGTGGTACAGAAAATGTGCTCACGTTCTGCTTTTGGAATTTCAATGAACTAATTGAATAAACATCTGTTGAGCATCCACAGGAACAAGCCCTGTCTAGTCCCCAGGCACACAGCTTGGAATACCACAGACTTCCCGGCCCACATGCATTGTTATCTCCCACAGGAGAGAGGAGGACAAAACAACGAGATCAATACGTCAGACAAGTGGCACACCCTGCAGTGTGGTCCTGGGCTGCCAGGAAAGGCATTGCAAACAGGCCAGTTTAGGAAAACAGAAATCAGGGGTCAGCGTTGGGGCATAGTGGATTAAACTGCTGCCTATGACACTAGAATACTGCATGAGTGCCCAGTTCAAGCCCCAGTTTCTCCCCTTGCTGTGTAGCTCCCTGCTGATGCACCTGGAAAGGTAGCAGAGGTGACCAAGTGCCTGGACCCCTGCCACCCACGTGGGAGACTCAGAGCTCTAGGTTCCCGGCTTCGGCCTGACTGAAACAGTCATTTGGGGAGTGAACCATTGAATGGAAGATGGCTCTTGCTCTTTCTCTCTGTAACTACATTTCAAAAAATACATCTTAAAAATTTTTTTTCAGGACCCAGTGTGTTAGCCTAGCACCTAAGGTCCTCCCTCACCTCGTACGCACCGGGACCCCATATGGGTGCTGGTTCGTGTCCCAGCAGACCTGCTTGCGATCCAGCTCCCTGCTTGTGGGACAGCAGTCGAGGATGGTCCAAAGTCTTGGGACCCTGCCCCTGCGTGGGAGACCCGGAAGATGCTCCGGGCTCTTGGCTTCGGATCAGCTCAGCTCCAGTCCTTGAGGCCACTTGGGGTGGGAATCATCGAACAGAAGATCTTCCTCTCTATCTCTCCTCTTCATATCTGACTTTCAAATAAAAATAAATAAGTTTTTCAAAAAGCGAAAAAGACAAACAGATCTGTATTGTCTCACTATGACTGAGGAGACAGTCTGCACTTAGGACTGGGCCGTCGGCAGGGCCAGCATGCGTACTATCCCTCAATCCTTCACCCGCAGGCTGTCTGCCAGCAATTCCGGACTCTTCTGGGCTTGTGGCTGCTCCGGTCCAACAGTTCTGCCTCCATGTGCACAGGGACCCAACCCTGGTCTTCGTGTGTCTTCCCAGCAGTGTATGGGGTTTGAGGCGTGCCTTGACTCTAAGATGGCCTCATCTGACCTGATGTGCCACAGAGGACGTGAAAGGTAATGGAGCAGCTAAGCACAAAGTTCTCATGAGGTCAGCAATTGGAAGGGTGCAGCAGGTGCACATGCCAAGGGCCCAATAGATGAGAAAACCCCCTCACATCAGCACCTGCCCCAGTGTCTCCAAGCCAGAGCCCCTCTAACAAACTAACGCAGTTACCATGTCCACCCTGCCCTTATGAGCCGCCTCTGAAAATACTTTTTGGTGGAAATACCCTATATATTAAAAAAAAAATCTTGCTTTATAGAATGATACTCGGGGCTCAATTTGCAAATCTTCATTGGCCAAGTGAGTACCAGTTCCTTTAGTCACCAGCTTTTCAGTTCCCGAGGGTCACGTGGTGAGGAACGGGCTGGGAGGGCAATCCTCCTGGGAGAAGACCAGTTTCCTCTGTAACCCAGAGCAGAGCCGGGGCAGGGAGTGACCGCTCCCTTCAGCTGGGCGCCGGGGACAGGCTCTGTGCCCATGGGCTGGAAGCTGTTATGCCCTGGGAGTGAACAGCTCCGTAACTGAGAGGTCAAGGCCCTCGGGCATCGCAGAGGAATTTAAATTGTTTTTCTGCGGCTCATTTCCTGGTTTCTAAGTACAGCGATTAACAGGGAGGAGCCTGAGGTGTGGTCCTCCTGGGAAGCCAGGAATCTTTCCGCTGCATCCAGTGTGTGCTGCCCGCTGGGCACCACTGTGGCGCTGACCCAACAAAACTCATGGGAAAACGAGGAGTTAAAATTTACTTTGGGGGAGGCTGGTGTTGTGGATTGCCAAGTAAAGCCACCAGCTGCAGCACCGGCATCTTCTATGGGTGCCAGTTCCAGTCCTGGCTGCTCTATTTCCAACCCAGCCCCCTGCTAATGCACCCGGGAAAGCACAGGCTAGGGCCTGGCACAATGGCTTACTGGCTAAATCCTCACCTTGCAAGTGCTGGGATCCCGTATAGGTGCCAGTTCATGTCCCAGCTGCTCCACTTCCCATCCAGCTCCCTGCTTGTGGCCTGGGTAAGCAGTGGAGGACGGCCCAAAGCCTCGGGACCCTGCACCTGCATGGAACAGGCTCCGGGCTCCTGGCTCTGTATCAGCTCAACTCCAGCTGCTGCAGCCGCTTGGGGAGTGAATCAACGGAAGGAAGATCTTCCTCTCTGTCTTTCCTCCTTTCTGTATGTCTGACTCCAATAAGATAAAATCTTAAAAAAAAAAATAGTTGAAGAGTCCTGCTTAGCCTCAGGCCACACCAGAGGCAGACTGCAGAGGTGGTGTTGTGCCAGGGCCTGATTCCGGGTGCAGCTCTTGGCGGAGTTCCTCAGCACTGGCATTGAGTGTCCCAGCAGCCCCATTGAGTTTTAATTTTATTATTATTATTATCATTATTATGAGTGAAAGAGAGACCTTCTGTTTGCTGGTTCATGCAGTCAGATGCCACAAGAGCTGGGACTGGACGGGGAACCAGAGCCCCAAGCAGGTCTCCCACGCAGGCAGGCCCTCAGCCAGCCTGCCAGCCTCTGCTCAGTGAGCCTCTGGGGGCTCAGCACGGTCACCAACGCTTGCACCTGTTAGCCACTCAGAGGGGCAGCAGATGATCAATGCTATTTCACCAGTTCCGCACGAGCCGTGTGTGTGCCACCAGCACCCCTCGTGAAACCTGGCCAACTTCCTGGGGATCATCCCAGCTCCACGCCGAGTGCAGGTGTGAGTCTTATCTGAAGGGTGAATTCCTAGAGGTGGAATTGCTGAGTCACAGGGCATAAGCCAGGCTGTGACCCCGGAACGAAGGTGAAGGGGTTGGTGGGGAAGAGGAGAAAGATGTCCCAGGTAGAGGAACCTGCACAGACCAGGGTGCAGGGGCTGTGAAAGGCACTGTCCCCAGGTGCTGGGCACTCACCCAGTAACGGTGACAGCAGGTGTGCAAGGGAGGGCGGTGAGGGGATGTGGCCAGGTGTTTGCATGGGTAGGCTGGGGACGCTGGGAGCCACAGAAGGGAGGGTCAGGTCAGCTCAGAGCAGTGTGTGGGAACAGCCAGGGCGGGGAGACTGGATGCGGGGAGGAGACTGGGGCTGAAGGGCCCGAGGGAGGGGCTTCTGAGTGCGGGGTGCTCAGTGTGGCCAGGTGTCTGCTCGCGGTACACAGAGGGGATGAAGAGTGGTGACGCCACACACGCCGCTCAGCTTGCGCCTACCGCGTCCACGACGCCTGCCAGGCGCACAGTGCAGCCCTTCCGCCCAGCCGTGCCCACCCTGCTGTCTGCCTGTCCCTCGCCAGCACCTCCCTGTCCCCTGGAATAGCCTCCCAGGTTGCCTTTGAACTCTCACGGCCACCACCCCACCCCCGCCGAGATGCGCACCGCAGTAGGCAGGCGTGGGAGCGGCCCCAGCCACCTGGCCGCAGGGTCGCGAGGACCGGATGGGACAGAATCTCACCACCCAAACGCAAAACCGGTTCTGCGCCCTGCTGCTTCTTGCCGCACACCTGGGCCTCACAGCTCCTTCCAGGCGGCAAATACCAGCCCCTGGCCGGCGGCCCGACGGGAAATGGCCACGGGGAAAAGACTCGCAGGTGCACGCCGCAAAGGACAGGCGCCTGGGCAGCTTGCCTGGCCACGGTGGACGGCGTGGGCGGCTGGGGCGTGACCGCACTCTAGCGGTCGAGCGGCCCCATTACACCCTGAGGGATCTTCGCCCCCAGTAACTCCCACTCAAGTCAGGTCTAATGAAGCACTGAATACCTTCTATACGCTGGGCCAGCGAAGCGATGGTCAATCAAAAGACAAAGGGGGGCTCAGGCGGAATTTCAAGTTTTCTGTGAGCCACATTAGAACAGTAAAATAGGGGTCCCACATTGAGGTGCAGCAGATTAGTTTGAGTCCCGGCTGCTCCCACCTGGCTCCCTGCCCATGTGCCTGGGAGAGCAATGGAGGATGGCCCAAGTGCTGGGTCCCCTGACACCCACGTGTGAGACCCTGATAGAGGGCCAAGCGGCTGTTATAGACATTTGGGAAGTGAACCAGCAGGTGGAAGATTCTCTCTATATCTAATTCTGCCTTTCAAATCAATGAAATTTTTTGTCTGTTTAGAAAAGGCATGGCAAGGGTTGGCACGGTGGCCTACTGACTAATCCTCTGTCTGCAAGTGCCGGTATCCCATTTGGGCGCAAGTTCGTATCCACGCTGCTCCAGCTCTGTATTCACAGCCTAGAGCTGGGGTCCTGTACCCAGTAGGTGCTCCCTGAGTTGTGGCATAAGCGAGTGCCAATGCGAGTGTCTATTGGAGAACTGCAGCAGCACCTGGCGCAGACTGAGTATGCAAAAAAGTAGGTGCCCACTAAATATCTCCCATTCCGGACTTCCTGCCAGGTTCCTGGGCCTCGAGGCCCCGCCCCGTGCCTGGGGGCGTGCCCAACCGGGTGGGCTCTCTGTGATGTCACAAGGGGCCCCCTTCGCCATGCCTCTGGCCTGGACTCTCCTGCTGCTGTGGGGCCTGGGCGGCCCCGGCGGCTGGGGCTGCCTGCAGTGTGACCCCTCGGTGGTGGATGCCCTGAGTCAGCTGCGCCGGGTTCTCATCCCCACGCACTTCCACCAGCAGCAGCTGCGGGACCGCGCTCAGGCCCTGCTGCTGGGCATGGAGGGGCCTTTCTTCCGGGACTATGCACTCAATGCGTTCGTGGGGAATGTGGGTGCGTACTGGAGGTGGGGGGGCAGAGACATGGGGGCCACGCCCCCTCCAGGCGTGGAGGGCGGGGTCCCTGGGCGGACCTCACTCTGGCTCCCTGCGAACCTTCCAGGGATACAGCAGCTGAAGGAAGTGGCCAGCTTCGTCAAGAATCAAATGCAACACTTGATGGTGACTGCCCTGGAAGGTAGCAGCGTGGCCTGCCCCTCCCCATACCCACCTCCGCGCCTGCCAGGGCTCTGAGGTCAGGAGAGAGAGGGAGAGAGAAAGAGCACCACCTTGCTATCTGCTGTTTCTCGGCGTGCCCACCAGAGTCGGGACTGGGCCTGGCGCTCGGACCCCCATCCAGGTCTCCCACAGGAATGGCCACAACCGCGGGGAATGGGCCAGGACTCCTCAGGGCAGAGTCCAAAGGAGGGGCCAGGCCCCTGGGTGGCAGGGACCCAGCTGGGGAGCCATCAGCTGCGCTGGCAGGAAGCCGGGACTTGCATCGGGCTACTCTGAGACCCAAGCATTGACTTAACTGCCACATCGAATGCCCAACAAAGTACACCTGGCACCTCCGCCCATCCCAAGTGCCCAGGGCCATGGAAGGCTGCCTTGAGGCCACCCAGACAGAGAGTGCCAAGGCCTGGAGGCCCAGTGGAAGTCAGGAAGCAGCCAGCACGGACAGTAAAAAGGAGACCACAGCCGAGGCTGTCGGGTGAGGGAGGAGGGAGCTGAGGTGGAGAGCGGTCAGGCATTCCTCGAGACCCACCCAAGCTCAGCGCATCCACTGGGGGCAAGAAGTGTCTCCGGGGTCAGAGTTGGTCCCAGGTCAGCATAATTTCTGTAGACTTGTTCAGTCTCCCTGAACTGAAAACCTGAACTCCAAATGGTGTGGGATTAAGCGTTCCAGGGCCCAGTGCGATGGCTCAACTGTCTAACCCTCACCTTGCAAGTGCTGGGATCGTGTCCCAGCAGCTCCACTTCCCATCCAGCTCCCTGCCTGTGGCCTGGGAAAGCAGCAGAGGACGGCCCAAAGCCTTGGGACCCTGCACCCGCATGGGAGACCTGGAAGAAGCTCCTAGCGTGGATCGGTTCAACTCTGGCTGTTGTGGCCACTTGGGGAGTGAGCCAGCGGATGGAGGATATTTGTCTCTCCTGCTCTCTATAAATCTGCCTTTCCAATAATAAATAAATCTTTGAAAAAAAAAGAATTACAGATGAGGGATGTTCCACCCGGGTTTGTCCCAGAGTGGGTCTGGGGAGGGATGCTGAGCCCTGGGTGTGTGTCTGTCCCCCGGTCCCAGACAGGAATGGGGGAAGCACTGAGCAGGCCCTGGGTGTTGCTACCCCCTAGGCAGGGGGACTGCGGACAGGGCGGGGCTTTTCTGGGTGTCCCCACAGCCCGAGGCCTCTCTCCTTCAGGAGAGCTGCTTCTCGATGAGCTGGTGAAGCTGAGAGAGATCATGCTGAAGGAACTCAAGACGGCCTTGCGCTCCTATGAACTGAAAGGTGCGGCTGTCCCCACTGATGTGCCCGAGCCCGTCACCCCAATATTCTTTCCTCCCCTTTCTCCCCTAATTTTACGTGCTCTTGCCCCTCTCTCGGGCCCCTCCCACTGCAGTGTCCAGTGGGTACTCCCAACCTGCCTCACTCCGGCTCTGTTCTCTTACAGCCTGTGATCACATAGTCTGCCGTGAGTCTTCAGGGTCTTGCCTGCTCCTTGTCTTCCGTCACGGGTGACCCGCCTCTCCTCCATCGCCAGCCCAGCTGCAGCTGTCCAGAGCTGCAGCTCCCAGGGCGGGGCTTTGGCCTGTAACAACTTCTTCAAGCGGTTGTGACTTGCAAAACGTTGTGTTGGGGAGGATTCAGAGTTGGGCTAGAATAGACTGCGTTACATTAACAAAATACCTCCAAGTCCCGCAAAATGGAATTCTCTCGCATGCATGCATGTTTCGTTGAATATCTAGCAGCTTTTCCAAGCGGTGACCTGGGCATCCAGGTCAGACCCAAATCACTGCTTGTGAACTTGGGAAAGAATGTTGGGAGTGACCCTAAGCCTCTGATGCCCAGGCCAAGAAGTGATGAGTATCACTGTCCACGCTTTCCATGGGCTTGTAGGTCACATGGTCAGCATCCTGTTGTAAGGGAGCCTGGGAAATGTAGTATTTCTGTGGATGCAGGAAGTGGCAGAGACGGACGGTGGCTTGACCATCGCTGCCTTGGGGAGCTCCAAATTCGGAAAAGAGAACTCAGAATTAACCAGTATTTCAGGGAATACATCAAAAGTTACATCATGGGAGTCGCTGCTGCATTTTGTTCAATTTGCTCCCCAGTTCAGGAGGGCCCCCAAGTGATCTCAGGTCCTCTTTGCTCATGTTCTGTCCCCGGCATCTTACTTCTTGCTCTCCCTTTGGCCAGGCCTGCTAAAAGAAGAGGTCATGGACTGTTTGCATTGTCAGAAAACCATTACCAAATGTATCAAGAGAAAACAATGCTTCGGTAAGCCTGTTGGGGGTGGGGGTGGGTGGCACGGCATGGCACCGGGGTGAGAGGAAGGCACACAGCTGTGACCCTGTGGGTCTGCATCCCTCCGCTAACCACTCGAGTCTTGAATTCTTTACATCCATGCACCGTGTGGCCTGGGAGCTCCGTAATCTACTCGATGGCTGACTGTGAATGACCGTGCCCTGTGCTGTGTCCCACGCTGGGCCCTCTCACAGCCACGCGGTTCCCCTCACTCCCTCATGTCCTGCCTCAGAGACCACCTGCTCTGCAAGGCCTCCCCGATCACACGCTCTTGTTGTCTGCCGAGCAAGGTGAACAAGGGTCATTAGTTTCGCTTCATTCATTCTTGACCATTGTGTTTGCAGAAAAACTGTAGGGTTTTTCTGTCCCAAGATGGCCACAGCGCAAACCTCACACCCAGAGACCCTAATAACGACTCCTCAATATTAAATCATGCCACGTCCCCCTGGCAAGTTCCCACATTGTTCCTAGAACTTGTTTCATGGGTGATGTGTTCAAATCAGATTTTTTTTTTTTAAAAAAAGACAAACTTCTCATACCCTTTCACTGTTAGATGATTTTCACTTGGGTGACAGGAAGAAAGTTGCCCTTAGCTGAGAACAACTAACTGGGTTCCAAAACATTAAGAGGGGAGAGCAATCGAATACAGTGTCATGTGGGGCGGTGGAGGGGCACCGTGCTAGCTCAGTGAGTGACCATCAAGACTGGAAGGGATGGAGGGGGTGCCGGGAATGGTGTGATAGGTGCAGAGATCCCACATGAGTAAACAGCGAGGAGGAGGAGGATGGTGGGTGAAGTAGGAGAGCAGGGACACTGGGCACTCTGGAACCAGAAAAACTGGGGAGCAGTGGGAGGACTTGAGGAGGAACCTCAAGAACCAGGTGCTCCAGTGCCATCTGGAGGTCGCGTGAGGAACTGCAGCATGCCACTTGGGCAGCCCAGGAAGTTACCCCGGAGGTAACTTGAGGGTGGGACCTTGCAGTGTTCCTGACCAAATGCAGGAGCTGGGGCCACAAGAAAGATCAAAAATGGATCGTGCAAAGCCAACTTCAGGGTTGGCAGCTGAGGTGCAGCTCATCGTTTTCCCGTCCCTCCCCCTTCCCCCGTCACCCACCAGATAAGATGCTGCTGGCACTGGCTCTTGGCTGCCCCCCACTCCCCTCCCCAAGGACGTGTCGCGGACACACTGTCTCCACCAGGAAGCAAGTGTGTTTATCAGCTGGGTTCATGGCTATACTCTGAAGCCCTGAGGTCAGAGACCCAGTGCTGAGGGACAGGCAAACGGGCAGACAGACCCCAAGGGGAGTCAGAGAAGAATCCGGCCCTGCCCCAGGTTGCTGCAGGAAGAGTCAGGGGCAGGTGCAGAGCAGAGGCTGGGAGCTTAGAGCTGTCTCTCCCTGCCAGTCGATGGGCAGCCCCGCATGACCCTGCAGTATGAGACGGACACGGGGTACCCGTGGAGCCAGGCCCTGGTGGGCATCATCGTTTCAGTGTCGCTCGCAGTCTTGGTCTTCTTGGTCATCCTCATTTCGTAAGTTTTCCCCACCCCTCCCCCATGTCACGCCTCCCTGAGACTTCTCCCCAAAACAACCCCTCTCTGGGTGGGGGGGTGCCCCTTTGTCCTGGAATGCATAAATGGAAGAGCAAAGGCAGCTTCATCACTCCCTTATAGTCATGATCTGCAGTGGCCCCTCCTTTCCTCTGAGCCTCAGCCGCACCCTCTCTGCTCTTGCTGTGGCTCCCTGCGCCCCTTTCCCCTGATGCCAGGGTTTCCATCTTCTCAAAAGCGGGGCAGTACCAGCGTCACCCTCTCAGTCTGCCCACTTCCCTCCTGGGTCAACTCTGATGGGCTTGAGAACCCCACCCGCCCTCTAACCTCTCGGCTTTTTCCTCTTGGACCAGGGCTTGCACGTACAGGCGGAACCGAAAAACGCTGCTGCGTTAGGCCTGCGGTCTGCCGGCTTTGTAAGGGGAAAGGAAATGTCTAATAAAGTCTGTGACTAGTTCCTCAGGTTGTCAGGCTCCTGGGTTGTCAGGCTCTTGGCCCAGGCTGAAGCCAGGAGTTTCCTGCGGGTCTCCCACGCGGGTGCAGGGTGCCAAGGCTTTGGGTTATCCGCTGCTGCTTTCCCAGGCTACAGGCAGGGAGCTGGATGGGAATTTGAGCAGCCGGGATTCGAACTAATGTCCCTATCGCATGCTGGCGCCGCCCATCGAGTGCTTCAGCCTCCGCTTCCTGCGCATGCGTGTTGCCACAGATACGGTCTTGCAAGTCAGATGATAAAGCACAACTGTCGGTTGGTTGAAACGTTTTAAAACGACCAGCCCTAGTGCATGCGCAGTCGAGCATGCTTGGGAGCCGAAGCTTCAACCTCTGACGTTGAAGTGGCTTCCTGCCCAAGCGGTTCTGGGAATTGTAGTTTCCTGACTCAGCCTGTGCAGCCGCATCTTTCTACTGTCTCCGAAGGCGCCGTTCCTTCCCGCGGTCTCAGAAAGTTCAGCGGGAAACAGGCGTCCATTTCTGAATTTTCTCATTTGCTCCTTCTCTTTCCGTCACTTCGAGCGTCCCTCTGCGAAGAGGAAACTCCAGTCTGTCAGGGACGTGGCCCAGCGACAGGGACGCTGGTCGCCACGGCGACGGGCCTTCTGGCGTGACGTCATCGCAGTGCGCGGGCCGGGGGCGTGGCCACTGGCAGCAACCTGCGCGCCGGCCGCTCGCCGGGGAGTTTAGGATTCTGAAATTAATGGCCCTAAAATGCTTTTACTTGAACGGCAGAGAGCAGCGATGTGTTTGCATTTCGGGAGACTTTTTTTTTAAATCTTTTTGTTTGTTTCAATCTCTTGGCTCCAGAGGTTCAGACACTGCCTTAACTTGTTGAGACTTTCTGGGAAGAAACGTACTATAAATGGATAATGAAAGCTGTGCATCCTGATAGTATGAAGTGCGCTCAGCCTGGGCGGGGGAGACAGTTATTAGCCATGGGAGACTCCCGAGCAAGGCGTTGTGAAATCTGGCTGAGCCCTGAAAAGGGGGTGTTTTCCGAAGGAAATAGTGGAGCAGAAGGCAGAGGGAGCAGGCAAGAAAAGGCTGAACGGCGGGAACTCTGAGCTGGCGCTCACTGGTTAGCTCTGCTCTGCAGCAGTGACCCCGGGACACCCGGTCTTGGTCCTCAGCGCTCGGGGAGATACCCGGGGTCATTGTCCGGGGCTGGACCTGCGGTCACCCTTTGCCTCTGGCCTGGGGCAGGTGACCTAACGCCCTAAGCTGAACTCACAGGGTGTCTTTGGCTATATGCCCTTGTTCACTGGTGCTTTAGTGGAGTTTGTAAAGTGCTTGTTTGGGGCCCGGCGGCGTGGCCTAGCAGCTTAAGTCCTCGCCATGAACACCCCGGGATCCCATATGGGCGCCGGTTCTAATCCCGGCAGCCCCACTTCCCATCCAGCTCCCTGCTTGTGGCCTGGGAAAGCAGTTGAGGACTGCCCAAGGCTTTAGGACCCTGCACCCGCGTGGGAGACCGGAGGAAGTTCCTGGATCCTGGCTTCGGATTGGCACAGCACCGGCCATTGGACTACTCTCCTTCTGTTTGTATATCTTCATTAAAATCTTTATTAAAAAAAATTTAGTTTATCTCGCCCCACACTGAATGCCCAGACTCCATCTCCCAGCATGCACCCTTACCCAGAGGCCTCTGCTTCAAGAGGGTGAGAACCACAAATGGCTTCTGGCGGATACGGTCCAGCTGTGGTGTCCTGACACAGCGATCGCACAGGTGCATTCCCCAGGCAGCCAGAGTGGAATCCACCTGGGATTGAGTCCAGAGCCGGTGGTCTGACCTGGAGCAGGTGGATGTGGACCGGGCTAGGCAGGCCCCAAAACAGACGCTCAACTTGGACATACCCACTGAGTCTTTGCACCATTGCCGGTCAGGCCCTCACTCACTCTCACTATCTCCCACGACTGTCATGTGGATGCCCTGAGCTGACCATCCAGCTGATTTGGGGTGGACACCTCAGAACCCTATAGAAGACCAAGTCGCCTCTGTCACCGGGTGTCTGACTGGAACCACATGGCTCCTTCCCTCTGCTCCAGTCCCCTGGCCTGGCCCCTTCTAGCAGCGTATGCCTGAGAGCCAGCAATAGCCACCAGCGCCCTCAGAGGTTTGCCGTGCCTCTCTGTCCGTGACCATGGACCATGCTGGGAGACGGGCTCTGAGTACGGGCTGGGATTCACAGATAGAATACTCTCGATTTTTGAGAAAATGCTGGAAAACTGCCCTTGACCAAAAACACTGGGGGCACTACAGTGGCTCTCCAACAGAGCACATGGAGTCACATGGACTGGGCTGTGGGCGCCCCGCCTGCTGGGGTGGGACTGACCTGGGGCTTCCCTCCTCATCTGGTCTTCAGGGTGTGTTCCAGTTGTCCCACACAAACAGACAGAATGTCCGAGCCCACCAGACCTGACAGAGCTCCGGAGAGCAGGGGCCACGGGCAGAGCTACACAGTTCAGCCAGCGGGCTGCAGGTGTTGGGGTTCAGTTAGCCCTATCACCAGGACCCCAGCCCCTCCATTCACTCACACTGGGGCACGGGCCCGGCAGCCAGCAAAAGGGTCAGCCCTGCTGATGGCACAGGCCTGGCTGGGCGGGCGGGGCCAAGGCTGCACTCTTCAGCCCTGCTTGGAGTGACTTGAGTGACGATGATGGCATTTCCCAGGACGTCTCGTCAACAGCCTCATGGTGAAAACCTGGCCTTGAGTTTATCTGTGACCCCACAACCCTGAGGAAGTGGCAGGGGTCTCTGCATGGGGAGATAAGGGAGGAGGGGGCCAGGCATGGACTAAGCGCAGGACGCCAGAGGAAAACTTAGAGAAGTGCAGGTCTCATGTGAAATTAGCAGGACGGGAACTGCAGGTAACAGGAGGACATGACTCACTTCTTCCTTTGGAAAAAGGAGTGGGGCTGTCTATGTATGTGTCTGTGTGTACGGGGTATGTATGTGTGTGTGGGGGGGTGTGTATGTGTGTCTGTTTCTGTGTGTTGTGTCTGTTTCTGTGTGTAGGGGGTGTGTTGTGTGTATGTATGTATGTGTGTATGTGTGTGGGATGTGTGTGTCCTTGTGTCTGTGTGTGTTAGCCCTAATGTGTGTTTGTACTTTTGTTCTATGCAAGCATCTCTACTTCTCACCAGTCCTTTGAAGCTGTGATCGTGCCCATTTCACAGCCAAAACACCAAGGCCGCCCACCCAGGAGACACAGACTGGCGCTGGAGTTGCCCGTGACCCCGAGGGCCGTGGCTTCCTGCGGTTGCTGCAGTGAGGCTCACATGCCAACTTAGGGTCCATCTTTACTCCCACAAGCACAGATTTATTTGGAGACAAGGGATACTTACAATGAGGGGGCCCCAGGATGAGGCCACCGAGAGGCACCGGCCAGTGCCACGGTCTCTTACTGCCCCTGTAGGGACGGCAGACGGTCCAGCCGAGGCCCAGCCTTGTGCGTCCGCTGGTGGCGGCTGAGTCCTGAGCAGCAGGTGAAGGCCCTGGGACAGAGGCGACACTGGTAGGGCCGCTCCTGGGTGTGTGTCCTCTGGTGCTGGCTGAGATGGGCGTGCAGGGCGAAGGCTCTGCCACACTCCACACAGGAGTGTGGCTTCTCCCCGCTGTGCGTCCGTGCATGCTGCCCCAGCTGCGCCTTCTGAGCGAAGGCCTTCCCACACTGCTCACACGTGAAGGGCTTCTCCCCAGTGTGCACGCGCTGGTGGGTGGTGAGGCACGAGCTCTGGCTGAAGGCCTTCCCACATCGTGGGCACACGTATGGCTTCTCCCCAGTGTGGACCCTCTCGTGCCGGAGCAGCTGGGCGCGCTGGGCAAAGGCCTTCCCGCAGACCGCACACACGTGTGCTTTCTCCCTGCTGTGAACGCTCCTCTGGTGCTTGGTGAGGCTGGTGCTCCGGTCGAACGTCTTCCCGCACTCGTGGCACTCCACTGGCCGCTGCCCAGCGTGCGTTCCCTGGTGCCGGGCCAGGGAACGCCTATGCGTGAAGACTCGGTCACACTGGTCGCAGGGCCAAGCCCTCTCGCCCAGGTGCTCTGACTGGTGGCCCGCGGTGCCCTGGCTGAAGGTGGCATCGCTGCTCTCTGTGCTCTGCAAGGGACGCTCGGTCAACAGCCAGGGCTGCTGCTCCAGGCTGGAGGCCCCCTGGGGCACAGTACTCCCTGGTTCGCTGCCCTTCGGCCCCGAGTGGCAGCTCTGGTGGCGGGCCAGCTGTGCCTTGTGGCCAAAGGCTTTCCCACACGGAGCACACACGAAGGGCTTCACAGAGGCATGGGTCCTTTCGTGCTGGGCCAGATACTTGCTGCAGCCAAAGTCTTTGTCACACTTGTCACACTTGAAGCGCTTCACGGCCAGACATTGAGGCTCCCTGGAGACCGCACTCTCGCTGGCGTGGGCCCTAAGGTGGCAGCTCAGGGTGGAGGTGCAGACAAAGCGCTCCCCACACTGCTGACACATGTTGGGCGCCTCTGTGCTGTGGGCCACCTGGTGCTGTGCCAGTAGCTCTTGGTGGCTGAAGGTGGCTGGGCACTGTGGGCAGTGGTAGGGTGCCTCACCCATGTGCGTGGACAGGTGGTGCTGCAGGTGGGAAGGTCGGTTGAAGCTCTTGATGCAATGACGACACTGGTAGGGTCGGTAGCCTGTGTGGACGCGCTGATGTTCAGAGAGGTGGGTGCTGCGACCAAAGGCCTTCCCGCACTCCTTACAGGCAAACTGCTTCCCGAAGCTGTGCACCCGCTGGTGGATCTGCAGGGAGGCCACGTGGCTGAAGGCTTTCTTGCACTCGGTGCATCTATAAGGCTTCTCTCCAGTGTGAATGGCCTGGTGCGTCACGAGCAACACGCTCCGTCTGAAGGTCTTCCCACACTGTTGGCACATGGCTGCAGCTGTGGCCTTGGCCTTGGTGGCCATGTGCTTCCTCTGATGCCGAGTGAAGAGCCTGCTCAGGCTGAAGATCTCTGGGCACTCGGAGCACTGGTAGCATTTACGGACATGGCTCCTGCGGTCCTGAGTGACGAGGGGCTGGCTGCAGCTGTGGGCCGTGGGCTGTGTGGCAGGGGCTGTGGGGCCGCCAGCCTCCTGGCTTGGGCTTGTCTCATCCTGGGCCTGGGTCACATGGTGCTGAACGAGTGGCTGGCTGCAGCTGTGGGCCGTGGGCTGCGTGTCAGGGCCCGTGGGGCTGTTGGCCTCCCGGATGAGGCTCGGCTCAGCCCAGGCATGGGTTTGCTGGTACCATAGCAGCTGTGTATCCTGACTGAAAGTCTCTTTGTGCTTGTCATACATGTGGGGCACAGAAGGAGCAGGCTGCACAGCCAGGCCCAGAGTGTGAAGGAACACTCTCCCGTTGGGGTCCTCGCATGGCCTTGGAGGCTCGGCCTGGGCATGGGCAGCCCAGTGCTGGATGAGACAGTAGATCTTGCTGAAGCATGCACCACACTCGCTGCATTGGAAGGGCTGCTCGTCGCCCCACACGCAATCTGGCTGCCTCTGGCCTAACTCGCTGTGGCAGCCCTGGGACAGGGCTGGCGTGAGGCTCCCCACAGGTGGCTCCTGCTCCACAGAGGCCCCTGTGGTGGGTGGCAGGGAGCAGGAAGTGGGGCCTCGTTTGAGTTCCTGAGCCAGGCGCTCCACTGGGTCATCTGTCCGGGGGACATGAGTGCTTGGAGGACTTTTGGGATGTCTCAGAGAGCTTCCGGAATCTCTTGGAGGACTTCTGCTATCACTACAAGGACTTCCAGGAGCACTTGAAGGACTTATGGGATCACTCAGAGGACTTCCAGAATCTCCCAGAGGACTTCTGGGATCACTCAGGGGACTTCTGGAATCATCTAACAATCCGTCTAGCCAGCTCTGGCTTATCCATGTGTCTCCACAACTGAAGCTTCCCATGTCATCCTTGGCAAGTGCCTCCAGAAGCTCCATGGAGAACCTCTCTTCCAAGAAGGCCTGTGGCAGGGGGGAGCTCTTGCCACTTGTTCCTAAAAGACAAAAGAGACACGCAGTGCTGCCTATTCTCCAGCTGCAGGGTGACAGCTCGATAGAGGGGCCGCAGGGGCAGGCCTTGTCCTGCGGAACCAGGGCACAGCCCCAGCCTCTGTGGTCTCTGGTCCAGGGGCCCCTGTTTTGTGTTAGTCAAGTAATGCTGAAATGCCTGCCATGCCTGGGCCAAGGCTGGCTTCTGCTCTCTTCCACTCCCCTACCACACCCAGGTGTACTGGGAGCCAGGCCTGGAGATGCTCGGGGCTACCCTCAGGCTGTGCCCTGGGCCTGTAAGAGGGTCTGGAGACAACAGCTCAGAGGGTAAAGGGCCACCTGTGGTGAGGCCATGTGGATGCAGACATAGCCTGAACTGAAGGGTCTGCCCATATGTTATGGTCACCAGGACAGAGGGAGAAGGCCAGAGAGGCCCAGAGGCCAGGCATGTGGGTGTCTGTGTCAACCCCCAGGGACCATCCACAGCTTCTATGGGAGGATCTGAGGAGAAGGGGACTGAGGGCCACTCACTGGGGCCCATTGCTTTTGGGCTGCTTCCGGCCTGGGCTTCCAGCTTTTCCACATCATCAGTACATTGACAGGGGAGCTGGGCGGATCTCAGGGGGTCTGTCGGGGAAAGAACAACACTGTAAAGATTGTCAAAAAAAAAAAAAAAAAAAAAAGAAGTAGGGGTCTGGCAGACAACCCAGTGAGGCAGCCAAAAGCTACCCTGCATGGCTGTGGCACTGCCTGCCCCAGAGGTTCCCGGTCAGGCAGGGAATGGGACCCAGATGGTCCCCAGCCAGAGCAAGCAGCCCTGCTGGCTTGGGGTGGCTCTTGAGGGACAAGCAGAGTTGACCAGCTTTTGAGGCACACACACTTCCTCCTCTGCACAGGTTTACACATGCTCAGGTGAAGGACCCCATTACCCAGGCCTTGTGGTGGGGTGCAGGCCAGGGCCAGGTCCTGGGATGGACAAGGCCAACCTGTGCCCTGCCTTCGGCAAGCTACCCAGTGGAAAAGAGCAGGGTCATGATCCAGGGGGCAAGTGCGGCAGCAGAGGAAGATCCGTCCCTGACTTCCAGAAGGAAGTGAGACCAGGAGCCAAGCAGCATGGGGGCCTCCGGGAGCTGAGAAGGGGCTCCGACAGAGGGTCCACAGAGCCTGCCACTGCTGAACATTAGCTGGCAGAGCCAGCCAAACCTGACCCCCAGGACGGCCGAGACAGCGACGCATGTGGTATTAGTGGCAGCAGGCTTGGGGACCCCTTGTACTACCACACTCACAGACCTCAGCAGGGGCTCACTGGACGGGTGGGTTCAGAAACAAAACGATAGAAACAAAACGCGACTGCTGCTGCCATAGCACTCACGGCCGTGCAATTAAATTCCCTCACAGGAGCCTTCCCACAGCTGGGGGCTCCCACAACCCCTGCCCCTCAGAGCCCAAAGAATGCAGCACCCCGAGAATGGGCACTGGGGGTATGTGGAGGAGGAGCTGGCCGCGATGGGATGCTGAGGTCATTGGAGTCACACAGACACAATGGCCCATGACCGTGCTGATGTGGGAAGGGCCAGCGGGCTCTGCTGCTCTCCTGGGAAGGTCCTGCTGGCCATGTTATGTTGTGAAGGGCCCTGGCACCCCCCAAAACTGGTGAGGCAGCCCTGGGCCTAGCCTATTTGCCACTTGTGGTCTACTCTAAACCCCACTTCCGGGAAGCTGGGACTCTGTCAGGTACCAGGTAAAGGGTGCCTGCATAACCAGCACTCATCATCAGCCCGACCCCGTCTCCAATGAGCTTCCTGCAATGACGTCATAGGGACTGCCATACCTGCTGGCTGGCGGAATCTCCGTGATTCCTCTGTGAGAACATTTTGGAAGCCTGCTGGGCCTCACTGTGTGCCCTCCCTTTCCTAACTGTGCTCTGTGTCTTCACGGCAGTGAAGTCACCGCTGTGAGTCTCCTAAGAATCACGGAAGCTGGAAGGTGACCCTGGGGACCTCAACAAGGTCCCCAGGAAAGGGCTGCCCCTCTTCACACCTGTCGAGGGCACCAGGCAAAACAACGGGCTCAACTACTGGGGAGGGACTGGGGCATAAGCAGGGCCTAGCTCCCAACATGGTATCCACTTATTTATTCAGTAACGAGTCCCTAAGCCTAAGGCAGGTACAAAAACTTGGGGTGCCCACGACAAAGCTCCTGACTGCACCACGCCCCTATTCCAAACGAGCAGGAAGCAGTGTCAAGAGGAACAGGACAGCAAGACAGAGAACTCCAAGGGTCATGGCTTAGTCTTCAGAAATGGAATCCCAAGAGCCATCTGGGCAGGGCGGAGGGCCTGCACAATGGAAAGCAGGTGGGCAGAAGCGGGAGACAGTTGGCAGATGGGGGCCACTCCAGGGCATCCTCCACCCCCAGCATGACCATCAGAGCCAGACACTCTCAGGGTGCCCCACGTTGTCCTGATGGTCAGGCCCTCAGGGGCCTGGAGGTTCACTCTTGCAGCATCAGGGTACAGGGGACTCTGGGGACAGGCCACTTACTCAGCAGAAAGAGGTCTGGGTAATTGTCCAGCGCCGTGTCCCAGAACAGGTCTCCTGGGTCCAGCCCCAGCTGCTCCCAATTTTCCAAGGTGAAGTCCATGGCTACACTGTTAGACTCGCAGACAGCTGAAATGCAAATGCCGGGGGTCACTCCAATTGGGCAGGGATATCCCCTCTCCCCAGCCTTCAGCACACGAGGCCTGCGGCAACATATCTGTCTTGCCAACCTCATAAGAATCTCCAAGTTCAGCCGAGCACAATGGTTCACTGGCTGAAATCCTCGCCTTGCATAAGCCAAGACCCCACATAGGCACTGGTTCATGTCCCGGCTGCTCCACTTCCCATCCAGCTCCCTGCTTGTGGCCTGGGAAAGCAGTCGAGGATGGCCAAAGCCTTGGGACCCTGCACCTGCATGGGAGACACAGAAGAAGCTACTGGCTCCTGGCTTTGAATTGGTTCAATTCAAGCCATTTTGGCCGCTTGCAGGGAGAACCAGCAGATGGAAGATCTTTCTGTCTCTTCTCCCCTTGTATCTGCCTTTTCAATCAAAATAAGTAAATCCTAAAAAAAAAAAAAAAGGGCCCGGCGGCGTGGCCTAGCGGCTAAAGTCCTCGCCTTGAAAGCCCCGGGATCCCATATGGGCGCCGGTTCTAATCCCGGCAGCTCCACTTCCCATCCAGCTCCCTGCCTGTGGCCTGGGAAAGCAGTTGAGGACGGCCCAATGCATTGGGACACTGCACCCGCGTGGGAGACCCTGAAGAGGTTCCAGGTTCCCGGCTTCGGATCGGCGCGCATCGGCCCATTGCGGCTCACTTGGGGAGTGAATCATCGGACGGAAGATCTTCCTCTCTGTCTCTCCTCTGTATATATCTGGCTGTAATAAAATGAATAAATCTTTAAAAAAAAAAAAAAAAAAAAAAAAGAATAAGAACTTCCATGTTGCACAGGCAAGATCAAATTAACAGGCATAGCATCACACAGATTTTTAAAAATATATATTTATTTTATTTTTTATTGGAAAGTCAGATATGCACAGAGGAGGAGAGACAGAAACGAAGATCTTCCAACCACTGGTTCACTCCCCAAGTGGCCACAATGGCTGGAGCTGAGCCAATCAGAATGCAGGAGCCAGGAGTTTCTTCCAGGTCTCCCACACAGGTGCAGGGTCCCAAGGCTTTGGGCCGTCCTCCACTGCTTTCCCAGGCCACAGGCAGGGAGCTGGATGGGAAGCGGGGCTGCCAGGATTGAAACCAGCGCCTATATGAGATCCTGGTACATGTGAGGTGAGGACTTCAGGTGCTAGACTACTGTGCCGGGCCGCACACAGGCAGATCTTACACTTAAGTCAACCATTTCCTTCTTGTTTTTTTGTTTTGTTTTGTTTTTTAATGTTTAGTGTATGCTCACAATTTTTTAAAATACAAATTTTTAAAGATTTATTATTTTTATTGGCCAGTCAGACATACAGAGAGGAGGAGAGACAAGAGAGGAAGATCTCTGTCCATTGACTCACTTCCCAAATGGCCACAACAGCCAGAGCTACACCGATCCGAAGCCAGGAGCCCGAAGCCTCCTCTGGGTCTCCCACATGGGTGCAGGGTCCCAAGACTTTGGGCTGTCCTCCATTGCTTTCCCAGGCCACAAGCAGGGAGCTGGATGGGAAGCGGGGCCACCGGGATTGGAACTGGCGCCCATATGGGATCCTGGGACATGCAAGGCAAGGACTTTAGCTGCTGGGCTACCATGCTGGGCCCACATTCAAGATTGATTGTTTATTTATTTATTTATTACTTGAAAGTCAGTTACAAAGAGGAGGAGAGGTCTTCCATCTGCTGGTTTACTTCCCAAATGGCCACAATAATCAGAGGTGAACTGATCTGAAGTCAGGATCCAGCAGCTTCTGGGACTTCGATGTGAGTACAGGGTCCCAAGGCTTTGAGCCATCCCCTACTTCTTTCACAGCCCGTGAGCACGTCTGTATTGGAAGTGAAATATGGGCATGTATATGGGATGCCAGCCCCACAGAGTAGAAGATTAGCCAGTTGAGCCACAGTACTGGCCCTTTTATGTTTCTTTATGGTTTTTTTTTAAATTTATCTTGGGTCCAGCGCTGCAGCCTAGTACCTGAAGTCCTTGCCTTGCATGCTCCAGGATCCCAAACAGGTGCCAGTTCATATCCAGGCTGCTCCACTTCCCTTCCAGCTCCCTGTTTGTGGTCTGGGAAAGCAGTTGGGGATGGACCAAAACCTTGAGACCCTGCACCCAGGTGGGAGACTCAGAAGAAGCTCCTGACTTCGGATCAGCTCAGCTCCAGATGTTGCAGCCATTTGGGGAGTGAACCAGTGGTTGGAAGATCTTTCTCTTGAATCATCCATCCACTGTTTCACTCTCCAAATGGCCACAATAATCAAACCTGAGCTCGCCTGAAGTCAAAAGCCAGTTTACTTGAGTCTCCCACATGAATACAGGATCCCAAGGCTTTGGGCCGTCCTCTACGGCTTTCCCAGGCCACAAGCAGGGAGCTGGATGGGAAATGCAGCAGCTGGGACATGAATTTGTGCCTAATGGGATCCTAGTGCTTGTAAGGCGAGGATTAGCCAATTGAGCTAATGTGGCGGGCCCTCTTCATGATTCTTTTTGTTCTGTTAATATATATTTAATTGCAAAGGCCGAGTTGCAGAGAGACAGCTCTTCAATCCTCTGGTCCAGTGCCTAGTGGCCGCAATGGCCACAACTGAGCTGATTCGAAGCCAGGGTCCAGGAGCCCCTTCCAGGTCTCCCACATGGATGCAGGATCCCCAGGCTTTGGGCTGTCCTCTACTGCTTTCCCAGGCCACAAACAGGACACTGGATGGGAAGCAGGGCTGCTGGGACACAAACTAGCACCCATATGATATCCTGGTGTGTGCAAGGTGAGGACTTTAGCCACTAGGATACAATGCCAGGCCCCCTCTTTATGATTTTTAAAGTGTAGATTCCTCTTTGCACTTCAAAGAAACAGATAAAATGATTTTTTGACGGAAGGGAGGGGGTGTGCAACAGAGATATTTATTTGGGCACCATCATCACCACACTAGAACAATCAGTGATCACCCCAGAGGTCTTCGCTGACAGGGAAGGCTTTCATTGTGAGCAGGTATCAGAGTCTGTGCCTCATGTCACGGCAAAACGATATTTTTTTATTTCTTAGACTGTTTCTTTTATTTATTTTTATTGCAAAGTCAGATATACAGAGAGGAGGAGAGACAGAGAGCAAGATCTTCCATCCGATTGCTCACTCCCCAAGTGAGCGCAGCAGCTGGTGCTGTGCCAATCCGAAGCCAGGAGCCTCTTCTGGGTTTCCCACATGCGGATGCAGGGTTCCAAAGCTTTGGGCCATCCTCAATTGCTTTCTCAGGCCACAAATAGGGAGCTGGATGGGAAGTGGAGCAGCCTGGATTAGAACCGGTGACCATGAGATTCTGGCATATGCAAGGAAAGACTTGAGCTGCTAGGCTATCGTGCTAGGCAAACTGTGACAGGTTTTTTAAAAACCTGTGCGACTAACCAGGGTCTCCTCCAGTGCCTGCTGCTGCATGGGAAAGAAGAGTCTGGGGCGGGGTGAGGTTGAGTGGGGTTGGGTTGGGGAGAGGGCAAGAACGCACAGAGCACCTGGCAGGTGCATTGGGGGTGGGGCTTCCCCTGGGCAGAACAGCTCGAGTGTGTTTGGGAGAACTGCTTCCCACACTGTCATGTGCTGTGTGTGCCCTACCCCTGTAGCCAGTCACTCCACTCCCCAGGATAACTTCACTGTGGAGAGAGGGCTTGGCAGGCGTGGCCAAGCATCCTGGGACAGGGAGAGGCCCCTCAGTTACCTTGGCGCTCTAACCATCATTCCAAGCCTCCTCCCACGAGGAGGAGGAGGAGGACAATGCAAGCAGAGGCAGATGCAGGAAGTCGGAGGCCCCAGCTTCTCCGGCCTCCAGGGTTGCCAGACAGCAAGCACATGTGCTCTTAAGCTAGTGTGGTTGTGGGGTGTCACTGTCACAGCATTGAGACACTCCAACGGGGATGCCCAGCTGGAGGGGGAGGGCAGGTTTGGTGAGAGGGGGTGCCGTCACCTCTGCTCCATCGGCCCCCTCACACAGCACCTTCTGCCCCCTGGTCCTCACCTCCTGCTCTCCCAGAACCACATGGGCTGCCTGCTGCCCGCCTGGGCCGGAGTCGCCTCCATGTGTGGCTCAGTGGCCAGGGCCTCTGCTCTGCGAGGCTCCAGCCCCAGCCTTCCCTGCCCGTCCCTGCTTTCTTCTCGCCAGTTCTTCCTGTTTTTTCTTGACTTGAGGGGCACAGAGATAGGGGGAGAGAGCTGCCATCCTCTAGTTCATTCCCCAGCTATCCACAGTGGCCAGGGCAGGGCCTGGCTGGAGCCAGGAGCCAGATCCGGGAACTGGCCCAGGTACTCGGGTACGTGGTGTCCTAACCACTGGGCCACGTGCTTGCTCCATCCAGTTTTTCTTCAAGATTTACTTACTTGAAAGGCAAAGTTAACAAGGAGGTACACACAGGGAGACAGAGTACCTGAGGGCTGCAATAACTGAGGGTGGCTCAGGCTGAAGCAGGGAGCCTGCAACTGGCTTCAGGTCTCCTGCATGCGTGGCCGAGGCCCAAGCCCTTGGGCCATCTTCTCGTTGCCTTCCCGGGCACATTGTAGGGCAAGCAGAGTAGCACCCTGACACAGGATGGTGACCTCCTGCAAGCAGCGCAGCCGCCGCACAGCACTCCCCCCAGCTGCTGACAGGACTGCACCCTGTGCCATCTGCTTGCACATCCCACTTCCTGGGCTGAACTGTCACCCTCCTCCCCACCAAAACAGATGAAAGCCCGACTCCCAGAGCAGCTGGATGGGACTTTATTTGGAAAAAGCCTTCACAGAGCTAACCAAGGTAAGATAGGCTCACTAGGGTGAGCCGTCACCCTGGATGATTAGTCTCATTACAAGGGCACAGGCACGTGCTGAGGGAACACGGCTGAGGACACGGGAGGGCAGCCATGGAGGGGTGAGGCAGAGACTGGGGCTGTGTGTCTGCAGGGAACACAGATCCCCAGCAAAGCAGACAGGGGCCTGGGTGCCTCGCCCTGCCGACCTGCAGGAGCCAGCCCACTGGCTGCCTGGCACGCGCACACCCCAGTCACACCCCAAGACGGCCGTCACCAAGGGGGCTGGTGAGTGGGGGCGACCCCCCCCACTGGCAGAGCACGTTCCGCCCCTCGGGATGCGTCTGCAGGAGGCAGCAGAACTAGGGTGCCTGATCCTGGGGGCCTCCGGACTAGGCTGCACACGGCCCCAGCGAGGCAGGGGTGGGGCAGGAAGGTGGGAGCTGGGACTGGTCCCTGGGGAATGGCGGGACAGGGGTGGATCACGGAAAGGATGGGGTGAGCACACTTCAACACCACTTTCTCCCGTGGATGCCTGACGTGCTCCGGTCTGGCAGAGCGGCCGCAGGGGCTGTGTGCTGGGGTAGAAAGGGAGGCCGGTGCCTGGAGAACAGACGGGCATGTCACTGACAAGCAGATACTTACCATGCAAAGGCTTTAATTCACGCACTTGCTCATTCACACACCACTGAGGCCAGGCCTGCGTAAACCCGGGAGCACCTGATGTGTGGATCAACAGGACTGAGGCCTGGGCAGAGAAGAGCTGGCTCTGCCCTGGAAGCAAGGGCCAGGACGGAACATCCTGGTAGGGGCCAGCGCCCGAGCCAAGGCCATGGAAACGAAGGCGCGTGTAACACCTCACAGCCAGGCCAGGGGAAGGTGCCAGGGAGGCATGCCGAGCACCGAGCACACAGCCCTGAGGAGCAACCAGGGGTCCTTCCAAGGCGGCCGTCAGACCCCCAAACTGAGAATGACTCACCTCAGCGTGGGCCTCGGTGCCCGCGGGCCAGTCAGTCCCACCCGCCTTCCCCTCCCAGATCCCGGCGGGCGGGCTGGCAGCAGGAGAGTGAGGAGGTGTCCAGCCTCGGTGTCCACAGCGGCTCGGCGACTATGGCCGTGGGGTCCCTGCAGGAGTCAACACCAGACACATTCACAATGGCCCGGCCCCACGGGGCCATCCTGGGACACACAGGCATGATGGGGGAACCAGCGGTGACACCAGTGGTCTCAAGCGTCCCTCCCCCTCGCTCTCTGCTGCCTGCTGACGGACAGCTGTGCTGCCTGCAGCCCACGACAAGAATGCAGGGACGCCCGACGTCACCCTCAGGGTTTGGGATGGGGTAACTTGGTCTCCGCGCCTTCAGCCATCTTTTCCTACTGTGACACACACGTGAAGACGATGTGCAGTCAGCCCATGGTCAACTGCCTGTGGGTCAAAGGCATTCTCCCCAAAAATGGCAAGCGAAAGCTTTCCCTCGTCAGTCGTTCTAGCAATGCAGCGACGATGTCCACCACAGCATCTGCACTGAGTTCATACGTAGCACTAGTGCAGACCGGACCCGCTGTGTCACAGGGCACGCTGCAGCAGCTGGGGACGCGGGGGGATTCTGGGAGCTGGCGGGCCCCTGTGCAGCAGGCGTGGAACCTAACCACACAGGCGATATCTGTCTGTTCTCCATTCCAGCCTTTTTTTACAATACTTCGTTTTTTTTAAAGACTGGTTTTATTTACATTACAAAGTCAGATATACAGAGACGAGCAGAGACAGAGAGGAAGATCTTCTGTCCGATGATTCACTCCCCAAGTGAGCCGCAACAGCCGGTGCGCGCCGATCCGAAGCCAGGAACCTGGAACCTCTTCCGGGTCTCCCGCGCGGGTGCAGTGTCCCAATGCATTGGGCCATCCTCGACTGCTTTCCCAGGCCACAAGCAGGGAGCTGGATGGGAAGTGGAGCTACCGGGATTAGAACCGGCGCCCATATAAGATCTCAGGGCATTCAAGGCGAGGACGTTAGCTGCTAAGCCATGCCACCGGGCCCATGGGCGCTGGTTCTAATCCCGGCAGCTCCACTTCCCATCCAGCCCCTGCTTGTGGCCTGGGAAAGCAGTCGAGGATGGCCCAAAGCTTTGTGACCCTGCACCCGTGTGGGAGACCCAGAAGAAATCCTGGCTCCTGGCTTTGGATTGGTGCAACACTGGCTATTGTGGCCACTTGGGGAGTGAATCATTGGACGGAAGATCTTCCTCTCTGTCTCTCCTCCTCTCTGTATATCTGACTTTGTAATAAAATGAATAAATCTTAAAAAAAAAAAAAAAAAAGAACCAGCGCCCATATGGGATCCCAGCGCGTTTGGGGTGAGGACTTTAGCTGCTAGGCCACGACGCTGGGCTCTACAGTACTTCATTTTTTAAAACATGACCACTGCATGCTGAGTTATGTTTATGACCCACAAGAGGAAAGACACTGTGCCACGCGGGCTTGACACATTTGAGCCGTGTTTTAGCAGCAGCTCACCCCCCAGCTGGGGGAAGCACCCCACCCCACAGGGCAGCGGGTGCCTTCCAGAAGGCATGGGCCACCGCAGGCATAGGACTTCGGGACCAGACAGCAAAGACATCGGTTGGCAGATTTCATGTAGCGGGCATGGGGCCAGCCGAGATGCGGGGTCTTGCACCCATGCAGCCAGTGGCCAGCTCAGAACCCGCTCCTGGCCAGCGCAGACGGCCCACAGCACTGCCTGCCCCCCAGGCAGGAGACTCGGGGTGAGGGCGGGTTCAGCCCGGCCCTGCCCTGGCCGCTGAGGGCATTCTGGAGCATTGAACCACCAGCCCAGAGCTCTCCAGGCACCTCTCCACTTTTTTTTTTTTAAATTTAAAAGTTTTAGACCCTAGTGTGGTAGGGCACAGAAAGAATCTAATTGAATACCTTACTCCACATGGGCTAATAAAAGGTCACTAACCCCACAGCACCACAGGGCAGGTGAGGACTTCAAATTCATGAAAAATCGGTCTTAGGCCAGTCAGCTGCTGCCAGAAGTGCCGGGACCCCATATGGGCGCCGGTTCATGTCCCAGCTGCTCCACTTCCCATCCAGCTCCCTGCCTGTGGCCTGGGAAAGCAGTCGAGGACGGCCCAAAGCCTTGGGACCCTGCACCCACATGGGAGACCCAGAAGACGCTCCTGGCTTCTGGTTTAGGATCCGCACAGCTCTGGCCATTGCGGCCGCGTGAGAAGTAAATAATCAGACGGAAGAGCTTCCTCTCTGTATACCTGACTTTGCAATAAAAATAAATAAATCTTAAAAAAAAAAAATCTTTTACCAAGACTAGATTTGACTTTGCGGCAGGCGGGGAAGAGCAGCGGTCTCCCTTCCAGGAGTGATTACCACGTCCACGCCTCCCTCCTCCCCGACAGGCACCCTGCCAAAACTCCGGAAAAGTCTGGATCATTCCAACTGCCAGATGACCCTGGGGCCCCGCGCCCGTTGGACACGACCAAGCGCTTCCTGAGGAAACGTGACCACAACACAAGAGGAAGTGAAACAGCTTCTCCCGGGCCGCCGGCGAGGGCTGGCAACACGAGGAACAACCAGCCCCCACGAAACACGCCGGGAACCAGGGGTTCAACCACGACGACGCCCCATGGAAGACTCCGTCGTCACCCCTCAGGAAAAAAAAAAAAAAAAAACAAGCCGCCAGATTCCCAGCCCCTACGTCTGTGTACCTCCACACTGCGGGCTGGCGAGGTGGCAGGCCCGACTCCACCCGAACCCCACCGTCCGGGCCCCTCACACCGCCTTCCGGGACCACGCGAAGTGTCTCGAACTTTCCGCCTCGAAGCGCCTCGAACTTTCCCACGCGCACGCCTCCGCGCATGCGCGAGCTCCATTTCCCAGAAGGCCGTGCGGGCACCTTCTCCTGGCTTCCATCTGCCCTCGCTTTTTCGTCCTGTGGGGAGAGGGGCGGGGACGCTCGCGTTGCACATTTCGGGGAAGTCAGAATCAGGATCCAGTGACACCGGGATGTAGAGCATGACTTAGGCCCAACTGAAGGACCGTCTAATCAGCTGCTTGCCTCTCCTAGAAAATTAGAAGCTTCTACTTGTGAAAGCGGCAACAAACGGTTGCCATGGAAACCCGTCGAGGAAGAAGTTGAGAGCCCCGAGCCAACGCGCGGAGGTAGGGGGCGGGGAAAATTGTCCTCTGATGATTGGTGGAGAGGTGCCCGGAGGCCGTTTCGATTGGTTCCAAGTTGACACAGGCGCAGTAGCACAGGAGGCAGTCCAAAGAGGATACAATGGGAAAGGCGGGCTCTGAGCGAGTTAGTTCCGCCCCTTGGCTTGGAGTCAGGGGGCGGGGATGTCGCAAAGGCGCCTGGGGAATGGAGTTCCCAGCTAGGGACTGCCGGAGGGCGGGGCTGCGCGCGCAGCGCCCGTGGCCTCTAGGCGGAGGTTTCCACGGTTCCCCGGCGGCGGTGACCTAAAGGTGTCCCCGCAGAACCCAGGACCCCACCGGGCCTCTCCTCGAGCACAGAGGTGAGGAGAAGGCGAGGCGGAGCGGCGGGCACGCTCGGCCGGGAGGCCTCCTGCCGTGGCGTGGACACGACCCTCGGTGGCGGGTGGAGCCGCCTGGGACACGGGTCGGGAGGACAGGCTCTCCGGTGGCCAGGTCACCGGCCCTTGCCCGGCGGGATACGAGCCCTTTTCGGATATTTTTGGGGCGGGTGAGAAGGGGGCGGCGGAGGTGGGCGGAGTCTGTGGGGAGTTGGACAGACAGCCGGGGCGGCTGCCATGTCACCTGAGCTCCGGAGCTTGTCATGGTGGTCAGCGCTGGGGTGAAGCCTCGCCTGTAGCCCTTCATGTTGTGCCCAGTCTCAGAACCTTCTGGAAGGAACAGAGTTGCCATTTAGCAGGTGCTGGCTCAGTGACGTAAATGGGTGAATGCAAGGGAAGGTTTGGAGCCCTGAGCTGTGGTCTTCCATCTTGAGACCGCAGGCTGCCTCGCTGCTGCTGGGCTGTGTGGAGGGCTTACCCTGGTAGGCACGGTCTTGAAACAGAAATCCTGAGCAGTTGCAAGACACCAACAAAACGAACAAAAAGATGAATTCATTTTGAAAGGCAAAGAGAGGGAGGCAGATGTTTCCTCTGCCGTTTTCACTCCCAGGAAGGCTGCGGCAGTTGGGGCTGGGGCCAGGCCGAAGGCAGGAGCTTGGAGTTCCATCCGTGCCTCCCGCGTGGGTGCACGGGGCCCAACAACCGGGGTCGTCCTCTGCTGCCTTCCGGGGCGTTAGCAGGAAGCCAACACACCACGGTGGTGGCCCCCCGCAGGTTTTGTGTGTTTGCTTTTTGCTGTTTAGCACCTTTTGTGACTCGACCTGACAGCTGGCTCTGAACACACTTGCTGGCGACACAGTTGTAAATAAAAGTGCATTGGTTGCTAATCCCTTAGAAAGACCTCGGCGAGCACTTTGTCCAGCTCTGACCATTGGTGTGACTTGGTGTTAAAGTCGCCCGGAAAACCACTGTGTTTTGCTTTCAAGACAGCATTCAGGAGAAGCTCTTCCAGACTTCTCTGTAGTATGGGCGTTAGGGTCCGTGAGCTGGCCTAGCTGTAGGCCCATGGTAAGCTGCGATGTTGCTGGTTCAGGGGAATTAAATGCATGTTCAACTTGGGATATTTTCTTTCTTTCTTTCTTTCTTGGGATATTTTCTTTCTTTCTTTCTTTCTTTCTTTCTTTCTTTCTTTCTTTCTTTCTTTTCTTTCTTTCCTTTCTTTCTTTTCTTTCTTCTTTCTACTACAAGATTTATTTTTATTGGAAAGACAGAATGATCTTCCGTCTGCTGGTTAACTCCCCACATGGCCACAACGACCAAAGCTGAACTGATTCGAAGCCAGGCACCAGGAGCTTGTTCTGTGTCTCCCATGCGAGTGCAGAATCCCAATTCTTTGGGCCATCCACACTGCTTTCCAACACTACAAGCAGGGAGCTGGATGGGAAGTGGAGCAGCCAGGACAGGAACCAGCTCCCATGTGGAATCTGGGCATTTGTAGGGCAGGACTAGCTAACTGAGCCATAGCACCAAGGCCAGGGAAAGAATTTTTTTTTTAACGATTTATTTTATTTTTATTGAAAAAGCCAAGTGACAGAAAGATCTTTCTGTGGGTTCACTCCACAAGTGGCCTCAACGGCCAGAACTGGGCCCGTCCAAAGCCAGGAGTTTCCTCTGGGTCTCCCACATGGGTGCAGGAGTCCAAACGCTTGGTCCATCCTACGCTGTTTTCCCAGGCCTGAAACGGGGAGCTGGATGAGAAGTGGAACAGCTGGAATAGAAACCAGTGTCCGTATGGGATCCTGGCACATGTAAGGCGAGGATTTAGCTACTGTGCCATCGCACCAAGCCCTCAAGGGAAGAATTCTTAAGAGCTTGAGACTTGGGCCCGGTGTGGTGGCCTGGTGGCTAAAGTTCTCACAAATAACAATAGAAACACCTTTCTACTTTGTATTGTTTTGATCAGAGGTGGCACAGGGGCTGAGTTAGATTTTTTATTTTAAAAGTATGTACTTGCATGCCTGGCGCGGTAACCTGCTGGCTCTTGCTGGCTGAAGTCCTTGCCTTGCATATACCAGGATCCTGTATGGGCGCTGGTTCATATCCCAGCTGCTCCACTTCCCTTCCGCCTCCCTGCTTGTGGCTGTTGCAGCCACTTGGGGAGTGAACCAGCAGATGGAAGATCTTTCTGTTTCTTCTTCTCTCTGTAAATCTGCCTTTCCAGTAAAAATAAATTTAAAAAAATTATTTAAATGAAAGTGTTTACTTGGGCCCAGTGCAATGTAATAAAAAAAAAATGCAGTGTTACCGCCAGGACAATATATCCCTAAGTGACACAGAATAAGGAACCCTTGACAACAGTCTTGCAACCCGGACGCCTCCAAAACTCCTGCATTTGGAAACAGAGATTTAGAATGTATGGAATGAGAAAAGGGAAGGGCGGACTTTTTTTAAAAGATGATTTTTTTTTTTTATTATTGGAAAGGCAGATATACAGAGAGGAGGGGAGACAGAGAGGAAGATCTTCCGTCCGATGATTCACTCCCCAAGTGAGCCGCAGCAGCCAGAGCTGCGCCGATCCAAAACCAGGAGCCTCTTTTGCCTCTCCCATGCGAGCACAGGGCCCCAAGGCTTTGGGCCGTCCTCGACTGCTTTCCCCGGCCACAGGCAGGAAGCTGGATGGGAAGTGGGGCCGCCAGGATTAGAACCTGCGCCATATGGGATCCCGGCACTTGCTAGGCAAGAACTTTTAACCACTAGGCCACCACGCTGGGCCCTTTCCACAGCAGTTATCCCCAAGGACTGTTAGTGTGAGCGCTGCACAAGGCTGACAGACAAATCCATTATGCATCCCATGGTTTTCTACAAAACTGTGGGTCAAATGAACAAGAAACAGATTTCATCATATGTCCATGTGGTATAGGGTTCAGTACCCTCCAGTCTGGGACATGGAGCGTCCCAGGAGAGTCCCTCACAGACAGTGCTGATGGTTCATTTAGGCCTTAGCATCTGTTCGTCCCACTGACGCTGAGAGAAGACCCCTTTTACAGTCAGGAAGACCCAGGACGGGGGGCTAAGGAACGTGTGTGCAGCAAACAGCCGGTCCCAGCCTGTGCTCTTAAGAAATCCGCTGCTGCGGCTGTGTGAGAGACCGCGCCTTCCATTGGAGGAAGGTGGACGGCTTGGAGCTCTGTCCAAGAAGGTGACACGCTGTCAGGCGTGAGGAGGACTGCCACTGCAGAGTGAGTACGCCAGCTGAAAGCTGCTCAGCTGTAGGATATAAGAACAAATGTCTTTTTTTTTCTATTGAAAAAGTGTGGGTTTGGCACGATGGCTCAGTGGCTAAATCCTCACTTTGCAAGTGCCAGGATCCCATATGAGCACTGATTCATGTCCAGGCTGCTCCACTTTCTATCCACTTCTCCACCTATGGCTTGGGAAAGAACGGCCCAAAGCCTTGGGACCCTGCACCCACATGGGAGACCTGGAAGAAGCTCCTGGCTCCTGGCTTCAGATCAGCTCAGCTTCAGCCAGCGATTATGGCCATTTGGGGAGTAGACCAGAGATGAAAGAGCTTTCTCTCTGTCTCTTTCCATTAATTTGATATGCCTTTCCGATAAAAATATACAAATTTTAAAAAAGAAGAAGACAAAAATGTGTTTCTCAGCTATCTCTGCAAGTGACAGGATCCCATATGGGCAGTGGTTCATATCCCGGCTGCTCCACTTCCCATCCAGCTCTCTGTGGCCTGGGAAAGCAGTCAGGGACGGCCCAAAGCCTTAGGACCCTGCACCCATGTGGGAGATCCAAAAGAAGCTCCTGGCTCCTGGCTTTGGATCGGCTCAGCTCAGGCCATTGCAGTCACTTGTCTCTCCTTCTTCTGTAAATATGCCTTTATAATAAACATAAATCAATCTTTAGAAAAAAGAAAATGAAAGAGAAAAGTGTTCCTTGGAAGTGCCTTGTTGATTTTCCTTTTTGTCACTGACCCTGCCATCTCCTCATTTGTCAGACTCGGTATGTTCTGTTGACTTGGACTTTCAAGGAGTAGTAGGAAATCTTCCAGTGATGTACAAGGCCTAGAGAATAATGTAATCCATGGCCTGGCACCCACTAATTCATCGTGGCAGGAAAGGCTATGCAGCAGTAACGGAGAAGCCCTGGACTCCTGGTGGCTCTGTGTGGCTCTGTGGGATTCCAGCCTCCTGTGCTCCCGTTGTGGCATTTCCTGCGATCCTTGGTGTAGGAGACAGGGTACATGGCGGGTGAGGGCACTCTGACTCTTCCTTACCACACGCTATTGACCAGAACTGATCATGTGGCCCCAACCTAGCTGCAAGGGAGTCTGGGAAACATGGCAGGAGGCTGTTTAAAATGGGAGCACTCATTGCCTGACATCTCCATCATGCAGTTCATGGAGATGCCTCCGAGTCTTAGCTCTGCTTCCGATGCCAGGCTCCTACTAGCATGCATCCTGGGAGGCAGCAGAGGGCCCAGCTGTTTGGGCACCCGTTACCCACGTGGGAGACCTGGGTTGAGTTCTGGGCTGCTGACTGGCCTGGCTGTCATAGGCCTTTGGGGCAAAAGGATGGGCAAGCTCGCTGCATTCGTCTGTCTCTTTCTCTTTGCCCTTCAAAAAAAAAAAAAAAAAAGCAAGTGGAGAGCATATTTGAGCTGTGCCAAACACAGCCGCGTCAGCGTGGGCTCTCGGCTGACTGCCCGTCAGTGGCGAGTGGGGTGTTCTCTCAGTGTCCTGTCCAACCCCCTCCCCCAACCCCTGTCTTGCAGCATGATCTGCTTCTGCCCAGAATGTGGCAAGAGCATTGAAGCCTCGTTCAAATTCTGCCCTTACTGTGGGAAGCCCGTGCCTACAGAGGAGCATGTGGAGCCCCAGAACCGTGTCAGGGCACGCGTGCAGCCCTGCCGAGGTGAGGGCTGGGGTGCGGGTACGTGTGCGGGGCGGAGGACAGACAGGTCCAGGGCCCAGGCAGCTCTGTCTGCACTCGGCCCCTGGGCGTTTCATCGGCCTCATGGCATTGAACACAGTTCCCACGGTTCTCTCTCCTGCTGGGACCTGTGCCCTGAGCTCCATACCCAGAGGGCCAGCTGCCTGTCCTACAAGCGTTAGCTGTCCTATGCCCTTCTCAATCTGAGCACGTTCAAAACTGAACATCCCCCTTCCCTGCTATTCCTGCAACCTTCGACCTGCTGCTCAGGGCCACTCCCCTCGATGCTTCCTGTCCTCGGGAACAGTAGCTCCACTTCTGTTTGGAAAAGGCCATGGCAGGCAGAGGTTTGAAGGTGTGAAAAGAGAGGGGAATGGGTGGTGCACGCACTGGGATGTTGGGGGATTGGGGGCTCAGGGAAGGCTCTCCAAGTGTGCAATGAGGCTCTGGGAAGAGGGCGGCAAGGAAAAAATGGAGGCGGGATCAAGCGGTACAGGCAGTCTTTGTGGGTACGGGGCAGTACTAGGATCAGGGACAGGCTCTCAGGGCCTCGTAGGCCTTGGGTCAAGAGTGTGGCCTTAACTGTTGGTGGAGAGCTGCAGGGGAATCCCTGCCTGGTGAGTGAGAGACCTGGGGACTGGGCAGGTGGCCAGGAGGTAATGAGATCCATCCTCACAGGATATTTCACAGGATAGGAGGTTCTTGTTTAACTATTTAAGTCAGGAAATTCCATGGAAATGACAAACATTGAAACCAAACAAAAGGAACTTGGGTCTTGGGGCTGAGTGAGTGCTGTGGGCGCAGTGCCAGTCAGTGATGGCCTTGAGCCTTGGCTTTTCATGGTCCAGGAGACAAAGCTTCGTGCCCAAGCAGCACCGGGGTGAGAGTGTGAGTCCCGGACTCCTGGCTGGATGAGCCGGAACAAACCCCTGTTGTCCGTCTCAGCCTGGGTGATGGGCACAGAAAGGAAGGGTGTCTTCCGTGAGAACTCCCAGCCAAAAGCTCACAGTCTCACCAGATCGGGGCCAGAATCCTTACCAGCCTGAGTTCGATTTTAAAGTGGGGGAGGTGTGAGTGCCCCCTCCACCCCTGGCGTAAACAAGTCTGCTCTTGAGAAACACCCTTCCAAGACAAATCTCCGAGAACTCCCCTAGGGATACAGCAGGAGAAGCCCTCGCGCTAGTCTGTGGGGCTGCAGAGATGCCTGGACGGCGCTCAGGACGCCTGCGGAAGTGACGAGCTGCAGAGGCAGAGCTGCAGGGACCGCCGACTTTAGAGTTGGTGGGGGCGGAGGGCGCTTGCAAAGGGTGATGGGTACGGTTAAAGAGGTGACAGTGAATGGAAAGCGTGGGAAAGGGGCCGAAGACAGTCAGGACTGATGAGGCAGGTTTGTGGGGAAGCTAGAGAAAAATGTCTAGGCGAGAGGTGGGGGGAAGTGGGGTGTATTAAAGCTCCTAAATCCGTATTGCAATCTATGTGAAAATTTTCCACTTTTTCTAAGTAAATAAATTTTCTCCAACTACTAATGATCACATATACATAAATTTACTATTTATTGTTTTCAGAATCTCAATGTAGGGATTAAATGGCAGAGTAGACATAACTGAAGGGAGAAGTAGTGACCCGGATGGTAGAGTTGAAGAAGTTATGTGCAAGACAAATTGACGGAGGTCTTAAAGAGAGGCTAAGACCCATCTAGTGGAGAACAACTTGCTCAGACATTAAGGTGACAGAAGAGAAGGAGCTACGAGGGCGGAGGAGGAGAGCAGTGCTGACGTGACCTCGGGGTGTCTGGGCTGACAGCCCCAGGAGAGGGCGGTGTGACCCCAGCCTGACTCTGCTGTGCCTCCAGGGTCCAGGACCGAGTCGAGCTCCAGTTCCCACCTCTCTCCCAAGAAAGTGAAGTGGTCCAGCCCTGGTACCTCGCCCCACGCCTCCCTCCTATCAGACGGGGGCAAATCCGTGTCTGAAGATACTGATGGCTCCTCAGAGAAACCCAAAGGTGAGTGGGCCCCTGCTCAGCATGCTGCATCCCTGCCAGGCCCCCAGCCGCCTCCTCCCGTCCACTTCGAGACTGGAGGACCCTTGCTCCTCTCCTTCCCGCGGCCTCGGGGGCCTGAAGTCACAGCCCCAAAGTCCTCCTTGTTGCCCTCCAGGGCTTGAGCTGCCTCATCACATGTCTCGTTCTGTTGTCCCCACCATGCCCTTGGCTGTCAGCCTGGAACCCTGCAGGGGTGGGGCCTAACCTTGCCCATGTATGAGCCCTCCCAGTGCAGGGCAGAGGGCGAAGCCCTGGTGCAGACTGTTCATGGGGGTGTGTCTGGAATGGCCTCTCTGTGCCTGACCAGCTCCCCCCATCCAGCAGAAGCTGGCCCCAGGAGCCTTCCCTGACGTGTGCTGGCACAGCCTTCTGTGGTCCCCTTCTGTCCTGCCCATCTCATACTCTGCTTGCGGCAGCCATGTCTGGGTCAGGCTTCTCCGCCTGCCGGGTGCTCCAGGGGAAGGCTCCAGGTCCAACCCGTGTCTGACACGTGCTGGATCCCGAAGTGTTTGTTGCGGGAATAAGTACACAGCATTATGAGTATTGTTCTTTATCAGGACCATTCTCCCACAGGGTCCCGGAGCAAATCCCTGACTCCCAAGAGCAGCCCACAGGCGACTAGGCAGAGCCCTCAGACGGTGAAGCGGAGCCGGGTGACCGCATCACTCAAGGCTTTGCCTGCGGGGACAGTGCTGACGGACAAGAATGGGCAGCACTGGAAGCTAGGCGCCCTCCAGACCAAGGATGACCAGGGCATCCTCTATGAAGGTGTGCTCAGGGCGGCAGGGGTAGTGGTGAGGCCAGGCAGCACCAGGGCGGGGAGGGAGAGCAGAAGCCAGCTTCCACACAAGTTTCTCTCGGCCCTGGGATTGTATTTTCACCCATCCCCAGAAGCCAGGCAGGTCATGGAAATAAATACTACAGGACAAGAGTGGTGGGGACTGTGCCCGGTTGGAAAGCATGTGTCCCCTGGAAGGGCGTGTATCCTGTGGAGACCGTGTGTTGCCCCTCAGTGCCACCTGTTGTCATGGGAACTCGTGGTGAGGCCACTTGCCATGGCCACCTGGGATATGGTCCGTTGTAGTGACGGACACCGTTACATGCACAAGGACAGGAAAAGTGTCTTGCTTGTGGAGATGGGATCGTCACAGCAAGCAGGAGGGGCCGCCACACGTGTCCAAGAAGCTTAGAAAGTGAGGGAGACTGGCCTGGGGTTTCCCTGTGGCTGGGGCTGCCTGGGATGAGGGTCCCACATATGTGCCTCTGTTTCATGGGGTGTGACTCTTCCTTTGGCACCAGTGAGGGGTGCCCAGGCCTTCCCAGGGGGCGGTGGGAAGAGGGGCAGGGAGGAGTGCCCAGGCCTTCCCGGGGGGACAGTGGGAAGAGGGGCAGGGAGGAGTGCCCAGGCCTTCCCGGGGGGACAGTGGGAAGAGGGGCAGGGAGGAGTGCCCAGGCCTTCCCAGGGGGACGGTGGGAAGAGGGGCAGGGAGGAGTGCCCAGGCCTTCCCAGGGGGACGGTGGGAGGAGGGGCAGGGAGGAGTGCCCAGGCCTTCCCAAGGGGGGATGGTGGGAGGGGGCAGGGAGAGGATGGCTTCAAATCAGAAGTCAGATCTCAAATAATGGAAACAGTATGTTTAAAGATGTGTTTATTTCAAAGACAGAAAACGAGAGAGATCTTTCATTCCCTCGTCCACTCCCTAAGCACCCACAACAGCCAGCGCTGAGGCAAGCCGGAGTCAGTGGTCAGGGGCTCCATCAGGGTCTCCCACTCAGTGGCTGAGATCCCCGAAAGCCAGAGAGACAAAGCTCTTGTTAAAAAGGCCAGGATATACAAGCCTTTGTTTATCACTGTCTTGGGTGGAACTAAGAGTCTCCAGAGATGGTTTTTCTGTTAATGAAACTTGAAGAAAGCCAAAAGAAGAGCAACATAGCCAGCCTGAACGAAGGGAGAAAGGAGGAGACAGCCTTGGGGTTAAGGAGGCCTGCTTCCATTTCTTAGGACCAGAGAGAGACGTGAGGGAGAGGTAGCATTAGCACTTGGTGGCTCCAAGATCAGTGAACACACCAGGTGTTCTTGGTTTATGATAAGCCTCTAGTCCACAGACACTCGGCTCCTTCCCTTGGGAAGTCACGTGCTAAGCATCAGCCGTGCGTGTGCAGAGTTGAGATCCCTGGAACCACTTGTGTGACTCCGGCATTGCTCCTGACCCCGAGCTGCAGGCTGCCCAGGCTGCCCAGGCTGACCTCATAGGCAGAGCCATGTCAGAGCTGCCCTGCCCTGCCCTGTCCTGCCCTGCCCTGTGCTGCCCTGCCAGATGTCAACAGAGAACCCATCAGAAACAGGAAGGAGTGGGTTGTAGCAACGAGGTCCCAAAAGCTGCCGCTGCTTGCTGGGAAGTTGGAAGAGCGAGACCATGACCTTCACAGGTGGGACATAGCCATGTTTTCTCTGTCCCTCTGCAGCTGAGCCCACCTCTGGCCTCAAGAATACCCAGCAACATGGATTCTCACTCAAACTGGTAAGTGGTCCCCAGTGGAGACAGACTGAGCCTCTCCCGTGGACTGGGAGAGCTCAGCCTGGCACCTGAGGGCAGTGGGACCCAGGCCGGGCTGGCTGCCCAGGTCTTTCTCACCGGAGCTGACAGCTGCACCCTGAATTGGCTCTGCTGCCTCCTGGCTAAGGTGACCTGGGTAGGGACATCCCTCAGAGTGCTGAATTCCCACATCTGTGAATGGAGCCAGGAACATCCCGTTGTGGGACTCACTGGCTCACTATTGCATGCAACTATGGCCCACCTATTTATACAGCAAGCACTTAGCTGATCACCGACCTTGTATCGCCATGCTGGGTGTCGGGGCCTCTGCTGTGCAAATGAAATGAGGCCCCACACACAGTTGGTCCATAGTGCACGGCTCAGCAGGCCAGATACCTGCACTAGGGGAGCCCAGAAGGAAGAGGGCAGCAGAGCAGGCTGGAGAGGCTGTGTGGGCAGGAGAGGCCATTGGCAGAGGACATGAATGGCGAGAGGGTAGCATCGTGGTCTGCAGCCCTGCCATGGGTGCTGGGATTATGAATGACTTTATTTTCCCCCCATTTGTCTCATGTTCTTGAGAACCATGGGTATCCCCAGTGGGCACCCCTTCTCAGCCTTGGACAGAGGCCACAGGAATGGTTTATGAGCATGGACTCAGAGCCAGGCCCCGAGCGCTGGGTTGCACCTGCCACTGCAGGCCGGTTCTATGCCTGCCAGCAGGCCGAGCATTTCACAAGCACAGCTTTGGGGTTTTACAAATGATTTATTTATTGTTTATGTGAGAGACACAAAGTCAGGAAGAGAGTATGCTCCTATCTGCTGATTTACTCGCCCAAATAACTAACAGCCAGGACTGGGCCAGGCCAACTCCAGGAGGCAGGAGTTCAGCCTCGATTTCCCATGTGATTGGCAGGGACTCGAGGACATGAGCTGTCACTGCTGACTCCCATGGTCCACATTAGCAGGAAGATAGAATCGCAGGTGGAGCCAGGCCTTAAGAACACAGCTGCAGGGCCCGGTTGCGATGGCACAGTGGCTAAATCCTCACCTTGCATGTGCTAAGATCCCATATGGGCACCAGTTTGTGTCCTGGATTCTCCAATTCCAATCCAACCCACTGCTTGTGGCCTGGGGAAGCAGTGGAGGACAATCTAAAACCTTGGACCCTGCACCTGCATAGGAGACCCGGAAGAAGCTCCTGGCTCCTGGCTTTGGATTGGCTCAGCTCTGGCCACTGTGGCCACTTGGGGGGTGAAGCAGTGGATGGAAGATCTTTTCTCTCTCTCTTTCCTTCTCTCTGTAGATCTACCATGGCAATAAAAAATAAATAAAGCTTAAAAAAAAAAGACAGCTGCATCAGCTGTGTTCAGCATAAGTGGTTTGCCATTTTTTATAAAAAAAAAGATCCCGTATTAACAGTGGTTTCTGCAATGTGGCACTTTATTGCTTCTTCATTTTCAATTGTAAGGCAGTGGCCCAGGGCTAAGATGGTTCCTTCTTCATGGAGCCCAGTTTTCTTCTTTCTTGTTACTCTGTCTCCCTTAATTCGGTTACCTCCATCTCAGGCAGGAATGGCTGTTTTAGCTCCTGCTGTCACCCTGGGTTCCAGCTTACAGAAACAGGAGAAGAGGAAGGGCCTGCCCCAGCCTTTTAAGGATCAAAGCTGGAAGCTGACCCTCATTTCTCCAGCTTGCATCTCATTGGCCAGAATTTGGTCATGGGGTCAGCCTTTAATGCAAAGGGGGCTGGGCAACATAGGTTTTAACTGAAGGCTGTGTGTCTAGGGAAGCTGTGGATCCTAACATACAATAACAAAGGGGTGTAGGTGCTGAGAGCCTGTGGTCCCAGTTGTGTGCCCAGGCCGCTCCCCAAAAATTGGGTTCAGGTCCAGGGGACTTGGTAAAGATCCAGTTGCTGCTGCCTTAGTTGGGGTACTAACTGCCTGTGGTGAGCCGGAACCACCTGCCCAAGTCCAGTGTGACAGCTCTGTGCCCTTCCCACCAGGATGCCAAGGACGGACGCCTGTTCAACGAGCAGAACTTCTTCCAGCGGGCCGCCAAGCCTCTGCAAGGTACTCTGTGGGGAGTGGGCCACGGCTCCATCAGTCCTGTCTGCACCCCGAGTGTCGTCCCTGACTCTCATCACTCATGGGACAGACGGTGATGTCACACCTGGCTCAGGCCATCTCCTCGGGCAAACATGCCATTCTTAGGCATTCTGCAAGCTGATTGATTTTATCAAAAGATGTATTTATTTGAAAGAAAGAATAACAGAGAAGGGGAAGAGAAACAAAACAAAAAAAAAGGATCTTCCACTTGCTGGTTGACTCCCCAAATGGCAGCAAGAGGTGGGGCTGGGCCAGGCCAAAGCCGGAAGCCTGAAACTGTCTAGATCTCGAACTTGGGTGGCAGGGCGTCCAAGGACTCAGTCTGCTGCTGCCTTCCCAGCTGCATTTGCAGGGAGCCAGAGCAGAAGCAGTGCAGCTGAGACTTGAAGCAGCTTCCACTACTGTGCGCCAGTGCTGGCCCCTGCAGTCTGGTTGTCACACACAGCCGTTATACAAAATCATAAGGCTTGCAGCCAGGCATGTTACATGTAAAGCACAAGTAAATGCCCAGCAGGTTGTCGTGTCCCCCACCATCTCTTCCCTGTCCCCGGGCTGTTGATGGCTGCAGCTGTGCAGGGAGGGCAGGGCCCAGAGTGAGGCTGACATGCCTCTGGCCCCTGCCACCTTCAGTCAGGTCCCTGGGGGGCTCGGGATTGGATATGGTGGGATATATTGACATCAAAGAATTGGCAGTCACCCCGGCATTGGTTCTGTTCCCCCAGTCAGCCGGCCGACAGTCCCAGCGCACTGAGGTCCTATAGGAAAGACAGAGGTGTAGTCCAGTGACCCGTGGCTGTATTGGGCACCTGTTGACCGGGCCAGCTGTCCTCTACCATTCCAATTCCCTCCACTCACCAGAGATTTATGTACAAGAAGTCACCACCTGTCACCCATGGACATGCATGTCAGACCTGCACAGGCCGCCTGCACCACCCTGACCCCACACACCTCCCGCCATCACCCTCCTCCAAAGGTGTTGCCTCTAGCCGGGAGACTCTGGGTCCGTGTGAGATGGGCTGTTATCCCCAGGGGTCTGAACCAAGTGATCTCTGACCTCGAGCCTCTGCCTCCCCACAGTGAACAAGTGGAAGAAGTTGAGATCAAACCCCCTCCTGGCAGTCCCCACCTGTGTGGGTTTTGGCATTCACCAGGACAAGTACAGGTGAGCCCCCTCCCATGCCACCCTGTCTTACCTTCTCCCATGGCCACATGCAGGTCTGCTGGGACTCAGGAGCCACGGGCCACTCACTTGCTTGCCTGCTCCCTGCAGTGTTGAGCCTGGCTCATGCCGGGCCCATGGGAACCCTGTTGTCCACTGGGGCCAGGCCCTGCAGCCCTCAGCCACAGTTGCTCCGTCTCTGCCCCTGGCGTGCCTGCATCCCTGACGTCCCTGGGTTCCCCACCTGCTGGGATGCTGGTGTCTTCTTCCAGGTTCTTGGTGTTTCCCAGCCTGGGGAGGAGCCTCCAGGCGGCCCTAGAAGATGCCCCACAGCATGTGGTGTCGGACAGGTGTGTGCTGCAGGTGGCCTGCCGGCTGGTACGTACCTGAGATTGCTGCATCTGGGTGGGTGCTGCCGTGTGCCACAGGCCCCCACCGCTCTGTGCCCTGATGCAGGCAGACAGGACTGGGGCACAGGCATTGTTCCTGGGGAGTCCTCGGTGTGAACGAAGGGCCCTGGCCTCCAGATGAGCACTGGGGTGGGCTTCCTGGCAGAGGTGATCTCTAAGCCAGTACATACCTGGGGAGTGGGAACAAGGGGACAGAAAATGCCAAGGGCACAGCTGCTTTGCAGAAGCTGATATGGGAAAGAGCATATGGCTTCTGTCGTTGGTTCACCCGTTTATCCTTTCCAGGAGCCAGGGTAGAGCAGCGAGTTGTCCAGTCCTGGTTTTCATGGCTTGGCACTCACAGTGTGGCCAGGGCAGCGCTATCGAGCAGTGGTTCCGAGAGGAACCACCTCACACGCTGGTGTGAACAGGAAGGTCCTCTGTACATCAGGGGCAGTGACATGCCAAGTCAGAGTGGAGTGATCAGCAGCAACCAGGCCACACAGCCTGAACCCCAGTCTGAGGAGCTGAGGGTTCTGTTAGGAGGGTGCCAGGAGAATGGGGAGCAGAAGGGCAGGGTCAGCTTCTGATACTGCAGGTCTCAGGGACACTGTGGGGGTGGACTGGAGCAGATGTGGGCTGCGTGAGGCTCTGCCTGAGGAACCCCACCAGGCTGTTTGTTGAAGTAGAGCAGGTGGAATCTGGTGCCTGGTGTGGCCTGGGGTACAGGAGGGAGTGACACAGTCAGGACAAGACAGACCCCTAGGAAGTGCAGTGGGCACACTGGAGCTGCAGATGGAAGCTGCTTGCCTGTGCTCTGGAGGGATGAGGCTGTTGGTGCAGAGGAACACCAGATAACTCGCTGCTCCCCGGCCTGTGACTGCCCTCACCTCCCAGACAGCCACAGGCATCTTTGACCGGCTGCAGCCAGCAGCGTGAGCTCGCTCAGCCGACAGCATTTGTGCGAGCTGTGTCACTCAGAGATGCCCCGTCCCCTCCCAGCTGGATGCCCTGGAGTTCCTCCATGAGAACGAGTACGTCCATGGCAACGTGACGGCTGCGAGCGTCTTTGTGAGCCCACATGACCTGAGCCAGGTGAGAACCAGATTCTCTCGCCTGGCAGGGATCCGGCCCAGGGTCCCTTCCGTTCCCCACTGCCACGGACAGTGCTTATTTCACACAAAGGGTGGTTGCCCGTCAGAAAGAGGTCCTGTGGACTAAGGAAAGTTAGGCAACGTGCTAGCCAACGGGCAAAGGATGAGAAGAACAGCTCATTGAAAAAGCAGTCCACAGGTTCCTGGAATGTTTGGAAAGATGCTGCCCATCTAATTTGTTGTACAAATTAGAACAGTCTATTATTTTTCACCCCCTGGGTGGTCAAAATGAAAAGCACTAATGTCATTTACTGGAAATGCAGTTACCTTCTTAAAAGGTAATTTGAAAATAGCAATTGGGCCTGGCACAATAGCCTCATGGCTAAAGTCCTCACCTTGCATGCGCCGGAATCCCATATGGGCGCTAGTTATAATCCTAACTGCTCCACATCCCATGCAGCTCCCTGCTTGTGACCTGGGAAAGCAGTCGAGGACAGCCCAAAGCCTTGGGAACCTGTACCCACATGGGAGACCCAGAAGAGGCTCCTGGTTCCTGGTTTTGTATTGGCTCAGCCCCAGCAGGAGCAGAGGCTCCTGGTTTCATATTGGCTCAGCTCCAGCTTACTACTTGGGGAGTGAGCCAGCGGATGGATGATCTTTCTGTGTATCTGCCTTTCCAGTAAATAAAAAAGTAAATAAACCTTTCCAGTAAAAAAATTAGCTATCTACTTAAACTTAATGTGACTTCAATTTTTTTTTTTTTGATTGGAAAGTCAGATATACAGAGAGGAGGAGAGACAGAGAGGAAGATCTTCTGTCCGATGATTGACTTCCCAAGCGTCCACAATGGCTGGAGCTGAGTCAGTCTGAAGCCAAGAACCAGGAGCTTCTTCTGGGTCTCCCATGTGAGTGCAGGGTCACAAGGACTTGGGCCGTGCTCGACTGCTTTCCCCGGCCACAGGCAGGGAGCTGGATGGGAAGTGGGGCAGCCTGGATATGAACTGGTGCCCCTATGGGATCCTGGTGTGTGCAAGGCGAGGACATTAGCTACTAGGCTAGCACACCAGGACCAGTTCCTCTCTTTTTTTTTTTTTCTTTTTAAATATTTATTTGCATTATAGAGTGAGCCCGAGGGCACTTGCAGCTGCTGATTCACTCCTCAAATGGCCACAACAGCCAAGCCTGGGCCAGGCTAAAGCCAGGAGCCTGGAGCTCCATCTTGACCTTCCAAGTGGGTCGCAGAGGCCCAAGAAGTTGAACTGTCTGCTGCTTTTCCAGACACACCAGCCAGCAGGGAACTGGTTTGGAAGTGGAGCAGCCAGGACTCCAGTCGGCACCTCTACGAGTGACAGCTTAACGTGCTGTGCCCCGCTGGCCTCCCAGCTGCTCTTCGAAGAAACTCTGCTACCCACCCAGTTACAGACTGTTTGAAGACACATGTAGGAGATGTTCTGACAATGCCAATTGTAATAGTTAAAACAAGAAACACCTGCCGCACACCCCCAGCCAGGGTGCTGATTCCAGAGAATTTTAAAATAAACTTTAAGTACTCTTTCAGTTATAAATGAAAGAACCCCAATTTAGCACACAGGGGTGGGTGTGCAACTTACCGCTCCTTAGGATGGAAAAGCCCAGGCCTCCACAGCCTTCAGGCCTGGCTGGATCTGGGCGTGTGAGCCTTGTCTTTGGGAAGCTGGCTCTTCCATCACTGGGCTCATCTGGCTTGTGCGTTGCTTATGGTCAGGCAGGCTTTCCTTCCGGTGAGCGATTGCAGCCGAAGCTGACCACGTGAGCACCAGAGCCACTGCAGAAAACCCCGGAACTGTGCGCTCCTTTTCCAGACACAGCCACAGGGACAGTGTGTGTGTGTCTCGTGTAGGTGCACGCCTCCGTGCACAGATATGTGTGTGAGTGCATCTGTGTGTTGGGTGGCATATGTAAATGTGTGTGTCTGTGTATAGGTGTGTGTTACATGCGTGTGTGAGGCATGTGTGAGACAACTGTGTGGCTGGAGACTGATACTCCGCTCACCAGCTGGGCCCCAGCAGGGCTGGCGGTGTGTGTTCCGGTCCGCGGGCCAGCCAGCAGGCATGAGGCCGGGAAGGAGCCAGCGTGTCAGTGTGCGGACACTGCTCCTGGCAGACAGGAGTCCCTCTCAGCTGCCTGCTCTGCTTCAGTCTCCAGCAGAGGGGTGAGACCCACCCCAGCATGGAGTGCAGTTGGCTCTACTTGTTCCACTCAAACACCCCCTTACCAGAAACAGCCAGCAGACACACGGGTGATGTCCAACGGCAGGTCTCAATGCCCAGGCCCAGTCGGCTTGCTGCATCAAGAGGACCAGCCCAGCATTGGAAGTGAGCAGGAGTGAGGGGAGCGCGGGGTGCGAGGCCCTCAGGCAGGGCCGACAGTTGTCTGCTGCTTGTCTGACGGATTGCATGCAGTTTTGTGCACCTGCCCTGGGAGCGCCTTGCAGCTCGGCCTCCCTGAGCCTCCGAGCAACCGTTTGTGGAGGGATGTAAGTGGAGCAGCCAAAGCAGAGACACCCTAACCCACCCATGTTTGCACAGGTAGCCAAGGGCTAAACTGAAATCAGAGCAGGCTCCCGGGCTCCAGAGTCCCTGTCCAGAGGGGCGCATGTTTGTCCGGCTGGTCAAGCTACCAGCTGGGATGCCCACACCACTCCTTATCTGACTGTCTAGGTTTGAGTCCCAGCCACTCTGTCCAGCTGCAGCTTCCTGCTGAGGCAGATCCTGGGAGGTAGTGTAGGTGATTGTTCAGGGGTTTGGTCCCTGCCGGCCATGTGGGAGACTATGAGGGCTGACTCACAGCTTCAGCCTGGGCCCAACCACAGCCGTTGTGGGCATTTGAAAGAATGAACCAGTCATGGAAACTTTATCTTTCAAATAAATGGAAATGAATGCTAATTGTTTAAAATTGCAAAAACTAGGGCTGGCATGATGGCATAGCAGACCAATCCTCCACCTCCAGTGCTGGCGTCCTATGTATGCAGCAGTTAATATCCTAGACTCTCCACTTTAATCCAGCTCACTGCTTATGGCCTGAGAGAGCAGCAAAAGGTGGTCCAAGTTTTTGGGCCCCTATGTCCATGTGGGAGACTTAGAAGCTTCTGGCTCCTAGCTTTGGATCAGCTCAGTTCTGGCCGTTTTGGCCATTTGGGAAATGAACCAGTGGGTGGAAGACCTCTCTCCCTGTGTCTGTCTCTCTGTAAACCTGCCTTTCAAATAAAGAGAAATTTTTTTTGTTGTTTAAAGATTTATTTATTTTTATTGGAAAGACAGATATACAGAGAGGAGGAGAGACAGGAAGATCTTCCGTCCGATGGTTCACTCCCCAAGCAGATGCAACGGCCAGTGCTGTGCCAATCCGAAGCCAGGAGCTCTTCCAGTTCTCCCACACGGGTGCAGGGTCCCAAGGCTTTGGGCCGTCCTCAGCTGCTTTCCCAGGCCACAAGCAGGGAGCTGGATGGGAAGCAGGGCTGCTGGGATTAGAACCGGCACCCATATGGGATCCCAGAGTGTTCAAGGTGAGGACTTTAACCACTATGCTATCATGCCGGACCCAAGAAATCTTTTTAACAAATGCAAAATGTTGAGTGTAAAATAACGGAGTGTATGCTTCCTCTATAAAAATCCAGAGCCCTGCCCCCTCACAGCATTCATCTGGCTGCGTGAAACGTGGACATGTGGAATGGGTAGAGTTACTCATGGTTCCTTTGGGGCAGTGGGCTTGGGGTGGGATGATACAAATAGTTTGTTTGGCCTCTTTTCACTTCTCACCTTTGCAACCATTTGGCTTTCTTTTTTTTTTTCCAAGAACAGGCCTTGGCCGTGTTAGGTGAGTGCACCTTGTACATGGATTGGTTGACTCGAACCTGCACTCCTGACTCCAAGTTGGTATGCTCTTCCCTCGTGCACAGGTGACCCTGGGGGGCTACGGCTTCACCTACCGCTACTGCCCAGAGGGCAGGCACGTGGCCTACGTGGAAGGCAGCAGGAGTCCACATGAGGGGGACCTCGAGTTCATTAGCATGGATCTGCACAAGGGCTGCGGTAAGGGGCCAGCGGGGAGGCTTGGGACCGTGGGGACAGGTCTGTCCTGCGGATGGCAGACATATGGACAGAGAGGCACCCCAAGGACAGAAGAGGGTTGATACTAGAGCCTGGAGTTCAACACCACCACAGCAGGGCACAGGGCAGCTTGAGTAACAGAAGATGGGGTTCATGGCGTGGTGTGGCGTTGGGAGGTGACAGCTGCCCTAGAGTTGTCCAGAGAGTCTGAGGGGGCAGTGATGGGCACATCTGGAGTGTGGGCGTAAGTCCAGGCGAAGGCCCAGGTCACTGCAGTGTCTCGGGTAGCACCAGCTGGAGCCTCGGGTGAGCCTGAGATGATCCAGGAGTCACGCACGGAGTAGGAGGGTGATCCAGGGCAGCTTCCTTGAACTGTACTATTTTATTTTAAGATTTTTTTGTCTGTTTTTGTTTTTTAAGATTTATTTTATTTTTATTGGAAAGTCGTATATACAGAGCGGAGGAGAGACAGAAAGGAAGATCCTCTGTCTATTGATTCACTCCCTAAGTCGTTGCAAAGGCCAGAGCTGTGCCAATCTGAAGCCAGGAGCCAGGAGCTTCCCCCAGGTCTCCTGCGTGAGTGCAGGATCCCAAGGCTTTGGGCCAGGCCATCCTCAACTGCTCTCCCAGCCCACAGGCAGGGAGCTGGATGGGAAGCGGGGCTGCTGAGATTAGAACTGGCACCCATATGGTGTATGCAAGGCGGTAGGGTTTAGCCACTAGACTACTGCACCAGTCCCAAACTGTATTTCTTTTTAAAAGATTTATTTATTTTTTTATAAAAGAGTTGCAGAGCTAGAGAGAGAAAAAGATCTTCCATCTTCTGGTTCAATCCCCAAGTGGCCAAAGTCAATAAATACCCAGGAACTTCAGCTGGGTCTCGTGCAGTTGGCAGGGGCCCAGGCTCTTGGGGCAATGCTGCACTGTCTTCCCAGGTGCACAAGCAGGGAACTGGCTCAGAAGCAGAGCGGCTAGGACATGCGCACAGCCGTGTGAGGTGCTAGTGTTGCAGGCACAGTGTAACCCGCTTGCTGCCCACGTGCTCCTCCCGCGCTGGATTCCAGGGCGGGGAGAGAAACCGCACGCCGTCCCAGGCAGCAGAGGTTGGCGCAGTTGGTACCCAGTGGTTACCGAGGGTTTGCACAGATGGTCCTCTAAGCCCACAGCAAGGGGTAGAAGGAGGGGTCCACCTCAGTCTCCTCCATGCTCCACGTGGGGTCGGGGTCCTGTCTCTCTGCTCCCCAGGACCTGGCCTGTCTTGCCTGTAGCTCAGACTGTGTCCCCTGACTACCAAGGGCTGGGACCCAGGCCAACTCTTGTCCGGGCTCTCCGAATGTGTGATGGGGCCTGGCATGGGCATTCGTCGACTGCATGAGTGAAAGCAGAGCAGGCGAGGAGTGAGTGTGGATGAGCCAGTGAGTGAGGGGCTGCAGGGTGAGCGCGCGCACGAAGGGCCAGCTGATGAGACGTGTGCATAGCTGAGTTGAGAGAGCAACAGAAGGTGTGGACACATCAGAGAGGAGTGTCAGGACTGAGCTGCCCCTCCCCCTCCAGGGCCCTCCCGCCGCAGTGACCTGCAGGCCCTAGGCTACTGCATGCTGAAGTGGCTGTACGGGGTCCTGCCGTGGACAAGCTGCCTGCCCAACACCGAGGATATCATGAAGCAGAAACAGAAGTGAGTTGGGGGGGTGGGGGGTCAGGAGGATCCAGCACCAGCTTGGCACCCTACAGGCGGGCAAGAGCTCAGGACCCAGCCGGGGCCAGGAAGGGAGGGGAAGCAGCATCTGACAGAGCCGGAGGCCCCTGCCGTCTCCAGCGCGTGCTCCACTGCCCGTCCCAGCAGGCAGCAGTGTGGGCTGCGGGGCCACACCCGTACTGCTGTGGAGCATTGTGTAAGAAGCGTCACCCTTCTCGTGTCTCGGTGCCTGCCTCTTTGAGGTGGCACTGGTTTACACCCACCCTGAGCTGTGCAAGGACTTGGAGTCAGACTCGTAGAGCTCTGAGCGTCCAGGGCATCTCAAGTCATCACTTATGCCACGTGCTCAGCCTGAGCAGGTTAGGCCCAGGCCCTGCCCAGCATATCCTACCACTAGCTGCCTAATGTTTTCACCTCCACAAAGATAACCACCAGGTCCTGCCAAGTCTGGTTTAGGCGTTCAGCACCACGGACAGCACACAGTAGGAGGCCATGGTGGGAGGTGCTGAGTGTGTGGGTTTCAGTACCACGGACAGCAGGCAGCCCTGTGTGGCTTGGCACCACACACTGGGAGAGGACCTGCCGAGGATCTGGGCTCAGTACCAGAGACAGCAGGCAGCTGGGTGCAGAGTGCTGGAGCTTGTGTGACAATACCCTGTGTGACAGCGGAGGGTCCTGCAGGTACAGAGCTTGTGGTCCCGATGCAGTGTGGCTTTGGAGGCCCAGTGTTACCCATGCATGGGTCATTCACAGCGGTCACTGCCACCTCTGAAGTAGAGGTGTAGAGTGAGCTGACTTGGGTCTCAGTAATATGGTAGGAGCTGCCCTCAGAAACCCAGGAAAGGGTGAGGTTAGCTGAAAGGGTGGTGTGGGAAGGCAGGGGAGTGCCTCAGCAGAGCATGTGACATGCATTGCACTTCCTGGTTCTGAGTGCCGCGTCATTCGGGCACATGGCCTCTTGCTCTCGTGTGACTTCGCCTGCTTTGCACCTGCTGTCTCCCCCCATCGACTGTGGGCAGGCACTTGAAGGCTCTGATGTATTCACTTAGGTGTGTTCAGTTGCTCTTTTGCGGTGGGCCCCTGTCTTCCTGGCTCTCTTTATGCTCTGCACTGTATTTCAGCATCAACCAGCCCTAGCTCTCCTTCATGCACTGTTTCTGGCTCCTGCTTTGAAACCACCTATGTGAGGTTGTAGGCAAATGGAGTCATGTACTCACACACCTACCACTGGCCCTCAGTGTACATCCCAGGCTGCCGTTTGTATGGAGCCCCATAACCGCTGTGTTTTCTTATCCTCACCTGTGGACAAGCGGAGTTGCTAAACTAGTCCCACTGAGAGATTTAACAGCAAGAGGTAAATAATGAAATAAGAAAATGACAGTCCATTGGGATACAAGTTCTGTGACTCCATCTCTCCCTGTCTCTCTGTAACGCATTGGGCTGTCCTGCCATTACTGAGCACGGATGGCAGACCACAAGGACCTCTGCAGCTCCAGATCGCGCTGTTCCTTGCTGTCTGTCACGTGGCCTGTGATTCCATCCATGGCGCTGCCTGGCCTCCCCCAGGGACTGCTGCACCTGTCTGCTTAGGTGTTACCCAGGACCGTATCCCTGGGAGACAAGAAGTATTGGGTGTGGATGATTGGCTTACAGGGCATCGTTCCCTGCATTGCACCCTCAAGTTCATTGTCCTTCCCCCAGGGAGCCCCGCCTTCACCACCCCCACACTGGTCCAGGCCTCCCACTCACACACACCCAGGAAGGGCTGTGTCACCTCATGTGGGCCTGCTTCTAGCGACATGTACAAGGCCAACATTTGCCATACACTTGTCTGTGGCAGGCACTGTGCGGGTGCCACTCTGCTCAGGTAACTCCACAGTGAGTACCCTTAGGGTCTGAGGGCATCTGTCCAGGTCACCGAGCAGCTATGAAGTCCTCGGACCTCAGGCTGCCCGACTGCAGAGAAGGCCGCTCTGACCTCATGCCCACACACTGTGGGAGGCTCATCTGGCTGCATCAGGGAAGGCTTCTTTCAGCCAGCTGGTGCTCGCCAAGCACTGCCCTGGGCTGCAGTGAGGTGATATTTTGCCCACAAGGGAACCAGAGGCCGACCTGACAGGGTCACTGCTGGGCCACCACCCCAGGAGTGTTACTCCTCCAGGGAGTACCAGGATGCCCATAAGGGGACAGTACTGTGCCATGCATCTGAGACCAGGATTTTTTTTGTTAAAATGTGTTTACCTTGGGCCCAGTGCAGTAGCCTAGGGGCTAATCCTAGCGCGTTGCACGCACCAGGATTTCATGTAGGCGCCAGTTCTAACCCCAGCAGCCCATCTAGCTCCTTACTTGTGGCCTGGGAAAGCAGTCAAGGACGGCCCAAAGCCTTAGGACCCTGCACCCACATGGGAGACCCAGGAGAGGCTCCTGGCTCCTGCCTTCAGATTGGTGCAGCTGTGGGTTCTGCAGCCATTTGGGGATTGAATTAGCAGATGGAAGATCTTTCTCTCTGTCTCTCCTCTCTGTATGTACAACTTTCCAATAAAAAATAAAATCTTTTTTTTTTAAAATTTATTTACTGTAATTGGAGAGGCAGATTTTTATAGAGAGGAGGGGCAGACTCTAGAGAAAAAGATTCCATCCAGTGAGTTCACTCCCCACGTTGCCGCAAGGGCCAGAGCTGTACCAATCCGAAGCCAGGAGCCAGGAGTTTTCTTCTGGGTCTCCCATGCAATTGCAAGGTTCCAAGGCTAATCCTCCACTGCTTTCCCAGGCCATAAGCAGTATGCTGGTTGGGAAGTAGAGCAGCAAGGATATGAACTGGCGCCCATATGGGATACTGGCGCTTGAAGGTTGAGGGTTAGCCAACTGAGCCATTGCACAGGACCCAAGGATGTTTTTGCTGGTGTAGGAGAAGCATTAACCATGGGGCACTGGAGAGTCAGGGCAGGGCCGTGACTGGAGGGACAGGGTTCTGTCAGGGTGCATGGAGGGGGGCTTGCAAGAGGCCCAGAGTGTGGAAGGATGGAGTGGGGAGGAGAGTGGGAGAGCAGGAGGATGGAGCTTTGGGACTTTGCCTTTGGGGAGACAAAGGCAAGGGCAGCAGCCAGGGACTGGATGGACACAGTGAGCAGAGAAAACGATGGGGCCTAAGGCAGAGCATAGGCAGTAATGGGCTCCGTGTGTGTCTTTGAACTTGTATGTTCACATGCTGTGTGCATGGGTGTGTATATGTACAGTTGCTTTTTAATCACACATTGCCTGTTTGTGAATTTGCCTGCTTGCTAGAGATGCTTGTATCCCCCCAAATCCACACCCACTGCGCTCTGTGGCCACCTGGGGACACAGCGCGGAGGAAATGGAGAAGACCGGCTGCTCTTGGAGGGCGGAGCCAGGCAAAGCCCCACCTCCCTGCCTCAGTGCTTTGTGAACTAGCACCTATGCACTGGTCACTTCCTGCGGGGTGTTTCTGCGGCTTTGCTTCCTGTCCACGGTGGCATATTGGAGGCAGCCACCTGAGGAGGTGGGGGTGGCACAGGGGTTCAGGCAGGTCTCAGGGTTACTCCTGGAGAGGCCCAGGCTAATGAGCCAGCTGGATGTGCCGAGTGCTGGAAGCACACACCGAGACCCTGTGTGGTCAGGTGGTGGGAACAGGTGCCTCCAGCAGCAGGGGGCTCTGCGGGCACAGCAGCTGTAGGGGTGTAACAGCCACGGACAGCACAGCAAATGTGCGCACAGCGTGACAGGGCTGCTCTCCTTCTCCGAGTGACCTTTCCCATGACCTTGTATACCTTCAGGTTTCTTGACAACCCGGAGAGCCTGGCAGGACTGCGTGGTCCCTTGATCCGGCCCTCAGGTACATCAGGAAGAGGGGTGCGCATGGGACAGCGACCTGGTCCTCCTTCCTCAGGTTGGCCTCTATTTGTGCCCTTTTCTGAGTTTTTCCAGCTGTGTGTGAGGTGCACACTCACTGTGGGAAAACAAATCTTCAAATCTCATGGAGGGCTGTGAGCAGGACACCATGCAGACACACACCCTCCCCAACAGGACCCTACCCTGCACGCTGGCTTCCACCTGCCGCTGCTTTTCCTTTGTTGTTTTTAGTATTATTTTATTATTACTACTTATTGGAAAGACAGATTTACAGAGAGAAGGAGAGACAGAAAGAAATATCTTCCATCTGCTGGTTCACTCCCCAAATGACCGCAACAGCCAGAGCTGAGCCAATCCAAAGCCAGGAGCCAGGAGCTTCTGAGTCTCCCACATAGGTGTAGAGTCCTAAGGCTTTGGACCATCCATCCTCTGCTGCTTTCCCAGGCCACAGACAAGGAGCTGAATGGGATATGGAGCAGCCAGGACATGAGCCTGGGCCCAATATGGGATCTCGGTGCTTAGAAGGGGAGGATTAGCCAACTGAGCTATCGGGCTGGGCCCTGGTTTTCCTTTAAGAGGAATATTTCCTAGAGGTGTTGGGTGTCCATATCTGAGGAATCCTGTATGAGAAGACATACACAATGGCAGAGTTGTAGAAGCTGTAGCCTTGAGCGAGTTGTGAAATCAGTGTAGTCAGGCAGTGAGTCAGACACAGGGCTTTATTTATTTTTTGGAAGTCAGAGCGACAGAGAGGAGCAGACGGAGTGCCGTCTGCAGGGCCGTCCAGCTCTGTTTTCCCAGGTGCAATTCTCAGCCAGGGAAGCCAAGCAGCTGGGACTGTAGTTGGTGCCCTGATACAGGCTGAGGGGGTCCCAGCTGTGGCTTAACCCGCAGAACACCATCAGTCACCCAGACAGCTATCTTTTTAGACAATTATTAGGACAGATTGGGCCTTGGAATGATGGCTAAGTGGCTAAACCCTCGCCTTGTACATGCCAGGATCCCGTACCAGCACCAGTTCATGTCCCAGCTGCTCCACCTCCCATCTACTTCCATGCTTGTGGCCTGGGATAGCAGTTGAGGACGGTCCAAAACCTTGGGACCCTGCACTTATACAGGAGACCTGGAAGAAGCTCGTGGCTTCAGATTGGCTCAGCTCTGGCTGTTGCAGCCATCTGGGGAATGAGCCATTTTGCACTAAAAAAACTGCAGGGCCCAGCACAGAAGCCTAGTGGCTAAAATCTTCACCTTGCACTTGCTGCAGCGGAATCCCATACGGGCTCTGGTTTGTGTCCTGGCAGCCCCACTTCCTTTCCAGCTCCCTGCTTGTGGCCTGGGAAAGCAGTGGAGGATGACCCAGAGCCTTGGGAGCCTGTACCCACATGGGAGACCCGGAAGAGGCTCCTGGCTCTTGGCTTTGTATCGGCACACCTCCAGCCGTTGTGGTCACTTGGGAAGTGGATCAATGGATGGAAGACCTTCCTCTCTGTCTCTCCTCTCTGTATATCTTACTTTCCAATAAAAATAAAAATAAATAAATTAACTAACTAACTAAACTGCAGTGTGCAACGTAAAAAAAGTGTCTCTTCCCAGACCCCTCTGCAGTCTTTTGGGATGCAACCCCCTGGACGTCATAGCATTGACACGCGTGGGCAGAACCAGTGAGTAATGCAGATGGCAGGTGTACATGCCAGTTCTGCCCCCTAAACACAGGATCCCTCAAAGAACCTCCCTCTCGGGCACTTGGGGATTCCTGAACTGCGTCCAGCCAGGTGGCCCCTCTGGCCTTAGAGAGGGTGGAGGAGGGGGCACTTGAGGCCAGTGCAGGGGGTGCTGGCCACCATCCCACGTGCAGGTGGCACTGGCTTGTCAGGGCCGCTCTGGGAGGCTCGGTTGGGCTGCATGACCACAGCTCTATGGGGTCACACAACCCCCCACAGGGCAGTCTCATGTTGGCTTCCTGGCAGGGCACAGGAGCCCCAGGACACCCCTGGAGGTGGGCTGGGGAGTGCAGCAGCAAAGCCACACAGCGGGGCCCAGCCACTCGGGAATGGGAGGCCCTCATGCCACCCTCCTGTGGGCAGCTGCACCCTCGGCTGCCTCGGGCAGCAAGGACAGTGGCTAAGTGAGTACAGGTTCTGTAAAACCATTAGGATTTTGTTTATGTCTTGTATTCTACTTCCTTTGTCCTTAGGGCTGCTTCAAACCTAGGTGCTTGATGAGTAAAATTATTTCTTTTTTAAAGATTTATTTATTTTGGAAGTAATTATTAAATAGAGAGGGGGCGATAGAGAGTGATCTTTCATTCACTAGTTCACTTGACAGATGACTCCAGTGGCCAAGCCTGGGCCAGGTCACAGCCAGGAGCTTCAGCCTGGTCTCCCCTGTGGCCGAAGGAGTCCAGACACTTGGACCACCTAGCAATGCTTTCCCCAAGACATTAGCAGGGAGTTGGATTGCAAGTGGAATGTTTGGAACACGAACCAGCGCCCATTTGAGATGCCAGTTATTGCAGGCCATAACTTTCCTCACTACACCACAGCACCAGGCCCAAGCTGTTGTGCTTTACAGAGGTTTTTCTGTTTTTTTGTGTACCAGAACAGGCTCCCCATACACACACCTCGTTCTATATCTTGCTTTTGTCCGCACCCCAGCGGGACTGGTCTTGGCGTCCCTGTGCCCGCATCCACCATGGCTCTTTCCCACAGCTGCGCAGTCACCGTTCGCCTGAGCTGCAGCCTGTGGAGCTGTCCCCAGGACTGGACGTGAACACTTCTGTGTCGGGGGTGTCTGTGGTTGTTTGCAGGAGGCTCCCTCAGAACTCAGCTCTGAATCGCCCTGTGCCTCTCCTGCCCTCGCTCAAGGGCAGAGGACACCCACAGCTGCCGACTACGGCCTGAAGGCTGTCAGCCGCGCAGCCAGGGGCTGGCCCGGGGGAGCAGGCAGCTCTTGTGGTGTCTGGCAGTGCCCCAGCATTTGGCATAGACTCCTCTCACCGAGCAGGACACAGGCAGCTGGTCCTGCAGTACCTGTGTCCTGTCCCTTGACACCTCTAAGAAGCATAAGGGTGCTGCGGTTGGGGAGCTCCCGCCTTGGAGAGCTAGGATCCGCGTGCCCCCACCCCACCCAGGTCCCCTGAGGAGCTGCGACATATTTGGTGAAAAGCATGGAAGAGCAGCCCTTGGCGAGGCTCGCTGGAAATCCCAGCCACGCAGCACCTGTGGGTTGTGGGGCAGCCACGCCCACTCGTCTGCTGCCGCTTTCCTGTGAGGCCAGTGGCCCCGTGGCAAGTGCTTTTCACAAGACACAGCCTCACCTCAGAGCCACCCATCTCACCGTGACAGGCTTCATGTGGAAGTTTGCTAGCCCATTGATTTACTTATTTAGTTAAGTGTTTGTTTATTTGAAAGCCAGAGTTAGACAAAGAGATCTTGTATCGACTGGTTTACTCCCCAGAGGACTGCAGTGGCCGAAGCTGAGCCATTCTCAAGCCAGGAGCCAGAACCTGAGCGGCCAGGTCTCCCACCAGGGGTGGCAGGGACCCCAGCACTTGGGCCATCCTCTGCTGCTTTCCCGGGTGCATTAGCAGAGACCTGGATCACAAGTGGAACAGCCAGGACTTAAATGGGTGCTCACATGGGTTGCTAGTGTTGGCAAGGACCAGCTTAGCGCACTGCGCTACAACAGCAGCCAGCCTATGTTAGAGACAGGCACACTGAGTCCGTACCCACGGTGAGAGGACAGCAACTGCACTGTGCTTTTTCTTTTTCTAAATGTTTGTTTGTTTAGATGATTTTTACATAGTTAATTAGGGTGATAAGGATCAAGGGCTACATTCTCTTTTTTTTTCTTGCTGTATCTGTGAGGAGGGGGAGGTAAGGGGAGAAGCCATACCAACCCTGAACACACCCGATCTCCACTGTGCTGTGCTTTTAAATGGGACCTGGAGGCGGCCAGGGCCTCCAGATAAAGCAACGTCACTGTTCCGCTGGTGCCCACCAGATACTCAAAGAAACAAATGATTGTGCCTCAGGCTTGGAGCAGGGAGCCTCTGGGCCCATGGGCACCACTGCTGAGACCCTCTTTCCACCCTCGTGCCCCCGCCCAACCGCCTCCGGGAGCAGCCTCTGGGAGCAGCCTTCCAGGCCCTGCCTTGGGGACTCCTCTCAGGCCTGTCTCCCCCAACCCCCAGGGATCATGTCAACCACAGAGGCCCTGCAGGAGTACCTAAAGGTGGTCATGGCCCTCAAGTACGAGGAGAAGCCGCCCTATGCCTCGCTGAGGAAGCATCTGGAAGCTCCGCTGAAGGACCTGTGTGTGTCGCCCTATGACCCCCTGGACCTCCCGATGGTGCCATAGGGACCAGGTAGGAAGGGTGTGGAGCCTTCATCCCCCTCGCCCCATCCCTGCCCAGGCTCCTAGGCACTCATCCATGTGGGCACCGGGGCCGGTTCTCCGTGAGGCACTTGTTTATCCACAGCCTTCCAGAACTTTCTCAGAAACAGAAACCCAATTGACTCAGCCATTAGGAAAGGGGGCTCTTCTAGCCCCAGGATTGTGGGCCCCAGGAACCGTGTCAGGACACAGTCCTTTCCCTCCTCCATCCTCATGCACCCACTCCCCCCTTCCTCTTGGTGCTACCACTCGTCCATGTGCAGGGTCCGCTTTCCTCAGAGCAGTCCCTCGTCCACTCTTGCATGGAAGCTCAGCCTCGGCCATGCTCACTCTTCTGCACTTGGCTGTTCCGCTGCGGCTCCCTCTGCTCGGCATAGGGCACACACCATGGCAACACTGGAGGCCGGGTGGAGTGCAAGGTGCTGTTTATGCCCGGTGCCTGACGTGACCATTTCCTGGGGTTTTGTTCTGAGCCCAGTCCTGCTGCTGCTCTCAGCACACTGACAGCGACCGCGACACCACCCTCCACAGCCCTGTTTCCCTTCCTGAAAGGAAAGTCCAGCAGGTGCAGGGCAGGGGCCTGACAGGGCAGTGATGTCCCCCAGGCCGCTTTTGAGTGGCACTGACAGCCATTTCTTTTGTCTCCCAGAATTTCAACATAAACACTTGGAAATAGATCTTTGGAAGAAGAAATAATGTGACTCATGGCCTGAAGTCTACTTACAGATGAACTTCTAGAGAAATCCCTGGAATGCGCATTTGCTTCTTGGAGCACTGGCCGTCCATCCCAGTGCATCAAGAAGCGAGACAGGCAGCTGCGGCCGTGTGGTGTCCGCCATCCAGCCCCCTAGGGGCTGCCAGCGGGGCCCGCCTGCTGGTACACTGCTACACTGTGGTAATAAATTGTTTTATCAGAACTTGGAGCACCGGTGTCTGGAAAGGGAGTTCTTATCAGAAACATGGAGCCCCTTTTGTCCCTTTCGCCACCACCTGCCGTCATCTCAGACTGTCACCGTGCAGGATGCACCCTTGTGTCCAGCTACCAACCCACTGCTCCAGCGTGCCTGCCGTGCAAGTGAAAACTCCCAGTGTCGCACAGCAGCACAGCAACAAGGGCATCCAGACACGAGGGCTACCGCCGAAGGCTGTGCGGCCATGTCCGCCCAGGCAGCGAGTGCTGGGGAGGCTGCAGCCCTTCCCCAGGTCTTTACTCCTTAGCTAGGGGGAATGGGGCGTGGCTTCTCGCTGCAGCCTCATTGGCTGAAGCTTGGACTCAGCCTACTTTGAATGAGGAAGTTGTGGCTGCCAGCTGGCACCCACACAGAAGTGGAGCAATTCAGAATCCTTCAGAGTCTGTAGGACTGGCACTTTTTCCTACAAAACTTAACTTCTCCCACACTGTGACCCACTTGCAGATCACTGCCAGGAACCTCCTGAGCAGGTGCTGTGGGAAGCTGAAGAGAGTAGGGGCGGGAGATGGCTCATAGCAAGCTGACCAGACTGAAAGGAGTCCTGGGGGGGGGGGTACACTTTGGGGATGACCTGGTCTCCCTTCTGTGCCTTTCAAATGTTAATTTTTTGTAAAATTTGTTTAAAAAGATTGATGGGTTTATTTGAAAGCGAAGCTTCCAACCCCAGCACAATAGCCTATGCTGAGACCCCTTATGGACACCTGTTCAAGTCCTGGCTGTTTCATTTCCGAACATCCAGCTCCCTGCTTGTGGCCTGGGAGGGCAGTAGAGGATGGACCAAAGCCTTGGGACCCTGCACCCATTTGACAAACCCGGAAGAAGTTCCTGGCTCCTGGCTTTGGATCAGTTCAGCTCCAGCCATTGCAGTCACTTGGGGAGTAAATCATCGGATGGAAGATATTTCTCTTGGTCTATACTTCTCTCTGTAAATCTACCATTCCAATAAAAATAAAATCTTCAAGAAAAGAGAGAGAAGCTTCCATCTGCTGGCTTACACTTCAGATGGCTCAATGGCCATGGCTGGGCCAGGCTGAAGCTAGGTTCCCCTGGGTGTGTGACAGAGGCCCAGATATTTGAGCCATCTTCAGCTCAAATTCAGCAGGGAGCTGAATCAAAACTGGAGCAGCTGAGCCTAGCACGGTAGCCTAGTGGCTGAAGTCCTCACTTTGCATGTGCCAGGATCCCATGTGGGCACCAGTAGGTGTCCCGGTTGCCCCACTTCCCATCCAGCTCCCTGCCTGTGACCTAGGAAAGCAGTGGAGAACGGCCCAAAGCCTTGGGGTCCTGCACCCTCGTGGGAGACCTGAAAGAGCTCCTGGCTCCTGGTTTCAGCTTGGCTCAGCTCTGGCCGAGATACAAAGAAGGAGATGCAGAAAGAAAGATCTTCTATCTGCACGTGGCCGCAACAGCCAGAGTCCAGCTGCTTGGCCTCTCACCCAGCTCCCTACTAAAGCATCTGGGAAAGGGCAGTGGATGGCCAACGCGTCTGGGCCCCTGCACCTATGGGGGAGACCGTGGGTCTTTTTTTTTTTTTTTTAAAGATTTTATTCATTTTTATTACAGCCAGATATACACAGAGGAGGAGAGACAGAGAGGAAGATCTTCCGTCCGATGATTCACTCCCCAAGTGAGCCGCAACGGGCCGATGCGCGCCGATCCAAAGCCGGGAACCTGGAACCTCTTCCAGGTCTCCCACGCCGGTGCAGGGTCCCAATGCATTGGGCCGTCCTCAACTGCTTTCCCAGGCCACAAGCAGGGAGCTGGATGGGAAGTGGAGCTGCCGGGATTAGAACCGGCGCCCGTATGAAACCGTGGGTCTTGGCTGCACTTGGCTGTCAGTCTGAGGGATTCTGTCAGCACTCAAGGTGAACCAGCAGGTGGAAGCTCCCCCTCTCTCCCTGCCTTCCATCACCCAAGCAACAAAGTAAATAAATCTCTAGAAACATTACTAAAATGTTTTTTTCAGATAAGCATGAGTTTTTTAATCTTTTATTTTTTAATAAAATGTTTGGACAGGCAAGTTTGCTTTAAGAAAAGACAACACACAAGCCACAGGAAATTCCACATTTTATTTTTGCTTACATCCCTGGGGATTGGCCCCCACCCTACCCTCAGTCCACCCTCACCTAGATGCCGCCCTTGCCCCAACACCTTCACAAAACACTGATTTTTCTCTCAGAGCTAAAACTGACACCCAGCCACCACCTAGGGCCGTCCCCCTGGCCCGTCCTCCCCCCTTTCCCCCACTCCCACCTGCTCTGGGAACCTGGTCACCTGTGTGTAGCTGCCTGCCTAAGCTGGGCTGGATTCTCAGTCTGGAGTTCCCTTCTTGAAGCAGCCACCGCCCCCCCCCAACCCTGGTCTTTCTCTGCCTGGCCTCAACTTCCCAGCTCTTAGGGCTGCTCCCCACCCCACCAGCCCCCTGTGCAGGAAACCACTGGGGCCTGGCTGGAGCTGGAGGGGTGAGTGCTGCTATGGACCGGAGGGGCAGAGGAAGAAAGGGGGACAAGGGGAGGGGAGAAGCTGGAGGCAGAGGCCAGCTCCCCATCCCTGCAGTGACCGCCCGCCTAGCTACGGCTCCTCTGGCTCCGGGCCTTGTACACCTCGATGAGCAGGTCCTTGACGTACTGGATCTCCCGCTCCACTGACTCGGCCCGCTCCCTCAGCTCCCGGTTCCTGGCTTCCAGCCCCTGACACTCGCCCTCCAAGGCCTCACCCTCCGCCCGCTTCCTCTGGCGGTACCTCAAAGCTGCCGACTTGTTCTGGTCTCTCTTCTTTTGCTTGCGGTCCCCTCGGGTGGCAGCAGGATTGGGGTAGGGGGCCAGGCGAGAGGGTAGAGATGGAGGAGGAGGAGGAGGAGGAAGGGATGGAGGAGGAGGAGGGGGTTGCTGGGATGGAGGTGGGGGTGGGGCCAGGGGTGCCAGGCCCGAATCCCCCTGCCCAGCCTCTCCCCGGCAGTAGATGGCAAGCAAGTCGAGGGTGTCCAGGGCCGGGGGCTGCGGGAGGTCAAAGCTGGGGAGGGGGAGAGGAAAGGGGGGCGGCGGCGGGGAGGGGGGCGGGAGGAGCGGGGCCTCCAGGAAGAAGTCTTCCATCTGCTCCAGCTCCTTCTTGAGGAGTGAGGCCATGGCTTCCAGGTCCGGTGGGGCAGGGGAGGGTGGGGGGAGGGTGCCTGGGGGCAGGGCAGGCTCCAGAGGCAGGAGGGCCGTGACGTCCACTCGGTCAGTCATCCAGTCTGAGAAGCCGTCACCTGGGAACGGGCCAGAGGGGAAGCGAAGCTCCCTGAGTCCCTGGTCCCCCACCCAGTCCAGTGCTCACTCAGGTATGTTCCTTGCTGACCTAGCCTGATAATGAGTCAGCCAGTCAACTCACTAACCCGTTACGTACCAGTTCACCAGTCACTCCGACACCCATGGCTTCTCTGGTTACTCTTAAAAGGTAAGTTAGGGTCCGACAGTGTGGCCTAGCGGCTAAAGTCCTCGCCTTGAACGCGCCAGGATCCCATATGGGCACCGGTTCTAATCCCGGCAGCTCCACTTCCCATCCAGCTCCCTGCTTGTGGTCTGGGAAAGCAGTCGAGGACGGGCCAATGCTTTGGGACCCTGCACCGGCGTGGGAGACCCGGAAGAGGTTCCTGGTTCCCGGCTTTGGATCAGCACAGCACCGGCAGCTACGCTCACTTGGGGAGTGAATCATCAGACGGAAGATCTTCCTCTCTGTCTCTCCTCCTCTCTGTATATCTGACTTTGTAATGAAAATAAATAAATCTTTAAAAAAAAAAAAAGTAAACTAAACACACACACTGTATTTCATTCTTCTTCATCTATTTTTGGCAATCCATGATATGCCAAACACTTGGATACAGCAGTGTTTTCTGCCTCCCTCAGGGCTCTCAATGCTGCCCTCTGCCCCTCAATGGGCTTCTCCATCATCCCTGCTTCCCCACTGTGGTGCTGCCTCCTGGGTGTTGGGCCCCCAGCACGCCCGGGGCCTGCCATCCACCCGCAGAACAAGCAGGTGGACACTTCCTGCTTCTCCTTTCTTCCCCCAACTCCACTGCCAGCTGCCCTTACCTGCCAGGGGCTCTCCTCCCCCTGGCAGCCCGCCCTCCAGGGCTCCCCCGAGGACCTCATAGGGGCCCAGGGGGGCAGGGGCCAGGGGGAGCTTGCCATAGTCTACGAGCCAGCCCAGCCCGCTAGCTGGGACCAGGGTCCTGTCCAGCTCCAGCCCCAGGGTCGCCAGGAGTGACATGGCTGCGGCACAGGCGCTGGCCTCTGGGGACGTCGACGGCAGCAGACGAGGTTGTGGCAATGGCTGGGAGGCCGCTCAGCAGGCTGATCAGCAGAGTGGACACAGGCACCAGGGTGACAGCGGAGGACCTGCGGATGCAAGACCAGAGCCGGCCCGCGGGGTCACCCCATCGTCCCAGCCAACGCTCCAGGTCGATGTGGCTCGGCTCAGAATTCCCAATCTGCCCCTCACCCCCTCCAAAGGACCCATGCCCACTTATTCCCAAGGGAATTCTCTTCTGAGCCAAACCTAACCTTTTCTTTTCCTCAGAATCCCCAAGCCCCTCCGTCTCCAGCCCCTCCCAATCCCAGGGGAATTTTCATCCAGGCACATCGCATTTTCTACAATATCCCCTCGGGGTTCTATCCTTCCTACACGCCATCCCAAATGAGTTCCCAGTGGGATTCCTCCCCAGGCCTGCTCCCCATTCAGGCCCCGCCCTCTTTAAACTCGGCGGTGACGTCACTGTCCAGCCGCCCCGCCCCTCACGAGAAGGCCAAAGCCCCGCCTCTTTGCCTCGTTGAAACCCCGCCCCTCAGGTAACGGCCGCCTTGGCCACGCCCCTCCTCTCAAGAGCACCTCAAGTCCCTCCCTTCGCCGACGGCTGGGGTCCAGTCGTAATAAGTGGCACCTAAGCCCCACCTCCTTTCCCTGTCCAATTAAGCCAGGCCCCGCCCCCAGCGAATGCCCAACAGGAAAGGAGGGAAGCAGTAGCACCGCACATGCTCTGTCGTCGCGGGTCATAGCGCATGCTCTGTCGTCACCGGAGCAGCTCAATTGTTCGCGCACGGCCCTGCCCTCCTGGGATTGGCCCGCACACGCTGTCGCTCACAGCCGGCCCCGCAATAACGTCCAACGAGGCTCTGGGTGGGTCAGTGCGCATGAGCAACCGCAGGCGGAGAGCCCGCTACGCTCAGGAGAGCTCCCGTCCCCCACCTCGGGCCCCAGTGCGCATGCTCCGTCGCCTGCCACCCACCCAGCGAACCTCTTCTGCGCCTGCGCAACCACGATTCCACGCTGACCCTCCCCCCGTAACTCCCAACCTGGTCGTGAGGGCCGCGAGCCGCGAAAGGGCGGGAAGGGCGGTTGGCGAGGGAGGGGCGAGCGGTTACTCACTCCATGGCTCCGGCTAGAAGAGTCGGCGGCGGCGGCCTCGGTTGAAGAGGAAAGGTGGGGAGCGGAGAGCGCAGGCGCGGTAAGCGAGGACACGAGGACCCAGGGAGGCGGGGTGGCGGCTACAGAGCCATGGTCGAGGCCGGGCGGGCAGCAGCGGCGTCGCGGGCAGCGTGAACAGAGATGCTGATCGGGAGGCCGGGGAATGAGGCGGCCCGGGGGGCACCTGGGGCAGATATAGCAGCGGCGGCGCGGCCCTCCCGGATCCCTCCGCGCCCCGCCCCTGCGCGGCCCCGGGGGGCAGGTGGCCCGGCCTCTCCGGGGGATCGGGGACCGGGGATGGGGTTCCTGAGCGTCCCCGCTTTTCCGAGTCCGGGATCTGACTCCCGAGAGTGGCCGGTTCCCTGTCCCCCTCAGACGCCCTGCTTTCCCCCTCTGATTTTGGGGTCCCCCGCCACCACCACCACCACCACCCTCCGGTTTCACGTCGTTTGGGTTCCCTGCTTTAATTTCCCGCCGGCCACACTTGGCTCTCTGATTTGGCCCCCCAACCGCCGTCCCTCCCCGAGAACCCTCGAGGCTTGGGAGTCACCACCGGACGGCTCGTTCCGTTCAAGTCGCTGACCGACCGGCCGGGCCAGGGGTGGAGAGTGCCTGAGGCCAAGGAAAAAAAAGCTAAAATGTTTCTTTTTTTCCAAAGTTTGCCGGCCTCATTTCTCTGTTAAGATGGGGATGGGGAGGAAACGGGCTTTCCCGAGCGCGGGGCCGCGTGTGCAGAACCCGAGCACATGGCCGGCTCCCGGTGCGGGATCCCGGACCCCTGGGTGCCATTTCCTAGTGAAAGCGAACCTGAGAGCCAACCCCATCCTTCACTCCTTTTCGGGGAAGACCCCTCGGTTCCCCCCTCAGGACATCTCATCCCGAAGTCAGCCGGTCAGTCGAGGCAGCTGCCCGGGTCGCGGAGGCTGCGAGGCCGTTGATACCATGCACTCTAGCCCCAGCGGCCCCCAGCCTCAGTTTCCCCTTAAGCCCGGTGGAGGGTGAAGATGGGGAGCCGGGTGCAGTGCTAGGTGCTGCCCCCTGGGTCCTTAACTGAGATGGAGGTGTCCCAGCTCCCTCACTCAGCAGGAACTGCCTTCAACCCCGGGGGTGCCTGGGCCTCCACCCTGTAGGGGACACACACACACACACAGACACACACACGTTGGGGCCTAGCAGCGGCCTTAGGACAAAGGTTAGCCCGGGGCCTCGGCTCCTGCAGATGTAGGCAGGGCAGGGAGTGGGGTGTTTGTGTTTGAGAATAAACTATTTGGGAATGTTTTCCCTTCACAGTGAAGTTGCTGAGGTACCGGGTGTGTCCCTCATGCACACCCCACCGTGGTGCGGGTGCTGCTCACACTGGGGAGCCTGCTCAGGGGCACAGCTCCCGGCCTGGGCTGTTTCCAGACTCTCCTTGCTTGGCTCCAAGAGCCCTGCTTGAGTGTTTCACAGACTGTGCTTCAGGTGTTTAATTTTATTTAATTTTTACTTATTTGTTTGGAAGGCAAAGTTACAGAGAAACATCCACTGGTTCATTTTCCAGTCACAGGGGCCAGACCAGGCTGAAGCCAGGAGCCTGGAACTCGCTCCAGGTTTCCTTGGGTGGGTGGCGGGAGCCAAGGTGCGCAGGCCACCTCCTGCCCCCTTCCCAAGCGCATTAGCAGGGAGCTGGATCAGAAGTGGAGCAGCCGGGACTTGAACTACGCACTCATGGGATGTTTATGCTGCAGTGGTAGCTTAGCTTGCTATGCCACGTGCCGCCATGCCAGCCTCTTCAGTTTGGTTTTGTCTCCTACTTAGATTGTGGCTTTTTGAGAGGCTGGCCCAATGGGGCACTGCGAGTGAACAGAGATGAGCTTGCTGAGAATCACCTTGCTGACTGACCGCAGTGCGTGCTGGCAGAAGGCACTGCAGCAGGGACATAGTCCCCGCAACCTGGCCGCTTCCAGCCGTCTCCCTCCCAAGCCAGCCCTGCTCTGCCCCACCTGAACAGCTTGGCTCGGTCATGCCAACTGGGTGCTAGTTGGCACACTTAGCCTTCCAACAGCACCTGGCACCTTCTGGTTTGCAGGTGGTGGGTCATCTTGGCACTCTGCCACTCAGATGCCCTTGCTCCCCCCAGCCTTGCCTAGCTAGGCATGTGGGGGGTTGAGGTCCTTGGGGAGGGGGCTGCAAGCAAGGGTGGAGCTGCTGGGGACTCCTTTTTTGGTGCGGAGGAGCCTGCCTTTGAGGGGAGTGAGATGGCCTTGATTGCAGGCAGGTTGCGTCAGCTGTAGCTCTGCCTGGGAGGAGACTCCAGGGAATTCTCTGGGGGCCCAGGAGAACCTGGCAACTGCCGGCACCTGCTCAGCCCTGGGTCGGGGCAGGGCACCAGCCACCCGCGTTAGGCCCGAAGGATCCAGCTGTCCAGCGCCTGCCAGGGCCTCCTGGCCCAGGAAGACCAAGCTGAGGTGCCAGGAGGCCGAGGAGGTTGTGCAGCTGCTTAGCTAGAGCCGGGACATTGGAACTGGGAGGCCTCCAAGTCAAGGCCTTCACCTCAGCTTGGCTGCTGCTTGCACTTGCCACATCCTATTGATTGCGCCCTGTGCTGTGGCAGCAACCCTTCAGTGTTTGCCCACCAAGGTAGGGCTCAGTGTGATGGGAAAGGCCCCAAGGTTTGTGCCAGATAGTCCAGGCCGAGCACACGCATGTCCCACCTGCCCCACTACTGGGACACTCGTCCAGTGTTACTGTATCCTCAGCCTTCAGACGGACGCAGGGGAGATGGGTGATGCCCAGCACAACCTGGGGTGCAGGGTCTGTGTGTGCTGACCCTTCCTGTGCCCCCTTTGCATCCCCCCAAGCACTTAGAGGGCAAGATCAGGACCCTTCTCTGTTGCATAGCCATTGCTGCCCCCCAGGCAGGCAAAGAGCTGTTCTTGTGCAGAAGTTGGGGGGTTCTGGGGAAGGTGACTGGGTCACACAGAGCAGAGGGCAGGGCTTGAAGGTGGGCCTCCCAGCAAACAGTGCAGGGAGTGGGCAGGCTGCCATGTGGCCCAGCAGCTCGGAGTCCTACAGAGCCCCTGCCGCTTCCACGGGGTCGCTTGGTTTGTTTCCTGTTGCCACTGGCACGCCATGGCTCAAAGCACGCAGTTACTGCTTTAGAGCCCTGGGAGTGGGCAGACGAAGAAGGGTGCAGGGGATAGGCCTCTGCTTCCTAGCTGGCACAGGCCACCTGTGTGTCCCTCAGCATCCTGGGAGGCTGTTACCTCGTATCCTTGTTTGGGAAGAAAGACAGGACAGTTCTCCGGTACCTCCAGCCATGCGTGCCTGCTATCCACTCAGTGCCACCGGTGACCGGGCTGCCAGCCCCTCCCCAGGGCAACGGGGACAGTGATAGAGCAAGCCAGAGTGAAGTGTGCGACAGGCCCTGGGCAGCACCTGGCTCAGCAAGTGTGAGTTGTCACCACACATCTGTAGTCCTAGACAGGGACACAGGGGGCCGCTGGCTCCCTGCAAAAGCTGGAGCTCAAGGTGTTTTTGTGTGAGGTCCCGGTTTTCCAAGGATAGCAACTAATTCAGAAGAAACTTGAGACCCTGTCCCTGTAACCTTCCGGAGGTAGAGGATTCTCCACCCAGGACGGGGGGTGGGTGGGCTGCCTGCCGAGAGGGGCTCCCGCAGAAGGAGGGGGCTCTCCCCAGGCCTTCTGTAAGGGAGACTGTGAGGGCTTGGGAGCTGGGGCAGCTGAGCTGGACAGGAGGGAGGAGTGAAGCCGGTGGTGCAAGGTGCATTTCTGTGGTTCGCATGGGGTCAGGAGGAGACGTGATGGGAAGGCCACATAGGCCTCCCACCTCAAGCTCGCTGGTGTCCCCTCAGTAGGCAGGTGAGGGTTGCTTTGTGCCCACCCCTGCCACCGCAGGAAGGCTGGAAGCAGGGACCCTTCCTCACTGCAGCCTCTGGGGCCACGGGGAGTTCCAGTGAATTCAGGGTGTGTCACAGGCAGTAGGATGGGGATCTGGGACGTGCTGGTGGTGGCAGGGAGTGGAGGCCAGTGGCTGGGGACTCCGAGTCCTAACGCAAGATGCTCGGGTCCTTTAAGCTTTCATGTGCTTATCTGCGAAGTGGGTGTGAAAATGGTTCCCACCAGTGCCAATAAAGTCCTGAGCACAGACTGTGCCCACAGATGTTACTTGGGGCATGGGACCAATGCTAGCTAGGCTAGTTCCAGAGTCAAAGCCACCCTGCCCCCATGCTGGTGGGGGCGGGGGGAGGTAGAGGGGTCTGATCCCCACAGGGCACCTGCTGCTGTCTTCAAGCCCCTCTCTAGGTTTCATTGGGGCCTGTGGTGGTTAAACTCCCCCTACCCCTAGAGAGCAGGGTCCTGGGGTGAGGGCAGGATTGAGCCTGATCCCAGCTCACTCTGCAACCTCAACCTCCCTCTGGCTGCTTGCCTGGCATCCCTTGCACCTGTGCGGCCTTAGGGTCTGCTGACCCCAGATGGTGGTCTGTCACCTGGATACTGGATGATTTGCTTTTTCATCCATTTGGGGTTTTATTATTGATTTCTATGAAGTAAACAAGTGTTTGTATTATGCAGAGCATAGAGTTACTTCCCACCTCACCCTCCTGTCCTCCCATGTTCACACACTCCCTTCTTCCGTATTTTTTAAGATTTATTTATTTTTATTGGAAAGTCAGATATACAGAGAGGAGGAGAGACAGAGAGGAAGATCTTCCATCCGATGATTCACTCCCCAAGTGAGCACAACGGCCAGTGCTGTGCCGATCAAAGCCAGGAGCCAGAAACCTCCAGGTCTCTCATGTGGGTACAGGGTCCCGAAGCATTGGGCCATCATCAACTGCTTTCCCAGGCCACAAGCAGGGAGCTGGATGGGAAGTGGAGCTGCCGGGATTAGAACCATCGGGCCAAAGATTTATTTATTTTTGTTGGAAACATTTACATGGAAAAGGAAAGACAAAGAGAAAGATCTTCTGTCCACTGGTTTACTCCCCGTATGGCCACAAGGACCAGAGCTGAGCTGATCTGAAGGCCAGGAGCCAGAAACTTCTTCCTGGTCTTCCATGTGGGTGCACTGACCCAAGCACTGGGACCATCTACTATGTCCCAGGCACATTAGCAGAGAGCTGAATGAGGGGCAGGTGGAACTCAAGCCAGCGTCCAAAAATTGCTTAAAAGTTAAGAGTTACTGAGAGGACAATCAGAGAGAAAGATGGCATCTACTTATCCCCTCCCTAAATGGATGCAGCGGCCGGAGCTGAGCCAGTGAAGCCAGGGAGCTGGATGGAAAGTGGAACATTGGGTCATGTCCTGGCTGCTCCACTTCCCATTCAGCTCACTGCTAACACCCTTGGAAAATCAGCAAAAGATGGCCCTTGTACTGGGGCTGCTGCCACCCATGTGGGACCCAGTGCAAACCCAGGGTCCTGGGAAACCCGCCCAGTGCTGGCTATTGTGACCATCCAGAGAGTGAGCCAACTGGCGAAAGATCTCTTTCTCTCGTATGTTTCAAACAAGATCAATATTTTCTTTTAAAAATGTGTTTAGTGCATCATGTTAGTGAAAGTTTTTTGGTCTGAGATGTAGGCAGGCAGTCTGAGGGCAGGGGGCATCCGGATGGCCCCTAGCCAGGCCCAAGGAGGCGTGGAGGCTCATTGCCTGTATCATAAAGAAAAGTTAGACTGGTCCTGGATGTTGGGCAGTGGCTGAACAGGGTCAAGTGTGTGTGTCCGCTATGGTCTGGGGCATGGCAGCCAGAAGGAGTGGATCAGCTACAGAGCCTTGCCAGGGGTGACGGCCCTGAGTGTGGCATTGGGGCACTCACGCACCGTGAACACAGCCGAGTGGCACCTTGAGGGACTGGCCTTGCAGGGGCTTGCGCCACGGGAAGATGGTGTTCAGTTGAGGCAGGCTTTGCTTTCCTTGCTGATGTACAAACATTTGTTTAAGGGAAGCTGCTGATGTACAAACATTTGTTTAAGGGAAGCGTGTAGCCACACCTGAAGCTGAAAGTTAGGTTGAGGAGGGGACGTGAATGGTTCTTAGGCAGCGTGCCTATCAGAGCCCTTCCTGTTGGGGGTTTCACGGTGGTGCCTCTGGCAGCCCCCCCACACACACACTGTATGTTGCAGCTGCCTGACTTTCCTGTGGGTATCTAAGCTGCTTTCTCCCTGGGGAAGCTGCTGCCTGCTCACCACCTGAGCCCCTCCCCAGGAGTGGGAAGAAGTCACCACCAAAGCGGTTCTAGAAAGGGAAGGAAGAAGGAAACTTGAGAAGCCATGAATCCAAGAGCCCTCCTGGGGTCCCCTTTGAAGACTGGGGGGCAGGGCAGGAGTATGGCCGCCTCCACTCTCCTGGAGAGAATAGCCATGCTTGCAGGAGTTGCTCAGGAGCCTCAACCAGGAGGGCCTCTGGGGTGGAGGCCCTAACCACCGGTCCCCAGGGGCGTGAGCTGGGTGGCTGTGAAGCGCAGGGAAGGTGGGGGCCACAGTGTGCCTCTGCACCCTGTAAACATAGGACCATGAGAACCCCGGGGGAATTTGTATTTTGAAATGCCCCAGAGTGTCATTGGGTGGGCTGTGAAGTGGGCCTTATACACAAGGATATCGAGAACATGTGTGTCACACCCTGCTGGTGACAGCCAAGGTCTCCCACACACACACACACACACCACTGCTCTGCCAACCACAGCTCCACGCCCTGCAGAACTGGCACAGCTACGTTCTTGCTGGTCTAGGTCTCGAGTCCTTCCTGCAAGTCTTCTAGGCTTGGGAGAGGGAGGCTGGCTGGAAAAGCAGCATACCCCAGGAAGCGGCGGATGGGAGCAGTCGTCTTGGGCCACCCTGCCTCCCTCTGTTGGCATGAGCCCCAACGGGCATGGCAGAAACTGCAGGTCGGGTTCAGGAAAGCAGCTGGGGGAGTCCGTCCAGCCCTAAACCGGGCCTTGCCTTTCTGCACTGCTGTGTCTTCATTGCAGGTTTGCCACCCCACAGTGCTCATAGCTGCCAGGACCGCGGCCGATGCTGGGAGCCAGGAATTCCCGGCAGGAGCCACAGTCCCAGGAGCTGGGCATGGGGAGACCCAGGTGTAGTTTGTGTGTGTTTTTTTTTGTTTTTTTGTTTTTTTTGTTTTTACAGATTTATTTATTTGAAATGAAGAGTCATAGAGAGGAAATTATCTTCCACTTGCTGGTTCACTCCCCAAATGGCTACAGTGGTCAGGGCTGAGCCAGGCCAAAGCCAGGAGCCCGGAGCTCCCTCTGAGTCCCCCACATGGGTGCAGGGCCCCAAGCACCTGGGACATCCTCTGCTGCTGTCCCAGGCCATTAGCAGGCAGCTGGATAGCAAGTGGAGTAGCCAGAACTCAAGCCAGTGCTCACTCAGACGCTGGCATCGTGCATGGCTGCCCACCTTGCTGCGCCCTGACACACTGGTCAGGTGGATGCACCCACAGCTGCTGGGCGAAACACCTCGGATTCAGGGTCGCCCTAAGGAAGAGTTAATGGGTTTAGAGGGAGCAGATGTTGACAGGTTGAGTTTACTGTGCTGGTGACAAAGGCCAGTGAAGGTGGTCAAGTGGGCAGGGGTGGGGTGCCTGCACACACCCAGAGCGTAGCTGTAGGTCAGACACCCAGGGAGGGAAGGGGGCCTGTGGGGTCAGGTGGGTTCCCTGGATTGGCCTCATGAGGTTGTCCTTCCCCACCCTTTTCCCCTGGACTCTGTGGAGGGCAGGGTTGCAGCACCACCAGGTGGTGGTGAGCCAAATGGCAGTAGTGTTTGCTCTGACTCCAGAGCCTGACAGGCCAGGAGTGGGGCGCCAAACTTCAGACTGGTGGCCAGGAAGGATGTGGGACAGGCCACCAGCCTGCCACTGAGGGCGATGGCAGGTGCCCACAGTACTGGCCCCGCAGCTGCTCGGCCATCACCATCAAGGAGTAAATGCTTCGCCTGGCTCGTTGCCCACCCCACTCCCACCCATGGCAGTAAAGTTTGTTAGGAAGGAAGGAGGGGGAGTGGGTGTAGCTGTGGATCAGAACCTTGTGGCTAGAGGGTCACTTGGGTGCAGAGGGGAGAAGTGAAGGGCAGCGGTGCTTTGTCTCCAGCACCCAGGGAGCATCCTGTCCCAGGCGGATCGCCAGCCTTCGCCATGGAAGGGAGTGGGTCCCATTCTGGGACTGCAACTGGGCGTGGGGGTCTGATTCCTTCTTGAGTGTCTGATGAGGGAGCCAGCAGCATTACTGTCTTAGCTTTCCAGGTGGCACGGTGGCCCTTCCCCTCCCAGCCGGGGTGGCTGGGGTTGTAGAATCATACCTCCTTGTTCATGCCACGCCTGGCCCTGTCACCCATGGCTCCTTCCCCTTTCTCGGCCAGTGCCCCTTCATTAGATCTAGGCTGCTGCGACCAGCAAGACATAGTGACTAAAAGCCATGCATGAGGCCGGCGCCTGGGGCAGGTGCACAGGGCTTCCGGAGAGAATCCATCCCTGGCCCCAAAAGCTCCCAGTTCTCGGCCTGTGGCCTCCCTCCTCCTGCTCATGTCTCTCACTGCTCTTCCATGGTCACACCCCAGCAGACTCCTCTCCTGTGCCCTTCTCTGCTCGGAGCCGGAACCCTCTGCCATGCCAGGTCACGTCTGCACAGCTGGGTAACACTCTGTCCCACTGTTTCCCTCACCTAGTCACCCAAGGACGCCACACATCTGCTGGCTGGTGGTGGCTGACTCTCAGACCCTGAGGTGCCAGGCTTCGCTCTGCTTGAAAGGGTTCATTGTAAAGCTGGAATCTCCAAAGAGACACCTGCAACCTCTTAGGAGCAAAGCTCTTGTTTCCTGAAAGAGCAGGAGGCAGACAGGAATAGGAGTAATTTTGGAGTTTTTGGATTTACAGGAAAGACAGCTACCTTCAAGGCATGCTGTTTTATTACATCTGCATTGAAGTGGTATGATCAGGACCCCTAAGCCTGTACTGTAAATTCCTGTCGCATGCTTTCTGTTTTGTGTCACTGTTAGCCCCTAATCATGTACTTGCTGTCACGTAGCTTTTGATTCTTTTACTATAAAAACCCCACAGTTGCTTCATTCGGGGCGCTTCTTGCTTATGGCAAGAGGTTGCCCCTTGGACTAGACATTAAAGTCATCTCGCTCGCCTTGGAGTCTCACTCAGATTCTTTGAACCCCAGCACCTGCTCTATGTTTTCTTTTCCCATAGTGGTTAGCTTAGCTTAATCTGAGGTGCGCTTGGCTTTCCTGGCTGGGATTTCGGCACCTCGGGAACATTGGTGTGTGAACACACACTGAGTAAGGCCAGAGCTGTGGCACCGCAGGTGAGGCTGCAGGTGAACGCTGCCAGCATCCTGGCCAGCTCCCTGCCCATGTGGGAAGCCCGGATGGAGTTTTGAACTTCTTGCTTTGACCAGGAAGTGGAAGGTGTCCATTTCACTCTCCCTCCCTCTTTTTTGCAATTCTCTTAGCCCTGGGATGTCCTCTGTGTCTCTCTGCTGTCAGTTCCTCAGTGTAGGCCCGAATGACCACTAGAGAAAATGATGTAGAGTGGGGTCATGAAGTTGGAGGAAGCGAATGAAGATTGTGGGTGACTAGAGAGCGTGGTGGTTCCCAGAGCTGAGGGTGGGCGGGGGACGGACTGGGGAGGGGGACTTCCGCAGTGACGCGGGCGGCAGCCATTTATCCCACACAGATGCACTACAGGGAACTGGGCTGTGGCCGGGACACCAGGCCTGCCCTCCTCTGCTAACCAGCTTCCTCCCTCATCTGCTCACTCAACCTTTTCTGCCGTGGTGTTGGGGTGCCTACAGTTACCCCAGTTCTCCAACCGTGCTTTCTCGTGAATCTGTTGGGGATTTCAGCCATCGATATTAGTAGCAGCACCCTCTTGAGCCGAGGTCTTGAGATCCGAGGCGTAGGTGTGGCTGTTGGGCTGCTTTTAGCTCCTAAGGATAGTGGGGCCACACTGCTGGCTGCCCAAGAAGGAGGGGTTCTGTGGCAGGAAGTAGTTGTGGCACTTAACAAAGACCTTTCCCAGGAGCACCCCAGAAAGCTCTCGGGTCAGACAGTGCCACACTTCTGTTTTTCTCCTTTGACAGTAGTGAAAAGCAGCACCCTCCACTTATCCGCAGGTTGAATTCCTGCCCCGAAGCTGGTTCCGCATTGGTTCATTTCCCCACCCTGTAGAGAAGGCCTGGACACCGAGGGAGAAGGCAGCCCAGCACTGCCCCCACCCTTGCCTCTTGTCTCAGTCCTTCTGCCTCAGTCTGTCTCCCCGCCCGCTGGATGGCCTTGTGGTTGGTCTTCCATGCCAGGTGGGGGTTAGGAGTCAGGCAGCTGTCCCGCTCTGAGTCCCCGTCTGGCCTCTCACATGAGGATGAGCCCTCCCTGGGGCAGGGGCAGTGCCCAGGCCCCTCGTGGCCAGTGGCCAGTGTGTGGCTGTCTACATCGGGACGCCGCTTGCACGCAGGTCTCACACTCGCCCCTTCCTCACCAGTACTGTTCCCTTTGCACCTGGCACATAGCACTGGTGACTGCTTTTAGGGGTGGGGCTGGTGGGCCAGTGGCAATCTGGTGCTCTGCTGGGCACCCCAAGTTACATGTGACCTCGGTGTTGTCTGGAAGCACCTCGATTCTGACTGTAGGGCAGAAGGCCGCCTCCACGCAGAGCGTATCCAGTGGGGGCTTCTGGGTGGGCCCTTGTGCCTGGTGAGAGGCAGCGGTGCTGCGTGTCGAGGTGACGCAGCCCGGCCCCCCTCCCGCCCTGTGCGTCCTGGCCTGGTCTGTCCAGATTGCCATCTGACCTTTTCGCTTCCTCTGCTCTGAACACCTTCCCAGTTTGCAGATCCTGCCAGAACTGCTGGAGCCGGAGCGGCTGTGGCCACCAGAACGGGAACCATGAGCGGGTTTAATTTTGGAGGCACCGGGGCCAGCACAGGCGGGTTCATGTTCGGCACTGCCAAGGCAGCGACCACCACCACCACACCCTCCACGGGCTTTTCTTTCTCTGCATCCGGCACTGGAGGCTTTAACTTCGGGACTTCCTCCCAGCCAGCTGCCAGCACCCCCTCCACCGGGCTGTTTTCTCTGACGACGCAGACGCCGGGATTCAGTTTTGGCACAAGCACACCTGCTACCAGCAGCACTGGCTTTTCATTAGGTCTCAGCACCCCAAAGCTGAGCCTGGGCAACACGGCAGCCACCCCAGCCACAGCAAACCCCACTGGCTTCGGCCTGGGCAGCAGCACCCTCACCAATGCCATCTCAAGCACCACCACCTCCAGCCAGGGCACAGCGCCCAGCGGTTTTGTGTTTGGCTCCAGCACAGCCTCCACCTCCGCAGCTCCAGCCACCACCTCTGGGGGCTTCTCGTTCACGGGCGGAAGCACGTCCCAGACGGGGGCCTCTGGTTTTAACATTGGCTCTGTGGGGAATTCAGCCACCCAGCCCGCCACCCTTACCAGCTTACCCTTCGCCCCGACCCCAGCCACACCGGCAGCCACTGCGGCGGGAACCTCTCAGCCAGCTGCACCCACTCCTGCTGTCGCCACCTCCGTTGCCGGGCCCTCCCTCTTTTCCTCAATAGCAGCAGCTCCCACCTCGTCCACCACCGCGGGGCTCTCCCTCAGCACCCCAGCAACCACCTCTGGGGCTCTGGGCACTGGAACGTTGAGCTTCAGCTTGAAGCCCCCCGGAGCAGCTGCTGGTACCTCCTCAGCAACTTCCACCACCGCCACCAGCACCAGCAGCGCCGCCAACACCGGCTTTGCCTTGAATCTGAAGCCTCTGGCACCCATCGGCATTGCCAGCAGCACAGCTGCCACAGGGAGCACCCCGGCTGCCCCCGGGGCAGGTGGCGGGGCTGCCAGCAGCTCCACCATGACCTACGCCCAGCTGGAGAGCCTCATCAACAAGTGGAGCCTGGAGCTGGAGGACCAGGAGCGGCACTTCCTGCAGCAGGCCACGCAGGTCAACGCCTGGGACCGCACCCTGATCGAGAACGGCGAGCGCATCACTAGCCTGCACCGCCAGGTGGAGAAGGTGAAGCTGGACCAGAAGAGGCTGGACCAGGAGCTCGACTTCATCCTGTCGCAGCAGAAGGAGCTGGAGGAGCTGCTGAGCCCTCTGGAGGAGGCAGTCAAGGAGCAGAGTGGCAGCATCTACCTGCAGCACGCCGACGAGGAGCGCGAGAAGACCTACAAGCTGGCCGAGAACATCGACGCACAGCTCAAGCGCATGGCCCAGGACCTCAAGGACATCATTGAGCACCTGAACACGGCCGGGGGCCCCGCCGACAGCAGCGACCCCCTCCAGCAGATCTGCAAGATCCTCAACGCCCACATGGACTCGCTGCAGTGGATCGACCAGAACTCGGCCCTGCTGCAGCGCAAGGTGGAGGAAGTGACCAAGGTGTGCGAGGGCCGGCGCAAGGAGCAGGAGCGCAGCTTCCGCATCACGTTTGACTGAGCCTGCCGGGGCTGGTGGGTGGGGGCGCTGAGGGGCCGGGCCAGCCTGTGCCTTCCCAATGATTATGCTGTTGACAGTTGTTCTGCATTGGCCTTGCCCCAGGAGCAGATGTGTAGGGAGTGACCTCCTGCGATTCAGGCAGCAGCCGTGTCTTGGGTGTATGTGTGGCCCTTTCCCTCACTGCAGCCCACCTCATCCTTGGGCCGGCCAGGGACCAGGGTTGTGCTGCAACTGGAGCAAAGGCTGTTGCCAGCACCTCTGCCCAATCGCAGTGCAGTGAGGAAACTGTGAGACGGGTGTGTGCCCAGAGCCGTGGCAGCTCGGTTGCAATACTCAGACCGCATCATGTGCAGGCTCACCTGGTAGCGAGACGAGTGGAGCTGGCAGCACACTGAGCCTGTGCCCAGGGGGCACACCCATGCTGTCTGGTTGCTTCGCCTCGCTGGTCCAGCGTGAGCCCTTGTGGGCAGGGACTGACTGCTACTTCCCTTTGTCTCCAGCACAATCCCTATCAGTGAAGACACGATGAAGGTGAGACCTGGCCTGACGCTAACCCGCAGAACACCTGCCAGTGACCCCAAGCTTGCCTTTGCCAAAGTTAACTTAGGCTCCGTGAGACTCTCACGTGCAGCAGGAGCCAGCTGCTCATGGCCCGGATAACTTCTGTGTTTGTACTTGGCTGCTTTCTCTGAAATATCCATGGCTGTATATTGCTTTCCTGAATAAACGTGAAATAAACACAGGTGCTGTGAACGTGTGAGTGGGAGAATCTTCTAGAAGGTTGTGCCATGTTAACCACCACTGGGCTGACACGAGTGGTGTGCGGGGAGCTTGGCTTTGCCGGACGAGAGGGCACAGGACAACCACAAAGCATGATGCCCTGTGGGAGCCGTGTCCAAGAGCCACCCCAGTCCCCACCTTGGCACTCCCCTGCTCACCCTCCTCCGGGAGTGATACTCCAGGGCCCATTTTCCAGAAGCTTCCCAAGCAGAGCTCATTTGAGTTCTGGGGTCATTGTTAGGTTCTTCAGCCAAAGGACAGGGAGGAAGAAGATGCAACCACCTCTGGCTTCTTACCAAGTTTCTCTGACCTTGACGCCACGACCCTGCTCAAAGGGAGGCTCCTGGAAAGCAGACAAGGGCTAACCTGCCTGCGGGTTCTCACTCAGTACCCATCCCCAGAGCACCTGCTGTGGAGCGACCCCTCCAGGCCCACAAGCTTGGGTCGGCGTGGTGCAGCCTGCACAAGAGAAAAACAGTTGTGGACATTTAGATTTATTTCAAAGGCAGAGTGCTAGTGAGACTATCCAGTGGGTGACTTCCTGCATGACCGCGGCAGGCGAGGGCAAAGGCGGAAGCTCCATGTGGGTCGGCCCAGTGCTTGGGCCTTCAGCAGCAGGGGGCTCGATTGGAGGCCGAGCAGCCTGGGCTACAAATGCAGTGCTCTCCTAGGTATGGGATGGTCCAGCCCACTCTGCCATGCCACAGCCCCGGCCTCTGAGCACACTTCTGTATTCCTGTTTTACATATTAAACCATTCAGAAAACTCAGTTGCCTTTGTGTATTTTAAAATTAAACAAAATTATAGTGTCTGTTCTCACCCTCTGAGAGATCTCAAGGTGTCCCAGTTTGAACAACAGGACAGTTAAGATGATGATGGTGGGGCGGGGGAACCAGCCCCTTGCTTCCTGGGGACAGGGTGGGAGGGACCAGGGTGGGCTTGGGTGCGGACCTATGGGTGCCGGGCTTCCTGCTAACTGCACTTTCCCTTTCCAGGAAGAAAACAGGTGTGCTTAGTTTCTGCTTGTCTTTAGTGTGAAGACCACAAATGTGACTGGATTTGGAGTCAGAGGTTTTTAAAGGTGAATTTCTTCCTCAGTAAGCACTTTGTGCATGGTCCCCCATTTCAGGGGACAAAGAGAGGCCATTGGATTTAAGGTGGTGGCTTTCAGCTATGTTTATTTCGAAGGCAAGGTTACACACACTCACCCAGCCCCGTTGGTTCACTCCCCAAATGACTGCAGCGCCTGGGTCAGGGCCAGATTGGAGCCAGGAACTTCTTTTCAGCCTCCACTTGCATGGCAGGGACTCTCATACTTGAGCCAGCATGTTGCACCTCTTGGGTGCACCAGCAGGAGCTGGCTCAGGAGTGAGGCTGCTGGCACTGGAGGCATCAGGGATGTGGACCCGGTGAGCTGGTGCAGGACTCACGGCGCCCAGCAGGGGGAGCAGGGGCTGGCCAGCAGCGGCCACCAGTGGTATGAAGACAGACCAGGAATTGAGAAATTTACTGTGTCAGGAGAGTCAATTCACTTGAGAGCTTGTCTGCGAAGCAGGCAGGTCGTTGGGAAGTGATGAGTTCCGTGTTAAATCCATCTTTGTTAGTAAGTAATATGAAGTATAAATTCTATTAAATAATTAATAATAGCTTAACTAAGCAAAAAACAAAGAATCCTGAGAGTTGAAGTCAGCTCTTGTGAACAAGTGTGAGCCTGCTCCAGCTCGCCACTGCTTCCAGGTTCTCGGGGAGCCCCGAAAATCAGGTATACCCACTAATCCCAAGCCAGGGTTAAGTGACCCCCAGCTGTCTCCATGCCTCCCCAGTGCCTGGCCACACAGGACCCTCCCATAAAGTCCCGCACAAGCACAGATGGCAATGATAAGCACTCCAGTGTGGGTTGTGGTTCTGATGGGAATCTTGGTTCAAACAAACCAGCTGTTAAAGATTTTGTAAGATAAGCCAGGAAACATGCACGCTGACTTCAAGTGAAGGAATTGCCGTTTTAAAAATGAGACTGATGGCATTGTTTCTATTTTAAAAGCTGGGAAGTCCTCTGGCTGGCTGTAGTTCTTTCCTTTATTTGGAAGGCAGAGTTATGTCCTCGATCTGTTGGTCCACTCTCCTGATGGCCACAGCAGGCAAGCAGGACTGGGCCAGCCGGAAACTGCGAACCTGAAACTGTCCAGGTCCCCCAGGTAGCAGGGACCCATCCACTCGAGCCATCTTAATGCTGCTTCCCTAGGCACGTTAGCAGAGAACTGAATTGAAATTGGAGCAGCCAGGTCTTGAACGGATGCTCACATGGGATGCCAGTGTTGCAGGCAGCAGCTTTAACCTACTGTGCCACACACCAGCTACCTCAGTGCAGAAAGGAAGCTTACCTGGCATGCAACCACCAGTGCCTGCAGAGCCTTAGACGTTGACCTGTGTTTAAGAACACCCCAGAGTGGGTGCCCAGCCAAATGCCTGCACCCTGCTTTAAGTAATTGGGTGAGATAAGAAAGAGAAAAAAAAAGTAATTGGATGAGGGCCTGGCGCAGTGGCTTAGTGGACAAATCCTCAACGTTGCCTTGCGTGCGCCAGAATCCCACATGGGCATTGGTTCGTGTCCTGGCTGCTCCACTATCCATCCAGCTCCCTGCTTGTGTTCTAGGAAAGCAGTCAAGGATGGCCCAAAGCCTTGGGACCCTGCACCCACGTGGGAGACCCGGAAGAAGCTTCTGGCTCCTGGCTGTGGATTGGCTCAGCTCTGGCAGGGACCCATGCACTCAAGCCATGTGGAGATGGAAGCAGTGGGTGGGAAATCTTTGCATCTCCATTTCTCCATAAATCTGATCTGCCTTTCCAACAATGATCAAATAACTTTCTGAATAAATGGATGAACACCACAGGGCTATAAAGGTACAGCCTCCTCATTCCTGGTTTTTTGTTTATAATTTATTGAAAAGATGAGGAGGTCACAGACATGTGTGGGCCCATGTTCAGGGATGGAGTGGAAAGGTTGGAGACCTGTCCTGTGTCCATGGGAAGAGAGACCTCCCTTCATGTTGCCAGATCACCTATGGGCCTGGGAAGGGAAGTGGGTACATGATGCCACCTCTAGGTCCGCGGTTCGGGGAGTAGGTCCTACATAGATTTGGGGGAGGGATGTCATTTGAAGATAGGCACATGGGATTTACATGTAGCTACCTGCCTGTCCCATTTCATTCCCTCCTCAGAGGTTTCCAGCCCTTAATCGCCAGGGTTGCTAAAGGGATACATATTCCTCTTCTGTAGTTATTTCCTGTTGACTTGGGGTGTGGGGCCTGCTTATTCAGGGTTTAGGAACCTCTGTTATCTAACGGGTTCCTCTCACCAGCCGAAGAATTCCCACTTGGTGCCGCTGGCTCCCTGCTGCCTTCGTTGCACAGGAGCCGGCACCAGCAGTGTCCTAATCATGGAGCCCATGTGCCAAGGCAGGCCACCTGCCCATGGGCTTGGGGTTCTGACGTGTCTGAGATTAAGACGAGATGAGTGTGACCCCCCCACCGCACAGATGGCGCAGTGGCCTGGCCCAGGGGTCCCCAGTCTGTGGGTCTCAGCCCTGTCTGTATCTGCAAGCTGCATGTGAAGCGCTTTGCGAGCAGGCAGGCCAGCCCTCCCAAGCCTGCTCATCTCTCCAGCCCCACCCCAGGACCCAAGGGCAGCAGGACACAGTCTTCACCCTTCACCCCACTTCGGCGTCTACCCCAGGATGACTTCTGTCCCAGGCTAACCAGCAAGGCCATGGGTGCTGAGAGAGCCCCCCCGAGGCAGCTATGCAGTGAGTGCCGCCCAACCGATCCCCATGGGGGGGGCCCAAGTGGCGGGGAGTAGAGGGAGGAGTCTGGAAATCAGGAGGGGGGTCCTGTGAGGAGGGGGCCCTTGTCCTGCAGTCAGACTGAGGGCTGTCTGCTCTGCCAGGGTTCCTGGGCAGATCCTGTGCCTGTCTGGAGGCTCTGGTTTTAACACTGGCCACTCAGGATCTGTGGACAGCCTCAGAATTCCTGTGCAGGTGACAGCAGCCATCCCCAGTGTGCTGGGTGGCCTGTCAGATCTGCCAGAGGACCAGATCTCTGGTGCAGGGAACGTAACCATTGGAGATGTTGTAGTTCTATAGAAGTCAACAAAATAAGGAAGGATTTTTTTTTTCCTGTTAAGGCTATTTTTGCCCGGAATGATTAACATTTTCTAGAAACCACTAGATCAGAAAGCTGCATGAAGGTGACAGGAAGCTTAAGAAAAGTCCCCAAAGGAGAAAGGCAATCCCCTGAATACCCAGAATCTTCTGGCTCCAGAGCAGCCTGCAGTTTCTGATCCTCAGCACCGGGAGGGGCACTGCCCACAGCTGCACGCAGTGTCTGCCGTTGCTGGGCACATGCGACTGGGGTAGACCCCACCCAAGGGTGAGCCTGCCCCAACCGTCCTCCCCAAGCCCAGAGTGAAGCCAAGGCCGCCTCCACAGGTTGGCCTTTGGCCAGCTGGAGACTCCCCTTGGTGCCAGTGTTCGCTGTGAATGGGGACACTGTGCACCTGTCAGAGTTGTTCCTGGAGCACCTGCTGCTGGCGGTTAAAGAGCCACGGTCACTGTCAATTAGGCCATGTCCCCTGCCCGCCTCACCTCCTCGGAGGGCTACAGTGTGGGGTGCACTATCGCCAGCAGCCTGCTGTGGCAAACACAGGAGTTCCGCAGGGCCCAGCCCCGCTCCATGGGCCCTGGGAGTCCACTGCCTTTGCCCAGCCTGGGCCTGGATGCCTGCCTGAGCCCATCGGAGTCAGAGGGCCCCCAGCACCCAGGACAGGCCCTGCCTCCCCGCCTACTCGCCATCTCCCTGCCTATTTCCTCATCTCTGAACACTGTGGGTCATGAAGAACATAGCTCCTGGCCACAGGACCATTCTGGGCAAATGCTAGCATGAACCCCTGTTCTGGTGTTGGGCTCCAACTCTGCCCCTCACCAGGCCTGGGTAATGTGTGTCTGACTCGGTGGAACCCTACTCTGCTCCTTCAAGACTGAGTCTTCCCCCACAGAGCAGAGAGCCTGTCCCTCCAGCTCCCCACTCGCCCCTCATCCTGCCCACTCCAGGACTCCTTGGAGCTGGGTCATCAGGTTCACCACTGCCCAACCCTTGGAGCGAAGCACCCTGGGATGGCTTTGGGGAGGGGGGCATCCCATGAAGGGTCCCCCACCATGCCCTGCCCTGTGCCAGGGCTGGAGGAAGAGGCCGTAGGCATGTCCTTAGCCCATCCTTGCACCCCAGCACTCCAGCAGCCGGCAGTTCTCAGCCAGGGCTGTGTGCGGGACCTGGCCTGGATTCCCTCCAGGCTACCTTGCAACAGTGGGCTCATCCAACAGCCACAGACAGGGCGAGGCCTAGCCCAAGGCCCCGACCAGCATGTGTTGGGTCAAAACCCACGCCCTGACCAGTGTGCTGTGCCCAAGTCTCAGGGTGGGAAACTGAGGCTAAGTGACACGTGGGAGGTGAGTGGATCCCACCCGCTTGCTGTGTGTGGCAATGTCCAACCAAGAGGGACCCACTGCGAAAGGCAAGCAGGCTGGAACCAGGGTTGCAGCCCAAAGCCAGCGAGAGTGCCACGGAGGCTAGAAGTGAGATTGACGATGAGAGATGGGGCAGCCCCCGCCCTCACAGGCTTACCTGAGCCTTTATTTCTGGCCTCCCAAGCTGCCCTAGAATTATTTGGGGTGAGAGGAAGAAAATAGGGTGCACTTCCTCCAGGCCAGCCCCCTCTCTCCCTCTGCTGCCCCTCCAGCGCCCACGACCTTCAACTCCAGGAAAGCGGTTTCATTTCCCCCGCAGCCCGATTTAACAAGGGGGAGGGGAGGGGAGGGGAGGGGAGGGCAGGGCCCGGCCCTGCCGTTTAAGGGGAGTCGAAGGGTGAGGGGGCCCAGCTGCAGACTCCCGGTGGAGAGTGAACAGCATGTCCTGTCCTGCCAGCCGACAGCAGAGGTAGAAGGGTGGCCAGCACCAGGGAGAGATGTGGAGGGAACCACAGGGGCAGGTCCTGGGGCAGCCAGCAGTAGACCCCCAGGCTGGGAGAAGGTGGGAGCAGAGGGTGGAGGAGGCAGAGAGGGCTGAGCCCAGACAGGTGACAGATGGGTGGAGGAAGGACGACCCAGAGGCAGCTCAGAGATGGAGCAGAGCTAGGGGAAACTGGCCCCAGTCACAGTGATCGTGGCTTCTCCCCCCTCAGACGCACCCCTCACCTGCCAGCCATGGCCCCGCAGGGTAAGTGAGCAGGCAAAGGGGACAAGGGAGGCCCTGGGACAGGTGTAGCAGCATGCCCCAGCCTGTCCTCTGACCCTAGCCTCCTGTTCCCCAGCCCTGCGCCTCCTGGTCCTCCTCCCCACCCTCCTCAGCTTGGCAGCCTCCCTGGACTGGAAGGCAGCCCCCAGCCCGGACCCCTTCGCCAAGTGCATGCATGACCCAGACTACGAGCAGCTGCTCAAGGTGGTGACCCTGGGCCTCAACCGCACGCTGAAGCCCCAGAAGGTGATCGTGGTTGGTGCGGGCGTGGCTGGGCTGGTGGCCGCCAAGGTGCTCAGCGATGCCGGCCACAAGGTAAGGAGCACCGGGGCCCCCACCGATGGCCCCAGGGAAATCCCAGTCTGAGTCAACTCTGGATGTGGGCTGGAGAGCAGGCAGATGTGTCCCTAGACAGATGGGGGAGTGCCTGTTGCCCCCTCAGGTGATCCAGGGCCCTCTGCCCGCGGGAGGCGGCCTGCTCCTGTCCTGAGCTGCAGGTGCCCCTGCAGTCCGGCTGGCCACCTTGTCCCTGCATACTGGGATCGCCCACTCAGTGCTCACCCACTGTGCTGCTGTGGGCCTGGCCAGGGGCACAGGGGCATTGGGGGGTCTATGGGTGCTACGGAAGGGCCCCATGGGGGCTCCTTATCCATCCAACCCCCTCAGGTCACCATCCTGGAGGCAGATAACAGGATCGGGGGCCGCATCTTCACCTTCCGGGACCGGAAGACAGGCTGGATTGGGGAGCTGGGAGCCATGCGCATGCCCAGCTCTCACAGGTGAGGCCCACTGCCCTGACCGCACCCTAGAGCACATGGTGCATGGCCCATGGTTCCAGATCCAGCTTCCAGCTCATCCTCATCCAGTCCCAGTCCCTTGGCTGCTCTGGCTTCAGCCCCGCCCTGAGCCTCCCACCAGCCTCCCCCACCCCAGCCTCTTCCACAAAAGCCCCAGCTACTACCCCAGCCAGCCCCTCTGCCGGCCCTGGCTCCTGCATGCCTCATGCCTACCTCCCTATGGGCCCAGACACCTCAGGATGTGTGAATCACTGGGTGTGGCCCTCCCTGACCCCGACCCCATGCAGCCTAAACCCTATTCCTGTTCCCACCTCCCGCCTCTCCCCAGTGAGAGCCAGTTTCCTCACCCTGGCCCCAGCCCCCACCCTCCCCCGTCTCCCAATCTCACCTGACCCTCACCAGACCTTCCCTGCACCCAGCCCTGTCCCCCAGCACTACCTGCCCCCCCGAGCCTGGCCTCCACCCAGCCTCTCCCACACCCAGCCCTGCCCCTCAGCACCACCCCCTCCCTCCAGCCTGACCCTCACTGGCCTCTACCGTGCCCTCAGGATCCTCCACGAACTCTGTAAGAGCCTGGGCCTTAACCTGACCAAATTTACCCAGTACGACGAGAACACGTGGACAGAAGTGAGCGAGGTGAAACTGCGCAACTACGTGGTAGAGAAGATGCCTGAGAAGCTGGGCTACAACCTGCGGCCCCGAGAGCGGGGCCGCGCGCCCGAGGAGATCTACCAGATGGCCCTCAACAAGGTGGGCGCCCCACGGCCCCCAAGCTCTGGCACTGTCTCCTGACACCCCCAGCCCCGGGCGAGCAGCCAAGAGCCCTGGCCACTCCCTGGGCCTATTTGCCCCTCTCTGCCCAGCCTAGGTCTTGTACTCTGTGCCTACCCTCAGCCCCCCAGCACCTCCAGGGCAGCCTGCTGCTGGGGCTGCAGCCCTGAGGGTCACACTGCACCCCTCCCCAGCCTCACCCGCTTCTCTCACAGAAATACTTTCATCACCCCACAGTCCTTCCCACCCAGCCCTGGGGAACAGCTCATGGCCCCCTCCAGGAGGCCCTCCCTGATGCCCCAGGGCCACACTCAGCTCCTTTCCTGCACAGGGGGCCTGGCACCCACCAGTGCAGGGAGTCTGGGGAAGAAGCCAGCAGGGACTGGGGTGCTGGAGCAGAGGGAAGGACTGGGGTGCATGGGGCTCCTGGAGCAGAGTGGAAATGGGCACAGGTATGCCAGGCACACGTGTGAAGGTGGGACAAGGATGGCCAGGCAGCACCAGGAAACCAGGTGGCTCTAGCATTTTGGGAGACTTCCTGCATGAGGGAAGAGGGATATGGGGCACGGCAAAGCCCGGAAGTGGGTCTGGAGGGAGAGTGGTGCTCGTGGCACACTGGGCAGCGCTCAGCGCCCTCTGCTCACTCTGCCACAGGCCCTCAAAGATCTCAAGGAGCTGGGCTGCAAGAAGGCCATGAGAAAGTTCGAGAAGAGCACGCTCCTGGTGAGTGGCCCGAGGCAGAGGGCCCCACCCATGCCAGCACCTCCCTGCCGCCGCCCCAGACCTGGCTGTTCTTCTGTCACAAGAGACGGGAAAGCCTGGCAGGAAAGGGCCCTGGACCCTGGGGAGCTGACTGACGTGTGTGCTGCCCACAGGAATACCTGCTCGAGGAGGGCAACCTGAGCCAGCCGGCCGCGCGGCTCCTGGGCGACGTGCTGTCCAAGGACGGCTTCTTCTACCTCAGCTTCGCCGAGGCCCTGCGCGCCCACAGCTGCCTCAGCGACCGGCTCCGGTGAGGCGCGGGGCCAAGGGGACCAGGGGCTGGAAGGCGGCGGGGTGTGCGGGGTGGGTCCCGCAGCCTGGCCACGCCCGCCAGGGCATCTGGGGAGGGTGTCTCCTGGAGGAACCGGGAGAAGACGAGGTTCCTGAGTCGGCCTCTCAAGCCCCTACTCGGTGGGCCTCGGCAAGGCAGGGCCCGGCAGAGGGGACGGGAGGCGGGGAAGATGGATGCGAAGCATTAGCGGAGCAGGCGTGCAGGGCGAGGTCACAGGCGCCGGCGGCGCCCAGTGCCTGATGGACGCCCCGGCCCGCCCGGCCCGCAGGTACAGCCGCATCGTGGGCGGCTGGGACCTGCTGCCGCGAGCGCTGCTCAGCTCGCTCTCCGGCCCGGTGCTGCTGAACGCGCCCGTGGTGGGCATGACCCAGGGCCCGCACGACGTGCACGTGCACATCGCCACCTCGCGCCGGGCGCGCAACCTGAAGGCCCTGACGGCCGACGTGGTGCTGGTGACGGCCAGCGGCCCGGCCCTGCAGCGCATCGCCTTCACGCCGCCGCTGTCACGCAAGCGGCAGGAAGCGCTGCGCGGGCTGCACTACGTGCCGGCCACCAAAGTGTTCCTGAGCTTCCGCCGGCCCTTCTGGCACGACGAGCACATCGAGGGAGGCCACTCGAACACCGACCGCCCCTCGCGCGTCATCTACTACCCACCGCCGGGCGAGGGCGCGCTGCTGCTGGCCTCGTACACGTGGTCGGACGCAGCGGCCCCGTTCGCCGGCCTGAGCCTGCAGCAGGCGCTGCGCTTGGCCCTCGACGACGTGGCCGCACTGCACGGGCCGCTCGTGTACCGGCTGTGGGACGGCAGCGGGATGATCAAGCGCTGGGCGGAGGACCCGCACAGCCAGGGTGGCTTCGTGGTGCAGCCACCGCTGCTCTGGCAGGCCGACCTGGAGAGCGGGCCGGAGTACGATTGGGCGGTGCCCTATGGCCGCATCTACTTCGCGGGCGAGCACACGGCGCTCCCGCACGGCTGGGTGGAGACAGCCGTCAAGTCGGCGCTGCGGGCAGCTATGAGGATCAACAACCGAGAAAGGCACGTGCACCCCATGGCCAGCTCGGAGGAGCCGAAGCCTCCGCACACCGGGGCCGCGACCGGGCTGGAGGAGCAAGGCCACGCAGCCGTGGAGGCCAGCCCGGACGAGCAGGTCCACACGCCAGCAGAGGCCATTCCGGAGGAGCCGACGCACGCACATACGGAGGCCAGCACGGAGGAGCAGGGCCACGGCCACGCAGACACCATGCCTGAAGAGCAGGTGCACTCACAAGCAGAGGTCAACCCGGAAAGCCCAGCACACCTGCTCTCCGATGCCAACCTGGAGGGGCAGGGCCACTCCCTCCCAGAGGCCAGCGTGGAGGGGCAGAACCAGCTGCTCCCCAGTACCAGCTCTGAGGGGCAAAGCCATTCCTTCCCAGAGGCCAGCACGGAGGGGCAGGGCCATTCAATCCCCGAGGCCATCCCGGAAGGCCAGGGGAATGAGATCCAGGAGACAAATTCCGAGCCCGTGGCAGAGGTGCCCATGCAGATGTACCCGGCCAGCAGCCCCCCGTGCAAAGGGTCCAAGGGAGGGGCTACGGCATCCTCATCCCAACATATACTATCTCCCCAGCACACTACGCACAAGAGGGCTTCACATTAAAGTATTTTTTGGAGAAAGCCGTGTGACGTCTGCTCTTTCAGGCGTGGCTGCTCACCTGGATAAGCAGTTCAGTCCTAGTTAGGATGGACTGCACCCCAGGAGGGGGAGGAAAAGGCCCCAGCCTAGCCCAGTGTCACAGTGACCATCCCCGGCTATCAGGAGGCCAAGATATGACTGGGTCCCCACTGGAGCCACAGAAAAGCAACCAACAGTGGTTAAATAAGGCCAGTTTATTCGGTTACAGAAGCAGCAGCTGCAGGCAGGGTCCCAGCACCAGGACACGGCATCCTGCACATGTACCCACACCTGTTTGGGTGTACCATGGGGTCCAAGGGTCCTGGGTACCCATACCTGTTAGTGAGGGTGTACCACGGGGTCCCTGACACCCACACCTGTTAGTGAGGGTGTACCACGGGGTCCCTGACACCCACACCTGTTAGTGAGGGTGTACCACCTGGTAGTAAAGGTGTACCACAGGGTCCCGGCCACCCACACCTTTTTTTTTCACACCTGTTAGTGAAGGTGTGCTATGGGGTCCCGGGCACCCACATTTGCTAGTGAAGGAGCTCCCCTAGTGGCCCACTGGCCAGGCCAGGGTCATGTGGTCAGCTTTGACTCAGTCATCCCCGTTCCGCCCCAGCTGGTTCCGGGCCCAGCATCTGGCCTGCTGAGCCTGGCAGGTATCAGGTGGATGATGCCACAGGACCCAGGTAGCCGCTGATGGCATAAAGTGCTTGTGCAGGGCCGGAAGGCTGGCCTAGCAGGCTGAGGAGCCCGCTGCATCCTCGTCGTCCTCGGGCAGAATCTCCAGGCTGCTGTCGGGCTGCTGGGCTGGGTCCACGGGAGGCGGCGGCTGCGGCGGGGCAGGTGGGGCCCGCATGGGCGACAGTGGCAGCGGGCAGGCGGAGGGCGAGGGGCTGCGTGGCTCTGCAGGCGTTGCCATGCCCAGCACCTCCTGGACGTTGTAGGGCAGTTCCCTGCAGGCCGTCAGCTGCCGGTAGAGGCTCTCAGCCCGCGTCAGCACGTCTTCGACGCTCAGCTTCATGGTCAGCTCGTTGATGTGCTGTGGGAAGGGGCGGGTAAGGCCTGCTGGGGCCCAGACACCCCACTGGGAACGTGACATGGGTGCGGGGCCCACGGGGAGGCGCAGGGTCAGCAGCAAGGGGCGGGGCCAGCAGGGAGGGGCTTCCCTCACCTTGAGGATCTCATTGGAGCCAAATCCGGAGAGCGTGAGGGTGTCCCGCTCCATGTCCAGGATGGCACAGGCCACCAACAGGTGCAGGTTGGGGCCAGGAAGCCCTGTCCACAGCACCTGGGGGTGCATGGGAAGAGGGGTGGCTGTGGCCTGCCTCTACAGGAGTGCCCCCTCTGGCCAGTCCCGCTCCTGCCCCCTGCCCCCTGCCCACCTCCCACAGCCGAAGGACATCCGGGAAGGGGAACTCCCGCTTGAACCAGATGAGCAGCCACCGGAAGCAGAAGCAGAGAGAAGCAGAGTCCTGCGAGTCTGGGAAGACGGAGCGCCCGCTCAGCCTGCCTGCCCGACCCTCGGCTGGACTGAGGCTGCGCTGGGTGCAGCCTTGCAGGTGGGTGCACCCAGGGTGGCGCAGGTGCACAGTGAAGAAAGGAAGAGCCACCCACATCACGCCTGTGGTCAAGACAACACCCAAGGACACGTGGGCGGAGACCACAGCCGACACACGTGTCCGACTGGGCATCATGCAGACATCAGGGTCTGGGTCAGCCTAAGGGACCACGAGGGGCGGCCCGCACCACCACCTGCCCCTGGAACGCGGAGGCCCTGAGGCAGCGCTGGACGGGGTCTCAGTGAGCAGGAGCCTCGCCAGGGCCTTCGTTCAGAAGGGGGCCAGCACCCCTGCCACACACGCACCCAGGAAGTCACAGAGCGGCGGGTCCAGCACCCTCAGGAGCAGCAGGAGTTGCCCGAGCTGCCGCTTCATGGTCTCCTGACTCTCTTCGAAGTTCCCCTGCTGTGGGGCAGGGAGGTGGGCGTGAGGGCCGGAGCCCCGTACCTGGCAGGGGAGCGGCCGGGCTCCCCCTTCACCACAGCTTACCACCAGCTCCATGAAGCCACAGAAACACCAGAAGGCGTCCACCTCATTCTGCACCACGTAGAGGATTGGGGAGAGGAGGTCACTCATGCCCTGGACATAGCCTGTGGGGTCAGGGTCGGGAGTCAGGGGCCAGCTGGGGTGCTAGACAGGCATCCCCTGCGGCCAGCCGCCTGTAGAGCCCATGCCGCCCGCGCCCAGCGCACCCAGGTCGAAGTGGTACATGCAGTAGGTGAGCAGGATGTCGTTGAGCAGGCCCAGCCCCGGGTTCTCGGGACCCTCATAGAACTTGTTGGTCCTGTCGGTGCGACTCACGTCTCTCTCTGAGAAAATGGGGACGGGGTGCGAGGCGGACACTGAGGGCTCCCATGCCTCCCCTTCCCTCCTGCGCTGGGAGGGGAAGCCACCTGAGCCCCGCACATGTGCCTCGCCCAGTCCCACCTCAGCTCCCAGATGGCCCAGGCCTGGTACTGTCCTCTGACCCACCAATGAGGCTGCGGTAGCCATGCAGCAGCGAGTTCCGGCGCTCCTGCTCGGGGCTCACCGACTTCCACTGCAGCTTCATGCGGAAATACTCGTCCCTGAGGGGTGGGCGAGCGGGTGGGCACCTGAGGGTGAGCCACTCCCCAACTTGGGCCCCAGGTCCAAACAGGTGCCCCTCACCCCGACCCGCGCCCACCGTGGGGTTTCCTGCTCACGTCTTCTGGCGCACGTGGGCCTTGTGCTCCTCGGCTGAGCCCTCCCAGCTAAAGTAGCCCAGGAGAAACTTCCAGGCATCACGCCGCACGCCGGGACTTAGACCCTGGAGCAAAGGGAGGTGACTTGGAGGAGCGCCCCCTCCTGGTGGCACCCCACCCCTGCCCTGGCTCCCTCCCCGGTCCTCAAATGGCACTCACCCCAGAAAAGATGCGCTGTTTCAGCTCAGGCACCTGCTGCAGGCGGCCCTCAGGACCCACATGGCAGGCCCACTCCTCCTCGGTGACTGGCAGGGCCCGCTCCACGGCCGGCCGCGGCCCCAGTTCTACCTGCAGGACGCAGGGCAAGGAAGACCCTGGCTGGCCCCAGTCCTGCCCTGCGTTCCCCCACCGCCCAGTCCTCCCATGCAGGGTCGGGAAGCTCACACAGGAGATGACCTCGAAGCCGGGTTCAGGCTCATCCTCAGGGGGCAGAGGCAGATCTGGCGAGGAAGCCCCCTCGGGGTGTGGCTGCAGGGCGCCCCGGAAGAAGTTGGTCACTCGGGAGAAACTGCTGAAGGTGGTCGAGTAGGGGTCCTGGAAGAAGCGCTGGGGGCGGGGCCAGAGGAGGTCACCGTGGTACCGGTGTCCCGGGCCCTGACCCCGCACCTGCCAGCGCAGTGCAGCGGACACTCACGGACACCACGCTGGAGTTGTCCTGATCGAAGAGCTGCAGGTGGTGAAAAGAGCTGGAGAGGGCCGAGGAGTCATGCGGGAAGACCAGGTAGAGGCGGGAGTCCTGCGGGGAGCTGGGCACAGAGGGGACACCGCCTGGTGACACACAGGGATGGGAGCAGCACCTGGGGCCGTTTCTCATCACCCAAGACCCTCCACGGCCTCCCGGCTGCCTGGCCAGGGTGGGTGACCCAGAGCGGAGCTGCACTGTGGGGACAGACACCAGGGCTGCTGGGGCCGCACGTGGAGGCCCGTGTCCTGTGCAGTCAGCTTCCTGCCATCCCTGCTTGGCCAGCTTGACAGTCCTCTCCCAGCCCGGCTGGCACTCACCTGGCCAAAAGCAGGTAGCGGCTGAGGACGCGGAGCAGGGCACGGGTGCCCCCACGGTGGAAGTGCAGGGCGGGCAGGGAGCCCCCAGCCTGCGTCACCAGCACCAGGTAGGCCCAGCTGAGGCCCGGCTTGGAACGACGGATGGACTTGAGTTCTCCGAGGCTGACGGAGAAGGCCCAGGAGCCCAGGGTGGAGCCGGGCTCTGTCCCTAGGGGACAGCACTGTGTTGGTGCAGGTCTGGAGCGCAGAAGGGTCCCTGGCCCCTGCCTCCTCACCCCAGGCCACCTCCCCCTGCCTGCCCAACGGAACTGAGTGAGGCAGGCACGGGTCCCAGCGGCCGTGGTCTGTTCTGGAATCTTCCCAGGCTCCCTGTGAGGCTGGAAGTCCACCAGCCTTGTTAGCCATGGGCTGGCACAGGCCTGTCCTACCCCCCTGCCGCTGGCCCCAGGACCACAAGCTCGGCCTACCTCTCGGGAGCTCTGAAGGACGGGGTCGCGGCCGCACCGTGCTGATGACGGCCCAATCGGGTTCATAGCCAGGGTCGAAGGTTGGCTCCTCCTCCGAGGTGCAGGAGTCACCCCCACTGGTGTCCTGGGAGACAGGAGGAGACCCCGAGTCACAGTGTCTAGAGCCAGCAGGCAGCCCCGCAGGACGCAGAGGGGTTGGCAGTGGCTGCCCACGAGGTCTCCTTCTGGGAGGGCAGTGTCCTGGAGTTGCTGGTGGTGGCAGCGGAGGAAGGAACCCTCTTGGAGCAAGCTGTTCACTACCAAGCTCCCTGAATCGTCCCGGCAGGTGGGCTCCCGGAGGGGCAGAGCCCGGAAATGGGGTGCAGGACGGCCAACACGGGGCAGGAGCCCGCCAGGTGACCCACCTTCTTGGAGAAGAGGATCTGGGTGCAATCTCCGGCCTCCTCCACAGGAGCCCAGTGCAGGAACACGTCGTTGTCCTGAGGAAGGGGAGCGGTCAGAGGGGTCTCCCCGCCAGCTCCCTCCCCGGGGCCGCCCCGCGAGTCACCTTCTCCACCACCCGGATGACGCCAGCGATGAGCGAGTCCGGGTCCTGGTGCTTCTTGGCGCTGGTGTGCAGGTACACGCCTCCCTTCTCGAACACTACCTGTGGGGGCGTGGCCCGGTGAGGGGGCGGGGCGGTGTGGGCGGGGTCTGGAGGGCGGGGCCGGGGCCGGGTCCTCCCACAGCCAGGAGGGGACAGGGATGACCAGGCGTTTAAGGGGCAACGGCGTCGCCTCCGGTCCGGCGGCTATCCGCGGCTGCCCGGCGCGGCCCGAGCGCAAGCAGGCCACCGGACAGAGTCGCTTCGCACACAGAAGCCAAGGAGCGCGTTTTCCGGGCTTACCCTGTAGCCGGATCCCTCCATAGCCGCCGTCCAGACCCCTGTCCCGGCCTCCTCCTTTTCCGGGTACGCGTGTTGTCACATCCAGAAAGGACACTGTTCCCCCTGCTCCAGCAGCGGTTGGTAGCGCTCTTACTCAGTCTAGAGCAGGAGTGGGGGAGACCATCTTCACGAAACAGGGTGGATGGGCCGTCAGGTTTTCTAATCCCAAGGCGGAGAGTGTGCGCAGACGCAGTGTCACCGCGCTCGCCACGAAGTAAACAAGTGGGCGGACCCGGCAGTTCCGCCCTGGCTCTTCCGGAAGCCGCCCACTTCTTCCTTCGCTCTCTGTCCTGGCATCGAAGCCAAAGAGCCTCCATTTTGCTCGAGGGCAAGGCCGTCCCAGGTTGGCTCCCAGGCCATGTTCATGCGGGTCAGTCCCAGCTCTCTGCGGGGCGAGCTGTCGAGGTGCTGGAAAAGGGGGCCGGAGAAAGGAGAGGAAGGTGAGAGGAGCCGTGCAGCGCGCAAGAGCCGAGGGACTCGGGAGAGCGGGGCGAAGGAATGAAGCCGTCGCAGGCCAATTCCTGAGTCACCCTCGAAATTGGGCTGGACCGCCATTTTGGAGCTGGGCAAAGCGAAGCAAGAAATGCTGCCATGTTGTCTCTTTGCCAGCTTTGGCTGGGAGGGGGGATGTAGGAGGGAGGGAGAGCGCATAGATCTTATGAGCAAGTGCAGGCAGGCTGATTGCCACGTCGTGAACGGGCACCACTTTTGTAGAACTAAGACGATGAACGTCATGTGGTCTGCTTTGAGTTGTGATCACGTGTTTGCGCGTGTGAGCGACCATATTTTTTGAGGGCAAATCAAAATAGGTTAGTCACTGGCAAACTAAGCTGTTTCCACCATCTTCCTTATGGGCTTAGTACTGCTGGCCTTCTCGCCACGGGTCAGCCTGGAAGCGCTGTTGTGACCATTTTTGTCTCGGGTTGGGGGCGGGCGGAGGCAGTGTCACGGAAGTGACGCAAGGGCGCCGCCATGCCATTTGAGGGCGGCGCCGGTGCCGGCGTGGCCATGCTGGCTACGGGCACGTGAGTGGCGGTGGCGTTGTGGCCCGCGCTGTCGGGGAAGATCTGGCCATCCTGAGGCGGAGGGGCAGCGGGAGGAAGGCGCCCGACTTGCGCGGGAGGGGTATGGCCTGCCTAGGTCAGCGGGCAGGGGTGGCCGAGCGACACTGCCGAGCGCCGGGACGGGGGCGCCCGCGGGGCCCACTGTGTGTGAGACTCCGGGCAGATCCTAGAGCTTCATTTCCTGGCGTTGGGGCGGCGGGGAGCCTGGCCGTGGCGCTGACCGCTGACCGCGGGGCCGAGAGGCGTGCTCGGGGCTCCTGGCGCCCCGAGGCGGGACTTCCGGGGCGGGACTTCCTGTTTTCTTCCTGGGAAAGCGGGTCCTGCCAGGGTCCCCGGGTGTTGGGGTTTGGCGGAGCCCCCCGACGTCCACCCTGCAGCACGCGGCTGCGGCGTGTGCGAGAGGCCCCCCGAGAGGAACGGGCCACGTCCACTTTGACAGGTGCGGGGGCTCGGCCTGCACCGCCGTGTCCCCCAGGGCAGCCGGGCTGGAAGGCTCTCGCTGTTGGGGCCCCTCGCCCCAGTTGGTGTTGTTGGGAGCCCTGGCCCAGCGCCGTGTCCTCCATCACTCGGGCACCTCCTGCCTGTGCCAGGCGCCCCCCAGCACCTCACTGTTCACTCCAGGATGAGCAGCTCCCGGGTTGGGGCTCACACGGCCCGCAGGATCCGGAGGGACATGGGGTCCCCGTGGCGTGGTGCTGGGCAGTCTGGGGATGACAGGCCTCAGCACCTTGGCTATGCAGCCTGGGGAGGGAGGACACAGAAGAAGCAGGGTCAGCTGTCGGGTCTCTGTGGAGCTGTGACGCCCCCAGTGCAGGCCGGGCCTGGGTGGCCGTGGTGCAGCTGGCTCGCGTCCAGGCCAAGCCCTGGGTGTCCGTGGTGCAGCTGACTCGTGTCCGGCCGGGGCCTGGGTGGCCGTGGTGCAGCTGCCTCGTGTCCGGCCGGGCCCTCGGTGGCCGTGGTGCAGCTGACTCGCGTCCAGGCCAGGCCCTGGGTGGCCGTGGTGCAGTTGCCTCGTGTCCGGCCGGGGCCTGGGTGTCCGTGGTGCAGCTGACTCGCGTCCAGGTCAGGCCCTGGGTGGCCGTGGTGCAGTTGCCTCGTGTCCAACCGGGCCCTCGGTGGCCGTGGTGCAGCTGACTCGTGTCCGGCCAGGGCCTGGGTGGCCGTGGTGCAGCTGACTCGCGTCCAGGCCAGGCCCTGGGTGTCCGTGGTGCAGTTGCCTCGTGTCCGGCCGGGGCCTGGGTGGCCGTGGTGCAGCTGACTTGTGTCCGGCCGGGGCCTGGGTGGCCGTGGTGCAGCTGACTCGTGTGCAGGCTGGGACCTGGGTGGGAGTCGGGGCATCAGGGTGCCAGGCTTCAGCGCCCTGTGTCCTGTTCTGGCCCACAGGGCGCCGATGGCGTTGGGGCGCCCGGAGGAGCTGTGGGAGGCCGTGGTGGGGGCCGCCGAGCGCTTCCGGGCCCGCACCGGCACTGAGCTGGTGCTGCTGACTGCTGCCCCGCCACCACCCCCGCGCCCGGGGCCCTGCGCCTACGCTGCCCACGGCCGGGGCGCGCTGGCCGAAGCTGCCCGCCGCTGCCTGCACGACATTGCCCTGGCCCATAGGGCCGCCGCCGCTGCCGCCCGCTCCCCCGCATCCCCACCGGCCCCGCAGCAGCGACCGCCCAGCCCTCCCCAGCCCACCCCTGCCCAGCAGGACAATGAAGATGAAGATGAACGGACAGAAACCGAGAGCTCCAGGGAGCGGCTAGGTGTCAGCGACAGTGGAGGTGAGAGGGCGAGCGACAGTGGCCAATGTCCCTGCAAACCACAGTGTGGGCCTGGCGCCTGCCCAATGAGCTGTGGGGCCGGGGCTGGGGTCCAGGCCGCGGGGACCTCCCAGCTCAGGCCCCTGATGACGTCTCCACAGGGCTCTTCGTGATGGACGAGGACGCCACCCTGCAGGACCTGCCCCCGTTCTGTGAGTCGGACCCCGAGAGCACAGACGGTGAGTGGCCGGGCTGGCCTCTCCCCAGCAGGGCCGACTGGGACCCCAGCACAGGCTGAAGCCCACCCTCTCTCCCAGATGGCAGCCTGAGCGAAGAGACCCCCGCTGGGCCCCCAGCCTCCTCAGTGCCCCCTGCCGCAGCCCTGCCCACCCAGCAGTACGCCAAGTCCCTGCCTGTGTCCGTGCCCGTGTGGGCCTTCAAAGAGAAGAGGACGGAGGCGCGGTCCTCGGACGAGGAGAACGGGCCGGTGAGGGGCGTGGGCAGAGGGGAGACTGAGGCAGGGTGTGGGGTGCCCTGTGTCCCCCGCAGGCGCGTGCTGCCTTCGCCCACCTGGCCAGGGGCCATGGCTGTGTGCTATCTCCCTTCATTCTTTCTTTTTTAAGATTTATGTTTATTTGAAGTGAGAGTCAGAGAGAGAAGGAGAGAGAGAGTTCTTCTATCTGCTGGCTTCCTTCCCACAAATGGCCGCAAGCGCAGGGTTGGGCCGGAGCTGGTGCAGCCGCCCAGGGACCTGCACCCTCCCCTGTCCATGGGCTGCAGGTCCTCGGCCGGAGCTGGCCTTTCGTGCAGAGCGGGGACCGAGCCCAGAGGGGGACGGACGGACAGGGCAGGGAGAGAAAGGACCCGGGGACGGACGGCCGGGCCGGGCCCCGCGCTCAGCCCCGCCGCCCTCCGCAGCCGTCCTCCCCGGACCTGGACCGCATCGCGGCCAGCATGCGCGCGCTCGTGCTGCGCGAGGCCGAGGACAGCCGGCTCTTCGGGGACCTGCCGCGGCCGCGCCTCAACACCAGCGACTTCCAGAAGCTCAAGCGGAAATACTGACTCCGGGGCAGCGCCACGCCTCCCGAGGCTGGCCAATCCCAGCCCCCGCCGGGCCCGCCCCTCCCGGCGATTGGATGGGTGGGCCCCGGTTCCCTGCCAGGATTGGTCGGAGCCACGTCGGGGCGTGGCCTGCCCGCCTTGACACTACCGAAGCCCGGGCCGCTCCAGGCTCGCGGCCTCCGCCCCGCAGGTGCCTTACTGGGCCCCGTCCGCCCCGGTGGGGGACACGCCCCGCTCTCCGGCCGGCTGTGGGCGAGAGACTCGGACATTAAAGAGTGGAATCCGGCCTGAGTCCGTGTGTTGCGCGTGTGCGGGGACAGGGGTGTGTGTGTGTCGCCAAGCTCCCCTTGCTCCGCATCCTGCGCTTCCGTGCCGCGTCATTTCCGGCCGCCTGCCCGCCGGTTGCGCGGGACGCCGGCGTCGTTGCCAAGAAAACGGGGAGGGCAGGACTTCCGCGTTTAAAGGCGCTCCCTGAGGACGGGGAGGGACTTCCTGCAGCCCGCGGCCCGGCGCGGAGCGATGGAGTCCTGCGGCCGCCTGTGGCTGGAGAGCCCCGCCGGGGGCCCGGCGCCCATCCTTCTGCCCGCCGACGGCAGCGCCCTGATCCTCGGCCGGGGCCCCCTGACGCAGGTGACGGACCGGAAATGCTCCAGGAACCAAGGTGGGCGGGAGGGCACGGCTGCGCCGGGGCGGGCGGACGGGGCCGGGCGCGCTCTGACCGCTCCCGCCGCCCGCAGTGGCGCTGACCGCCGACCCCGGGACGCGGACCGTGACGGTGAAGCAGGTAGGGGACCTCCTGCCGGAGGCGGAACGGCCCGCGGACGGGCCGGTTTCCTCTGGGTGGCCCTTCTTCGAAGGCCTGGCAGCGCGCGCAGCCCTGATTGGCGGCGTGCAGGGAGGGGGTGGGGCCTGGCGCGTGGTTGGTGCAGAGCAAGAGCTTTTAATTGGCGGATGTTGGCGGTGGGGCGGAGCCAGCGCATGTTCCCTGTCGCTGCAGCTGGGCGTTAACCCCTCCACTGCCGGCGCCCGGGAGCTGCGGCGGGGCCTGGAGGGGGCCCTGGCGGTCGGGGAGACGCTGTACCTGGTCAACGGGCTCCACCCGCTGACCCTGCGCTGGGAGGAGCCGAGCGCGGCTGGCCCGGAGCCACGGCCCGACACGCCCCCCGAGAGCCCCGGGGAGGCCCGGGACCCCGAGCCGGAGAAGAAGCGGCGGCGGAAGTCCTCCCCGGGCTGGGAGCACCCGGAGAAGCTGCTGGTGTTCACCGCGGCCGGTGTGCAGGCGCGGGGCAAGGTGGGGGTCACCGGGGGGCAAGGTGGGTGTCACTGGGGGCAAGGTGGGTGTCAGTGGTGGTCAGCGGGGGCAAGGTGGGTGTCAGTGGTGGTCAGCGGGGGTAAGGTGGGGGTCGGGGGGCAAGGTGGGGGTAAGGTGGGGTCAGCGGGGGTAAGGTGGGTGTCAGCGGGGGCAAGGTGGGGGTCAGTGGTGGTCAGCAGGGGCAAGGTGGGGGTCAGCGGGGGGTAGGTGGGGGCGCTGCAGCCCCTGGCCCTGCTGCCCTGGCCACAGCGCTCACTGCCTGCGCACCACACCAGGTGGCCAGCTTTGATCTGGACGGGACCCTCATCACCACCCGCTCAGGGAAAGTCTTCCTACAGGCCCAAATGACTGGAGGTAAGGGTCGTGAGGGCAGCGAGGGGATACGCCTGGGGCCGCCTCCATCCCTGGTCAGACCTGCCATGCCCACCCGCCCAGGATCCTGTACCCCGAGGTCCCCCGGAGGCTGCGGGAGCTGGAGGCTGACGGCTACAAGGTGGGTTGGTGTGCATGTGTGCCCATTATCTGCACGCGCATGGACAAGCCTGGCCTGCTGACGCCCTCTTGTCCCCCAGCTGGTGATCTTCACCAACCAGATGGGCATCGGGCGTGGGAAGCTGCGAGCAGAGGAGTTCCAGGCCAAGGTGGAGGCCGTGCTGGAGAAGCTGGGGGTGCCCTTCCAGGTAGGGTCTGGGCTGTGGCAGGACAGAGGCCCCAGTGTGGCTGGTGAATCCATCATCAGGCCTCGGCAGACCTTCCTTGCCCCCAGGTGCTGGTGGCCACTCATGCGGGCTTGTACCGGAAGCCAGTGACGGGCATGTGGGACTTCCTGCAGGAGCAGGTGAGTCCCCAGGGCTCCCCTGTCCTGGGACGCAGGCACCCTGTGGTGGCATCAAGAAGTACGGCAGACCCAGGGGCTGGGGTGGTGAGGAAGGCAGGGGCTGCAGGACAGGCCTCCGCTGCCCCTTTTCCAGGCCAACGAGGGCGTGCCCATTTCCAAGGAGGACAGCATCTTCGTGGGAGGTAGCCCGCGGTGCTGGGGGGCAGAGACCCCAGCCGGGGACCCACAGGTGCACAGCGAGTTTCCTTTGGTTGCAGATGCAGCTGGGCGCCCAGTCAGCTGGGCCCCGGGCCGGAAGAAGGACTTCTCCTGTGCTGACCGCCTGGTAAGGCCCAGGCCCCTGCCCGCTGCCTCGCGGACCCCTGCCAGCCTGAGCTAACTTCTCCTTCCTGCCAGTTTGCTCTCAACCTGGGCTTGCCTTCGCCACACCCGAGGAGTTCTTTCTCAAGTGGCCAGCGGCCAGCTTCCAGCTCCCGGCCTTCGACCCAGTGAGTCAGGGGGCAGCGATGGGGGTGCTGGTGGAGTTGGGCTGGGGGCTCATCTTCCACCCCACTTCCCAGAGGACCGTGTCACCCTCAGGGCCGCTCTGCCTGCCCGAGTCCAGTGCCCTCCTGAGCTCCAGCCCCGAGGTGGTGGTCGCTGTGGGGTTCCCTGGAGGTGAGAGGCCCTGACCCTGGGTGTCCCTTGTCCCATTGCGAGGGGCTTCCACTGAACCCACCTTGCCCCACAGCTGGAAAGTCCACCTTCCTTACAGAGCACCTTGTATCCGCCGGCTACGTCCACGTGAACAGGGTAGGCCGGGGCCTGCACCCCTGCCCCACCTGCTCCCCCCCGACCCCAGTGCCCCCCTGACCCTGGTGTCCCCCAGGACACACTGGGCTCCTGGCAGCGCTGTGTGAGCGCCTGCACAGCCGCACTGAAGCAGGGCAAGCGGGTTGTGATTGACAACACGAACCCTGATGCCGCCAGCCGGGCCAGGTAATTGTGGGGCAAATGTTGGGGATGGGGTGCGGTGGGCAGCTGCCCACTGACCCCCTCCCGCAGGTACCTGCAGTGCGCCCGGGACGCAGGCGTGCCCTGCCGCTGCTTCCTCTTCACGGCCACACTGGAGCATGCACGCCACAACAACCGGGTGAGCCAGTGAGCCCCGTCCACTCCCACCACCCCAGCCTGGCCCTGGCCGCCTGACTCCCGCCCGGCCCTGTGTCCCCATAGTTCCGCGAGATGACCGGTTCCTCTCATGCCCCCGTGTCCGACATGGTCATGTACAGCTACAGGTATGGCTTCAGGTGTGGGGGCCCAGGGGAGGGGTGGGCACTTGGCCGCCCCCTCACCACTGCCCGGCTGCAGGAAGCAGTTCGAGGAGCCAAAGCCAGACGAGGGCTTCGCCACCATCCTGCAGATCCCCTTCCGGCTGCAGCTGGAGCCACGGCTCGAGCGCCTGTACCGCCAGTTCTCCGAGGGCTGAGCCCGCCGGGCGCCCCCCCCAATAAATGTGCTTTCTCCGTATGCCTGGCCCCTGGCCCATGTCTTGTTGAGAGGGGGACCTTTCCCCAGGTGGGTTGGGGTGGAACGGCCCTCCCACAGCCTACCTAGGACAGTTCCAGGTAAGCCAGGAGGGTCTGGGACTCTGGTCCCTGGGCGCCAAACCTGGCCATGCCCACACTGCCATCATCCCCCCCGGAGCAAATGAGGCCTGGGCAGACTGACTTGGACACTGGCCAAGCGCCTGTGCAGTGACCGATGCCACAGGTATGGCTGTTCAAGGCTTTATTGGGGACACACACAGGGTGGGGGGGCATCCTGGAAGGCAGGACACCGTCCTCGTGCTGGGCAGTGCCATCCCTGGGCCCCGCTCAGAAGCATCTGACCTGGAGGCAGGGGGCAGAGTGGGAGGAGCTGGGGGTGCAGGGGCGGCACCTGCACCCCCAGTCCCTCGCGGCTCCCTCCCCTATACCCCACAGAGCCCCCACTCACCAGTCTCTGCCGGGCCTCGTCTCCGACTCCTGGAGGGGGCCCTCCTGACGGGGTGGTCTCTACCCCCCCATCTAGGGGGGAGGGGGAGATGAGCCTCAGGCACTGCGTGTCCTGGCCCCCGCCCCCCACCCTGTCTGCTCCCAGCCTCACCCCACGCTGCTGCTGCTCCTGCTCCAGGCTGCGCTGCAGCACCTGCTGCTGGTTGGCAATGACACGCCGGAGGCCGTTGACAAAGCTGCCCTGGTCGTGCGGGATGAGGCCGATGAAGATCTTCTTCTCCGAGGAGTACAGCAGCATGAGCACGCGCACCTCACACGAGGCCTTGTAGAAGTGCACGCAGCCCGCCTGCGGGGCGCAGCCCGTCACCGCGTGGCCCCAGTCAGCTTGCCACCCATGCGGGGAGAGGGGGCCAGGGCGTGGGGGGCTGAGGACTGCAGGGTCGGCCTTTGAGGAGACCCTGGGGGCAGTGCCCATCGAGCCTGGGAGACCACAGCCGTGAGGCAGTCAGTGGGCAGTGCCGAGTGTGGGTGTCATGCCCCATCCCAGGGGTTCCCAGGCAGTGGCCCTCGGGGACCCTGGGCGACCACTCACAAAGCCGTTGTCCATAACCCGGCAGAGGCTCTTCAGCGTCTCCAGGTCCTTGGTGAAGTGGAACTGCACCAGGCGCGAGTTCCGGAAGAGCGGCACCAGGGTGGTCTGTGGGGGCCAGGGTGCACCTCAGCCCCGGAGCTCGGCTGGTCCTGGGGGCTCTGGGCCATGGCCACCCGCACACCCCGACGGGGGCAGCCCCCACCCGCCCTGCTCACCAGCAGCTGCTGCGGGATGAGCCGCATGTGCAGCCTCCTGGGCCACTGCTCGGTCCTCCTGCGGAGCCAGGACTGCGTCAGCAGGCGCCGTGCCCGCCCTGTCCCGCCCCCCGCCCCACTCACAGGATCTCGCCTGGTTCACGTAGATGTGCGCGGGCAGCCACCGCCTGGACCGACTGTTGGGCTCCGGCCTGGGCTTTGGGGAGGGAGAGGCAGAGAGCCGACCTCAGGGCTGGGCCAGGCCCGGTCAGCCTCGCGGGTGACCTGGTCCCTGGCCCGCACCAGGCTCACCTCCTGCCACTCCATGATTCCGCTCCAGGCCAGAATTTGTTGTTGACGATCTGGACAGGGCCTGCGACGCCCCCTGGGCCCACCACCTGTGGGGAGGGGCAGCATGGGCCACACGCCACCGCTCCCAGGCCGCAACAAGTCCTGCCCCTTCACTGAGCCCACGCACGTGCACACACACTACACTGTATCTAACAGAAGCCAGGCCACCCCTGCTTGGGCACTGCCAGGCTGACCCCCTGCAATGTGACCCCATCAAGCCTTGCCCCAGTGCCCGCGACTGGACCCACCTGCTTGCGTGTGGTGATGACCTGCCGGATGGCGTTGACGAAGCCACTCTGGTCGTAGGGGATGAGGCCCATGAAGATCTTCTTCTTGGACGAGTAGAGCAGCATGAGCACGCGCACCTCACATGGGGAGATGTGGGGGAACAGCATGCAGCCCGCCTGCAGGGGACAAGGCAGTCAGGGAGCCCGGCCCCTGGGGAGGCTGCAGCCCTCGGTGCCAGGTGGGGCCTGGTGTGACACCTCCCCTCACTGTGCGGAACTTCCGTTCCCCTTCGGTAACATGGCAACAGCCTGTATACATTAAGCACTGCATAAACGCTCATATCCTGGGGTGCTGGCAGCTCTTCAGTGGGCCTGGGGGAATGGGAACCGACGGCACGTGGCACACCCAACCCAAATGCGCTTGCCCCATCCACCCTGCCTCAACCCTGACCTATGAGGGGCTGCGGGGGCACAGCAGAGACTTGCTGTCTGGTGAGGGGCAACCACCCACTGGGCACACAGCCGACACCAGGGGCCACAACAGAGCAGCCCTGGAGGCAGTGACGAGCTTAGAGGACCCCAAGAGGCAGCAGCACGCAGCACCCAAAGCTCCTGCCAGCCAAGCTTACTAACGCGCACTCCCAGCGACCCCAGATGCCAGTGGGGGGTACTGCCCTCCATCCTGCCCCAGAAGGGAAGCGCTGCCCGAGCCCCTCCATGGGAGCCCTCCGCACTCACAAAGCCGTTGCCCATGACGCGGCAGAGCCCTTTGAGCGAGTCGCAGTCTCGGTTGGTGAAGTGGAACTGTGCTAGCTGCGAGTTGCGGAACAGGGGGCCCAGTGTGGTCTGGGGGCAACAAGGGTGCCCGCTCAGTGACCGCCAGGGGTGGGGGCAAGGAGGGCCCAGTAGGGGAAGCAGGGCCGTGAGGCTCACCAGCAGCTGCTGCGGGATGAGCTGCATGATGAGCTTCTGCGGCCACTGGTCTGTCTCCCTGCGGGAAGTGGGGTCAGCAGGGCCAGGTGCACCCACCCAGCCCGCACCCAGCTCGCCTGCACACTCACAGGTTCTCCCCCCGGTTCACATAGGCCTGGCAGGGCAGGGCTCGCTTCAGCTTGGCCGTGGAGTCAGAGAAGGGCCGGCGCTTCTGTGAGCAGAGGAATGTCACCAAGGCTGGATGCCCCAGCCTGCCTCCCACCGCCATCCGGCACAGCCCCTCACCTCCTGCCACTCGAGGACCCCGCTCCAGGCCAGCAGCTTGTTGCTCAGCCGTGCTCATTGACGGCCAGGCCCCCGAGGGTCAGCCCTGGGGAGGAGGGCCCAATGGGACCCAGCGCCCCGAACACTCGGGCGCCTTCCTGCAGGGGGATGGGTATGAGGTGAGGCCCAGTGGCTGTGCCCACCCCGGGACCACTGGCGCCAGCAGCCAGGCGTAGGAGAGATTCCATCTGTGCCCTTCCTGCCGGCCGGGACCGACCCAGCACGCCACTGAGTGGCCACCACCTTGAGCTATGAGCCAGCTGGGGCAACAGGCGTATCAGCCAGGCCGCGGCTCCCAGCTAACAAACACCAGGGACTCAGCCGCCAGCGCTCAGAACGCTGGGAAGGTTTGCCTTCAAGGGAAAGTTCCGGTTCTCTGCCGTCTCCTTCCCTCAGCCACCATGGGCTGGTGGAGCCAGTTGGGGGGCTGGACGGGGCTCACGGTCCAAGATGGGGCCCAGTATCTAACCACAAAGGGGGTGGCCAGAAGATGCCGCCTCAGGGCTGGGCGCCCCAGGGTGGCCCAAAACCACAGCCCGAGGGGGCGTACCTGCCCCGGGGCTGCTGGAGCACAGCCACAGCTTAGGGTCACACAGGTGACCACGAGTGTCCAAAGACCCGGGTGGAAGACCACCAGGGAAGCAGCTTGCCTGGCTTGCTCGGATCTGGGGGAGGGAGCGCGCCTACCCATCCGGGATGCCTGCCCAACACCCGAGCACCCGGAGATGGGGTCAGTACACCGCTCCAGGTGCGTGCAGGGACAGGGCACGCGTGCGTCCTGCAAGTCCAGGCGCACTTGCAGGAACTTAGGGGAAAGCCCGGTTCCCATTCCCAAAAACTCCCTGCGTCCCGGGGAGCTGCCCCAGTGCAAGTGGCCGTTGCAAGGGGCTGCGCGCCCGGCGCTCCCAGGCGCGGGAGGCCGGTGGGGTGCGCACGCCCCCACACCCTCAGAATAGCCTGGACACACCGGGGCCACAGGCGGCACCCTCTCCCATTTCCTCCTTTCCTCCCCAGACACAAACCAACTTTGCAACGGGAAAAACAAGCGCCGCCCGCCGCCCACCCCGCGTTCCGCACCGGCAGAGCAGTCAGCAGTAATTTGAGCCCGGACCCCACCCCCACACACACCCTAACCCAAGGGTAAGCCTGATCCCGGCCGGGGACCCCCACCCTGCCCGAATCCAGAGCGCGGACAAAGGCGGCGGAGCCCCGGGCACGAGGGGCGCGGGGGGCGGGGCTCTGGAAGGCTCTGGAAGAGGAAAGGGGCGCGGGGCTCACCATGGGAGGGGCGGAGCGGGCGCGGATCCGCGGCGGCTGCGGGCCCCGGGCGCTGGCGGGCCAGGAGCGCGAGCGGCCGGCGCGCACCACGAGCGGCCGAGGGGGCCGGCCGCGCCCCCCGAGGGGCCCCCCGGCGCCCGAGCGGTGCGGGGCGCGGCGCGGACGGACCATGTCGGACGCTGCGGGGCCGGACGGGGCGGGAGCGGGGCAGGAGCGGGGCAGGAGCGCCGCACGAGAGGGCCTGGACGGGGCGCGCACCGGACCAGGCGCGGGGAGCAGCGGCCCAACCACTGCGGCTGCGCGCGGGGGAGCCGGGCCTGGGGGCGTGGCCGGGACCAACCACTGCAGGCCGGGGGGCGAGGGGCGTGGCCAGGGCGAGCCACTGCAGGCCGGGGGGTGGCAAGGAATGCGACCACCACACGGGGAACTAAGGCGGGGGCGTGGCCGGGGCGAACCACTTTGGGCTCCGGGAGCGAGGGCGTGGCCGCGCCCGGAGCAAGGCGGGCCGGGGGCGTGACCGGAGCGAACCACTGCGGGTCAAGGGGGCGATGAACACGGCCACTCCAAGGCGCAGGGGCCGTACCAAATTCTAGCGCGAGGGGAGAGGGAGAGGTAGAGGAATCCAAAGAAGGACGAAGCTAAAATGGCTCTGTGCTGGGTAGGAGTCGGGGACAGCGGGAAGCCCTCCCAGTCTGAAGAATATACCAAAGGATCTCAAGAGGGGAGGACGAATAACGGACCTGGGCGGCCAGGGAGCCTATCAGAGCGTGCTGGGGGGCAGGCTGCACCATCTGCGAGGGGGAGCGCTTAAGGCTTTCCTTCCAAGGTGGTGACGCGATGTAACGAAAGAAGACTACAACTCCCAGGAGGCCTCGGGTGACGCCCCGCCCCCTGTTAGCGGAAGATGCGTGCCCATTGGCCCCGCGTCCAGGCTCCGCCCCCACCCAGTGCCAGAGAGTTGATGGAGGGAAGGGGCAGCAAGCCATAGGTCAGGTTTGGACCCTGTTTCCATGGACGAGCGCTGCCTACAGAAGGTAACACTGGAAGGGACCTGATGAGAAGCAGCAAACTACGGGGCTGCAGAAGGCGCTTTCCCAGGCCACAAGCAGGGAGCTGGATGGGAAGATGGAAATGAGACCGCTGCGAGTAGAACCAGCGACCATATGGGATCCCCATATGTGCAAGTTGTCCACTAGGCTATGGCACTGGGCACCAACAAATAAATCTCTTTAAAAAAATCTCTTGCTTGAATGAAAACTTCAAGAGATATTAAAAACTCCATGGGAAGTGTGTATTATGAAAAAATATATATATACCTGATTTAAACTTTTTTTTTGCATAAAAGTAAACATTTTAAAACTCCAACTTTTGGGCCAGGCACGGTGGCCTAGCGGCTAAAGTTCTCACCTTGAATGCTCCAGGATCTCATATGGGCGTCAGTTCTATTCCTGGCAGCCCCGCTTCCCATCCAGCTCCCTGCCTGTGGCCTGGGAAAGCAGTCGAGGACGGCCCAAAGCCTTGGGACCCTGCACCTGTGTGGGAGACCTGGAGGAGGTTCCTGGCTTCGGATTGGTGCAGCACCAGTCGATGTGGTCACTTGGGGAATGAATCATTGGATGGAAGATCTTCCACTCTGTATATCTGACTTTGCAATGAAAAATAATAAATCTTTAAATAAAATAAATCAGAGATCAGTCATTGTGGTTTGTGGGTACAGTTCTTAGCATTCGATGTTGCGGGCCAAATGGGAGATCTGTCTCTGCCCTGTCGTACAGTGTGGAGAAAGCTGTAAGCTCCCGAGTGAGACGACTGGAAACGTGTGTCAGAACTTGAAACGGCGTGACAGGACTCAGGGACGCTCGCTGAAGCCATCTCCCATGGCCATCTGGACACCAGGCTGCCCAAGCCAGCCCGTGCTCCCATCTGTCACACTGCTTACCTCCTGAGTAGCTGTTCCCAAACCCTGCTACGCCGACGCTCAGACCGTGCGAGCCAGGCTGCTTGCCCTGGACAGCCAGGACAAGCTCGGCGTCCTAGGGGAGGCCCTCGCTGCTTTGCAATCTTTAGTCCTCAAGCCATATAAAGGAAGAAAAAGCTCACACGCTGTGGCTGTGGGTGCAGCTGACAGAAAGACTCTGGCTGGGAGGAACTGTGGTCCTACCCGGAGGAGACACATGTGCTAGTTAGTCAAATGGCTACATTTACAAACATGGTTATTAGCTTTGTCCAGCTCATCATGGGCCCAGTGCTGACCCCATTATGGTGAGGTGGGGGCATGTGACAAATTCTGGCCAATGAGATAGCAGCAAACATGCCAGTGCTCAGCCTGGTACACTTTGGGGCTGGGGAGGGAACAGACCGGCCCAGGCATCGACTGTCGCTGGGTAAGAAGCAAGCTCTGAATAGCACCATGAAAACTGGCTGTCACCCTGAAGGTTGCTGCAGTGGGTGGGGGCTGGGGGCTGGGGGTGCTGCTATATAACCCAGCCTCCGCCCACAGTAAGGCCCGCTCTCCTTACCCACCCACTGCTGTGCCAACTGGCTCAGTCACAGGGCATGCGGCACGCACAAGTGAACTCAGGACACTTAGAGACACAGGCAGAGACAATGGGAACTTGGTCTGGCTTTTTTCCTTTTTGCAAACACGGCTAGCTACCCTGGCAGGCAGGGTCTGTCTGACCCTCGTGCTTCACCGAGGAACCCCGGGAACACTGCCAGGACAGCCATGGCTGCTGCTGCACACCCGCAGCCCATATCCAGCTAGGTGGCCTTCACAGGGGAGACCCTGTAATGGCACCTTGCACACAGCCTCAGGGCTGGGACCCCTCACCCTGGCTACCTCCGGCTTCCTCAGCTGCCCCGCCCCCAGGCCCAGGGACCCACTTGACCTCTGGGGCCGCCAGTTGTGTAACCCAGGCCCCAGAAACTGGTAAGCAATGAGCTGGAGCTGGAACAACTGTTGGTGGACCCATGCTTTACAGTAAAGATGGTAGCTGCAGGGGGTCCATGTGGTGGTATAGTATGCTAATTCTCTACCCTGTGATGCTGGCATCCCATTTGGGTGAGAATTTGTGTCCCAGCTGCTTCACTTCCCATTCTGTCCCCTGCTTAGGATCTGGGAAAGCAATGGAGGATGGCTCAAGTCCTTAAGGACCCTGCAGCCATGTGGGAGACCCAGAGAAAGCTCCTGGCTCCTGGCTTCAGATCAGCTCAGTTCCAACCACTGCACCCACTTTGGGGAGTGAATAAGTGGATGGCAGATCTTTTTGTCTCTCCTTTTCTTTGTAAATCTGATTTTCCAATAAAAATAAAGCTTAAAAAAAAATGACAGCCACCAAAACCAGGAAGCTCCCAGGAAGGAGTTAGGAGATGGCTGGCCCCAAGGGCTGTCACAGGAGGAGACCGCTGGCTCAAGTCAGGAACCTGGGACTCCATCCAGGTCTCCCGTAGCTGAGCATCCTTCTCGGCTTTCCCAGGCACATCAGCAGGGAGTTGGTGGGGAGAAGCGCAGCCAAGACTAGAACTGGAGCTTGTACTGGATGCTGGCAGTGCAGACAGTAGCTTAACATGCAATACCACAACACTGGCCCCATCCCTCTTACATAAATAAAGCTTTTAATAAAGGCAATCTCTTAATCCCATCTCCCACAGACGTTTTGAGATCCCTGGGACAACAGCAGGGTGCCTGCAACCAGGACACAGAGCCACCCACAACGAGGGACTGGTACAGACAGCTACTGCTGAAGTGGGAGAGCAGCCAAGTTCAATAACAGCCTTGGACCGAGTTCTGTGAACAAACAACACAGGAAGTGTGTGGCACCCACGAGCAGGTGGAAACGCATCGGAACCCCAAGCCAGCCTGCTGGCCTCTGTGTTGGGAAGTGGTTTGCTGGGCACGGGCCAGGACAGCGGGTGGGAAAGGGCTTTGGTATTGAATCCCAAACACTGCAGGGCCTCCGCCCTCAGGACTCTCCTCAGGTGGGGGGCCTCAGCAGGCTGGGTCAGGGCGTCCTGACCACCGTCCTGCAGCACACACTGCACAGGGAAGGGCTCCGGTCCTGGTGGACATGGGAATGAGACACAGAGGAGGCAGGTCGGGTTCAGGGTCACACAATGGGGGGGGGGGCCCGGGGCTGAAGCTGGAACAGGACCCCGTTGGCCGGAGACCCTCCTCAGCTCTGAGCCAGGGCAGTCACATACCCCACACACAGCACTGATCCCCGTGGGTGTCCCCGGCTCCCTCCAGGCTTGGTCAAGGCCACTGGGACTGTGAGCCCCCGTTTCCCACTGTTGGAAGCCCAGCAGCTGGGGCCTAGAAACTTCTCAAACCTGTTTACTTTGGGACCAGATGGTTTTCCTGCAGGGGTGGGTCAGGTGGCAGGGGTTGCCATCCATGGGGCTCCCGATCACCCCAGGCCCCACCCCCCAGCCACCTGGGCCTCAGCGCCAGCCCACCTGCCCGCTTCTCCTGGCTGTGGCTCCCTGCCCAGCCCCGCAGAAGGGGGTCTCTCTCTCAGGGGCTCAGTCCTTTCCCTGAATCACCTACCAGAGGTCGCGCAATGGCAGCCCAGTGGCCTCCTTAGCCCTGTGGGCCAGTAGATTTTGTTTGGTCCTCACAGTGTTTTGCGTTTCAATTTGAATGCCAGGAGGCGGGGCAAGCACCCGCCAAGTTCGCCACAGTCCCCATCAAGCCCTCACCCATCTGTCACCTGTCTCCGAAGGCTGCCTGGGGGCCTGCCCCGTCGCCCCTTCCTTTGCTGCCCCCACAAGCCCTCCTCTGCCCAGAGAAGGGTGTCCCCAGCATCCCGGCCCTCTCCCCAGCTCTGAAACCACAGCTCCAGGGACAGCCCAGGGATGGGGTGGCCAGCTCCGAAGGTTGCAGGGGCCAGGCGAGTCACAGAAGTGAGCGAGCCAGCTGAGGTTAAGGAGAGGCCACGGCCAGAGGTAAAAGCAAGTGGTTTTTTTTACTGAGCTACGGTGAAGGCATGGAACAGAATACAAACAGGGAGGAAACCGGAGCTTATATTTTCAGTTCAAGATTGAAAAAATACAAATTGAAAAATAGAAATATTTAATTATTAAAACTCTCTTTCATAATTCTCTTGTTCCTCTGAGCTGAAGCTGGGAGGCTGACCTTCGCTGTGGCACCAAGGGCATGAGTTTCAGATTTGACCTTAGGCCCTCGTGCTGGGAACGGCATGTGGCACGGGGCTCCTGACGGACAATGGCTGGCACCCAGGACTGCCCAGGCAGGCCACAGCACCTTGCGTCTGCAGGAGCTGGCGCTCAGCAGCTGCTCATTCAGTCTGGGCAGGGTGGGCCACAGGGCACCTGCTCCCCAACCTGGCCATGAACTCGGCAGGTTAAGGGCATCGCCCACCCCTCTGGCTTCCCACAGGATCACACATTCAAGTCTGTTGGTGAGGCCCCGGCAGGGGATCCAGGCTGGAGCCTGGCTCAGGGCAGAGCTCAGGAGCAGTGTCCAGGGAGTCCCAGGATCTGTCCCTTCAACGTCTCAGTGGATCTGGGGGTTCCCGGTGTCCTCACCAAATGCTGCCACCTGCGGCTGAAGGGGGCCTGACGGGTCGCCAGGGCCACAGCCATGGCCACGAGCACTGTGCTTCGGAATTCTGGCTGGTCTGTGGAAACAGTACGTCTTCCTCAAGTCATCTCCTGCAGGTGCCACCGAGCTCGTGGAAGCTCTCTGTCCACACCTTGAATAAATAAAGCCCTGGGCGGGCATGGGCTGGCTGCAGAGCGCCCTACTGGCAGGCGAGCCCCTTCTTTAGCTCCCGGAGGACAGCGTCGCGCGTCTGCTCCGTGTACTGGTCGTAGCTCTTGCTGTGCTTGGACTCGTAGTGCCGCTTCAGGTTGTACTCCTTGAGCACGGACACGATTTTTCTGCAGATTAAACACGTGGGCAGGCTCTTCACCTCCACAAAGAAATAGTCTCGCTCCCATTTCTCTCGAAACACGCGGCCCTCTCCTTCTCTCTTTCGTTTTGCCGCTTTTGATAGAGACATGGGTACAAGAAATGATTTCACTCTCCTCTGCACGCTACCACAGCGACCACCACAGTGCCAGCCCTGGGACAAAGGCCGGGCCTCTGCCTCGCGGTGGGGGAGCAGGAGGGGGTGGTGGGGACTGTGGCGAACCGGGGAGCCCGCGCCCCGCTGACACGGGCAGCTCCGGCCCGCTGCTGCCAGACAGAAGGGTGGGCCCGGGGTGCCAGCGCTTGCGACTCAGCAAGAGAAGCCAAGACTAGTGACCGTGTGTGTGTCTGTGGTGTCCCACGTGGACGACTAGCTTGTAAGGAAAGTGCCAAGTATGCTAACACAGGGAAGGCCAAACAAAACCCATCTGAGAGGGCCCGGGCCGCCAGACTGCGGCCTCTGCACGGCAGGTCCCGGAACCCTGCACCTCCGGGGCAGACCAGCCCCGTTTGCTCCAGACCCTGCAGCACCAGCCACCCCCGGGGCCTCTCAGAGCATCCTCCCTGCAACAGCCCAAGCCTGTGCCCCGCCAGGCCTGCTGCCTCAACTGGCCACACCGTGTACCCTGTCCCAAGCCCAAGGGGCTATGCTGCTGGCCCCGGGCTGCCCTTTCCACATCCAGCCCCACACACCCAGACCCCCATGAGCACCACCTGCACTCCCATGGGGCACCTTGCCCCAGACATCCCAGGACACTGGCTGGCACCCGCCACCACCAGCACGCAGCCTGCCCCCAGCCCTGGCCTGGCTCCTCCTGGCTCCCCGCCTGGCCCCGTCACCCTCCACAGCCCAGCTGGTTGTTGTGACACAGGTGCAGAGGTGCTCCCTGCCTCCAGCCCCCTGGGGCCCCGGGACCAGCCCGCACAGTTCATTGCAGTGAGCCCCCTGCAGCTCCTCTCCGGGCTCATTCCCGAAGCATCCATCAGCTCACACCTCCTGCCCCGGGCCCCCTCCTTGCCCCCCTGGCTGCGGTTTGGCTTTGGAGGCCCCGCGGGGCACTCCGCCACCTGCAGGGCTCCCGCTGCAGCAGGGCCAGGGCCGGGGAGGGACGTCAGCGACCGAGCCGGGCGTGTGGTAAAAGGAACTTTATTGGGGGCGTGGTTCAGATGAGGTCCATGAGGATGTCGTCCTCCATGCCGCTGGGCTGCAGGCCCGGCTGGGGGACCGGGCCCCGGGGACCCCCGCTCAGCAGCATCTGACCTGGGGGGCAGTGGGGAAGGGACTGCATCTCCCAGTAGTCCCTGGGGCCCTGCAGGGCCCTGGGCCTGCCTCTTCCCTCTACCTGGGCGCCCGAGGCACCCGGCTCTCCAGCAGTCCAGGGGCAAGCGGCCCACCAGACACCTCACGCCCCACCTGGCTGCAGACACGCGGTTTCCCATGAGCCTCTGCTCACCTTCCCGACCATTTCTCTGGTCCAAGACCTCATTTCCCAGTGACCCCCAGGACATGTGGGCGACCAGAGCGAGAAGCCCCACCCCACCAGCCTCCTGCCCATGCCTGTGCATCCCGGTGGCCCACGAGCCCCCGAGGGCCATGGGGCACCCCCTTGTTCTTAGGTCCAAAGGCCCCCCTCAAGAGCCTGTGGTGTCAGTGGGTGCTCTGGCCCAGGGCAGACCCTCTCCCTCCTCCGGGGCCCGCTTACCTGGCAGCGGGGCCCGCGGGGGAAGCTGTGCAGGCCAGGACTGTGTGGGTGGTGGGTGTAGCAGTGGGGGCCCCAGCTGGGGCTGCCCCAGGCCCTGGTGTGGTGGAGGCAGCAGCGCGGGAGCCCCTGGTGGTTGGAGGTGGTGGAGGGAGGCCTGTGGTGGGGGCACCCCGCTCTGGGGCTGGGGGACAAAGCATGGCTCAGAGGCCTCTTCTGAGGGCCCTGGACAGTGGGGAAGGTTGGGGTGGGGAGGGAGAAACTGGGCCCAGTCCCTGGCGGAGCTCCGCCTCCCTTCCCGTGACCAACCCATCAGCAGGCTCCACAGGGCCCCAGCTCACCGGGGGCGGGTTGAGGAGCAGGCTTCGCAGCTGTGGGTTGGCCCCAGGGTTCTGGGGTCGGAGGATGGGGCCTGGAGGGGCTGGACCTGGGCCTGGGGCTGCTCCAGGAGGTCCCTGGGTGGCTCCAGGTGGGGTCTGGGCAGCTCCCTGGGGCTGTGGCTGCCCCGCTGTAGCAGTAGTGCCCACAGTACCCTGAGGCTGGGGCTGAGGCGGGCGGAGCTGGAGCTGGTAGGGAGAGAGGAGAATAAGCGAGTGAACAGAGCCCCCACCCAGCTCCACAACCCCACAGGCCACCCTGACCAGCCTGCTCCTTCCCGCCAGCTCTGTCCTTACCAGATTCTGCGAGGGCCGTGTCTGGTCCTCCAGAAGGGGGCCCAGCCCTGGGGGCGCCTGCTGCCCCCCCATCTGCAAGGGAGAGAGGCAGGTCAGTGACCACGGGGGGTGGGGGGACACACTGTCTGCAGGGTGACAGATGACAAGCTTGGGAAGATAGCCCAACACCCCAGGGATGTGAGGGGACAAAGGCTGCAGGCACCCACGGTGGGGGACAGAAAAGGGCCCAGGGCGCCGCTCACCCCTCGCTGCTGCTCCAGCTTCTGCTGCTGCACCAGTTTGTGGTTGGTGATGACCTGCCGGATGCCGTTGACGAAGCCGCTCTGGTCGTAGGGGATGAGGCCCATGAAGATCTTCTTCTTGGACGAGTAGAGCAGCATGAGCACGCGCACCTCGCACGGAGCCGTGTGGGGGAAGTGCACGCAGCCCGCCTGCGAGGCAGAGGCACCGAGACCCATTCAGCCTCTCCAAAGACAGCAGCCCTTTTCCCTTCCCTTCTAGAAGGGAGCCCAGGCACCTTAGGGGGTGGGGCAAGGCAGGGGTTCTGCCAGCTGCCAAGACCCCAGCTTCACAACTCTGAACCCTGGCTACTGCCTCACGGGCCACCCCCTGCCCACAGCCACGGTGGGTCACAAGAGGCTCAAAAGGCGCATGAGCAAAAGGATTGGCAGATGCAGGATCGAGGTGACTGATCCGCCATGACAAGCCATGGGCCACATCATTCCATGAAGATAAGACGACCAGGACCAAGCTGGCACCTGGCCCAAGGTTCAGTCTGGGACCACACCCCGGCCATGGTCCCGAGGGGAGGCACAGCCTGCCAGCCCCATGGGGGCTGCTGTGTCTGTCCCAATCCCATGCTTAGACAACCAGAGCTGCCACCATCACCCGCCAGCACCCTGTGCCTGCAGCCGCCTCGACTCAGCCTTGCTCCAGGAGCCTGGCCTTGGGGACACCATGTGTAACTGGCAGCCTGGGTAAATCCTCTGGAAAGACCCCTGGTGCCCACAAGCTTGCCCCAGCGCCCCCAGCCCTTCCTGGGAGGGAGGAGGGTCACTCAGGAGCCGAGCTGGGTCTGTCCCCCAGGCTGGGGCCTTCCTGGGTGGCGTGCCCTGTGCCAACGCAACAGGGCCAGACCAGGCCCTGGGGTGCCCCACGACAGCCGACAAGAGCCAAGGAGATGACACCAACACTGGGGCAACATGGCCCTGAGGGCGCAGGCACAGAATGGCACTGCCAACAGCCAAGGGCTACCATGTGAGAGGGCTCCCTGATCCTCCTACCCCCAGTGGGGGGCAGCGTCACCCCCCAGCAGCCCCATACCCAGGGCACCCTGGGCCAAAGGTTGGGGAAGGCAGACTCACGAAGCCACTGCCCATGATGCGGTAGAGGCCTTTGAGGGACTCGAGGTCCTTGTTGGTGAAGTGGAACTGTACCATCCTCGAATTCCGGAACAGCGGGCCCAGCGTGGTCTGCGGACACAGGGACACCTCAGGATACATGAGGCAAGCCAGGAGGGGCGGCAGGGGAGAGAAGGGGAGGGGAGGGAAGAGGAGGGGAGGAGAGGTGGGAGGGAGGGAAGGGAAGGCACAGGAGGGGCAACAGAGAGTGGGGGAAGAGGAAGAAGAGGTGGGGGAGTGGAGCAGAGGCTCAGAAGAGGAGGCAGGGGAGGGGAAGGAAGGTCCAGGAGGGGTGGCGGGGGGGGGGGGGAGAGCCACACTCACCAGTAGCTGCTGGGGGATGAGCTGCATGATGAGCTTCTGAGGCCACTGCTCCGTCTTCCTGGGGGGGAGGCCAGCAGGTGTTGGTGGGACTTGGTCCCCCTCGCCATCCCCTGCTGCCCACCACCCTTCACCCCTGCCCTCCCACTTACAGGTTCTCTCCATGGTTCACATAGACCTGGCAGGGCAAGGAGCGTGTCAGCTTGGTGTTGGCATCCACTGAGGCAGGCTTGGGTTTCTAAGAGGAAGGAGAGGGTATGATGGGGTCCTGGAGCCCGGGGCCCATGCTCCAGGCCACCTCCCCCGACAACACGCCTCACACCTTCCAATTCCACAGATGCCAGGGCCTCTGCCGCTCCTCAGGCCTACTGCCCCGGCCCCTCTCACACAATGTTCTGGCACCTTCCCCCTGGTGCACTGACACCACAGCCCCTGGGGGCCACACACCGCTCACCTCCTGCCACTCAAGGACCCCACTCCAGGCAAGGAGCTTGTTGGAGACCGACTGCTGCCCACCCAGGGCTGGAGCCCCCAGCTGGCCTGGGGGAGGGGCACTGATCGAACCAGGGGCCACTGCAGCTGCCTACAACAGAGAGACGGGGAGGGTGGGCTTATACCAGCTCCTAGGCGGGGCAGTCTGGCAGGAAGAGCTGCTCCTGGTTCTTCCTCTCTTCCCCATGCCTGGAACAGCACCTACCATTCCCAGTGTCTCAGCACCAACAGTCCTCCAAGCGGCTCTGACCACCCGGAACCACAAGCCTCGCACCCTGGGACACAGATCCCTGTCACCCCTCAGGATGCGGCCACGGGAGGAGGGAGCAGATGCAGAGTGCTAACCTACCATGGCCGAGGCCCCAGGCTGCGAGGAGGGCGCCAGGCCCGAGCCAGGGGCCACTGTTGATACCAGGCTGGGCTGGGAAGCAGGAGGTGCCTTGGGGGCCCCAGAAGCTCCTGGAGGTAGTGCAGGTGCAGTGGCCTGGCTGAAGGGGGGCCCCACGCCTGAGGCAGCTTGTTGGAGAGGGTTGATGGGAGAGACTGCAGGGAGAGCAAGGGAGGTGGTTGGGATGGGACCAAGCGGCGCGTGGCAGGGCCTGCCCAGGTGGTCTAGCCCACCCACCCGACTCACATCGGGGGCCCAGCCCGGCCTTCTGGTTCTTGGCAGCCTCCACAGCATTCTGGGCAGCTACTTGGGCTGCACTCAAGTTCCCGGGGACCTGGGGTGGAGGAAGGAGCCGGTGGGGAAGGTGAGCCTCGTGGCCACACACCCGCAGTCCCATGGGGCAGCATAGCCACCAGCCTCGAGTCCTGGGAGCTGTCCCCCTCCCCCAACACCCATACCTGGTACTGTGGGGGCACGGGCGGCAGAGGCTGCTGAGGAGCAGCTGACAGTGAGGCGCCTGACGGAGCTGCAGCGGGCAGAGGCACCTGCTGCTTCGGCTGCAGGGGGCCTGGGGCTGAGCCACCCCCGACTGAGAGCCAGGAAGGATTGAGGGTGAAGAGAAGGGGAGAAAAAATCCATGCCCAGGTCAAAGGGACCAACAGACACACCGACCAAGCACCTTTGCCCACCCCCTGGCACCCGGCCTCACCAGGCAGCACAAGGCCCCGCACCAGCACCATGTGCCTGGGGTCCTGGCTCACGTCCGCAGGCGGCTGCAGCGGCTCCAACAGTGACGGGGGAGCCGCCTTCTCAAACAGAAGGCGCAGGGCAGGCAGCTTGCGGGGTGACACCACGGAGAAGTGGATTCCCTGCTGCAGGGCGAGGTGGGCAGGGCGCTGAGGTGGGGCTCCTGCCCCAGGACAGTGGACTCCGCCCACCCCACTGTGCTCCTTTCTGAGCCCCGGCTCAGCACATACACGCCACCCTGGCCCCTCACCTCCCCGATCTTCTGAACAAGGCTGTCGGTGGTGCAGCCCGAGTATGTGGTGCTCTCCACGGCGGGCAGCAGGTACGGGGGCGAGTTGCAGATCAGCAGGCAGACCCGGTGCGTCTGGCCACTGCGGGGCCAAGGTGAGGCTTGGAGCAGGGGAAGTCCAGGGTCCCAGACCCAACCCTGGCTGAGCCTGCCCCACACCCCGCGCTGCAGCTGAACACCCCACTGCATCCGGGCCTGCGGTCAGCGGGCAGGAGGGTTAGGACAAGCGGAGGGCTCCCCACCAGGCGGAGAGCGCGGGGCTCACTCACATCTGCTCCCGCATCTTCTTGAAGTCGTCGAACAGCTGCAGGGCAGTGCTGAGGCCTTCGGCAATGAGGCTGCAGCTCTCCCCACCCCCGCCCATGAACCTGCGGAGGCCGGAGGCCGAGAGTCAGCCCTCAGACGCCCGTGTCCCTGCGGAGGACAGTGACGCTACGCAGTTCCCTGCACTGTCCCCACAGGGCCACGGCACCAGGCCAAGGGCAGGGACATCTGTCACTTTACTTGGGAGGTCTGGGCACCTAAGCTGTGGCCTGGTAAGCCAGCCCTAGTCTCACCTCACCTCCTAGGGGGCAGGGAACCTGCGTCCCACCAAACTGGGGGTTCAACTGTGCCTCCCCTTCAACTAAGCAAGTTGAGGCCCTTCCCCTCCTTCCCAAGCACCTCAGAATTTATGAACAGGGTCATTTCCATTTTATTTGAAAGACACACACAGATTGACACCAGAAGAGATACTCTCTACTCGCTGGTTCATTTCCCAAATGCAACAACTGTCAGGGATGGAAGCCACAAGCTGCACGCAGTTGAACCCAAGTACCTGAGGTACCACCTGTGGCCTCCCAGAGTGCACATTAGCAGGGAGCTGGACAGGGAGTGGAAGAGTTGGGACTTGAACCAGGTCCTCTGGTATGGAAAGCAGCGTCCCAGTCTGGCAAGTGTACCTGTGCCACTCGCGGGCCCCGAGGTCACCAGGGGACCAGTGTCACCGTCCAGAGCAGACAGCAGGCAACACACACACAGAGGGGAGAAGCTGCGTGAGGCCCAGGACAGCGCCAGCCCAAGTCCAGGGACCCCTGGGCCTGCTAGACTCCGGAAGGGGAACAGGCAGAGTCCCCAGCAGCATGCCAACTCGCAGCCCCACCCAATGGCGTGTCCACTGGGGCCGAGGACACCAGCACAGCTCACACCCCTCATGGAGGGGGCTGGGCAGCCTGCCCGGTGGTGGGGCCTGCTGTGGCAGCACAGTCCAAGCCCTCACCTCCAGCCTGCTCGCTTGCCTGGCTGCTAGCTCTGTCTACCTCTCTCTGTGAAGACCCAAGCTCCGTGTCACTGCCCTCTGTGCCCTCCCCCAAGAAGCCTTCCCTGACTGCTGCCCAAGGCACCCTGGCAGCCTACCCTCTTGTCCAAGCAGCCTCAGGAAGGTCACGGCTCAGGGCCATCTTGGTGACGCCCCACAAACAGGGCCTGGGGAACCCCACCAGCTCCATTCCCAGCCCTCCTTATCCTCACACAGACTGCTGCAAGGCTGGTCAAAGTCAGACAGCGTGGACCCCACCAGACACAGCCAACCCCAGAACCAGCCTGCTGCCCAGCTTCCTGCTGCGGCAGAAAACAAACTGCTCCCTCTGGAGCCTTCTCGGGACAAAAGCCACTGTGCCCTGGCTGGGTTGGGGCCATGGAAAACACCTGCTTGGAAAGACATGGCCTTGAAAGCTAACACAGAAGGCCTGGATCGAGGCAGGAGATGGGGCGGCAGGGGACACCATGACAAGGGCCACTGCGAAAGGCTCAGGACACCAAGACCCTGCAACCTTCCTCAAAGCAGCCCCAGGGGCCAACGAAATGCTTGAAACTGTGGGACAGAAATACAAAACAGTTCACCTCCCCAGCTGGGCCTGGCACTGTGGCCCAGTGAAAGTGCCAGCTACGACACCAGCGTCCCAGCGTCCCTGCTGCTATGCATTTGGCCCAGTGCCCCGCTGATGCACCCGGAAAAGCAGCAGCGGAGGGGGCCGGCGCTCAGCCCCTACACCCCCGTGGGAGACCTGGGAGATCTGGGCACCTGGCTCTGGCCAGCTGTGGCTATTATGGCCGCCTGAGGAGCAAACCAGCAGATGGAAGATCTCTCAAACTCTGCCTTTCAACCAAGCCAATCCTTCAAAAAGATTTAATAAAAGCACCTTGGATCACAGGCATGTCACACCCCCAGGTGTGCCCCACCCACTTGCCTGAGTCACGGGCATGCTCAGCGGGCAGCCTGATGAGGGGCTCCCACGGGCCAGCCACAGCCCCAAGGCCCAGGGCCGCCGTGTCCTGCTCTCCGGGCACTGGTGGCACAGGTGAATGTGCAGACAGCAGGGCTGAACAAACAAGAAGCCCCAGGGTCTCCCTGTGCCCCCAACCGTGTCAGGGACTCTAGCTGCCTGGCTAGGGGAAGCCCCCACCCCGACCACCCACAGATGGAGAGCGGAACGGCTCACGTGCAGCTGCCCAGGGTCACATGGCAGGCCTTGTTCCTTCAGTAACTGACATCCGGGGAGAAGATAAGGACTCTCCAGGCGGGAACAATACTCGCCTTCTTGTGACCGTCACAGGCACTTAGCTCAGAGCGACCTGCCCGCTGCACAATGACTACTGGGAGCAGTAACCAGCGGTGCCCTGGGCTTATCAGCTGATCGGGAGTGAGCAAAGCAGGCCTGTGTGGCGCCAGCACAGCACACTCCAAGCCACACAGAGGTGGCGGCATGGGCAGCTGGGGGCCAGGCAGCACCGTGGAATCTGCCCAAGGGGCTGACGGCGCTTCCAACACCTACGAGGCCAGGGCCCCGGAGACGGGCTCCCTGCAGCTCTCCCTCCCCATTTCTTCAGCCAGGATCTCCTGAGGGCCCCAGGGGGCCTGGGTGGCGGGCAGAGGAAGGAGAATGCCCTCAGGGAAGGCTCCCACCAGGGAGACGCAGGCCTGGAGTCGCTGGGTCACTGCCTCACTCACCACCTTCCCTCAGGATGCTCAGGATCTGGGGACGTGATGTGGACCAGGCCTCTAGCACAGGACACAACTCTGCCCACAACTTACCCTCCTACAGTGGCAGGGCAGGCACTCAGGGAGCAGAGGTGAGCAAGGTCCTTCAACTCCCCGCAATCTGGGTGTCCCCCACTAAAACCCAAACGCACAGCAGGGACAGGAACCCACAGCCCCTCATCTGCCAACGATCCGTACAAGCAGCCGGCAACAGAGCAGTGCCCAGGCACGAGTGAGTCCCAACCCCAGGCCGGACCCTCAGCCGGGCAGGATGGGAACCCGCTCCAGGATCCTTGCACAACACTAAGATGCAACCGCCGTGGGACCCAGGAGACAGAAATACCAAACAATAGGACACCGGCCTCTTTTCCAGCCACCTGCAACACTGGCACCCATGCCAGGGCGCTGGTTCGATTCCCATTCGTTCTGCTCCCAGTCCAACTCCCTGCTAGCGTTCTTGGGAAGGCAAGTTCTGGGATCACCCATGGGAGACTCAAATGGTCCCTGGCTTTCAGTCTGAGCACAGGCTACTAGTTTGAGGAGTTAGCAGACAGAACACACACACACACACACACAAGCACGTGCCTTCTGCTATCTCCCCACCATCATTCTGCTTTTCAAACAAATATACTTAAAAAAAAGTCTATCGGGGGCCTGGCAGCGTGGCCTAGTGGGTAAAGTCCTCGCCCTGAACGCCCCGGGATCCCATATGGGCGCCAGTTCTAATCCCGGCAGCTCCACTTCTCATCCAGCTCCCTGCTTGTGGCCTGGAAAAGCAGTCGAGGACAGCCCAAAGCCTTGGGACCTTGCACCCACATAGGAGACCCAGAAGAGGTTCCTGATTCCCGGCTTCGGATCGGCCATTGTGCTCACTTGGGGAGTGAATCATCGGACGGAAGATCTTCCTCTCTGTCTCTCCTCCTCTCTGTATATCTGACTTTGCAATAAAAATAAATAATCCTTTAAAAAAAACCTTTTTTTTATTAAATAAATCTTTAAAAAAAAAATCTATCTCGGTGCAAACTACTTTCTGCAGCCCGTGCAGTTTCTCCATTACTATCCTCTCCGCTCTCACACTGCGTGGGTTTCAACACTACCCTGCGTCACCATCAACAGCTTGGAACCCCACGTCCCCTGGGCATTCCGCGGTATCCCTGCTCACAGAGGTGCTGTTTAAACAGATATCGGCTCACTTAACCCTCCAGTACCCGGCCCCAAGGGCCCCCTCAATCATCCTACTTCCCCCGAGGACTTCATGTGGGTACCTCCACACCCTACATGGGGTAACGCACTCCCAAGCACACTGCCACACTGAGCCTGCAGTGTGACGGCTAGGACCCTAGCAGCCGTGTGATTTCCTCCACTGGGAGGAAGCCAGTGGCTTGAGCACGGCCACTTGGGCAGGCCTGTGGGGCAGCCTCTGGGTGTCCAGCCGGCCAGGAACCAGGGGCCCACCGCCAGCGGCCAGGGTGCACCTTGTGGGAGGCGGATCTTCCAGCCTCCAGCCCTGGGCGAGTTGTGGCCTCCTCACAGGCTCCAGGGCTGAGCCGCCCGACCAGCCTGCTCCCCGTTTCACGATCCCAGAAAGTGCAGCTGTTTTAAGCCACTAGGTGCAGAACTGAACCTGTGTGGTGCAACAAAGGAGACAGCTCAGCGGCCGAGAGAGAGGTGGCAGTTAAGACACCTGCACTCCACCCACATTGGGGAGCCTGGGTCCCACCCCTAAGCTCGGTCTCCTGCCTCCCAAGAGGCGTGGGAATACCCAAGGAACAAGGGCCTGGTGTACCCCTATCCCTCCCCGACACACAGGATCTCCATCCCCATACCTTGTTCCCTCTCTTAAAACACAAACACACACAGAAATAAAACTCAAGGGACCGACTTTGGGAAACAAGCTAGCCAAGGGAGACAGGTTCCCTGCAGAAAAGAACCTAACCCTCCCATTCAACCCAGGGAAGTGGGGTCAGCGGTGTCTCGCCTGGCCTGGCACCCACTCCTTCTCGGCCCTGGCACTTCCAAATGCAAAGAGGAAACCAGACAGGGAAGTTGGTGCTGGCGGCGGGCCAGGCTGCCACACCCGGGAGTTTTTCTCCACTTCTCAAGCACGAAGGAACCCTTTGGCCCAGGCACCCCCTCCAACCCCTCCGACCCCTCGCAGGGGGAAAGGCTCACTTAATGCCATCGAGCCAGGTGACAAACTCGTAGGCGCTGCTGGTAGGCGCGTGGCACTGGACGTAGGACTCCGGGGCGCAATCCACGGTGTTGAACACCACCAGGCTGTACTGGGTCCCTCCATACTGTGATGGGAGGGAGGACACGGCGACCTGGCATCTCAGGCAGCCCCTGTCCCCCAAAACACCCGGCAGTCACCCCCCGACCTCCCCCAGGCCCCGCGGGAGACCCCCACCCAGACTCACGTCCCCACCGAAGTCCGTCTCAGCCGGGGGGCCACCGTTGAAATACCTACGAGAATCGGAGGCGAAAGATTGGGGTTCGGGTCCTGACATATAGAGGACTAAAAAGTATATATATATATATACATCGTAAATAATAGCAGGAGGGCGGGGCCGCAGTGGCGTGGCGGAACCCGCACTCACTCGATGGCCGGGAGCAGGTAGTGCTTGCGGAGCCCCTCGAAGTAGGGCCCCAGGTTGGCCGTCCCCTCAATGACGAACACCACGTCGGCCACGAGGCCCCCGGCTCGGGCCGGGCCCTCCGACCCGGGGACCATGCCCCGCGCGGAAGAGGCGGCCGCCGTCGTCGCCGTCGTCGCCGCAGCCACAGCGGGAGGAGCGCCAGTGCGCCTGCGCCGAGTGCCTTCCCGCCCCGGCCGGCCTCGCGCGGCGTCCAGGACGCCAGCGGCCATGTTGGTGCGGGGCACCGAGGCCCGGCTCGCTTTGTTCTCATCTGTTTCACTCACACCCGCAGCTGCGGGCCAGGCTCGGAAGGGGCGAGAGCTAGCCTCCTTCCGAGGCCCTGGAGGCCGATCCGCAATGATGTTTTGAAGACTTTTCGAGAACAAAATAATACCTCAGAAACGCGCCCGTCGACCGCCATATTTGAGCGGGGCGGTTTTTTTTTTTTTGGAACGTTGCTCGCCTCGCAGGGAGAACCGGGATATTGGTTGCTAGGCAGCGCGCACGCGGGCCGTGTTTTGTCCATCTGGACGGTTAAGTTTCGTTCTGGGGCGGCGGGGAGTGGGGGCGGGGACGGATCCCACCCCCTCGTGGCCGACCAGGCTCCCTGGCAACGCCGCGAGGTCGCCTAGGACTGGGAGGGATGTGGGGGCGTGCTGCTGTTTATCTCGGGGACACAAAGCCGGATCCCGTCTCGGGGTTGCTAGGCAACAAGGGAGCGTTGTTTTCGGCCAGTGGAGCCGGGAAGCTGGCCGGGTGGATTAAAGTTGTCAACGCGACAAAGAGACGTTGAGAAAAAAAAGACATGGAATAATCCCGAAAGGCGGCTTGGGCCCGGCTGCACGTTCACCCTCAAGCTGACAGCAACTATAAACTTTTCTCGAACTGTCGGTGTCCGCAAGAACAAATACCACGGGCGGGGAGGAACCGAGTGGACACTTAATAATGCTTACCTCTTAGAAAAAAAAATAGGAACGTTGTATTGTTTAAAGGCCGAAGAAAACTGACTTCCCCCTACACGCACTCCTCACGCCACACACTCAGTCCCAACTGTATAAGGCCCATGAAGAAGCTAAAACCTGCTCATCGCCCCGCCCGTGAAGCCCAGGCATTAAGCCTTGGGTCCTTGGCATGTCCATTCTTTCTGGAAGCAGCGGTGCTGGGGGTGGGGTGGTGGCTGGGAGGACCTGGGTGAGAACAGCAGGTTCCCACACAACTCTCAGGGAATGTTAGGGCCTCAGCTTTGCCTCCAGGCACTGGAATACCAGCCCTCCCTGTTTTGTCCCACTGCGTCATCTTTTTTATTTTTTTAAAGATTTATTTATGTTTATTGCAAACGCAGTTATGCAGAGAGGAGGTGAGAGGAAGATCTGTGCCTTGGTTCATTCAACAGGTGGCCACAACAGCCAGAGCTGCACCAATCTGAAGCCAGAAGCCAAGAGTCTCTTCCAGGTCTCGCAGAGTCCCAAGGTTTGGGTCGTTCTCAACTGTGCTTTCCCAGGCCACGAGCAGGGAGTTGTCTGGGAAGCGGGGCCACCGGGATTCGAACTGGTGTGTGGATCAGCTCAGCTCCAGCCATTATGGTCGCCTGGAGAGTGACTCATTGGACAGAAGATCTTCCTCTCTGTGTCTCCTCTCTGTATATCTGACTTTGTAATAAAAATAAATAAATCTTTAAAAAAAGAGTAAATCTTTTTAAAAAAAATGCTTTTAATTACAGTGACACAGAAGGAAGGCAGCTGTCCTAGGTTAAAGGAAATATATATGTGAATAGGTGTGTAGTCTTTGGCTACAAAGACATAGTGAAAAATTTCTTTTGAGAGAACTGAGAACTTTTTTTTAAGATTTATTTTTATCACAAAATTAGATATACAGAGAGGAGGAGAGACAGGGAGGAAGATCTTCCGTCCAATGATTCACTCCCCAAGTGAGCACAATGGCCGATCCGAAGCCGGGAATCAGGAACCTCTTCCGGGTCTCCCACGCGGGTGCAAGGTTCCAAAGCTTTGGACTGTCCTCAACTGCTTTCCCAGGCCACAAGCAGGGAGCTGGATGGGAAGTGGAGCTGCCGGGATTAGAACCGGCGCCCATATGGGATCCCGGCGTATTCAAGGCGAGGACTTTACCCACTAGGCCATGCCGCCAGGCCCAATTATAAGTTTCTTTAAGGCTTATTTTTATTTGAAAAATTTACACAGAGGAGACAGAAAATCTTACATCTACTGGTTTACATTCCAGATGGCCACAAAAACCACAGCTGAGCTGATCCAAAGCCAAGAGCCAGGAGCTTCTTCCAGATCTCCCAGGCAACTGCAGGGTCCCAATGCTTTGGGTCATCTTCTGCTGCTTTTCCAAGCCACAGACAGGAAGCTGGCTGAGAAGTGGAGCAGTGAGGACATAAACTGCTACCTCTGTGGGATGAGGATAAGCCAGTTGGTCCATGGTGCTGCCCCTGTGGTTTGAGCTTTGTTTGTTTAATATAGCCCAGGGGATTGTGCTGTGGCAAGGCTAGTAAAGCCACCATTGGGAATGCAAACATTTCATATTCTCGTCCTAGCTGCTCCACTTCCCATCTTGTTCCCTGCTAATGGCCTCAGAAAGCAGCAGAACATAGCCCAGGTGCTTGGGGGTGTGCCTGCATCCACACGAGAGACCCAGAAGCAGCTCCGTCTCCGGGCTCAGGCACAGCCCAGTGCTGATCATTACAGAGGGGAAGATCTTTGTGTCTCCCTCTCTCTCTAACTCACAATAGATGAATCTTTAAAACTTAGTTTACTTGCTAGACCACGGCCTATATGACCTCAGTCTCTATGAACCCAGGTTTCAGCCCCAGCCCGCCCGGCTCGTCTGTGTCAGGACAGGCCAGCAGAAGTGGACAAACTAACGGCTCTATTTCTGGGGTTCACTCCCGGAATGGTTGCCAAAGCCACGGGTACAGGGTACAGGGTACAGGGTCAGGGCTGACGCCTGGAGGTGCGGATTCAATCAAGTACTCCTGGACTCACCTCTCACTGCATTCACTCCAGAAGACTTGCATGAGGTGACCTTCTAAAGGACAACCTTTGAGGAGTCTGCAGATGCAGAGGATGGTTAGCTGACAGGACATAGCAGAACAAGATGAAGTATAAATGCAAGTGTAAAGTCCCAGGGTTGTGTAACACAGTGGTTCAAACGCCAATTCAGGGCCCAGCGGCGTGGCATAGGGGCTGAAGTCCTCGCCTTGCAAGCACCAGAATCCCACATAAGTGCCACTTCTACTCCCGGCAGCGCCACCTCCCATCCAGCTCCCTGTTTGTGGCCTGGGAAAGTGGTCGAGGACGGCCCAAAGCCTTGGGACCCTGCACCCACACAGGAGACCCAGAAGAGCTCCTGGCTGCCGGCTTTGGATTGACACAGCACTGGCCAGTGTAGTCACTTGGGGAATGAATCATCAGAAGGAAGATATTTCTCTTGTCTCTCCTCCTTTTTCTATATATCTGACGTTGCAATAAAAATCAATCTTAAAAGAAAAAAAAAAAAGCCAACTGCTCTGCTTCTGATCCAGCTCCCAGCCAGCGTGCCAGGGAAGGCAGTGGAAGATGGCCTGAGCGCTTGGGCCTCACGGAGGAAGCCCAGTTGGAGTTCTAGCTCCAGCTTCTACTTGGCCCAGCCCAGGCTGCTGTGGCCATTTAGGGAGTGCACTGGCAGATGAAAGATCTGGTTCGGTTTCTTCCTGTCTCTTTGTGATTTAGCCTTTCAAAAGCTTGTTTTTACAAAATAAAAACAAAAACAAAAAACCCTATCGGACTGAATTTGCTAAGTTAATGACAGGCATGGAAGATGAAAAAAACAAAAGGGAATAAATATGAAATCTGAAAGTGAAAGACTGGGAACACAGAAGTATCTCATTAGATAAAAAGGATGAGATAAAAAGCATTTAAAGGGGGCCCAGCATGGTGGCCTAGCAGCTGAAGTGCTGGTTCTAATCCTGAACGCACCAGGATCCTATACGGGCACCTGTTCTAATCCTGGCAGCTCTACTTCCCATCCAGCTCCCTGCTTGTGGCCTGGGAAAGTAGTTGAGGCCGGTCCAAAGCCTTGGGACCCTGTACCCGCGTGGGAGACCTGGAAAAGGATCTGGAACCCTGGCTTTGGATAGCTGCAGCACCAGCTGTTGCATTCACTTGGGGAGTGACTCATCAGAAGGAAGATCTTATCTGTCTCTCCTCCTCTCTGTGTATCTGACTTTGTTATATATATAAAAAAAGGGTAAGCCAATATTATCAAAAAATATCAGAAATAAATCCAAGGATAGTTGCAGTAATGAAAAACTCCTTGAAATGCAGGAAGAAATATTTTACTTTTTCCTTTTTGCTAGTACTTGTTTTTCTGTAAGTTTGGAGACCTGGGCTGTGATTAAGTTCCTGGCACCTGGCAGAGCACTGGCTGTTCCAGGCATTTGGGTGAATGAATCAGTGAATGGAAAATTAGGTATTTTGCCCTCCCCCTCTTCCTTTCAAACACAAATAAATCTGGGAGAAAAAAAGCCTATATAGCAATGAATCTCACTATGCCAATACAGGATTAGTCAAATCGCTACATGTTATAAACATTTAAAAGTTCAAGTGGATTTATACTTTGTGGTGCAAAAAGACACTATGAAAATATTAGCTCAGTCATCATACTGCCAACATTACCCACTTGCCTTGTTATATTGCTTTCAGTTTAAGGAAAAACACTTGGAAAAGTATATTTCCATATTCTACAACTTTCCCATGTATATTTTTTTCATTGCAAAAAATGTCTTTTTTTTTTTTTTTTTTTAATCTGAACCAAGAAAGGAATTTCTTCCCCTCTTCTAACAAAAACAACCATCTCCTTTGGGAGTTACTAGGCAACGCTCCGCGGACCAAACCATCCTCGAGGGACAAGGGGGGAAATGACATCTTTCTCAGTTTTGCCTTAAGGAGGCTGCCGGGATAGTGACCCACGTCCATCTTTGAGCGGGACAAAGCTGTTTACAACTTCAGGACGGAAACCAGGGCGAATGTGGTTGCTAGGCAACTCCTGGCCCTCCCGCCATCTTTGAGTGGGGCACATTGTTTACCATTCCTAGATTTAAATCTGCACGGAATGCGGTTGCTAGGCAACGCCTTGGGATCGTTGCTGTCTTTGGTAGAGGCTTAATTTTTTTTTTTTCAATTTGAGAGACTGTATCTCCGAACAGCCTTGGCACTGCGCTCGTCTAAAAGGCAGCCTCTTAAAATAAATGTCAAAACTTCGTCGGGGAAACACTACAAAGCTTTGTAAATAACCAGCGGCCATTTTTATTAGGGGTACCATGACTTCCGGTCGGGGCGGAAGAGAAGCTCTTAGGAGTTTGCCGAGGATGCCGGATGAGTAGGGATTGAGGTTCCGATTTGGATGGAGGCGGCGGGAGTTGAATCCTCCTCCAGGCAGCTTCTGTTTTCGTTCTCTGGCGACTCGAGGCAGCTGACCGGTTCAGCAGTTACCGAGGGAGCGTGACCGCCCGGGAGGGCAGCACATCCTGGGACCTGGCCGCTGTTCCGCATGGGGGAGGATGGGTCTGGGGGCGCCTTGCACCTGCTGTGCCTGGCGGCCAACAGCGGAGTTCCGCTGTTCTGCAGGAGCAGCCGCGGCGGCGCCCCGACCCGCCAGCAGGTGGGACATAGTTCTAAGTGGGGAGTGGGGTCTGCCCCGGGACTGTGAGGTGCTCCTGGGAACTGGGCAAGAGTGGGGGTTCAGTTGACATCAGAGCTCCCACAGAGGACCTGGGAGGAGCAGCACACCTGGGCTCCAAAGAAAAGGGATGAGGGGGTCGCCCCACCACCTCACCTGATGTCCCCCGACTTCTCTTCAGCTCCCGTTCTCCGTCATCGGCTCCCTCAATGGGGTCCACATGTTCGGGCAAAACCTGGACGTGCAGCTGAGCTCGGCAAGGACCCACGACACCACGGTGGTGTGGAGAAGTTTCCATGGCAGGTGTGGGGCTGCAGCTGGCGGCAGCAGGGTTGGGACCAGGGCAGTGGTGGCCCCTGTAGCTGACGGCCCTGGAGGTCCGGGTTTTCTGGATGGGAGTGGCAGGAGGCTGCAGCTGGCCTGCTGGGCCCCGAGGTCGTCTGGCCAGCGTCTGGCCCCAGTCTTGCCCCTCTCCCCTCGCTCTGTACAGCATCACTCTCATTGTCCTGTCTTCTGAGGAGGGCGTCTCGGAGCTGAGGCTGGGACGGCTGCTCCAGGCTGTGTTTGGGGCCATGGTGAGAGCTGTCCCAGCCCTGTGTCTCCCCAGCCTGGAATCTCTGCCTGTGCCCGGCCCCTCTTCCTGCTGTACCCTGAGACCCAGCCTCAGTCCATCCTCTCCTTGGTGTGGTCCCTCTAGGTCCTTTTGGTGGGACTTGAAGAACTGACCAATATCCGCAACGTGGAGAGACTGAAGAAGGAGCTGAGGGTGAGGCTGCTGGACGAGGGGACGAGGTATTGGGTGCCCTGATGAAAGCTGGGGTGCCAGGGCTTAGCAGGCCTCATGTCCATGGGCTGCTAGGCGACATGGTCATTTCACTGCAGCATCATGCATGGGGTGGCAGAGTGTAATGTGGTAGCATCTGGGTTCCCTTTAGGTTTCTGCCCTCTCCCTCTGCCAGGCCAGCTACTGCCTCATCGACAGCTTTCTAGGTGACCCGGAACTCATCGGGGACCTGACCCAGTGTGTGGACTGTGTGATTCCTCCAGAGGGGTCCCTCTTGCAGGTACTGTGGGGCTTGGGAGCCTGTCCCTATGGCTGTGGCTGGACTCCCTTGTGGCCCTGGACTGCTGTCCCCACCCGTGTCCAGCTTCTCATCTGCCCATGACCCTGAGGAGTCTGTCTACACCCAGGGCTTACCCCACCCCAGCTCCATCAAGGCAAACTCAGCTCCTCCACCTGGTGCTGGCTAATGGAAAAAAATCCACAACCCAGCACTACCCTGCTGCCTGCCAGCTCCCAGCCTGGGCACAGACTCTCCCACTGCCCTAGAAACAGCCTTTGTGAACAGCCAAGCCCAGTTCTGTGTGTTCCTGCAGATGGCCTGACCGGTTTCAGCACACTGTGGAGGGTGCCCACTTGGCGACCGGCAGGTCTCAGCAGAAACCGTGACTTGCTGCATACCCAGGGGCCCAGTCAGGTCCGAGCTGCTCCTGTCTCCCCCACCCAGGAAGCCCTCTCTGGGTTTGCTGAGGCCACAGACACAGCCTTCGTCAGTCTGGTGGTGTCGGGCCGGGTGGTGGCGGCCACAGAGGGCTGGTGGCGGCTGGGGATGCCTGAGGCCGTGCTACTGCCCTGGATGGTGGGGTCCCTGCCGCCGCAGGCCACTCGTGACTACCCAGTGTACCTGCCGCATGGGAGCCCCACGGTGAGTCGAGGGTGGTGTCCAAGGAGGGCGGCCTTTGCCCCAGGATGCGGTAGAGATGTCCCCTGCGCTCTGCCTCAGGTCCCACACCGGCTATTGACCCTGACCCTGCTGCCAGGCTTGCAGCTGTGTCTGCTCTGCGGGCCGCGGCCACCTCTCAGCCAGCTGGACCCACAGGTGAAGCCAGGCCCGGGCCTGCTCCCATCTCCCTTACAGCAATCACGCACCTCCTCCATCCCCTCTTCACCTGCTCCTGCACCCTGCAGATGCTGGAGCGCTGGTGGCAGCCCCTGCTTGACTCACTGCGCGCCTGCCTGCCGCTGGGACCCCGAGCGCTGCCCGAGGGCTTCCCCTTGCACACGGACATCCTCGGGTAGGGCTTGGTGGGGCAGGGGATGTGGGCCCTTATCACTTTGATGCTGGGTGACACTCCTTGGCCCACAGGCTGCTGCTGCTGCACCTGGAACTTAAGCGTTGCCTCTTCACCGTGGAGCCCTGGGCGGATAGAGGTACCTGTGCTGGGGCTGGGAGGGCGCAGGGTGCAGGGCGGTATGGGCAGCTGGCCAGCCGGTGAGCAACAAAGAGCCTTCCCCTCCTCTAGAACCTTCCCCTGAGCAGCGCCGGCGCCTCCTTCGCAACTTTTATGCGCTGGTGACAGCCACACACTTCCCCCCAGGTCAGTGCCAGCCCAAGGGGCAGGAGGCGGGAACATGGGGGGATGGTTGGTGGCACTGGAAGGAGGGGTCTGCTGGACTGCATGTAGACCCTCCTGGGCAGCCCTGGGGTAGCCGTGAAAGAGCTGCCTGCAAGGCCCAGTGTGTCCTGGGCAGCCCCTCAGGCCTGCCCTGTCCCCTCCCCAGAGCTGGGGACCCTGGAGAAGGCGGACGATACAGCCTACCATGCCCAGCTGCCCCGAGCCTGCTACCTGGTGCTGGGGTGTGAGGAGCCGGGTGCGGGGTGGCGGCTGGTGGCCCTACAGCTGGGGCCACGGCGACTGCTGCTGCTGCTGTCCCCTCAGAGCCCCACCCACGGGCTGCGTGACCTGGCCAGCCGCACCCTGCAGGCCCTCACACCCCTGCTCTGAGGGACCGTCCTGGCCGTGGGTGGCGCACACAGTTGAGCAGCCATTAGCTCTCTCTCGGTTTATTCGCTCACAATAATACACGGCCCCTGGATGGGGAGGGGAGGGAAGGGCCACAACAGGGTGGGGTGGGAGGGGAGGAGGCGCCCACTTCCCTGGGCCCTCTCCCCTCTGTGCTTGGGGGGAAAGGGAGAGAGGGGGCTCCCCCTGACCCCCCAGAATGTAAACAGCAGCAGATGAACAAAAATAAAAGTACAAAAGGCCGGAGGAGGGCCGTCCCGGGCATCCCCCTTCCCTGGGGTCTTCCCTGTCACCAGAGGAGGTCCCCTCACTGCCCCCACCCCCACAGCCCCTCAGTCCCAGGGCTTCCAGGTGCCAGCCACATCCCCAGGGGGCAGGGTCCAGGGCTCAGAACTGCTGCGCCAACAGCTCGCACAGGTGACGGGACACGGGCTCCTTGCTGGTGCGCAGAGTCAGGCGGTACATCTGGGAAGGAGCATGGAGGGAGGATTCAGGGTGGGAGAGCCCAGGGGGAGGCGCAGGGGAAGGCTCATGGGGTCAGGAGGCACCCCTGGGCAGGGCAACAGAGAGCGAGGACAGCAATGATGGCCAGTGGATGGAATTGGGGGAGGACACGACCACAGAGCTGTGGGAGAGTCAAGGAAGGGGGGATGATGGGGGCCCAGGTGCACCTCAGAACCTCACCTGCGCTTGCGCATTGGGCTCCAGCCTGAGCAGACAGCCCACCTGCAGGGCTTTAGTCTGGATGATTCCAGCCCCCACGAAGTTCTCGGGGTTGGGGTCCACATTGTCCAGGAGGGCAGAGCCGAAGCCAAGAAGCTGGGAGGGGTGGGACCATCAGAGAGGGCAGTGACGCAGCCCCTCACTTCACACACACGCACGCGTCCCAGATGCCCAGGCTCACCTTGGCCTTTGTGACCTCGGCATCCATGGGGTGGTTGGCTTTGAAAATCTTCTGAGCCTCCTGTAAAGGCCTGTGAGGCGGCAAAGCTGACGTCAGTGCAGGCCCCGCCTGCCGGCTCCATGCCCCGCCCCGGCCCCGCCCCCAACCCACTGGCTCAGCTGCTTCCAGCGCTGGAAGAAGTCCTGGGCGGCCATCTCTGTGGGCTGGAAGAACTTGTTGATGGTCACCGGCAGTTTCAGGGTGAGGGACTGGGGGGCACCCCCGTACCTGGCAATGTGGGAAAAACCACCCAGTCAGGCCCCACCCCTTTCCCAGAGGCTCCTCCCACAGGAAGCCCCGCTCTCAACTCACCGAAAGCGCACAGATAACAATGGGGGCGTCAGGAAGTCCCGCAGACACTCAATGTTGAGCACCTGCTGCACCTGCGCCCCACCGTCCACCTGTGCTGCCACACGCTTGGTCTGAACGGCCAGCTGTGGCCACCAAGGTCAAGGACTACAGCGACACAGAAGACAGGCTTGGAGGTCTAGCCATGAGCCATGGGGTCCCTGGGGACCCCAACTTTGAGCTACCTTGGCGGGGCCCCTCTGTGCAAGCCTGGGTACAGCCTACAGAGCACAGAGACCTTAGACCCACCCCGCTGCAGCCAGGACCAGTCCCTGTTTGGGCAAGGCCTGTGGCACCTGCCTCCGCACTCATCCTGTCACCTCTTCACCCCCACCAGGGCTCAACCACAGGGGACGCACCCCTACGTCCACCAGCCCTGTGAGGAGGGGATAGATAGCAAGGCTCAGGGGGTCAGCACCTGGTTCCCACAGTGAGGGGATGGTGGGTGGCATGGGAGGCCCGCCGAGGGCCTGATGGGGATGGACAGGTCCAGAGAGCAGCTGAGGGCCTGGAAGGGACGCCTGCACTTGTCACATCCTCCATCTCACAGACAGGCACTAAATTTCAGAATGTCAGAGGAGTGCCTGTGTGCTTGGGGTTCCAGGGATGGCTGGTGGGGCAAGGCCAGCTGGCAGCGGGAGAAGGGCCAGCCGAAAGGATATGAGTCTGCAGGTCTCCCGGGTGGACAACGGTGGGCGAGAAGTTCTGGAACTGCACAGAGGTCTTGTTGCCGTAGAAGAGGTACATGCGGCCTGTGATGGGTAGGGCACAGGCCTCCATCCAGGGTCCTCTAGCGCCGCCTCCACTCTCCCTCCCCACCCCACCCCAGTCCCGGCCCCCCTCCACGCACCCAGGTTCTGCCGGAACTCAGACTTGACTCCGATCTGCAGCAGCTGGTTCTCAAACAGGACCCCATTGTTCTTGCACACGAACCTGGGTGGGGTGGTAGGTGCTCAGGATGCCAGGGACCCCGCACCCGCCACCCGCCCTGGCCCCCAGGCCTGGTCCTCCAGACACAGACACTCACTTGTTCAGCAGCTCATCGGCTTCTGGGATAGGAGGCCCGATGTCCTCGGGGCCTGGGCTGGAGGGGGAGGTAGGGCAAGGTGTGAGGGGGAGGGGGCTTGAGAAATCCAACAAGCCCTGAAAGGACAGAACCCCAGAATCCACTCACCCAGACCCCAAGAACCCCAGCCCTGGCATCAAACCAGCAGTTGTCTCTGTTGGGAATGTGATACCAGCAGGTGCCCCTAATGGAAGATCCTAAACCCTGCCTTCCTCCAAGTCTGCCTCTGCCACATATCCAGAACCCCTTAATGGGAGCCCCAGCCTCCTCACCCTCCCTGGGGATGCCAGCCTCTGCCCCCCACCCCCAGAGGCCTCCCCTTACTCAGCAACTGGAGCTGGGTCAGCCAGCAGAGCCATGGGGCTCTCAGGGGCGGGCGGCTCCAGCTCGCTGGGCCATCCAATCCCAGAGCAGACAGAGAAGACAGGTGTGGCAGGCAGCCAATCCCAGAGAGGCAGCAGGGACCAGACAGAGAGACAGAGACAGAGGAGGAGGAAGGAGAAAAGAAGAGCAGGCTGAGAAAGGCGGAGGAGGGCAGGGGCGGGGGGAGGACTCCCAGGAGGCCCGTGCCTGGTACCTGAGGAAGGCCTCCTCGGGGGTGGGCCCAAGGCTGGGCTGGGCGGCGGGGCCATCGGAGAACACATCCACCAGGAGGTTCCCTGTCCCTGCAGGGGCTGTGGCTGCCGCCGGGGGAGGGGCTGCCCGCAGCCCCAGGAGGTCAGCAGAGGGCGAGGGTGTGGACTGCAGCAAACACGGGTGGAGGTCAAGAAAGGTGTGCCCCCTTGTCCCCTGCCCCAACACAGGCCATACCCACAGGACTCACCACGGTGCTGGGAGTGGGCTCCACGCCCCCGTTGATGTCGTTGCTGCTGGGGTCCCTCCGGCCATCATCCAGGGCGCTGCCGGCTCCGGGACCCTTCTTGCGCTTCAGCTTGGCCAGGATGGAAGATTCGCGCTCTGGAAACGGCGGCATCTCCTCCAGCACCGTGGCCTGAGGGGCAGGGGTGGAGTGGGCAGTCAGGGGCAGGCAGCGGGTCCCGGGAGGCTGGGCCAGTGGGCAGGTGGATGGGGAGTGGGGCTCTGACCAGGACGTCGGTGCTGGCCACAGAGCTGAGGGTGAGGTACTCGACGGCGCGCTGTTGCAGCTCCACGTCGGCATTGCGCAGCTGGGCGCCGGCCCGCAGCACGCCCTGAATGGTGGCCTTGGTCTCAGGGAAGAGGTTGATGAACTTGATGTAGGTGGACAGCAGCAGGGCCCGCGTGGCCACGCTGCACAGGTGGAACTTGGAGTGCAGCAGGGAGAACTGCACAGGGGGGCTGCAGGCAGGTGGGGGGTGGTCAGCACGGGCAGGGTTCAGGGACCTCTCAGAACACACCCCGCCACGACCCAGAGGCACCCTGCCAGAACGGAAACCTTCCCGGGGCCACAGGGCAAGCTGAGGGGCCGGAATGCTCAGTCCCAGGTTCCTACTCCGACACACGGTGGGGTTGAGACCAGAGGATTTTTGGGAATTCCTGATACTCTTGGGGGTTTCCCCAAGCTCTACACCCCTTGGAACAGTGGGAGCCCCCCGCCAGAGGCTCCCTCACCTAGAGCGGGGGTCTCCGGCAATCAAGTTCCCAAACTCCCCAAGGATGTAGCCACCGACCTTCACCATGTTCTCGTGACAGGCTGGGGCCTGGAGCGCCTGGAAACGGGCATGCAGAGGGGTTGGGACAGGGCCAGAAACAAGAAGGCGCGAGTTAGGCAGGGGCCACTCAGGTGGAACCCTCACAGCTCTGAAGTCCATGGGAGTGTGGCTGGGGAGACTGAGGCATGAGGGGATGGACATGGGGGCAGCTGGAACTGCCACCAGCGCCCTGTGGGCGAGGCAGCCATGGCCTGGGCCCCCTGCCGCTGGGGAGGGAGCAGCACTGCGCACAGTCACAGCCATGCAGGAGGAAGGCAGGCGGATGGCCCCAGCGCCGGTGCCCCATCCTGGGCTCAGGGTGAGGAACACTGACCTCAAAGACAGTTTTGGCAGCATAGCCCTGGACGTCGTCGCGGTTGGTGACAATCTGCAGCACACGGTACCACACCTCTTCACTCACGTAGTCGCCCGCAATGCGGATGAGATTGAGGATGGTGTCCACGTACCAGCTGTAGTCCACTGCGTACTTCTCTGCTAGGATGGCCACCTTCAGCACCTGTGGCAGGGTGCGACCACACAGCAGCAATCAGCATTCAGACTCCGGGACTGTCACAACACTGTCCCCAGCTGGAGGCCTGGAAAACAGCCCAGCCCCTCCTCCCTCACACCCAGGGGTCCAGCCCAGACCCTGCTCCCTCACACCCAGGGGTCCAGCCCAGACCCTCCTCCCTCACACCCAGGGGTCCAGCCCAGACCCTCCTCCCTCACACCCAGGGCTCCAGACCCTCCTCCCTCACACCCAGGGGTCCAGACCCTCCTCCCTCACACCCAGGGGTCCAGCCCAGACCCACCTCCCTCACACCCAGGGGTCCAGCCCAGACCCACCTCCCTCACACCTAGGGGTCCAGACCCTCCTCCCTCACACCCAGGGCTCCAGCCCAGACCCTCCTCCCTCACACCCAGGGGTCCAGCCCAGACCCACCTCCCTCACACCTAGGGGTCCAGACCCTCCTCCCTCACACCCAGGGCTCCAGCCCAGACCCTCCTCCCTCACACCCAGGGGTCCAGCCCAGACCCTCCTCCCTCACACCCAGGGGTCCAGACCCTCCTCCCTCACACCCAGGGGTGCAGCCCAGACCCTCCTCCCTCACACCCAAGGGTTCAGCCCAGACCCTCCCTCACACCCAGGGGTCCAGCCACTCCTCCCTCAGCCCAGGTCTCTGTCCCCACACTCACAATTTCCTCGCGGATGGCATAGTCAGCTGTCTCAAGGTACCGCAGCATCTCAGACACAATTTGCTTGGCATTGCTCCGGTCGCACATGGCGTAGAGGAGATCGGCTGCCCGTTGCCGTACACTCACGTCCCGCTCCGTCTAAAGGGGAACAGGACAGCAGGCTGGGGCTGGCTGCTTGGCTGCCTGCACTCCCAGGGGCAGGGGTGGGCGGGGCCTGGAAGAGGCCTGTGCAGCCGCACCTTGAGGGCGTTGATGACGGTCTCGATGTGCGTCTTGACAGCCTCGTGGGAGAACTCGGAGCTGGCCAGCGTGCACATGCTCTCCAGTGCCAGGTAGCGCAGGTTCGTCTCCCGGTGCTGCAGGAACTGGCCCAGCTGGTTGCAGGCCCGGACCAGGAGGTTGGGCTCGCTGCCAGTGCCAAGAGAGAAATGCAGATGGATGTGAGGGGGCAGCGGACTCAAGACTTCGCTGCTGGGGTCCCTAAACCATCATCCAGGGCGCTGCCGGGCCCTTGAGGTGCGTGTGTGTGTGTCGGGGGCAAGGTTCCCACCGCACCTGTCATAGTGGATGATGAGGCTGATGGTCTCGAAGAGGATGGCGTTCTTGGCGTTGGAGTGCTGCACCTTCTTGGACTTGGGCGGCTCCTGCGCCTTGTTGAGCACTGTCTCCAGACACTCCACCAGCCGCCCCTTCACGGCCGCATCCTCTGAGGAGAGGGGGGGTGTGCCCGGCCTTGAGCTGCTGGCCCTGGGGCCAGCCGGCCCACCTACACGGCAGCCTTGCCGCGGCTACACAGGAGCCCAGCAGGCCCCAGGCCGGGCATGGCACGGCGAGAAGGCACCGCTGAGATCCAGGACCTGTCTCCACCCCCAGACCCAGGGTTGCCCCTTGGCAGGAGGGCTATCTCCCCTTCTGCATGGCAGCTCTGCCCTCGCCCCACGGAAGGTTTCTGAACATGGTGCTGTGGCATAGCACCTTAATCTGCTGTCTGGGATGCCAGGATCTCCTATAGGTGCCAGAGTCCCAGCTGCTCCACTTGCCATCCAGCCCCCTACTTATGCCCCAGGAAAGCAGCAGAAGATGGCCTAAGTCTCTGGGCCCCTGTACCCACGTAGAAGACCCGCATGAAGCTCCTGGCTTCGACCTGTCCTCGCCCTAGCTGTTGTGGCCAACTGGGGATGGAAGATCAACTGGGGATGGCCAACAATGGATGGAAGATCTCTGCTACCTCCCCATAACTATGTAACTCTACTTTTCAAACATTATTATTTTATTGGAAAGGCAGATATACAGAGAGGAGCAGAGACAGAGAGGAAGATCTTCCATCCAAAGGTTCACTCCCCAAGTGACCGCAATGGCCAGTGCTGCGCCAATCTGAAGCCAGCAGCCAGGAGCTCTTCTGGGTCTCCCACGTGAGTGCAGGGTCCCAAGGCTTTGGGCCATCCTTGACTGCTTTCCCAGGTCACAAGCAGGGAGCTGGATGGGAAACAGGGCTGCCGGGATTAGAACTGGCGACCATACGGGATCCCAGCATGTGCAAGGCAAGGACTTTAACCACTACGCTATTGTGCTAGTCCCCTTTTCAAGTATTTTTTAAAATTCTATAGGCCCAGGTAGCTGTAAAATATACATATATAAATATGTATTGTGCTCACTCTGGCAGCACATATACTAACCAAAAAAAGTAAGTAAGAACAGGGCCAAAGCAGTGGCTTAGCAAACTAATCTTTGCCTGCATGTGGGTACCAGTTCAAGTCCAGGCTGCTCTACTTCCCATCCAGCTCCCTGCTAATGGCCTGGGAAAGTAGTTGAGGACGGCCCAAGGCCTTGGGCTCCCGCACACACATAGAAAATACAGAAGAAGCTCCTGGCTCCCAACTTTTGACAGGCCCAGCTCTGCCGTTTGCAGCCACTTGGAGAGTTAACCAGCAGATGGAAGATCTCTTTTTTCTTTGTAACTCAAGTAAAAAATAAACCTTGGGAAAAAAACAAAAAAGGTTGAGCTGCTACAAACGCATGTGCCCCCAGTTTCTGAGAAATCACTTGCAGCATTGACCACCTCAAGATAACACGTGGTATCTAGAATTTACACTTAAATACTCAAGGAGGGCCTGGCATGACAGCCTAGTATCTGAAGTCCTATCCTTGCAGTGCCAGGATCCCGCATGGGCGCCGGTTCGTGTCCTGGCAGCCCTGCTTCCCATCCAGCTCCCTGCCTGTGGCCTGGGAAGACAGTTTAGGACAGCACAAGGCCTTGGGACCCTGAACCCACGTGGGAGACCCGGAAGAGGCTCCCGGCCTTGGATCGACTCAGTTCTTTTTTTTTTTTAAAGATTTATTATTTTTTTTTTATTTCAAAGTCAGATATACAGAGAGGAGGAGAGACAGAAAGGAAGATCCTCCATCCGATGATCCACTCCCCAAGTGAGCCGCAACGGCCGGTGCTGCGCCGATCTGAAGCCGGGAACCAGGAATCGCCTCCAGGTCTCCCAGGCAGGTGCAGGGTCCCAAAGTATTGGGCCGTCCTCGACTGCTTTCCCAGGCCACAAGCAGGGAGCTGGATGGGAAACAGGGCTGCCGGGATTAGAACTGGCGCCCATATGGGATCCCAGCGCATTCAAGGCGAGGACTTTAGCTGCTAGGCCACGGCACCGGGCCCAGGATCGGCTCAGTTCTAGCTATTGTGGTCACTTGGGGAGTAAATCATCAGACAGAAGATATGCCTCTTTATCTCTCCTCCCCTCTGTATATCCCACTTTGCAATTAAAAAAAAAAAGAAGAGGAAAAAATACGTCATGAGCATCTGTGGCCAATGGGAAGTGCGGGCCTCAGACTTAGTGTCCTTTTCTACTGAAAAAATTGAAGGTTTTTAGCAATGGCAGGGCGCAGCCCACCATCTTAGCTGCACAGCCACCCCGTGACCCCCACGTCCTGGGGTCACCACAGGCGATGGCAGCCGGGAAGCCCTGAGCAGCAGACAGAGGCCTGCTGGCCAGTCTGCTGCAGGGCCACTGCGGCACCTGTCACAGGCACCACGGCTGGGACGGGCCTTCAGCGTCAGCTCCATGTGCGCTCACTTGCACCCTGTACAGAGCACACCCTGACAGAGGGGCGCCCATGGCTATGTGGGGACAGGCACAAAGGTCACACGTACATACAGTCTGTCCCGCATTACACAGACATGCACACAGTGCCACACGGCAGACAGGGACTTGAATCAGTGACCGTTGAGTGTCCAGTGTGCAATGGACAGGCCCTGCCCAGCGGCTCCCATAGTGGCATGGTGGAGGCAGCAGGAGCTTGGGCAGCCCGACCTAGCAGTGGGGGTGGGGCTTCAAATGGCTTCCGGGGCCAAACCCTATCACTCAGTCCCCATCTGCGCCAGGAGCAGCGACGTCGTACCCCTCCTCCATACCCTAGTTTCCCTGCTTGCACACCACAGAGCCTAGCATGCTGTAGAGGCTCTGCACAGACAGCTGGACCCTTTCAGACACGCCCCTTCCCTCACAGGGGATCTACCCACTCACCAGGGGGCTGTCCTGGGCAAGATACCCCCTCCTAGGCTTGGGTGCCCCAGTTACAGGGCTGCAGCCTCAGCAGGGGCCCAGCTATTGGGCTCTTGGTGCTGGGCAGTGCCAACTCTGCAATCAGAACCACCTAGTCCTCTCCACGCTGTGGTGGCCCAAGGGGCTGCCTGCAGCAGCCTGGCCGACGGAAGTCCAGCTTGGCACCCCCTGAGGCAGCTGGCAGCCCGCCAGTTACCTGGAGGAGGGTAGCACTGCAGCAGCCGCAGGAGCTTCACGGAGAGCCAGGGCGCGGGCACGAAGTAGTAGGTGTAGTCCTGGAGGTCAGTGGAGGCCGAGGACACGATCTGGGGGGAAGGTGCAGGAGTGGGCAGGTGTGACCAGGTGTGTGGGCACATGCAAGGAGGTGCTGCTGGCCACGTGTGGGCATGACAGGGTATGCAGGTCCCTGAGGGAGTGCTGTCGTGTGACAAGGCGTGTGGGCACCCGAGGGGGGTGTTGTCGTGTGACGGGGCATGTGGATACCCGAGGGGGTGCTGTCATGTGACAGGGCACATGTGGGTGAGGTACTGCAGGGGGACACAGAGCATGGAGGGTTAGGGTGAGTGAGTGAGGCTGCTGCCAGCACACGAGCTGAGAGGGCCACCTGGGCAGAAGCCTGAGAACAGTTGATTGCCAAGGAGGGAAACCTGGGGTAGGGGGTGGGCAGGGGCCAGGTGGCAGGCATGGTCCTCACCAGGACAGGGCCTCCCAGAGCCCCAGGCACCTCCCTAAGCAGCTTCAAGGCCCTAGTCCCCGCAGGCTGCTTTCCTGGGGCTCCTTGGGTGGGACTGGTGGGGCAGGACTGGGAGCCCCAGACCTGACGCAAGGTGGGATAAAGCAAGACTGAGGGGTCCCTGGGGGGCCCTCTCCCCAAAAACATCTTCCCCAGGAGGTACCCTGCACCTGTGACAGCAGCACCCATCCCTTACACCCCCAGCCCAGGGAGCCACCTGCCCTCCTCGTGCCCCTTTCCCGCTTCGCCCGGAAATAGCTGAGCTGGGAGGAGGCTGTCCTTCCAGGAGAGGTACCGGAGGGCAAGGCTGGCACCGGGACAGCACGCACCCGGCTCAGACGTGACACAGCAAGTGAGACGCACGTCTTGAAGTCATCAGGGTTCTTCTTGCACAGACAGGTGATGAGGCTGACCGCAGCGGTGACCACACCCTGCAGGGTCAGACAACAGAGGCTCAGAACCCGGAGGCAGCTGGCAGAGGCCATGTCCCATTCCCGAGGGGCTGGGTCAGAGTCAGGTGCTCAACGGGATTGCTGGGCAGCTTTAGAGGCTGGAGGTGGAGCTCCTGGAACTGGTCAGGGGCCCGGGGCCTCACCATGTGCTGGTCATTGAGCAGGTGCACCACGCGGGCTGTCCACTCGCCCATGGGCACCAGGTCGGGCGAGGCCTTGTAGAGCCGCAGCAGGCACAGGGCCGCGCTCTGCTTCACACTGTCCATGCTGTCCCTGCGGGTATGCAATGCCCAATGGGGGTAGTCAGGGCTGACCTGCCCCATACAGCCCCCTGCATGCCTGCTGCTCCCACATTGGAAGGGTGGAGTTAGATGGCCCCGGATCACCCGCCAGGACCCAGTGCCTTCCTCTGCAAGTTGGGCGCCTCTCAGCGCCGCCCCCAGGCTCATCGGGCTCTCAGTGCATCATCAGGCACGTTCTGTGCCCTCCTGGGCCCCACATCAGGCAGTGACCCTCACCTAGGGCGGAAGACGTGTGTCCTGCTAAGCACACAGCCACTGTGAAGGAGGTACTAGGGTCCGTGTGGTGAAACAAAAGGGATGCGAAGGGTAGAGGGCAGGGATGGGGCTGGCGGGTCACAGGAGGCCTGTCTACTACAGTGAGCAGTGAACAGGACCCCAGGAGATGAGGTGTGCAGCTGCCTAGGGCAGCCGGGGGTCGGGGGTATGCCTTTGGAGGGAACCAAGCTGCACCTGGACCACAGCCCACAGAGGCCCGCTGCGTAAACAGCTGACACGTGTCAGCAGAGCCAGTGGGGTGGCACAGTGGTGTCCTGTCACAAAGGGTACACCTCACTCCACCTCGTTACTCCAGCACAGTGGAGGGCACGGGGCATGATGTTCCAGAAGCTGCTCCTGTGGCTCTGGGAGCAGGATGTGGTTTTGGTCTGGGGGTCACAGACACCTGTTCTGGCTCTGAGAGCGGGATGAGGTTTTGGTTTGAGGTCAGCCACTGACTCATTCAGACAAGTGGTTTCCTCCTGGGGAAACTGAGGTCCTTGTGAGGTCTGGGGGTGAAGAGATGAGAAACAGTGAGGAGGACCTGACAGACCCAGCAGGGTACGTGGAAGGTCCTCTGAGGCTCCTGAAGCTCAGAGGAGGCTGGGCGGCCCCTGGGGGCCTCAAGAGCAGCAGCTACAGGTGGGCACAGGGGTAAGCCCTTGGGAGAGGCCCCACCTCCTGGGGAAAGTTTCCACTGGTGTGTGACAGGATCAGAGCCAGCCACTCGGGGTTCTGGATCCCCCAACTCCCCAAGAACACGGCTGCCCAGGTCCCTGGGTTGAACGTGGAAACTGGCAAATCCTGCCTGCAGACCACACCAAGCAACCTCATCATTGTCGTCACCATGATGCCCATCATTTGGAGTGAAGCTGTGTTCTAATCACTTCCGCACATTGACTCGCTTAATCCCCCCCAGTCCTTAAGGTGGTGGGTATCTGACAGACAGCCAGGGGCCGTCCTTCACCACAACCAAGTGCAACCAAGTTCAAAAACCACACAGCACAGGGTCTCAAAGGACAAAAGTGGAAAGTGGAACATGGGAATGAAAATGACCTCGGGGGTGAGAGTTTGGGGGGGAATCCCATCTATATGAAATTATACCACATAATTCAAAATTCAAAATAAAAATAAATTTTAAAAAGAAAAAGGAAAAAAAGAAAACTACTAAACTTGTGTCAGGAGAAGGCGGAAGAGCCTGAGAAAAAAGTAGCTAAGCAGTGCAGGATGGTCCGTGACTTTGGGCCCTGCACCAAGGTGGGAGACCCAGAAGCTCCTGGCTCAGCCCAGCCCAGCTATGGCTGCTGTAGCCATTTGGGGAGTGAACCAGTGTGTGAAACTTCTTTCTCTCTGTATAGCTGTCTTGAAAATAAAAATAAATCTTAAGAAAAAAAAAATAAGACAATGGTCCACCTAGACAAGACATCTTGGCGTCCCAGTCTCTGCCACAGCAGGACCACAGTATGGAGAGCTGAGCCCCGGGCGTGCTCATCCTGGTCCCGACCCTGGCAGGATAATGCCCCTTAGCATCTGGGTGGCATGGGGCGGGGACACCGGGTGCCTGCCACGCTGGCCTCCTTCCAGCCCTTCCTTCCTTCACTTACCCACGATCCATCTCCCCCAGGCCCAAGCTAATGACCCGTCCCGGTCACAAGGAAGCTGTGGCACCATCTGATGCCCCCTGCTTCATCAGGGCTCCCCATTCTCCTCCCACCCCTGCCTGCCCTGCCGGGAGGGGCCACCCAGCTGGGGCTCGACTCCATCCTCCTCTCATCTTCCCTGAGCGACATCCCACAGTGGGAGGCGACCTTGCTCTTTCCTAAATCTGTGTGGCTTCAAGAGGCAGAAACAAACAGAGGCACAGCTGCCAGCTGCTGCGTCACTCTCCAAATGACCCAGCGGTCACCACTGGGCCTAGGGAAGCCAGGCTTTGATGGAAGTTCAACCCAGATCTCCCACATGGGCAGTAGGGACCCCGTTACCTGTGCCATTACCCCTTGCCTTCCAAGACTCTGGAGACAGAGGCAAACCCTGGTCCTTGGATCCAGCATGGTAACCATGGTAACAGCCAGGCAGTTGCCTGGCACAGCCTGTGGCGCCCACAGCAATCTAACCATGCACAGCAGGTGTGGCGGTCCCAGCCATGTGTGGCTACTGAGCACCTGACCCTGCCTGAGTCCATACTGAGACATGATGGTGGTGTGAGGGCTACATCAGAGGAAATAATCATACCCACTATTAAATGTTAACATTATGCATGGATCAGACTGTGCTGAAATATTAAAATCAATTGTACCTGTGACAGTTTTTCATGACTGTTTCTACTAGGAAAGAGGAAATAGAAGATATTCTAGAAAGTTCATAGAAGAAATGAAATGAAGCTACTCTATTGGTACAAAATAATATCGAGGACCTGGTGCGGTGGTGCAGCAGACTTAACTGCTGCCTGTGCTCTTCCATCCTGTTTCACTCCCCGAATGCCCACAACACGCAAGATGGGAGCAGGCTGGTGACAGAAGCCTGCTCTCCCATGTCAGTTTCAGGGACCCATGGAACTCAGTCATCATCTCCTGAATTTTGGGGTGTGTATTGGCAGGAAGCTGGACTGACTCACTGGGACTGGCATTGTAGTACAGTGGGTTAGGCCACCTTCGGCAATGCCGGTATCTTTTTTTTTTTCCCTAGAGACTTATTTATTTTTATTGCAAAGTCAGATACACAGAGAGAGGAGGATAGGCAGGGGAAGATCCTCCATCCGATGATCCACTCCCCAAATGACCGCAACAGCCAGTGCTGCACCAATCCGAAGCCAGCAGCCAGGAACTTCCTCTGGGTCTCCCACGTGGGTGCAAGAACCCAAGACCTTGGGCCGTCCTCAACTGCCTTCCCAGGCCACAGGCAGGGATCTGCATGGGAAGCAGGGCTGCTGGGATCAGAACTGGCACCGACATGGGATCCCGGCGCATTCAAGGCAAGGACTTTAGCCGCTAGGCCACGGCGCCAGGCCCAATGCTGGTATCTTATATGGCACTGGTTCAAGTCCCAGCTGGTCTGCTTCTGGCCTAGCTCCCAGCTGTTGCACCTGGCAAGCCAGCGCAGTCTTTGGGCCCCAGCAGCCATCTGGAAGACCCGGATGGATTTCTGAGCTCCTGGCGTGGTCTGGACCAGTCCAGCTGGGGAGTGAGCCAGCAGATGGAAGATCGCCCCCAAGCCCCAATCACTCTGATTTGTTATTTATCAGAAAGGCAGAGTTACAAAGAAAGAGATCTTTACTCCCCAAACGCCTCCTCAAACGGCCAGGCTGAAGCCAGGAACCAGGAACTCAATCCTGGTCTCCCGAGTGGGCGGCAGGAACCCAAAGGGTTGAGCCCCCACGTGCTGCTTTCCCAGGCATACAGCAAGGGCTGCTGGCGCCTCAGGCAGTGCTGCCACACTGCCTCACACACTGCATTTTGACGGCAGCCGCGCTCTCCCTCCCTCTGGCCCTCACGCCCTGCAGTCCGGCTGCCCATCTGCCTTCTCCACTCAGGTATCTGCTACCCAGGACACACCTGGCCTGGCCTGCTCCGCCCTCCCTCTGCTGCTTCCCCCTGCCACTCCTGCCTCGTCTCAGCTGTGCTCGTAGCACACGGCCCCCTGCTGCAGCCCAGGCACGGGCCACCACGATGGTCACAGAGGCCCTGCCCCTTCCGCAGCTTCCACCCTCGCCTCCCGCGCCACCTGAATCTGGGCACAGCCTCCTTCCCTGGTCCTGAACATTCCTGGCCATTGTCTGTTTACACAGCACCAGTAACACGTTTGTTCCCATCTCTAGCTCTACACCTCCAAGCAGCATGTGAAACCCCCTGTGTCTTACAGTATTCTCAACCTCTCTCTTTCAAATCGCCACCTCAGGGTGGGTTTGGCCTAGCACCTTGAGCTAGCACTGCAAGGTAGCGCATAGAGCAGCTCCCGTCAACACTGGCATCCCATATGGGTGCTGCTTCGCATCCTGGCTGCTCCACTTCCAATACGGCTTCCTGCTAATGGCCTAGGAAAAGCAGTCGAGGATGGCCCAAGTCTGGGGCCCTGTCACCCACGGAGGAGAACCATATGACGCTCCTGGCTGCCCAGTCATCACAACTGCAGTCCTCGTCATCCGGGCAATGAACGATGAAAGCTCTTTCTGTTTTAAATAAATAAATCCTTAAAATAAAACAAGTAAGACACCTGCAACCCACATCAGAGTGCCTGGGCTTGGCCCGGGCTCTGGCTCTGGTGGCAGGCAACAGCCGTGATGGCTCATGGCACTGGGCTCCTGTCACCCCACGGGAGACACAGACAGTGTCCAGTTTCCTGGCCAAGTCTGGTGGGGCCCAGACCCAGCTAGTGTGGGCCCTGGGGAGCAAATTAGCAAATGGCAGCATTCTCTCTCACTCTCTCCTTCTCCACCCATTTCTCTGGCCTCACTCCACTCAGTTCTACTGCCTGTTCACAATTTCTGCTTCAATTGGCTCTACCCTGCTGTCAGAACAGACGATGTGGGGCCGGCCTTGTGGCACAGAGGGCTGAGCTACTGCCTGCACAGCCGGCCTCTCTTCCTGGAGCGCCAGTTTGAGTACCAGCAGCTTCTAATTCAGCTCACTGGTGCAGGATGGCCCTGGTGCAGGATGGCCCAAATGCCTGGGCCCAGCTACCCATGCGGGCAACCCGCGTGGAATTCTGGGCTTCCAGCTTCAGCCTGAGCCAGCCCTGCCTGTTGCAGCCATTCAGAGAGTGAAGCAACAGAGGGGGAGAGCTTCCTCCCTGTTGCTCTCCCACACAAACAAGTAAAACTTCAAAATAAGAAGACCATTTTTTATTTCAATTACATTTTCCATTTGCTTTTCAAATCTGTACACACTTTCCTACTTTTATTTCTTTGATGTTTAGTGTCTTGCTGCTCATTTACCGACTTCACATTCCCTGCGAGAATCCCAACTCCCACATCATCCCACATCATTCCCAGTTCGGGTGTTTTGTTTTGTTTTCTTAATTGAAAGATTTATTTATTTGAAAGACAGAGTTACAAACAGAGGGAGAGCCTAGGGGTGGAGAAATAGAGAAAAACAGAGAGAGAGAGAGAGACAGACCAACCTAGTGTTTATCTGCAGGTTCACTACCCTAAACGGCTGCCATTATGAGGCCTGGACCGGGCTGAAGCCAGGAGCCAGGAACTTCCTCTGGGTCTCCCACACGGGTGGCAGGGGCCTGGGAATTCGGCCCACAGTCAGCTGTTTTCCCAGGCTCAGCTGCAGGATTGCAAGTGAGCAGCCACGACAGGAATCCTCACCCACATGGGATGCAGGTGCTGCAGGCAGCGTTTTAACCCACTGCACTGCACCGCCAAGCCCCTCCCTTGTGAGGTTTTGTATCCTGTGTTTAGCGGTTTCTGGTCCAAGTTCATGAGGTAACCAAAGACATATGTCTGTTTCTGCCAGCCCCCGTTACCATGACCGTCAACACTGGCCAAGAGGGGTCAGGGCCACCCTGGGGGAACCACGCAGCCCGAGGCCGAGCTCAGCCTGTCATTGCTGGAATCGCTAAGGCTGACTCCAGGGTCGCTCTCAGCAGCCTCCAGCTCCAGAGGCACAGGGGCACCGAAACCCACCCCCACGCTCTCCCAGCTTGCCCAAAACTTCCTGAGGACTCCTCAGGCCACACTGAGAGCTGGGCTTCCGCACAACTGTCCATCACACTGAGATGCAGGAAGTACCTCCCTCGCATGTCCACACCAGGCAAGGCTGATTCTGCCCCAGACACAGTGGCCGCCTCCCAGCTCTCACCAGCCCTGGCCACACGGCCTTGGCTAATGGCATGCGCCTACCTCAGGCCTTTGCCCTGGCTGCTCCTTTGGCCTGGCACATTCCTCCATCCTGTTCCTAGAACTGACTTGAAAGGCAGAGTGACACAGAGAGATCCTACCTGCTGGATCCTTTCCCAAGTGCCCACGACAGCCAGGAACTCAACCTGTGTCTCCCACACACGCAACAGGAACCCAATCCCCGAGCCCCCACCTGCTGCTTCCTTGGCAGGATGCTCAGAAGCCGACATCTTTCAACAACCAAGCTTTCCTCATGATTCCAACTCCTACGGCACTTCGCTTCCTAAGACAGCCCGGCCTGGTCCACCTCCTCCACTCATCACAGCTGGAACTCCGCCTGCCTCTCCGATAACGCTCAGGAGCTCTCTGCTACCCTCACAGCTCAAGGACGAGTGGTCCAAGAACCCTGGCCTTCGGACAACTGCCTTGGACTCAGTCACCTCCTCACCCTGCCCAGGTCTCAATCCTAGGCCACTTCCCTTAGGAAGCCCTCCCTGATTTCCCCAGTTGCTCAGGATCTCCTGGAGCTCACACAATCCCTCCATCACAGCTCATCCCCCACCCTGAGCTGAATGCTGGTAAGGCCAGGCCCATGGCCATCAGGATGCGCACACACAGGAATACTTATTTGTCTGGGAGTGGGGCACATCATCACAAGGTGACTTAAGGTTTTCACCTCTTACAATGGCCGCTATGGGGATTTGGGCTACAGCAATGCTGACTCAGAAATCAAGGCGGCCTGGCAAGGCGAGAAGAGAAGGCCCGGGGCAGCCTGGCCTGCACAGCTCCCAGCCCCAGGAACCCGCTGTGCATCCCGGATGGGAGCCCTCTGAGAAGCTCCCGCCTCCCCAACCTGCACCCCTGGGTCCCCAGCACCTCACCCGGCCACCAGGATGCGGGGGATGTCGGCAGCGAAGGCCTCACCCATCTCGCGGCTGCCCACGTTGGCGATGCAGTGCAGGGCCAGGCACATGAAGGTGGGGTTGCGGCTGGCCAGGTCGTTCTTGATGGCGTTGTTGATGAGTCGGATCAGCTCGGAGTTGGAGTTGACCAACACCGAGATGAACAGGTAACCCTGCGGATAGGGTAGAGGCAGTGGGATGGGGGCCTAGGGCTCAGTGGTCCAGGCCCTTCCCACGCAGACCCCAGATCCCACCTCCCCTCCCTCGGAGCCCGGCCTCTCGCTGCGCACACGCAGGTGTGAATACACGTACTATCTGCTTCTCTGTGTACTTATTGGAGCTGAGCAGGTTCACAGCCTCCATGTGGCCGAAATCAATGTCGTGGCCCAACAGGAAGATGAACAGCAGCTTGCACACGTACTTCTTCTTGCTGTAGCCGTCCAGGGCCTTGTCCCCTGGAGCACAGGAGGGGGCCCAGAGGAGCCAGCATCACACAGACAAGTCCTGAGGGCCCAGCCCCTCCCTCATGCCTGGGGTACAGGGCCTCCCCCACCTTTAAACTTGGAGCGGATGTTAGCCAGTTCCTTGTTCATCCTTTTAATCTCCGCCTCCTTGCTCTTGCCTGGGGAGAAGAGGAAGTGGGGGTGGTGGGTGGAGCTCAGGAGGAGTCCCTCATCCCTGCTCACCCGGGCATGGCCCATCCCGGCTCTAGGGCTAGCAGGGAGCCTACACCTCTACACAGTGGCTAGCCTGGCCTCCCAGGCCAGCCTCCCTGGGCGCTGCTGTCCCTGCTGCCAGCCCTGGCCTGGCCCTCGGTGCCTGTGACAGAGGCCAAGGCTCACCCCCTGCCCTGAACACAGCCCCACAAGGTCACCGGATCAGACCCCTGGGTGCATTTGCTCCCAACTTGCCTGTCTACTAACCATCCACTTCCTCTTCCTCCCTCGGTCCACCTGGGCATCCCTATACCTGCTCCACCCATAGGTAACCTCCCTGAACCCTGTCCCCCCACGGGGCTCAATAGCACCCCCTCCCAGGCACACCCTGACAACACTATGGCTGGATCTTGGCCACCCCCACTGCCTGCTGTGTCGCCCTCATGCCTGTCAAGAATCCTCATTCCAGACATCTTCATCTTGCGCAGCCCATGTCACAGCTCACTCAGCACCTCTGACAGATTCTGGGGGTCCTCAGCCGCCATTCAGGCTGTCCCCTTCACATCCGGGCTCCACCTTCAGAACGTGACCCCCAGCAGCTGCTCCAAGACCAGCCTGTCCACACCAGCCCAGGGTCCACTTAGCCCTCCGCCCTGCACGCAGTTTGCTGCACCAGGGCCCTGTCCCTGGGGCCTGGGAATGCTTGCTGCTCCTCACTGCCCCCTGGAATCTGCCAGACCAAAGCCTCTTCCTCGGGCCGCCTTCGTGCGATCGTCTAGGGGCTGCTATCACCCTCTCCAGGCGGTGTGGTGGAATGCTTCAATTTCTTCAGATTTACTTGAAAGGCAGAGTTAAGAGAGAAAAAAGGACAGGGAGAGAGAGAGAATCTTCCATGCACTAGTTCATTGCCCACACGGCGGCAATGGCTGGAGCGGGGGCAGGATAGAGCCAAGAGCCAAAAACCTCCTCCAGGTCTCCCATGTGGGCGCAGGGACCCAAGGCTGCGGGCTATGCTCCACCGCTTTGCCAGCCCCAAGCAGGGAGCTGGACGGGAAGTGGGGCAGCCAGGACTACAACTGGTGCCGTTACGGATGCCGGCACCAGAGGCAGCAGCCTTACCTATACACCACATCTCTAGGTGCTACCAATTCTTTAGACACAATTCCTTCTCATTATGCTTGGAGAATTTTCTAAACCCTCCCCATGTTGCCTTACACTGTATCCTCAGTGTTTGTTTCAGCCCCCACCTCAGCATATAAGGCAGGCGGCAACTCCTCAGTGGCCACTACCCAGCAGGAGCTCTTCCAACGTCTGGTTCTCTAATGAGCAGTGGCCTGCTCTGGCACAACCTATGCCAACCATGTCCCTCAGCCTATGGCCAAGGGTGGGTGTGCTTGCCGCGAATGAATGAACAAATGAACATGCCAGCCTGCCTCACTCCCAACTCTCAGATCGAGAGGCCCCCACAAGCCTCCAGGAAGCCCCTCTGGTGAGCTGCTCGAGGGCTCTGGGGCAACAGGAAACCCTGGGCCCTTTGTCCAATGTGTGGCCTCAATCAGGAGTCTCCCTAGGCCTGAGACACGGCCTAGGTGGGCCACACAGAGGTGGGCTGCAGGTAGCAAAGACATGCAGGCTGTGAGGGACCTAACACAAACCATTGTGTTAGGTTTACAAACACTGGGGCTGGAGCACAGCATGATAAACTGGTGCGTGCATTGCTGGCATCCCCCACGGGTATTGGTTCACGTCCTGGTTGCTGTACCTCCATTCCGACTCCCCATTCATACACCTGGGAAAGCAGTGAATGATGGCAAAGGGCCTGAAACAGTGGCCTAGTGGCTGAAGTCCTCACCTTCAACGCGCCGGGATCCTATATGGGCGCCGGTTCTAATCCCGGCAGCCCCGCTTCCCATCCAGCTCCCTGCCTGTGGCCGGCCTGGGAAAGCAACACAGGACGGCCCAAAGCCTTGGGACCATGTGCCCGTGTGGGAAACCCGGAAGAGCTCCTGACTCCTGACTTTGGATCAACTCAGTTCCAGCCGTTGCGGCTCACTTGGGGAGTGAATCATTGGACGGAAGATCTTCCACTCTGTATATCTGACTTTGCAATAAAAATAATTTAAAAAAAACAAAGGATGGCCCAAGTCCTTGGGCTCCTGCGTCCTCTTCAGAGCCCCAGAAGCAGCTCATGGCTCCCAGCTCTGGACTAGCCCTACTCCAGCAACTGCAGCCACGTAGGGAGTGAACCAGCAGATGGAAGACAAACTTATCTCTTGCCTAGCTGTGGCTCCTGACTGTAGCTTCCTGCCAGTGCATACTGTGGGCACAGCAGACATGGGGATTAAATGCATGGTTCCCCACCCCAAGCCTCTGGCCAGGCCCTGGCTGTCACAGGCATTTGAGGAGTGAGCCAGTGGTGGGGGGTAGAGGGAGAGACCTCTCTTCTGTGTCTCTACCTCTCAAATAAATATTCTAGAAGAACTTTAATGTTTCCTCTTTTTTTTTTTCTTTTTTAAGGCCAGGCGCAGTGGCCTAGAAGCTACAGTCTTCGCCTTGAACACACCAGGATCCCATATAGATATCAGTTCTAACCCAGCTCCCTGCTTGTGGCCTGGGGAGGCAGTCAAGGATGGTCCAAGGTCTTGGGGCCCTGCACCTGCGTGGGTGGCCCAGAGGAGGCTCCTGGCTCCTGGCTTCAATGGCTGGCCATTATGGCTCTGGCCATTATGGCTGCTTGGGGAGTGAATCATCAGATGGAAGATCTTCCTCTCTGTCTCTCTTCCTGTATACCTGCCTTTCCAACTAAAAATAAATAAATATTAAAACAAAACAAAAGGCTAGGGCTAGTGAAGTTAACTGCACGTGTGGTCTCACGATGCTTCCAGTGGGAGGCGCTGTGCTGGCTTGCTCTGCTCCTCTCCTGGGCGCTGTGCCTCACATGTCTGTGATGACCCTCTCCAGAGCAAGTATGGCAGAGCCGGGCTGGACCCCTTCTCTGGAAGGCAGGGGCCTCAAGAAGGGCGTGGAGGACAAGGATCAGGAGAGACGGATGAAACCATCACTTTATGAGGCCTGTGGAGCCTCAGCAGCCATCTGAGCCTAGTAATTTATTAATTGTGTGTTTCCTGAGGCCGTGCAGGCACCGGGCACTTCTGATCTGCCTCCAGGAACCCTAGCCTGTTTAGGGCCAGGCTAGGATCCCCAGGGGTCGCACGTTTGGGGGGTCACGGAGGCTGCATATTGTTACTGGGGTCCAAGGAGCAGCAGACAGAGGCAGGACATCTGGGGAGGATGGGACAGCCAGCACCAGGCCTGGGAGTGGCCACGCAGAGTGGCCTTGGAGTGGCCAGAACAGTGAGCTGGGAAGCTGGGAGGTCTCTCTCTACAGCACAGGGCCGGCCGTGTGGCCAGCGGCATTTGGGGTAGAGGGAGACCTCAAAGAATTCACAGAGGGGCCAGCCCCGGGGCATGTCAGGAGCCATGTACTCTAGCCACACTGAAGCCATTTTGAATATAGACCTATGGGAAAGTGGAAAACCCCCAGTTGGCTAGATGCTTGGGAAACAGGTTATGAAACTAATCACACGCTTAGCTTCAATTGTTTCTAGCAACTCTTTCAGAATGTGATTGATGCTGTACTTACCGACATCTTGTTACTGATTACCTACGCTATTGTTGATATGCTGGTTACTATTGTTGATATGGTGGCTGCTCAAGAACAATCAGTCTTGAGACCATAGCCTGCATCCCAGTTTCTCCTTCCCTCCCTGAGCCTTAGTTATTGAAGAATATAAAAACCCTCAGTTGAAATCAATAAACTGACAGCTTGATCAGACCTACTGTCTTGCTGTTCATTCTTTGTGTCTCTTGTCCCTTCATTCTCTCCTAGGTTGGTTGCGACCCCCGTTGACTGTCCTGCCGGACGGGACAGCGACACACAAAGCAAAGCTTCCACCTGCAGTACCAGCACCCCACAGGTGCACTGGTCAGAGTCCCAGCTGCTCCACTTCCCATCCAGCTCCCTCTTGTGGTCTGGGAAAGCAGTCGAGGACGGCCCAAAGCCTTGGGACCCTGCACCCATGTGGGAGACCTGGAGGAGATTCCGGGCTCCTGGCTTCGTACTGAATCAGCTCAGGCCATTGCAGTCACTTGGGGAGTGAATCATCAGACGGAAGGTCTGTCTTTCTCTCCTTCTTGCTATATATATCTGACTTTGCAATAAAAATAAATAAATATGCCTAAAAATGTTTATTTTGGTGCAAAACATTTTGGAAATTTAGGCATACAAGGGACCTTTTTGTTTGCTTGAGGTTTATTTATTTATTTGAAATGTGAGAGTGACAGAATGAGGGCCAGAAACACACACACACACACACACACACACACGAGAGAGATCTTCCACCACACACTGGTCTATGTTCCAAATGGCTGCAACAGCTGGGGCTAGTCCAGGCTGCAGTCAGACACTGGGATTCCACGTGGGTGGCCAGGACCAAGTGTTTGCACCATAACCAGCTGCCTGGCCAGGCCCCTCAGCAGGAGGGCCGGGCCCTGAACCAGCACTCTCCCCAACAGGACGCAGGCGACCCGAGCAGCACTAAGTCTACCCTACAGTCTTCCAGCAACCTGTGCAGGGTGTATGTGGTGGGGGCAGGAAGCATGGCACAGTGGTGGTGATGTACTGGGGGCACCAGCAGCCTGGATTAGGGTGCCGGTTCATGTCCCAGCTCCATTTGGGATTCCGGCTTCCTGCTACTGTACATGCTGGCAGGCAATAGGGCATCGGCCAGGTGGCTAGAGCTTTCCTGCTCCAGCTGCCCACTCCCGCGTGGCCTCCTGCTGCTTCCCCCGCTGCGCAGGTGCCTGAGGAGCAAAGCAGTCATCGGAAACACTCTGTCTCCCTTGCTCTCTGCCTTCCAGACAAAAACGCTAAACATGGAACTATATATTAGGACACATGAATTTCAAAGCAATTCTTCACCAAAACAAAGTTCTTTTAATTCAATTCTTCCAGGAACTTTTAAGTGCCGTAATATGCATATTAATACACACGAACCATGGCCCATATGGGATGCCACGCTTCATGGTGGAGAATTAGGCATTTGAGTCAAGGGAGTATATTTCTTTTTAAAATACTTGTTTATAGGAATGCAGGTAGCCCTTGGCACACTCAACAAGCTCAAGTACAGCCATCCGACCCAGTGATGACGTTTCTGCATTATTCCTGTGCTTAATGTGAATCTTGCTGCTTGTCTGTAACCTTGAAATTTAGTAAAATTTCACGAGACTTCTTGTTAAAGAAAAAAAAATACTTGTTTATTTTTATTGGAAAGTCAGATGATCAGAGAGAAGAGAGAGAAGAGGATCTTCCATCCGATACTTCACTCCCCAAGTGAGCGCAATGGCCAGAGCTGAGCTGATCTGAAACCAGGAGCCTGGAACCTCCTCCAGGTCTCCCACATGGTTGCAGGATCCCAAGGCTTTGGGCCGTCCTCAACTGCTTTCCCAGGCCACAGGCAGGGATCTGATGGCAAACGGGGCTGCCAGGATTAGAACTAGCACCCATATAGGATTCTGGCACGTGCAAGGTGAGAACTCTAGCCACTAGGCTATGGCGCCAGGCCCCACAATCATCTTTTGAACTGCCCCCACCCAGCCAGCACTGTCCCCCTACAAAAGGGCACCCAGAGAGGACAGAAGTACCAGGCTTGCAGGCCTGCAATGTGTGGCTCAGGGGATGGGGCTGAACTGGACAGAGCAGAAACAGGCTACCCAGTACCAGGGGTTCAAGATGACCACAGCTAGGAAGGTGCAGAGGAAGTGCAGGGAACAGAAGGGCCAGGCCACGGAGGGTGCCTGGGAGTCACGGGGCTGGGTGGGGGGTGGAAGGGGAAGGCAGCAGCTTGCCGCAGGCCAGCGCTGGCCGGAGTAAAGGTTAAAGGTGAGCTCTCAGAGGATCTGCGCCAGCTTGGGCTCTTGGCGCCAGCAGACGACCCAGCCCTGGAAGCATAGGTGCAGGCCACAGCATGTTATCCGCTCATCTAGCCGTCCGTGCGTCAGGGTGGGTCTCGGACTACCACCAAAGGCAGCCCAACAGACTCAAAGCCTGCCCTGAACTGACTCACGTGCTCTGGCCACAGGACACAGGCAACGCCCCACCTCCGCATGGTGCGATGCTCCCACGGCCTTACAACCCCAGGATGTCCCACCAGCCGGGACTGGGAGGAAAACGGCTCAGGGACACAGCTGGGTGACCCCAGGCCACCGCGCAGCCCTGGCCATCACTCTCTTTAAAGATTTATTTATTTTATTCGACATGCAGAGTTATGGAGAGAGGAGGACAGAGACAGGGAGAGACCATCCATCGTCTCCCCAAATGGGAGCGAAAGGCACGGAGCCAGGCTGAAGCCAGGCACCAGGGAGCTCAGCCACGCGCCCACACAGGAGGCCAGAACACAGCACTCAACCCTGCCCCCCCCAACATTCTGACCCATCATGTCCACAATACAGCAGCCCACGTTCTGCAGCTGCCAGCACGGAGCAGGTGGAGTCCAGAGACTGAATACCTCACGTTATTTCATTTTAATAACCTTATGTTTAAAAACACCCTGAGCGAGCTATAGGCCAGTCAAGCACCTGAATCTCATTTTGGCCCCAGTTTATGTCCTGATGGCCCCACTTCCCATCAGATCCCTGCCTGTGGCCTGGGAAAGCAGTGGAGAACGGCCCAAAGCCTTGGGACCCTGCGTCCATGTGGGAGAGCCAGAAGAGGCTCCTGGCTTCAGCTCAGCTCAGCTCTGGCCATTGCGGCCACTTGGGGAGAGAACCAGCAGACAGAAGATCTTTCTGTCTCTCCTCCTCTCTGTATATGTGCCCCTTCAATTAGATAAATACATAAATCTTAAAAAAGAAAGAAAAAAAAAAAAGGAACACAGGGCTGTCTGGCAGCCTAGTGGCTCAAGTCCTCACTTCGCATCTGCTCAGATCCCATTGGGTAGTTCCAGTCATATCCAGCTCCTGTGGCTGGGAAAGCAGTCGAGGACGGCCCAAAGCCTTGGGACCCTGCACCATGTGGGAGACCTGGAAGCAACTCCTGGCTTGGTCATTGTGGCTAGCTGGGAAGTGAACCAATGGATGCCAAATCTCTCTCTATCCCTGCCTCTCTCTGGGTAACTTTTTTTTTTTTGAAAGATTTATTTATTTTTATTGGAAAGGCAGATATACAGAGAGGAGGAGAGACAGAGAGGAAGATCTTCCATCCAATGATTCACTCCCCAAGTGAGCCGCAATGGCTGGTACTGCGCCAATCCGAAGCCGGGAGCCAGAAGCTCTTCTGGGTCTCCCACGTGGGTGCATGGTCCCAAGGCTTTCGACCATCCTCCACTGCTTTCCCAGGCCACAGGCAGGGAGCTAGATGGGAAATGGAGCCGCCAGGATTAGACTGACGCCTATATAGGACCCGGTGCGTTCAAGGCGAGGACTTTAACCACTATGCTATCGTGCCGGGCCCTCTGAATAACTTTTAACTAAACTGATATGTATATATATATATATATATATATATATATATATATATATATATATATATATATTATGCTGGCTGCATGTTAAAACTGTATTTGGACATACTGGGGAAAATGAAATAATGAAATCCATCTCATGGGCAGCACTTGCTTTTTTTTCAGGTGGCAGAGAATTCAGCTTACTGCTGTGGCTCTCAGCTTCAGCGCCACCACGGCTGGCTGTCGCCTCTGGTCAGCGCCCTGAGGGTAGGAATGGCTATGCTGGCCCCAGCCCAGCAGCGTCCCCAGAAGCCTGGAGCTGCTGGCTGAGGCGCTGCAGCCAGCTGCTATGTGGGTTCAGCAGGAAGTGGGTGGGGCTGGAGCCCAGGCCTGGATCTGCTGGTCTAGTTCCTGGAAGCCTGGCATGGTAGGAGGCAGGGCGGGCCCCAGGGATGGGGAGCAGCACCCAGGGGGAAGTTACAACCTCACGGCAGGCCCCAAGGATTGAGGCCACCCTGATCCCTCCCTCCGACAGGGGCTAAGTGCCCCTTCAGTCCCTCCTCCACATCCCAGACAACTGAGCCACAGTTCCCTCGCTTAGGCCGCTTCCTCTGCCAGGCGGTGGGCCTGCTCCATCTGCAAAATCCCAGGTCGCCTTTGGGGTGAGCCTCGGGAGGCCCCCACCCCACACCCTCACCTGACACCTCCTGTGCCCTGTCTAGACACCTATCAAGCTCACCTGGGTACGGGCCATGAGACCCAGAACAATGCCGGGTCCTGGGTGGGTGCTCAGGCAAGATCCACCCACCTACCATCCATCCATCCATTCAGTGAACAAACAGCTCAGAGGCCTCCAGGACAGAACTGGGGAAGCGGGGTGACAGGCAGCTAGCACCCGACTTCTACACCATCTCTCCCAGGCCTCCCCTGATACCAGGACCTCAGATAGCAGGCAGCCCAGTCCTGGCCTGGAGCAGTTCCCTGGCTGATAAGGGACACTGGGCGGGATTCCTGCTCCACAAGGGCTAAAGGACCACACCCTGGGACTGGGGGCTATGGGCTGGGGCCCAGCCTCACCCTCTCCTCCTTCCAATGGCAACATCTGCCCTTCCTATCCTTCCTGGTGGGATGCCTGGCCTCCAGCTCCTTCCAGACACCCCCATTCCTCCCCCACATTCTCCACTCCTACTAATCTCTCACTCTCGCCTGCAATTACACCATCGGCACACTGCACCCCCCTGCCGCCAGGCCCCTGTACAACACTAGTCTGGCCTCTGCCCACCTCCCCACCCCACCACCAGCCAGGCAGGCCACAGGACCCTTGCACTGCCTTCCTGGCGTGTCGCCACATCCTGTGGCCTGGCTCACCCCTCCTCCAGCATCGTGACCCTCAATGGCCTTAGGACAGTGGCAAGTTCCTTCCACTTTTCAAAAAGAAGATGTTTATCGCATGCCGAGCAACGCCCCCTCAGAGGTATGCAACTCCGCAGCCTGTGGCCACTCAGGCTGTTGGGCAGACCTCACCCCAACTCCAAAGTCCGTCCCTGTGGGTGGCAGTTCTGAGGGCACGGCCAGGCCCACCTGTCTCACTGTGTCCCCTTTGCCATCACCAGGCCTGGAACCCTCCCTGACCCCACCCCAGGGCCCCTGACTCCATCTCCCATGCACTCGGCTCCCCTCCTACCTCATGGGGTCCTGCAGCAACACTTCCTTGCTCTTTTTCCTCCCCCTGCCTCATCCCATGAGCGTCTCCCCATCTCTCTCTGTCTCTCTCTCTCTCTCTCTCTCTCTCACACAGAGCCAAGCCAGCACCAGTTCTTTCCTGCAGGCCTTCGAGGGTGGGAGGGCACCCTGCTCCCGCCTCGGGCCCTAATTTTTGGGTTTCCTCCCAGCAGCCACAGGAATCACGGAAAACAACAGCTGGCCCCTAAGAAAGGTCACAGAGCTCACCAGGGCCCCCACAGTCCCTCTCTTTGCCCCCATCTGTTCCCCCTTCCCCCAGCTCCTCCCTCTTCCCTCCACTCACAGCACCCCTCACCTCCCTTGCTCCCACACACTCCACCTGTGCTGTCTGCCTCCCTCCTCAGGGACCTGCAGCAGCCCAGGTACCCAGAGCAGGGCCTCACACTGACAAAGTCCTTCAACTGGGTCATGGGGTAGACAAATGAATGAAGCCATGTCCTGAGGCAGTGCAGTGCCATGCGTCCAGTCTGCAGCCCAGGATGGGTCACATGACTTGCCCAGAGTCCCACAGCAGGGAGCAAAGCCCCTCCAGGATGGTTCAGTGCCCGGGGCCCTTAGCAGCAGCCACTCCACAGAGCCAGCCACATGACAGCCAAGACCCTGCCTGGGGCCTCTCTTACACACACACACACACACACACACACACACACACACAGGCACGCTCTCGCCCACAGCCCCTGGGGGGTGGCACCAGCTGCCTCTCCTGACAGGTGAGGACCCTCACTGGTGAAGTACTTCCCTGTCACCTTCAAGGTCACCTGGCTACGGAGTCCCCACACTCCAGCTCCCCTCTTGACCTGGGTATGGCTGACCCTGCAGCCCCATGTGGGGACAGCCTCTGCTGGCACTCCACAGCTCCCAGCACCCATAGAAACTCCCTCCTTGGATCCTGGAACACCACGACAACCCATTCTGCCAGGGACCCATTGCTGGGGTCACAGGGGGATGGACCCAGACCCAGGTTGACCCCTGACCACTCTCTCTAGGACCAGGTTCGCTACTCCCCCCATGTCATACATCTCTCCCACAAGCCCCTGAGCCCCCCGTGTACAGCCTCTCAAGCATTCCCTCCTCTACAGGCCCTGGCTCCCAAATCCCAGGTTCTCTGAGGCCCGTGCACCTGCACCCACTCCCTGCCCACTATTACCGGGGACGCCCAGGACCCCTCCTCGCAGCTCTCCTCCCCCCAACTCCCCAGCTGTCCACCACCCCCGCAGTCCTCAGTGACCTGGCAAGCCTCATCCCTTCTATGACACCCCCTTCTCCGCAGCTCTCAGGACCGGCTCCCTGCCGGTTCCCCTCACCCCCAAGCGGCTGCCCCCCATGATGCCCCCTGCGGAGGGCACCTTTGTAGGACACCCCCAGCTTTCCGTTCATTCCCAGGGGACACCTCCGTGCCTCCAGCCCTGGGACCTCATCAGCCTTTTCCCTCACCGGACCCCCGAGCCATTCGCGTCGTCGCCTCAAAAAGACACCTTACGACACCCCAAATCCCTCCATTCCCTCACCCCAAAGTTTCCCCAGGAGCCCCTCTAGCGTCGCACCTCGACCGCCAAGGCTTTGTATCCCCGTCCCCGAGTCCCCTCCCATGACCGCCCCTCAAGCACCCCCAAATTCCGCGCTCCCTCTCCCGACGACCACCACCTCCCCCGCCGCGCCTCCTCTGCGCCCCCGGCCGCGAGCTCACAGTTCCGGATGTCGGAGATGAAGACGGCGAGCCCCCGCATCCCATCGCCCTTGGACACGGCCGGCATGATGGCGGTGGTGTCGGCTCCAGACCTCGCCGGACAGGGCGCAGCACAGCGGGCGCTGGCAGGCGGGGACCAGGCAGAAAGGACCCCACGGGCAAAGCCGAAGCGCCGAGCCGGCCGAGGGGGAGGAGGGCGGACGGGCGGACGGGCGGGCGGGCTGGCAGGCCGTGGCACCGCCCCTGAGCCCGCCCCTGCTCTGCGCCCCGGTTCGCTCTCAGCCGCCCATTGGAAACGGCTGCTGCCGCTCAAACGCGAGCTCACGCCTATTCACTACTCCATTGGCCTCACGGTAAAGGCACGCCACTGCGATTGGCCCAGGAGCCCGCTATTTCCGTTCGGGTCGCGGAGGAGGGGGCGTTGCCCCAGAGACGGGCGGATTCCATGACGCACCATAGGGCCGCCCCATCCGCGCGACCGAGGCCAACATTGATTGGATGTGGTTCCCTCGCCAAGGACGTGAGAGACAAGACTCAGAAGGTGGGATTTGCGTTGACGGGGACCAATAGGCGAGCAGACTTCCCCCGCCGGCGTCGCGCATTCGCGGGACGTGTTGCACTTCCGCCCTCGATG